>NC_057799.1:463988866-464668349 GCF_018294505.1 Triticum aestivum | reverse complement strand
GCTATATGATGAATTGCTATGAGCTGCTGTTGCTATATGATGAGTTGCTATAAGCTGCTCCTGCTGCTGCTGTATGTTGAATTGCTATGAGATGCTCCTGCTGATGCTATATGATGAATTGCTATAAGCTGCTCCTGCAGCTGCTATATGATGAATTGCTATGAGTTGCTCCTGCTGCTGCTATATGATGAATTGCTGTGAGCTGCTCCTGCTGCTGCTATATGATGAATTGCTATGAGCTGCTGGTGGTATATGATGAATTGCACACTGCTGCTGCTGTATGATGAGTTGCTATGAGCTGCTGCTATATGATGCTTTCAGGTGGTGCTGCTATATGATAATAACCAGCCACTTGGTCCATCGAATTTCAATAAATAATTGTTCTTCATTTAAATGTGGGTCATGCGTTTTTCGTTTAAATTAGGCAATGGGATCTCTATGGAAAACATTGACCAAAGTAGATTGTGCCAAGTAGATGGTATCTTTGTATTTGCATTTTGAGCAAATAGTGATGGTCTGTTTTCCTATCATATTAATTACTGCACTGGGTTCAATTTGTGATGTTTGCAAGTCAAATTAATTTTCATATGGGCAGCAAAATGAAAAAATATAATGCAATCTAGACTTTTCACTGATCATACCAAAGATAAGCTGAAAACGCAATGAAAAGAACTAGTTGGCTTATTACATGGAGCTTATATTCACAGGTGCTTATTTTCTTAGGATAACTCGTAATAACTATCCCTAAGAAACTTGGCCAATAGAACTGACATACAAATAACATGTCACGATGATTGCAACGGAGGAGTGACGTACCATAGCACACTATATAGGCTCACCGCTGGCTCTCCTTTTTTTGCGATGTTCCATGAAATTGCCACATACATCTTGTACTTTTTCATTGTGTAACCCTATCTGCAAGTTGACACGGCTAATTTCAGACATCTCTACATGATAATACATTGCATATCCCTTGCGCATATTTAAACCACCAATTAATGATTGTGTGCGTAGCATAAACTAGCCACGACTCTGTGTGCTGGACTAGCAGGAACTCTAAGGGAGCCTAATGTAGTGTACTGGAATTCCTACATGACACCTACAATTTTGTGTAATGTACTGCCTCTGTTCCTAAATATATGTCTATGTAGAGATTCCAGTATGGACCACATACAGATGTATATAGATGCATTTTCGAGTGTAGATTCACTCATTTTGCTCCGTATGTAGCCTATAGTGGAATCTCTAGAAAGACTTATATTTAGGAACGGAGGTACGAGGTAGTATCATGTATGACATCTACATATCTAATTTAGCAGCCAGTAGTAGAAATCATTGTCTGCACAAAGGGATTACTAGTCGAAAATCCTAGCAAAGCACACTGGCAGGCACAGAACAATACAAGAGAGAGAGACACGCTTACAAGATCATAGCAATGCCTCGGTCCAGGATCTTGGTTGGCCAAGCTGTTAGATCCACAAGAAACATTGTCCTTGTAGTTTTTGCCAGCTGCATAACAGGTAACAGCGACCTGTTAGTATATTTGAAGTACATCGGGCAGGTGATGCTGAACGGGTTTAAAGGTGACAAGTACCTAGGCCGTGGCGGGTGCTTGGCATCTTGCCAGAGGGTGGGAATCAGGTTAGAAACGTCAAGGGTGATGATGCTGCGCTGGCTGTCGGGGTCCTGTAAGGAGATCTAGAACCGTCGAGTAGGGTGTTTGTGGAGCGGCTCCAGTAGGGTGGACTATAGTGTGGGAGAAGCGGATCTATGGCCGTGGACGAGGGCGTAGGTGAAGCTGCTCCGGTGGTTGGGTTAAGGATGGTGTCGACGATGCGGATCTGCGGCCGTGGACGGGGCGTCAGAAGCTGCTCTGGTAGGTTGGATGAGGGTGCGAGGAAGCGGATCTGAGGCCGTGGACTTGTGAGTTGGCAAAGAGGCCCCGGTAGGGTTGAAAATGGTATAGGCGAAGCTACTCCGGTGGGGTTAACGATGCTGTCGTCGAAGCGGCTCTGGTAGGGTTGAGGAAGGTGTCGGCGAAGAGGATCAGAGGCCGTCGACCGGGGCGTCGGTGGGGCGGCTCCGGGGGTGTGTGGACGAAGCGTCTCCGGTGGGGAGTACGAATGAGCCACTGCAGATGCGCTGCGGTTGACGAGAGTACCGGCGAAATAGATCCGGCGCCGTGGACAAGGCCGGCACTGAATGGGCTGTGGTACAGTGGTGGATGAGCAGTCTACTTGTTTCTAGGGGAGGTGGGAGGGGTAGATGCGGCCGCAGAAGCAGATCTGGCGAGGTGGACGCAGCTGGCAGTGAATGGGCTCTGGTACGCCGGTGGATGAGCAGTCTAGGGTTTCGAGAGGGGAGGGGGGAAAGGCCGATGAAGTACGGACAGCATGATGTGAGATGCTCTAGTGCTGTGGAGTTAGTCGTTTTTGCGGGAGGGGGAGAGGAAATGGGGATGCCGTGTAGTGGGGGAACCGGAAGTTACCAAAGCAGCCCTGACCTATTATGTAGATGAGGGCGGTATTGTAACTGTTGGTCTCTGTGCACCAAGGACAAAAGGGGAATTTCGCATGCTAAAGACTAAGGTGGCGGAAATTTTAGAAGGAGGCGGGAGATTTTGCCGCCCGCGGGATCGTTCGTATCCAGTTTCAACTAATTTTGGACCGTGCTAGCGGGAAGGTCATGCGAGACTGTGTACATGGGGCACGCGTCAGCAGTTAATAACTGGTGTGAAGTCCACCCCAGAAAAAAGACAATAACTCGGGATGATGCGCCGATAACTCGGACGTTCACACGGGCGCGGCCAATCGTACGGGCGTAGTGGCGCGTTCACAAAAAAGGGATCAAACGCTCAGCCTATGTATTTCTCGTGTAAATAGTTAATTTAGTGCAATTGGTTATTTATTTTAAACATAATGCATTGACGTGTTAGTGTAGAGGCGCACAAAAAGAAATGGATATTGTAGTCCGCTACTTAAAAGTGTTACCTCATATGATTACATAGCCTCCATTTCATAAATTGCGTACCGTTATATTCATATATGAATATTACATATATTACTTCATAATAGAACCTTAAATCATCCAAGACTAATGATTTTGAATGCAAGAGTAACAATGGTGCATGTACATGATAGCTACATTGGTTGTTTGAAGAAACATCACTGTAACTTTGGCATGCACAACTGAAAAGGTTTATTTAAATAGAAAAAAGGTGATATGTGAGTGTCCAATCTTTATAGCGTTGAATCGATATTGTACCTTTGGTCACGATACGAAGTAGATATTGATTTATGTTCAAGCCATGCACGTCCACGATCGCTAGATAGTGATATGTGAATGAATTGTGCAATCTCTCTCACATGCATACATATCTCATTTCCCTGTGGGCATCGGAATCACACACGCGCACTTCGTGTATTTCTCTCCCTCCGTCAAGCTTAGAATTCGTCTTTCTACCCCGTCCTACAAGTCTCTCACACAGAAACACACACGCTCTCTCTGTCGAACACGCCCACCCCTTTAATTCCGCCCACCCACAAACACTAATGTCTCAAAGTATAATAATATCTCTCACACATATGCCTAAGGTTAACTCGAGTTCCGGAACCATATGAATACATACAACGGTATTCCAACAGAGCACCTTTTGTTTTGAGATTTCGCTCTCTCTCTCTCTCCCTCTCTCTCTCTCTCACACACACACACGCACGCACGCACAAACACACATTGTTTCTCGCTTCATTTTTCCGGCACTTGCATGCACACAATTTTGTTTATCTTCGTGATGCTTTAAGTATGCCTCGCACAAATGCTATCTACCTATCCCTTAATATAGCTAGATATGTGTCACACAAACTCCTTCTCCCTACTAGCAAGATGCCCATGCGTTGCACCAAACATCAAGATGCATTTGTATGAGTAGTTTATCTTGTGGGAGAAAAGGATGAACGAGGGAATGCCTTGTTTGCAAATGCAGAGAGGGGTGTGGGTATCTTTTTGCAAAATTGCCACAGTTTCCTTCCTATCCGTCGGGTATAAATTGGATGGCCTATATTGCAGGATGGCAGGAACACCATCATCACCAACTCTGTTTTTTATAAGAGTAGGGAAATGTAATTGTCACTGCCCCTCCCGACACACACACCCACACCCACACAACCACACACACACACACTTCCCAACACCGAAGGAGTAGGGTGACACCTCGATCTTGATACTAATATATCGACTGGCTTCTCTCTCAAACACACACACTACCCGACACCGAAGGAGTAGGGCGGCACCTCGATCTTGATAGTAATCTATCTACTCCTCTTTCAAACACACACACACATACACACACACTCGCTAGTTGTGCCTCTGTGCCTACCGCGCACACTCTTGATACGTCTTTCTCTCCCTCCCCCCTCCCCCGACCCCAACAATGACAGCAGAAGGGTGCCAACTCGATCTGGTCGTAATCTGTCAATTGGTTTCTCTCTCGAACATTGTGTCTCTGTGCCTCGCTCAGTAGCCCCCTCGATATGTAGACTTCTCGCGCGCGCACAGCTGTAGTGACGATGACGCTGAACCCAGTGTGCCTCGTTTTTACCGGCCTCATGTGATAGTTTTCACCCTGTTTTCTGTTATTAACAAGGCAACATTTTCTTTGTTACTACTAGTGAATCTGAAATCATTCGGGACAGACATAAAATATATCACTTCAACCCAATTATCGCAGTAACTATTTAAAAGAAACTAGCTAGATGCCCGTGCGTTGCACGGAACATCAAGATGCATTTGTATGAATAGTTTATCTTGTGAGAGAAAAGGATGAAGGAGGGAAGGCCGTATTTGCGAATGTGGAGAGGGGTGTGGGTATATTTTTGCAAAATTGCCATAGTTTTCTTCCTATCCGTTAGATATAAATCCGACGACCTATATTGCAGGATGGCACGCACACCATCATCACCAACTCTGTTTTCTAGTCCCTCCGTTCCTAAATATTTGTCTTTTTAGAGAATTCAACAAGTGACTACATATGGAGCAAAATGAGTGAATCTACACTCTAAAATATGTCTACATACACATCCATATGTGGTAGTCCATTTGAAATCTGAAAAAGACATATATTTAGGAACGGATGGGGTATAAGAGTAGACATGGAGATATATCTCCAGCATGGTCTACAACAAAAATGTGCTGGACTGGTTAGCGCCGGATGCTCGCAACGCGATGACATGAGTTCGAATTCTGTCTTTAACTTTAGATTTTTATATTATATATTTCTTATTTAATATATACTTCTTTCGCTACTGTACTGACAGTGGAACCCACAGAGTACTTAGAATACAAGATTAAGGATGGACTTGTTTCTTTTTAACTTTCTGTACGAAGCTGTAGCCACCCTGCAAGTCACGTGTACACTGTACATGCAATTAACTTTTTATAGAGGGACAATCATACACGCAATTAACTCAAATGGATTGGATGTCACTCTATTATTTCCAGCATAAGAGCATCTCCAACGGCAGCCGGCAAATTTCCTCCCGCTTCCTTCCGCGGAGGACGACATCAAACGCCAGCGGCATACATTTTCACAACTCTAACCAACCAGATGAAATTCATGCAAACACGGACTGATTTCATATAAGCATGAAGGATTTCGTATAAAAAAGCCGGATCTTCATATAAACATGATGGATTTCATTACATTTACATGAACTAAGCGGTGCCAATCCGGCTCTCTTGGTATAATTAATACTCCCTCTGTCGGGAAATACTTGTCCTACAAATGGATGTATCTAGACTTATTTTAGTTATAGATACATACAATTTATCCATTCTTAGAACAAAAATTTCCCGCCAGCTGGAGAGGGAGTACATAATCTAAATGGCCGCCCGCGGATCCCTTTGTCTTCCTCATGTCCGGCAGACACTTTGCGGGGTCGATGAAGGTCCTCGGAAGAGACGAAGAAGCAAAGAAACCACCTGAATGCGCAGTCGTCGCCTCGGCGGTGGCCTTCATGGGACCCAAGTGGCGGCAGCCTCCCGTGTTCTACTTATCCTCGATGATGGCGGCGGACACGGAGAAGCTGGCCACCGACTCGTCGCTCTCCACGCACCCGGCTTCTGTCTCTGCCTGCATGGCGCTGCCGCAGGCACGTGAGGCGCGCCCACAGACACGGGAGGCGCGGCACCGCAGACACTGGTGGCGCAGTACGATGCAACAGCGACGACGCCCGTACCGGTGTGCTCGCCACCATGCCGGCGTGGAGCAACTCTCCACTCCCCATCGAGCTAAACTGGAGTGGCGAGTAGCTGAACCACGCGCCGGCTTGGGGCGGCAACTGGCTCCGTCCGGCCAAGCGAGGTTGGTGAAGCACCGAGCGACCTCTCCCATATCCGGAGGGCTCGGCGGGCCACTCAGCCGGGTAATATGCCGGAGAACGGCTCCTCGGAAGCCATCGGAAGAGTGGAGAAAATGGTGAAGGAGGAGATGGGGGAGCGGCGGAGGGGTGCGATTCTTGCCCGCTATCTGTCTGGCCTCGTGTAAATAGAGGGCAGACGGTAGGAGCTTGGCCGGTGTCTGGCCTCGTTTAAACTGAGGGCGGACGGGAGGAGCTCGGCCGGTGTTGCGTTTAATTCCGGCCCGTTCATGAACGGACGTGTGGCCGGAGTAGGTTTCTCGGTTTGCATGCGGGTTTAACGGAGGGGCTTGATGGAGGCGAGGAGGCGTGTCAAGCCGGGCGTGCAGCGGGCGGCGCAATACTATTCGATTGACAGCGGGCGGCGCAATTCCCGATATGGCTTTAATGGAGACGAGGGAGGGAGTAGCGGTTCCCGAAATGTTGAACGACCAATGCATCCTCCTTCAATTAATGCATGAGGGAAGTAATGGGAGGAGGACCGGGAAAAGGGGTTGCACGATGTGAATGCAACGCAGTTTGCCCTCATATAAAGGGGCCCCTCCATTCCAATGCATCTACCACATCGTACGCACCTAAGCATTTGCCTAAGCACCTACAGTAAGCGCAAAAGAGCTCACTCCAGACCCATGGCGGCGATGCGCGCGAGCGGCCAGTGGCTGTGCCAGATGGTCCACGACGTCGGCCTGCGGCATGGCGCCGAGGATCGTCTCCAGACGGTGTTGGAGACCGGCTGCTGGATGGCCGCCGTCGACGCCAACTACGACTCTCAGTTCGACCAGATGATCGTTGCCACCACCAACAAGTTCACCGTCCTCAAGAAGCTCGCGGACGACATCGCCGTACTCCTCCAGCCCGCGCGCCCGGGCTCCTCATTGCCTGCCACCCTAATCGGCCTCCATGGCCGGAACCTCTTTCAAGAACTGGTGCCCTGCGACTGCCCGCCGATGCCACGAAGAATGTCCACCTGGAGGTCGCGCTCGCCGCGAGGCGCCTCGCCCTGCAGGAATTCGTTGACCTACACATCCACGTGTACGAGCAAATCGTGTACAAAGGTATCTACAAGGCCAGTGAGGACGCTACGACGTTGCCCTTCCTCGACCGGCTAGAAGCCTTGGATGCCTTTGCTAAGAAGCACCTCGACCTCGCCACAAAAGCCGCCGCTCCTTAGCCACCGGTCGGTGGCCCGGCACACTAGGTTGAGGAGGAGGAGGTCGTACGTTGATGGATGCATCTTTCTTCTTGCCTTCTGTAACCACCACTGTGATTGCATCATCATCGTGGCCTTAATTCTTATTGTGCTATTGCATTCTCGTTCCAGTCAATACCGACATGTGCGATCCCTTTGCTTAATTATATGCATCACTATAACTAGTACTCCATCCGTCAATTTATAAGTTGTGCTTACCTTTTCCATCAACTTCGTGCAACGCGCGGGCATCTTGCTAGAAACACTAGAACATGTCGGACCGCGTGTGACCAAATCGACGATGCGCCAACCTAGCTACTACGTACACTGCTTATCTGGCGGAAATAGCCCCGCCCTAGCGTTTCCAATCGTTATTTCTATCTATCGATCATGCCAAGGAGCAGAACCAAAATGTTACAATTTATACATGTTTCTCTACTCCTACTCCTATAAAAGACTCAGTTGGTGATGGTGGTGTGTCTGCCATCCGTCGTTTCTGACCATTAGATCTGCATCTAATGGCTGTGAGGTAAGTTTTGGCATTTTTGCAACAATAGCCGACTTCTCTGCTCCAATTTGCAGAAAACCCCTTATTATCTTGAAAGCAACCACATCCTGTTGGGGAACGTAGTAATTTCAAAAAAAATCCTACGCACACGCATGATCATCGTGATGCATAGCAATGAGAGGGGAGAGTTTGTCCACGTACCCTTGTAGACCGCAAGCGGAAGCGTTAGCACAACGCGGTTGATGTAGTCGTACGTCTTCACGATCCGACCGATCAAGTACCGAACGCACGGCACCTCCGAGTTCAGCACACGTTCAACTCGATGACGTCCCTCGAACTCCGATCCACCCGAGCTTTGAGGGAGAGTTCTGTCAGCACGACGGCGTGGTGATGATGATGATGTTGCTACCGACGCAGGGCTTCGCCTAAGCACCGCTACGATATTATCGAGGTGGATTATGGTGGAGGGGGGCACCGCACACGGCTAAGAGATCCAAGAGATCAATTGTTGTGTCTATGGGGTGCCCCCTTCCTCCGTATATAAAGGAGGGGAGGAGAGGGATGGCCAAGGGGAGGAGGCGCGCCCAAGCGGGAGTCCTACTCCCACCGGGAGTAGGACTCCTCCTTTTCCTATTTGGAGAGGGAGAGGGAAGGAAGAGGAAGGAGGGAGGAAGGAAAAGGGGGCCGGCCCCCTTCCCAATTCGGATTGGGCTTGGGGGGGCGCCCCCTCCCTTGCTCCTTTCCCCTCCTTTCCACTAAAGCCCATTAAGGCCCATATACCTCCCGGGAGCTTCCGATAATCTCCCGGTGCGCCGGTATTATCCCGATCTCACACGGAACCATTCCGATGTCCAAATATAGTCGTCGATTATATCGATCTTTATGTCTCGACCATTTCGGGACTCCTCGTCATGTCCGTGATCACATCCAGGACTCCGAACTACCTTCGGTACATCAAAACACATAAACTCATAATATAACTGTCATCGAACTTTAAGCGTGCGGACCCTACGGGTTCGAGAACTATGTAGACATGACCGAGACACGTCTCCGGTCAATAACAAATAGCGGAACCTGGATGCTCATATTGGCCCCCACATACATTGTTCCCTTTGTCATCGGTATGTTACTTGCCCGAGATTCGATCGTCGGTATCTCAATACCTAGTTCAATCTCGTTACCAGCAAGTCTCTTTACTCGTTCCGTAATACATCATCCCACAACTAACTCATTAGTTACAATGTTTGCAAGGCTTATAGTGATGTGCATTACCGAGTGGGCCCAGAGATACCTCTCCGACAATCGGAGTGACAAATCCTAATCTCGAAATACGCCAACCCAACAAGTACCTTCGGAGACACCTATAGAGCACCTTTATAACCACCCAGTTACGTTGTGACGTTTGGTAGCACACAAAGTGTTCCTCCGGTAAACTGGAGTTGCATAATCTCATAGTCATAGGAACATGTATAAGTCATGAAGAAAACAATAGCAACATACTAAACGATCAAGTGCTAAGTTAACGGAATGGGTCAAGTCAATCACATCATTCTCCTAATGATGTGATCCCATTAATCAAATGACAACTCATGTCTATGGCTAGGAAACATAACCATCTTTGATCAACGAGCTAGTCAAGTAGAGGCATACTAGTGACACTCTGTTTGTTTATGTATTCACACAAGTATTATGTTTCCGGTTAATACAATTCTAGCTTGAATAATAAACATTTATCATGATATAAGGAAATAAATAATAACTTTATTATTGCCTCTAGGGCATATTTCCTTCAGTCTCCCACTTGCACTAGAGTCAATAATCTAGATTACATAGTAATGATTCTAACACCCATGGAGCCTTGGTGCTGATCATGTTTTGCTCGTGGAAGAGGCTTAGTCAACGGGTCTGCAACATTCAGATCCGTATGTATCTTGCAAATCTCTATGTCTCCCACCTGGACTTGATCCCGGATGGAGTTGAAGCGTCTCTTGATGTGCTTGGTTCTCTTGTGAAATCTGGATTCCTTTGCCAAGGCAATTGCACCAGTATTGTCACAAAAGATTTTCATTGGACCCGATGCACTAGGTATTACACCTAGATCGGATATGAACTCCTTCATCCAGACCCCTTCATTTGCTGCTTCCGAAGCAGCAATGTACTCCGCTTCACACGTAGATCCCGCCACGACGCTATTTTTAGAACTGGACCAACTGACAGCTCCACCGTTCAATATAAATGCGTATCCGGTTTGCGATTTAGAATCGGTCGGATCAGTGTCGAAGCTTGCATCGACGTAACCATTTACGATGAGCTCTTTCTCACCTCCATAAACGAGAAACATATCCTTAGTCCTTTTCAGGTATTTCAGGATGTTCTTGACCGCTGTCCAGTGATCCACTCCTGGATTACTTTGGTACCTCCCTGCTAAACAAATAGCAAGGCACACATCAGGTCTGGTACACAGCATAGCATACATGATAGAGCCTATGGCTGAAGCATAGGGAACAGCTTTCATTTTCTCTCTATCTTCTATAGTCGGGCATTGAGTCTTACTCAACTTCACACCTTGTAACACAGGCATGAACCCTTTCTTTGCTTGATCCATTTTGAACTTCTTCAAAACTTTGTCAAGGTATGTGCTTTGTGAAAGTCCAATTAAGCGTCTTGATCTATCTCTATAGATCTTGATGCCCAATATATTAGCAGCTTCTGTTGGGGAACGTAGTAATTTCAAAAAAATTCCTACGCACACGCAAGATCATGGTGATGCATAGCAACGAGAGGGGAGAGTGTGTCCACGTACCCTCGTAGACTGAAAGCGGAAGCGTTAGCACAACGCGGTTGATGTAGTCGTACGTCTTCACGATCCGACCGATCAAGTACCGAACACACGACACCTCCGAGTTCAGCACACGTTCAGCTCGATGACGTCCCTCGAACTCCGATCCAGCCGAGCTTTGAATGAGAGTTTCATCAACACGATGGCGTGGTGACGATGATGATGTTCTACCGACGCAGGGCTTCTCCTAAGCACCGCTACGATATTATCGAGGTGGAATATGGTGGAGGGGGGCACCGCACACGGCTAAGATATCAATGATCAATTGTTGTGTCTTTGGGGTGCCCCCTGCCCCCGTATATAAAGGAGCAAAGGGGGGAGAGGCGGCCGGCCAGGAGGTGGCGTGCCAGGAGGAGTCCTACTCCCACTGGGAGTAGGACTCCCTCCCTTCCTAGTTGGATTAGGAGAAGGGGGAAGGAGGAGGAAGAGAGGAAGGAAAGGGGGGGCGCCGCCCCCCCTCCTTGTCCAATTAGGACTAGAGGGGGAGGGGGCGCGTGGCCTGCCCTGGCCACCTCTCCTCTTCTCCACTAAGGCCCATGTAGGCCAATTAAACCCCCGGGGGGGTTCCGGTAACCCCCGGTACTCCGGTATGTATCCGATAACCCCCGGAACCATTCCAATGTCCGAATATAGTCGTCCAATATATCAATCCTCATGTCTCAAACATTTCGAGACTCCTCGTCATGTCCGTGATCACATCCGGGACTCCGAACTTCCTTCGGTACATCAAAATACATAAACTCATAATATAACCGTCATCTAACTTTAAGCGTGCGGACCCTACGGGTTCGAGAACTATGTAGACATGACCGAGACACGTTTCCGGCCAATAACCAATAGCGGAACCTGGATGCTCATATTGGCTCCCACATATTCTACGAAGATCTTTATCGGTCAAACCGCATAACAACATACGTTGTTCCCTTTGTCATTGGTATGTTACTTGCCCGAGATTCGATCATCGGTATCTCAATACCTAGTTCAATCTCGTTACCGGCAAGTCTCTTTACTCGTTCCGTAATACATCATCTCACAACTAACTCATTAATTGCAATGCTTGCAAGGCTTTAAGTGATGTGCATTACTGAGTGGGCCCAGAGATACCTCTTCGACAATCGGAGTGACAAATCCTAATCTCGAAATACGCCAACCCAACAAGTACCTTCGGAGACACCTGTAGAGCACCTTTATAATCACCCAGTTACGTTGTGACGTTTGGTAGCACACAAAGTGTTCCTCCAGTAAACGGGAGTTGCATAATCTCATAGTCATAGGAACATGTATAAGTCATGAAGAAAGCAATAGCAACATACTAAACGATCGAGTGCTAAGCTAACGGAATGGGTCAAGTCAATCACATCATTCTCCTAATGATGTGATCCCGTTAATCAAATGACAACTCATGTCAATGGTTAGGAAACATAACCATCTTTGATTAACGAGCTAGTCAAGTAGAGGCATACTAGTGACACTCTGTTTGTCTATGTATTCACACATGTATCATGTTTCCGGTTAATACAATTCTAGCATGAATAATAAACATTTATCATGATATAAGGAAATAAATAATAACTTTATTATTGCCTCTAGGGCATATTTCCTTCAGTCTCCCACTTGCACTAGAGTCAATAATCTAGATTACACAGTAATGATTGTAACACCCATGGAGTCTTGGTGCTAATCATGTTTTGCTCGTGGAAGAGGCTTAGTCAACGGGTCTGCAACATTCAGATCCGTATGTATCTTGCAAATCTCTATGTCTCCCACCTGGACTTGATCCCGGATGGAGTTGAAGCGTCTCTTGATGTGTTTGGTTCTCTTGTGAAATCTGGATTCTTTTGCCAAAGCAATTGCACCAGTATTGCCACAAATGATTTTCATTAGACCCGATGCACTAGGTATGACACCTAGATCGGATATGAACTCCTTCATCCAGACTCCTTCATTTGCTGCTTCCGAAGCAGCTATGTACTCTGCTTCACATGTAGATCCCGCTACGACGCTTTGTTTAGAACTGCACCAACTGACAGCTCCACCGTTCAATATAAACACGTATCCGGTTTGCGATTTAGAATCGTCCGGATCAGTGTCAAAGCTTGCATCGACGTAACCATTTACGACGAGCTCTTTGTCAGCTCCATAAATGAGAAACATATCCTTAGTCCTTCTCAAGTATTTCAGGATATTCTTGACCGCTGTCCAGTGATCCACTCCTGAATTACTTTGGTACCTCCCTGCTAAACTAATAGCAAGGCACACATCAGGTCTGGTACACAGCATTGCATACATGATAGAGCCTATGGCTGAAGCATAGGGAACATCTTTCATTTTCTCTCTATCTTCTGCAGTGGTCGGGCGTTGAGTCTTACTCAACTTCACACGTTGTAACACAGGCAAGAACCCTTTCTTTGCTTGATCCATTTTGAATTTCTTCAAAACTTTGTCAAGGTATGTGCTTTGTGAAAGTCCAATTAAGCGCCTTGATCTATCTCTATAGATCTTGATGCCCAATATATAAGCAGCTTCACCGAAATCCTTCATTGAAAAACTCTTATTCAAATATCCCTTTATGCTATCCAGAAATTCTATATCATTTCCAATCAACAATATGTCATCCACATATAATATTAGAAATGCTACAAAGCTCCCACTCACTTTCTTGTAAATACAGGATTCTCCAAAAGTCTGTATAAAACCATATGCTTTGATCACACTATCAAAACATTTATTCCAACTCCGAGAGGCTTGCACCAGTCTGTTGGGGAACGTATTAATTTCAAAATTTTCCTACGCACACACATGATCATGGTGATGCATAGCAACGAGAGGGGAGAGTGTGTCCACGTACCCTCATAGACCGAAAGCGGAAGCGTTAGCACAATGCGGTTGATGTAGTCGTACGTCTTCACGATCCGACCGATCCAAGTACCGAACGTACAGCACCTCCGAGTTCAGCACACGTTCAGCTCGATGACATCCCTTGAACTCTGATCCAGCCGAGCTTTGAGGGAGAGTTCCGTCAGCACGACGGTGTGGTGACGATGATGATGTTCTACCGACGCACGGCTTTGCCTAAGCATCGCTACGATATTATCGAGGTGGAATATGGTGGAGGGGGGCACCGCACACGGCTAAGAGATCAATGATCAATTGTTGTGTCTATGGGGTGCCCCCTGCCTCCGTATATAAAGGAGCAAGGGGGGAGGCGGCCGGCCAAGGAGGAGGGCACGCCAAGGGGGGAGTCCTACTCCCACTGGGAGTAGGACTCCTCCTTTCCTTGTTGGAGTAGGAGAGAAGGAAAGAGAGGGAGAGGGAGAAGGAAAAGGGGGCTGCACCCCTTGTCCAATTCGGACCAGAGGGGGGGGTGCGCGCCTCCTTCCTTTTGGCCTCTCTCCTTTGTTCCCGTATGGCCCTATAAGGCCCAATACTTCTGCCCGGCGAATTCCCGTAACTCTCCGGTACTCCGATAAATACCCGAATCACTCGGAACCTTTCCGAAGTCCGAATATAGTCGTCCAATATATCGATCTTTACGTCTCAGCCATTTCGAGACTCCTCGTCATGTCCCCGATCTCATCCGGGACTCTGAACTACCTTCTGTACATCAAAACACATAAACTCATAATATAACCGTCATCTAACTTTAAGCGTGCGGACCCTACGGGTTCGAGTACTATGTAGACATGACCGAGACACGTCTCCGTTCAATAACCAATAGCGGAACCTGGATTCTCATATTGGCTCCCACATATTCTACGAAGATCTTTATCGGTCAAACCGCATAACAACATACGTTGTTCCCTTTGTCATCGGTATGTTACTTGCCCGAGATTCGATCGTCGGTATCTCAATACCTAGTTCAATCTTGTTACCGGCAAGTCTCTTTACTCGTTCCGTAATACATCATCCCGCAACTAACTCATTAGTTGCTATGCTTGCAAGGCTTATAGTGATGTGCATTACCGAGTGGGCCCAAAGATACCTCTCCGACAATCGGAGTGACAAATCCTAATCTCGAAATACGCCAACCCAACAAGTACCTTCGGAGACACTTGTAGAGCACCTTTATAATCACCCATTTACGTTGTGACGTTTGGTAGCACACAAAGTGTTCCTCCGGTAAACGGGAGTTGCATAATCTCATAGTCATAGGAACTTGTATAAGTCATGAAGAAAGCAATAGCAACATACTAAACGATCAAGTGCTAAGCTAACGGAATGGGTCAAGTCAATCACATCATTCTCCTAATGATGTGATCCCGTTAATCAAATGACAAGTCATGTCAATGGTTAGGAAACATAACCATCTTTGATCAACGAGCTAGTCAAGTAGAGGCATACTAGTGACACTCTTTTTGTCTATGTATTCACACAAGTATTATGTTTCTAGTTAATACAATTCTAGCATGAATAATAAACATTTATCATGATATAAGGAAATAAATAATAACTTTATTATTGCCTCTAGGGCATATTTCCTTCAGTCTCCCACTTGCACTAGAGTCAATAATCTAGATCACATCGCCATGTGATTTAACATCAATAGTTCACATCACCATGTGATTAACACCCATAGTTCACATCGTCATGTGACTAACACCCAAAGGGTTTACTAGAGTCAATAATCTAGTTCACATTGCTATGTGATTAACACCCAAAGAGTACTAAGGTGTGATCATGTTTTGCTTGTGAGATAATTTTAGTCAATGGGTCTGTCACATTCAGATCCGTAAGTATTTTACAAATTTCTATGTCTACGATGCTCTGCCCGGAGCTACTCTAGCTAATAGCTCCCACTTTCAATATGTATCCAGATTGAGACTTAGAATCATCTGGATCAGTGTCAAAACTTGCATCGACGTAACCCTTTACGACGAACTTTTTGTCACCTCCATAATCGAGAAACATATCCTTATTCCACTATGGAAAATTTTGACCGCTGTCCAGTGATCTACTCCTAGATCACTATTGTACTCCCTTGCCAAAATCAGTGTAGGGTATACAATAGATCTGGTACACAGCATGGCATACTTTATAGAACCTATGGCTGAGGCATAGGGAATGACTTTCATTCTCTTTCTATCTTCTGCCGTGGTCGGGCTTTGAGTCTTACTCAATTTCACACCTTGTAACATAGGCAAGAACTCTTTCTTTCACTGTTCCATTTGAACTATTTCAAAATCTTGTCATGGTATGTACTCATTGAAAAAACTTATCAAGCGTCTTGATCTATCTCTATAGATCTTGATGCTCAATATGTAAGCAGCTTCACCGAGGTCTTTCTTTGAAAAACTCCTTTCAAATACTCATTTATGCTATCCAGAAAATTCTACATTATTTCTGATGAACAATATGTCATTTACATATTCTTATCAGAAAGGCTGTAGTGCTCCCACTCACTTTCCTGTAAATACAGGCTTCACCGCAAGTCTGTATAAAACTATATGCTTTGATCAACTCATCAAAGCGTATATTCCAACTCCGAGATGCTTGCACCAGTCCATAGATGGATCGCTGGAGCTTGCACATTTTGTTAGCACCTTTCGGATCGACAAAATCTTCTGGTTGCATCATATACAACTCTTCTTTAAGAAATCCATTAAGGAATGTAGTTTTGACATCCATTTACCAGATTTCATAAAATGTGGCAATTTGCTAACATGATTCGGACAGACTCAAGCATCGCTGCGAGTGAGAAAATCTCATCATAGTCAACACCTTGAACTTTGTCAAAAACCTTTTTTCGACAAGTCGAGCTTCGTAGATAGTAACACTACTATCACGTTTGTCTTCCTCTTGAAGATCCATTTATTTTCTATGGCTTGCCGATCATCGGGCAAGTCGACCAAAGTCCACACTTTGTTCTCATACATGGATCCAATCTCAGATTTCATGGCCTCAAGCCATTTTGCAGAATGTGGGCTCATCATCGCTTCATCATAGTTCGTAGGTTCGTCATGGTCTAGTAACATGACTTCTAGAATAGGATTACCGTACCACACTGGTGCGGACCGTACTCTGGAAGACCTACGAGTTTCTGTAATAACTTGATCTGAAGTTTCATGATCATCATCATTAACTTCCTCACTAATTGGTGTAGGAATCACTGGAACTGATTTTTGTGATGAACTACTTTCCAATTCGGGAGAAGGTACAATTACCTTATCAAGCTCTACTTTCCTCCCACTCACTTCTTTTGAGAGAAACTCCTTCTCTAGAAAGGATCCATTCTTAGCAACAAAGATCTTGCCTTCGGATCTGTGATAGAAGGTGTACCCAAGAGTTTCCTTTGGGTATTCTATGAAGACCAACTTCTCCGATTTGGGTTCGAGCTTATCAGGTTGAAACTTTTTCACATAAGCATTGCAGCCCCAAATTTTGAGAAACGACAACTTTGGTTTCTTGCCAAACCACAGTTCATAAGGCGTCGTCTCAACGGATTTTAATGGTGCCCTATTTAAAGTGAATGCAGCTGTCTCTAATGCATAACCCCAAAACGATAGTGGTAAAATCGGTAAGAGACATCATAGATCGCACCATATCTAAAAAAGTACAGTTATGATGTTCGGACACACCATTACGTTGTGGTGTTCCGGATGGCGTGAGTAGTGAAACTATTTCACATTGTTTTAACTGAAGGCCAAATTTCGTAACTCAAATATTTTTCCTCTGCGATCATATCGTAGAAACTTTTATTTTCTTGTTACGATGATTCTCCACTTCACTCTGAAATTCTTTGAACTTTTCAAATGTTTCAGACTTGTGTTTCATCAAGTAGATATACCCATATCTACTCAAATCATCTGTGGAGGTCAGAAAATAACGATACTTGCCGTGAGCCTTAACACTCATCGGACCGCATACATCAGTATGTATTATATCCAATAAGTCAGTTGCTCGCTCCATTGTTCCGGAGAACGGAGTCTTAGTCATCTTGCCCATGAGGCATGGTTCGCAAGCATCAAGTGATTCATAATCAAGTGATTCCAAAAGCCCATCAGCATGGAGTTTTTTCATGCGCTTTACACCAATATGATCTAAACGGCAGTGCCACAAATAAGTTGCACTATCATTATTAACTTTGCATCTTTTGGCTTCAATATTATGAATATGTGTATCACTACGATCGAGATTCATCAAAAATAGACCACTCTTCAAGGGTGCATGACCATAAAAGATATTATTCATATAAATAGAACAACCATTATTCTCAGATTAAAATGAATAACCGTCTCGCATCAAACAAGATCCAGATATAATGTTCATGCTCAACGCGGGCCAAGGGGGGAGGCGGCCAAGGAGGAGGGCGCGCCAAGGGGGGAGTCCTACTCCCACCGGGAGTAGGACTCCTCCTTTCCTTGTTGGAGTAGGAGAGAAGGAAAGAGGGGGAGAGGGAGAAGGAAAAGGGGGCTGCACCCCTTGTCCAATTCCGACCAGAGGGGGATGCGCGCCTCCTTCCTTTTGGCCTCTCTCCTCTATTCCCGTTTGGCCCAATAAGGCCCAATACTTCTCCCCGGCGAATTACCGTAACTCTGCGGTACTCTGATAAATAGCCGAATCACTCGGAACGTTTCCAAAGTCCGAATATAGTCGTCCAATATATCGATCTTTACGTCTCGGCCATTTCGAGACTCCTCGTCATGTCCCCGATCTCATCCGGGACTCCGAACTACCTTCGGTACATCAAAACACATAAACTCATAATATAACCGTCATCTAACTTTAAGCGTGCGGACCCTACGGTTCGAGAACTATGTAGACATGACCGAGACACATCTCCGGTCAATAACCAATAGCGGAACCTGGATGCTCATATTGGCTCCCACATATTCTACGAAGATCTTTATCGGTCAAAACGCATAACAACATACGTTGTTCCCTTTGTCATCGGTATGTTATTTGCCCGAGATTCGATCGTCGGTATCTCAATACCTAGTTCAATCTCGTTACCAGCAAGTCTCTTTACTCGTTCCGTAATACATCATCCCGCAACTAACTCATTAGTTGCTATGCTTGCAAGGCTTATAGTGATGTGCATTACCGAGTGGGCCCAGAGATACCTCTCCGACCATCGGAGTGACAAATCCTAATCTCGAAATACGCCAACCCAACAAGTACCTTCGGAGACACCTGTAGAGCACCTTTATAATCACCTATTTACGTTGTGACGTTTGGTAGCACACAAAGTGTTCCTCCGGTAAACGGGAGTTGCATAATCTCATAGTCATAGGAACATGTATAAGTCATGAAGAAAGCAATAGCAACATACTAAACGATCAAGTGCTAAGCTAACGGAATGGGTCAAGTCAATCACATCATTCTCCTAATGATGTGATCCCGTTAATCAAATGACAACTCATGTCAATGGTTAGGAAAGATAACCATCTTTGATCAACGAGCTAGTCAAGTAGAGGCATACTAGTGACACTCTTTTTGTCTATGTATTCACACAAGTATTATGTTTCCAGTTAATACAATTCTAGCATGAATAATAAACATTTATCATGATATAAGGAAATAAATAATAACTTTATTATTGCCTCTAGGGCATATTTTCTTCACAGTCCATAAATGGATAGCTGGAGCTTGCACACTTTGTTAGCTCCCTTTGGATCTACAAAACCTTCCGGTTGCATCATATACAACTCTTCTTCCAGAAATCCATTCAGGAATGCAGTTTTGACATCCATTTGCCAAATTCCATAATCATAAAATGCGGCAATTGCTAACATGATTCGGACAGACTTAAGCATCACTACGGGTGAGAAGGTCTCATCGTAGTCAATCCCTTGAACTTGTCGAAAACCTTTTGCAACAAGTCGAGCTTTATAGACAGTAATATTACCGTCAGCGTCAGTCTTCTTCTTGAAGATCCATTTATTCTCGATGGCTTGCCGATCATCGGGCAAGTGAACCAAAGTCCATACTTTGTTCTCATACATGGATCCCATCTCGGATTTCATGGCCTCAAGCCATTTTGCGGAATCTGGGCTCACCATCGCTTCTTCATAGTTCGTAGGTTCGTCATGGTCTAGTAACATAACCTCTAGAACAGGATTACCGTACCACTCTGGTGCGGATCTTACTCTGGTTGACCTATGAGGTTCAGTAACAACTTGATCTGAAGTTTCATGATCATCATCATTAACTTCCTCACTAATTGGTGTAGACGTCACAGGAACTGGTTTCTGTGATGGACTACTTTCCAATAAGGGAGAAGGTACTGTTACCTCATCAAGTTCTACTTTCCTCCCACTCACTTCTTTAGAGAGAAACTCCTTCTCTAGAAAGGATCCATTCTTGACAACGAATGTCTTGCCTTCGGATCTGTGATAGAAGGTGTACCCAACAGTCTCCTTTGGGTATCCTATGAAGACACATTTCTCCGACTTGGGTTCGAGCTTATCAGGTTGAAGCTTTTTCACATAAGCATCGCAGCCCCAAACTTTAAGAAACGACAACTTTGGTTTCTTGCCAAACCACAATTCATAAGGCGTCGTCTCAATGGATTTTGATGGTGCCATATTTAACGTGAATGAAGTTGTCTCTAAAGCATAACCCCAAAACGATAGCGGTAAATCAGTAAGAGATATCATAGATCGCACCATATCTAGTAAAGTACGATTACGACGTTCGGACACACCATTACGCTGTGGTGTTCCAGGTGGCGTGAGTTGCGAAACTATTCCGCATTGTTTCAAATGTAGACCAAACTCGTAACTCAAATATTCTCCTCCACGATCAGATCGTAGAAATTTTATTTTCTTGTTACGATGATTTTCAACTTCACTCTGAAATTCTTTGAATTTTTCAAATGTCTCAGACTTATGTTTCATTAAGTAGATATACCCATATCTGCTTAAATCATCTGTGAAGGTGAGAAAATAACGATACCCGCCGTGAGCCTCAACATTCAATAGACCACATACATCAGTATGTATGATCTCCAACAAATCAGTTGCTCGCTCCATAGTTCCAGAGAACGGCATTTTAGTCATCTTGCCCATGAGGCATGGTTCGCAAGTACCAAGTGATTCATAATCAAGTGATTCCAAAAGTCCATCAGTATGGAGTTTCTTCATGCGCTTTACACCAATATGACCCAAACGGCAGTGCCACAAATATGTTGCACTATCATTATCAACTCTGCATCTTTTGGCTTTAACATTATGAATATGTGTATCACTACTATCGACATTCATCAAAAATAGACCACTCTTCAAGGGTGCATGACCATAAAAGATATTATTCATATAAATAGAACAACCATTATTCTCAGATTAAAATGAATAACCCTCTCGCATCAAACAAGATCCAGATATAATGTTCATGCTCAACGCGGGCACCAAATAACAATTATTTAGGTCTAAAACTAATCCCGAAGGTAGACATAGAGGTAGCGTGCCGACGGCGATCACATCGACTTTGGAACCGTTTCCCATGCGCATCGTCACCTCGTCCTTAGCCAGTGTCCGCTTAATCCGTAGTCCCTGTTTCGAGTTGCAAATATTAGCAACAGAACCAGTATCAAATACCCAGGTGCTACTGCGAGCTCTGGTAAGGTACATATCAATAACATGTATATCACATATACCTTTGTTCACCTTGCCATCCTTCTTATCCGCCAAATACTTGGGGCAGTTCCACTTCCAGTGACCAGTCTGCTTGCAGTAGAAGCACTCAGTCTCAGGCTCAGGTCCAGACTTGGGTTTCTTCTCTTGAGCAGCAACTTGTTTGCTGTTCTTCTTGAAGTTCCCCTTCTTCTTTCCTTTGCCCTTTTTCTTGAAACTGGTGGTCTTATTGACCACCAACACTTGATGCTCGTTCTTGATTTCTACCTCCGCAGCTTTTAGCATTGCGAAGAGCTCGGGAATCGTCTTTTCCATCCCTTGCATGTTATAGTTCATCACGAAGCTCTTGTAGCTTGGTGGCAGTGATTGAAGAATTCTGTCAATGACGCTATCATCCGGAAGATTAACTCCCAGTTGAATCAAGTGATTGTTATACCCAGACATTCTGAGTATATGCTCACTGACAGAACTATTCTCTTCCATCTTGCAGCTGTAGAACTTATTGGAGACTTCATATCTCTCAATCCGGGCATTTGCTTGAAATATTAACTTCAACTCCTGGAACATCTCATATGCTCCATGACGTTCAAAACGTCGTTGAAGTCCCGGTTCTAAGCCGTAAAGCATGGCACACTGAACTATCGAGTAGTCATCAGCTTTGCTCTGCCAGACGTTCATAACACCTGGTGTTGCTCCTGCAGCAGGTTTGGCACCTAGCGGTGCTTCCAGGATGTAATTCTTCTGTGCAGCAATGAGGATAATCCTCAAGTTACGGACCCAGTCCGTGTAATTGCTACCATCATGTTTCAACTTTGCTTTCTCAAGGAACGCATTAAAATTCAACGGAACAACAGCACGAGCCATCTATCTACAACAACATAGACATGCAAAATACTATCAGGTACTAAGTTCATGATAAATTTAAGTTCAATTAATCATATTACTTAAGAACTCCCACTTAGATAGATATCCCTCTAATCATCTAAGTGATCACGCGATCCAAATCAACTAAACCATAACCGATCATCACGTGAAATGGAGTAGTTTTCAATGGTGAACATCACTATGTTGATCATATCTACTATATGATTCACGCTTGACCTTTCGGTCTCAGTGTTCCGAGGCCATATCTGCATATTCTAGGCTCGTCAAGTTTAACCTGAGTATTCTGCGTGTGCAAAAACTGGCTTGCACCCGTTGTAGATGGACGTAGAGCTTATCACACCCGATCATCACGTGGTGTCTGGGCACGACGAACTTTGGCAATGGTGCATACTCAGGGAGAACACTTTTATCTTGAAATTTAGTAAGAGATCATCTTATAATGCTACCGTCAATCAAAGCAAAATAAGATGCATAAAAGATAAACATCACATGCAATCAATCTAAGTGATATGATATGGCCATCATCATCTTGTGCTTGTGATCTCTATCTCTGAAGCACCGTCATGATCACCATCGTCACCGGCTCGACACCTTGATCTCCATCGTAGAATCGTTGTCGTCTCGCCAACTATTGCTTCTACGACTATCGCTGCCGCTTAGTGATAAAGTAAAGCAATTACATGGCGATTGCATTGCATACAATAAAGCGACAACCATATGGCTCCTGCCAGTTGCCGATAACTCGGTTACAAAACATGATCATCTCATACAATAAAATATAGCATCATGCCTTGACCATATCACATCACAACATGCCCTGCAAAAACAAGTTAGACGTCCTCTACTTTGTTGTTGCAAGTTTTACGTGGCTGCTACGGGCTGAGCAAGAACCGTTCTTACCTACGCATCAAAACCACAACAATAGTTTGTCAAGTTGGTGTTGTTTTAACCTTCTCAAGGACCGGGCGTAGCCACACTCGGTTCAACTAAAGTTGGAGAAACTGACACCCGCCAGCCACCTGTGTGCAAAGCACGTCGGTAGAACCAGTCTCGCGTAAGCATACGCGTAATGTCGGTCCGGGCCGCTTCATCCAACAATAATGCCGAACCAAAGTGTGACATGCTGGTAAGCAGTATGACTTATATCGCCCACAACTCACTTGTGTTCTACTCGTGCATATAACATCAACGCATAAAACCTGGCTCGGATGCCACTGTTTGGGAATGTAGTAATTTCAAAAAATTTCCTACGCACACGCAAGATCATGGTGATGCATAGCAACGAGAGGGGAGAGTGTGTCCACGTACCCTCGTAGACCGAAAGTGGAAGCGTTAGCACAACGCAGTTGATGTAGTCATACCTCTTCATGATCCGACCGATCAAGTACCGAACGCACGACACCTCCGAGTTCAGCACACGTTCAGCTCGATGACGTCCCTCGAACTCCGAACCAGTCGAGCTTTGAGGGAGAGTTCCGTCAGCACGACGGCGTGGTGACGATGATGATGTTCTACCGACGCAGGGCTTCGCCTAACCACCGCTACGATATTATCGAGGTGGAATATGGTGGAGGGGGGCACCGCACACGGCTAAGAGATCAATGATCAATTGTTGTGTCTTTGGGGTGCCCCCTACCCCCGTATATAAAGGAGCAAAGGGGGGAGAGGCGGCCGGCCAGGAGGTGGCGCGCCAGGAGGAGTCCTACTCCCACCGGGAGTAGGACTCCCTCCCTTCCTAGTTGGATTAGGAGAAGGGGGGAAGGAGGAGGAGGAGAGGAAGGAAGGGGGGGGCGCCGCACCCCCCCTCCTTGTCCAATTCGGACTAGAGGGGGAGGGGCGCGTGGCCTGCCCTGGCCGCCTCTCCTCTTCTCCACTAAGGCCCATGTAGGCCCATTAAACCCCCGGGGGGGTTCTGGTAACCCCCGGTACTCCGGTATGTATCCGATAACCCCCGGAACCATTCCGGTGTCCGAATATAGTCGTCCAATACATCAATCTTCATGTCTCGAACATTTCGAGACTCCTCGTCATGTCCGTGATCACATCCGGGACTCCGAACTTCCTTCGGTACATCAAAATACATAAACTCATAATATAACCGTCATCTAACTTTAAGCGTGCGGACCCTACGGGTTCGAGAACTATGTAGACATGACCGAGACACGTTTCCGGTCAATAACCAATAGCGGAACCTGGATGCTCATATTGGCTCCCACATATTCTACGAAGATCTTTCTCGGTCAAACCGCATAACAACATACGTTGTTCCCTTTGTCATCGGTATGTTACTTGCCCAAGATTCGATCGTCGATATCTCAATACCTAGTTCAATCTCGTTACAGGAAAGTCTCTTTACTTGTTCCGTAATACATCATCTCACAACTAACTCATTAATTGCAATGCTTGCAAGGATTTAAGTGATGTGCATTACTGAGTGGGCCCAGAGATACCTCTCCGACAATCGGAGTGACAAATCCTAATCTCGAAATACGCCAACCCAACAAGTACCTTTGGAGACACCTGTTGAGAACCGCAAAGTGGTAGCACACAAAGTGTTCCTCTGGTAAACGGGAGTTGCATAATCTCATAGTCATAGGAACATGTATAAGTCATGAAGAAAGCAATAGCAACATACTAAACGATCGAGTGCTAAGCTAACGGAATGGGTCAAGTCAATCACATCATTCTCCTAATGATGTGATCCCATTAATCAAATGACAACTCATGTCAATGGTTAGGAAACATAACCATCTTTGATTAATGAGCTAGTCAAGTTGTAACACCCCGGATGTAACTTTCCATATTTGTAACTCCAACTCTTGCCATTTTCGGCTATGTGTTATGATATTCCCTTCGTGGTCGGGTTTTGTCTTTCGTTTTGCTTTTTGTTCATGTCATGCATCTCATATCATGTCATCATGTGGATTGCATTTGCATACGTGTTGTCTCATGCATCCGAGCATTTTCCTCGTTGTCCATTTTGCAATCCGGCACTCCCACCTCCTCCGGCGCACCCCTCTTGTTTCTTTTCATGAGCGGGTATTGAACGTTCTCGGAATGGACCGAGGCTTGTCAAGTTTCATTCCATTTGGAGGTATACCACCGGGAGACCACCGGTCAAGTTTCGTTCCATTTGGAGGTTGTTTGGTACTCCAACGGTTAACCGGGTAACCGCAAAGTCCATTTGTGTGTGCAGCAAAAACCCCTCTCTAAACATCCCAAAACCCAGCAAACTCACTTCCATGCTCTAGGTCGTTCGATCACGATCGTGTGGGCGAAAACCGCAATCCATTTGGAGTCTCCTAGCTCCCTCTAGCTATATATATGCATCCCTCCCGAAATACATTCGCAGATCAAACCCTAACCCGCTCCTCCGCGCCGCCGGACACGTCCGCCTGGGGCCGGACAGAAGCCGCCACCGCCCGCAGCCAACGGGACGCCGCCACGTGGCGCCCCGCGCCCACATCGCCGCCGGCCCGCAGGAGCCCGTGGCCGGCCCTCCTTGAGCCCGGCTCCCGCGCCCCGCCTCCTTCTTCCTCCCGCGCCGCCGAAGCTCCCCCGCCGCCTGCCGGACTCCGCCGGCGCCGCCCGCCGCCCCATCGCCGGCGCCGCCGCCCGCTCCCGCGGGACCCGTGCCGCGCCGCCCGGGGTCGCCGCCCCTCTCCTCCGCCTCCTCCCGAGCTCCCCCGAGCGCCGCCCTCTCCCTCCTCCCTCACTCCGAGCTCCCTCCGGCAAGAACTCCGGCGAGCTCGAGCTCGAGCAGAGCCGGATCCCGATCGGATCTGGAAACTGCAGGTTGACTTTTTCTTTCTCCCCCCGAAATTTCCGAAGTCCTAATATTTTTGCAGTACATGCTCCTGTTCATCGCATCATAACTCTCTGCATATAGCTCCGTTTCGCGCGTGTAATATATCGAAATGTTCGCCTCATGACGCTCTTCATTTTGTTCCATTGCACGATGTTCATTTGAGTCCATCTTGATGCCCAAATCTCTGGTGCAAGAGTGCCAGTTGCTGTTATCTGCTGTTACTTATCAGAACTTGAGGATTTGTTATTTTTGTTGCATTTATTCTGTGCATCTTATGGGCATGGGCTCTACATGTGTTTTGTTGTATGCCATGCCAGCTTTACAGAGGTGTATGCCATGTATTTTTTTATCTCTGTGGTGACTAGCACAAGCATGCAAACTAGGCTTCGTGATGTTTCTGATTTCAGGGACTTGGTGATAGTCTTTGTCTGCTGTTATTTTGTTGCTATGTATCCATGTGTCTACAGAGAGATCTATGCTTCTTTTGGAGATGTTCAGTAAGGATGTTTTGTAGATATTATTGTAAATGATCCATTCATGCCCTTTTTTGCAATTATGGAGTGCCATAGCATGACTCATTCTTGCTCTACTTTTTCTATAAAATATTCCTGGCAGATTGTTTACATGTTATTCAATTTTGCCAAGCTTGTTGAAGTTGTTTCACACATGCTATGTATTTTCTCTTGCCATGGATAGCTTCATAAACATTCCATCTTGCTGTAGATATGCTTGTTTTGTCATGCATTGCTTTGTGGTGAGTGGATCAAGCTCACCAAGATGCCCTCATAATGTCTGTTTCTGCCATGCTCTTTTCTGCTGTCTGAAACCTGTTAACGAAACTTGCTATGTTTACATGGTTGCCATCATATCTTCTGGTCCTTTTTGGCTTAGGGCCAGTAAGGAACTTTTGTCATATGTATTTAGTAGAATACTGCCATGCCTTGTTTTGCTATTTTAAATTCCTGTAGGATGTTGATTCCGTGCTCTGAACATTGCTACCTGATGCTGTTTCAGCCATGTCCAGTAATTTCACCAAGTCTGTGAACCTGATATCTTTTGCACTTTTTCCATGCTTGTTTGAACCTGTTATGTTGTGATCTAGCCGTAGCTCATTGTTCATCTTTTTTCAAGCATCTCCTGTAGATTACTACCATATACTTTGTTGCTATGTTGGAGTGCTGTAGTATTGTTACTTGTTGCATTCTAAGTGCTATCATGCTGTTAATCGCAGATTCGTGTCATTCTTGTTTTGCTTGCCATTTGCAAACCGTGCATCCGTTTCCGGTGATCTTTATATCGATTTCGACCGAAATCATCTCATCTTTCCAGTGGCATGCTTGGTTTGCCAAGTTACTACCTTTTTCATCATTTTCCTTCCGGAGCACGCATATGCATCGCATATCATATCTTGCATATCATTCATGTTTTGCATCATGTTGCTTGTGCATTTCCCGTGATTGATTGTGGTTCCATTGCTTGTGTTCTTGTTTTGGGTAGAGCCGGGAGACGAGTTCGTGAACGAGGAACCTGTTGAGTACGCTTACGAGGATCAAGCTTTCGACAACTCTGAGAACCTTGCAGGCAAGATGACCATACCCTCGAAATCACTTCTATCTTTGCTTTGCTAGTTGTTCGCTCTATTTGCCATGCTGCGCTACCTACCACTTGCTATATCATGCCTCCCATATTGCCATGTCAAGCCTCTAACCATCCTTTCCTAGCAAACCGTTGTTTGGCTAAGTTACCGCTTTTGCTCAGCCCTTCTTATAGCGTTGCTAGTTGCAGGTGAAGTTGAAGTTTGTTCCATGTTGGAACATGGATATGTTGGGATATCACAATATCTCTTATTTAATTAATGCATCTATATATTTGGTAAAGGGTGGAAGGCTCGGCCTTATGCCTGGTGTTTTGTTCCACTCTTGCCGCCTTAGTCTCCGTCATACCGGTATTATGTTCCTTGAGTTTGCGTTCCTTACGCGGTTGGGTGATTTATGGGACCCCCTTGACAGTTCGCCTTGAATAAAACTCCTCCAGCAAGGCCGAACTTTGGTTTTACCATTTGCCACCTAAGCCTTTTTCCGCCGGGTTTTCGCGAGCCCGAGGGTCATCTTTATTTAAAACCCTGGACCAGTGCTCCTTCGAGTGCTGGCCCAAACCGAGCGATGTCCGACGCCCCTGGGCAACCAGGGTCTATGCCAACCCGACGTCTGGCTCATCCGTTGTGCCCTGAGAACGAGATATGTGCAGCTCCTATCGGGATTTGTCGGCACATCGGGCGGCTTTGCTGGTCTTGTTTTACCATTGTCGAAATGTCTTGTAAACCGGGATTCCGAGACTGATCGGGTCTTTCCGGGAGAAGGTTTATCCTTAGTTGACCATGAGAGCTTATAATGGGCTAAGTTGGGACACCCCTGCAGGGTATTATCTTTCGAAAGCCGTGCCCGCGGTTATGAGGCAGATGGGAATTTGTTAATGTCCGGTTGTAGAGAACTTGTCACTTGACTTAATTAAAATACATCAACCGCGTGTGTAGCCGTGATGGTCTCTTCTCAGTGGAGTCCGGGAAGTGAACACGGTTTGAGTTATGAATCACGTAAGTAGGAGTTCAGGATCACTTCTTGGTCATTACAAGTTGACGACCGTTCCGCTGCTTCTCTTCTCACTCTCATTTGCGTATGTTAGCCACTATATATGCTTAGTGCCTGCTGCAGCTCCACCTCATTATACCATCCTTTCCTATAAGCTTAAATAGTCTTGATCTCGCGGGTGTGAGATTGCTGAGTCCTCGTGACTCACAGATTCTACCAAAACTGTTGCAGGTGCCGACGATGCCAGTGCAGATGACGCAATCGACCTCAAGTGGGAGTTCGACGAGGAACGTGGTCGTTACTATGTTTCTTTTCCTGATGATCAGTAGTGGAGCCAGTTGGGACGATCGGGGATCTAGCATTTGGGGTTGTCTTATTTTCATTTGGTTTTGACCGTAGTCGGTCTATCTGTGGATTTTGGATGATGTATGGATTATATTTATGTATTGCGTGAAGTGGCGATTGTAAGCCAACTCATCGTTATCCCATTCTTGTTCATTACATGGGATTGTGTGAAGATGACCCTTCTTGCGACAAAACCACAATGCGGTTATGCCTCTAAGTCGTGCCTCGACACGTGGGTGATATAGCCGCATCGTGGGCGTTACAAGTTGGTAATCAGAGCCATCCCCGACTTAGGAGCCCCCTGCTTGATCGAATCACTAGCGTTGTTGAGTCTAGAACAAAAATGTTTTGAGTCTTAGGATTATATATATCGGAGAGTAGGATTCTTTTTACTCTCCAGTCCCTTCGTCGCTCTGGTGAGGTCTCCTGACGTAGAAGTTTTGACTCTTCTCTCCTCAAATTTCACTAAAAAAATTTAGGATCACGCGGGTATCTTAGAATCATTCCGATGGTTTTGTGACGAGAACATTGTTCTTGGTGCCTCCTGACATTTAGGGGTTGTGGCAGTGTCCCGGGGAGTTGAGCTCCGAGGTGTTGTCGTCACAATTTTATCGTTGCAGTTCTGGAATACCTGAGTTTCGCCGACATCGAAATCTCTTTTATGCAGTTGTTGGTGAGATCACCTCGACGCCACCCAGTACTGGGGCAGGAGTTCGGGAGTATTGCCATAACTCGTATAACGGATGCTTTTCGAAGGTTGAGGTACACGATTTCCGAAAGTTTCTTGGTTATGTGTTGACGGATGGATATAGCTGGATCTAGGGATTGCTAGTTTGGGTGATATATTTTGTGTCCCCTGTATCCCCAACACCAGATTGCATAACCAGAAAGTTTCGGGAGTTTATAAGTGGGAATTCAAGTAGCTCCTAGGATATCTTTCCGACAGACGCATGATATGAGATTGGGGTTCGACGTCTAGTGGTCCGCCTTTCCACGGTTGGTTTTACAGTGGTCTCGTAGTGTCTTAAAGAGTCCTTGGCTATGCCGACTCGGGGACGCTTCGTATGTCATGTGCACAGCCTTGTACATGATGGTGCTGTATGATCGAGCCCGTGTGGGCCCCACCACGAAAACTTCGGACGAAATCTCTATCATATGTTTGTTCCGGTTTATTCTGCAAGCCAATACTTTGTTTTGTTTTGAATTGTGGTATTCGAGTTGCTTCGAAGTAAAATGTTGATTCCATACCTTTTTCTAAGTGGCTTCTCAACTTAATGGAAGTGTGATGATTTACTATGGAATTCATTCGTTCATCCTCGTTTGAATGTTTATTGTGAAGACTATATGTTGCAATTTCTATCCGTTGATTCTACTTGTCTATTTGTCTATCAAGATGCTAACGGATGTCACCCTCTTCAGGATGGCTCCGCCAACGCGTCAGAATACGGAACGCAATGAAGGGAGTCAGGCGAACCCTCCGCCACCACCTCCGCCTCCGGAGGCATGGCAAGCTATCATGGCAGCCACCAACGCCAATGCTCAGATGATTCTGCAACTCTTGCAAGAACGCACCCAAGGGCAAGTGTCGTGGAATTGTCACGGCAGATGTCCTCGTGCTAGGACTTAATCGTGGAGCCATCGCAGCTAGGAAGCTTAAAGGGGTTAAATGGGACAAGGGACACGAGGATTATACTGGTTCGGCCCCTTATGGTGAAGGTAAAAGCCTACGTCCAGTTGAGATGGTATTACTTAGGGTTTCGATGACCAGGGAGCTTAATCGCTATGCCTGGCTATCGATCTGTTGTCTCCCTCCCTGAACCGCCGCCGGGTCGTCCCTTTATATAGAGAGGTTGACGCCCTGGCGGCTCTCTGAGTTCCGGCCGGCTTATAACAGTATCCGGCTCGGACTCTTAGCTATTCTTGCCTTACACTACAAGTCTTGCCATAACGGTGGTTCTTCACTACGGGCCTTAAGCCGCCTCCGGGTCTTAAGCCCATTACTGACCCGCCTTCCGCAAGCTTGGTACTGGGCTTCATGTGATGATCATTATAACGTAACCCGGCCCCTCCTGGGCGGGTGACTCTAATGGTTACATCCTCAACATTAGGCCCCAGATTGATTTGAACCGGTTCACGTCATTCTTCAAAATCTTCCGGCTTCTGCTTCTGCAAAGGTTATAACCCGCCATGACATCATCTTCTGGATTCCTGGTAACCCGCCATGACGTCATCTTCCATTAAATTCATTTTTTATTCTGTCATATCCCAACGGATCTTCTCTTTAATGATCATCCCAAAAATCGAGGCGTTTCTGCGGCAAGATAATCACGTCTTCAGCCTCCTCATTTCTCACGCCCATTTACCAGCCGTCCCTTATAAATAGGCCCGGCCCATAAGCCTTTGTCACTCTTCTCCTCCATCGTCTTCCTCCTCTGACGTTCCAGAGCTCGAACTCCGCCGCCGCCGCCGCGCACCTCGTCTTCACTGGCCAAGGCCGCTGCATCAACCTGTCTTGACCAGAAACCTGCGGCGCACCTCTGCTGCTCATCAGCACTAGTAAGTCCTCGCAGTCCTGTACCTTAGATCCGCATTAGGGCTCGCGAGTTCTCTGTGTTCTTCATAGTTCATCGCGATTTCTTCACAGTTCCGCCACCGAGGTTCCTTTTGATCCAAAAACGGTACAGACTCCCTGCGGTAGTAGTTTCTCACTCATTTTTATGCTAGTAAATCCCCTTTGTCCTTAACAAGACCTCATTTAGAGCTTATGAACTTCTCTGTATCAGTTTTTAGGTCTAGAAATTTTTCCTTTCTAAACGATCATTTGATCCAAAATAATCCCTGCAATCTGTGAAACTTGTTTGTGCAACACTTAGACAAAAAACTGCATCTGTTAGCCATGGTGGCTCATATCGCCGGCTTAAAAGAGGCCATGCTTTGTGAAATTTCCGGCTCATTCATAATAGAGTTTTAAACAACTTGAATTACTTATGATATCCACAGCGGCTTAGATAACCCGACACAATTAGCCATATATCATTAGGCCCCTTCATAAGCCGCCATATTGAATACTGAACTGAAATCTTCCTCCGGCTTAAATTTGAACCGGAAATTTTCTTTTGTCATAGGCTTCCGTCTTTCACAATGTCGCCCAAGGCTCCCAAGGCACCCATTACGTGCAACTGGGTGAGATCCAACGTTACTGATAATACCTTAGATGACTTCGTGAAGACGGGTTACCTGCCTAAGAAGGAGGTCATGTCCTATCGTGCCCCTGACCCGTCCGAAGAAAGACCTCAACCAAGAGACGGAGAGGTTGTTATATTTGCTGATCACATGAGCCGGGGTTTTGCACCTCCCGGCTCAAAATTCTTCAGAGATGTTCTGCACTTTTTCGATCTGCGACCTCAAGACATTGGACCCAATTCCGTGTCGAACATTTGTAACTTCCAAGTGTTCTGTGAGGTGTACCTTGGAGAAGAGCCCAGCCTACTGCTCTTTAGGGAGCTGTTTTATCTGAACCGCCAGAACGAGTGTGCCAACGGGCCTAGCTTGGAACTTGGCGGAATTTCAATCCAACGACGGAGAGATTGTCTTTTTCCTTATGCTGAGCCGCCAAGCCACCCAAAAGACTGGAACCAGACATGGTTCTACTGCCAGGACACCTCTCCGGCTAACGAGAACCCTCTGCCCGGCTTTCGCGCCCTGCGTCTGGAGTCAAATCACCCCCTGCCAGACAAATTATCTCAAGCTGAGCGTCAACCACTTATCCCCACCATCAACAAGATTAAAGCTCTTCTGGGAAACGGCCTTAACGGCGTCGATCTGGTCCGGGTCTGGATTGCTTGGTGGGTGATTCCTCTAAGCCGCCGCCCCGGCTTAATGTGTGATTACACGGGCCGGAAGGATGATCCTCTTCGGCACAGCCCCAACGACTTACCTGAGGATGTCGTTGATGACATGACCAAGTCCCTTCTAAACGAGAGCTTAGCAGATTGCGGGAGGACAGGCTTAAGTCCCTTCTGCAAAGCTAACCCGGCTCCGGCGGTAAGCTACTGATCTGAGCACCTTACTTTCCATTTTAACAATTTTTGTCTTAACTTCAAGAAACCTTTATTGTATTTTTCAGGCTAATGATAAGTTCTGGAAGGTCAGGTATGACCATGAGGCTGCTAAAAAAGCCAGGAAGGTTAAAAAAGCCGCCAGGAGAGCCGCTCCCCGCAAGAAGGGGAGTAATCCTAGCGCCTCAGACCTCCTTCAGCTGGATGACACCTCCGAGTCAGAGGTAGCCCTTGATTCTTTAGGCTCTTATTTTGTTTTTTGTTTGCTTTTAACCACCTTATTGACACTGATTATCAGCAGGAGGGTACCGGAGCGAGTAACCCAGTGACTGAAGAGGTAACTATACTTTCCTCCGACTCGGAGCCCTTGCCAAGGCTGAAAGTCCGAAGAGTAACCCGGAAAGTAAGATTTTCACATCCTTTAGCTTATCAAGATCCTCAATTTCTTTTGAAGCGACAGATTCATGAGAGCCGGAGGCAAACCCGGACCAACAAGGATGCAGACCTCTCCTCTGGCTTACCTGAAGCATCAAGGAAGCGTCGGACCGAGGTTATCTCCAACTTATATCCTTTTCATCCTTTGGCGGGCGTCACTCGTCAACCACTCAATTCTTCTGATTCAAACTATCAGGAAACTTCACCTTCCTCCGGTGACTCCATGCAATCTAACTTGCCGGCTTTCAAGACCGCACCCGGGTAATAATGATCAGCTTATTTTGTGCTTATCTTACTCATGTTTTTGCACTAACCTTTTGACTTTCAGTGCGCAAGCAAAGCTCAGCAAGAGGGCAAAGAAAAGTAAACCGGTCGAAGAGCCGGTCTTAACTGAACCGGAGGCTTCGGCTCATGAGTCGTCGTCTGCCTCAGCTCCTGAAACCACCGCTCCAACTGAAGAACAAGTCATGGAGGGTTCTGATAACCCGAAGATCCCCAGCCCAGCTCAACCGGCCGATGACCCGGACGTTGTAATCACCCGGACAGAGTTTGTCGAGCCGGGAAGACCCACTGTGCTGGCTAGATGCTCTGCCAAGGAAGAACTGCTGGAGCGCCGTAGGGCCAGGCTGGATATCACTGACTATGCTAACTTGAGCATTGGAGATATTGTCGCTGGTTATATTGGTCAAGTGCACAACAGCCGGGACCTGGAAATTGACATGGTGAAGCAGATACAGCAAAAATCTGAGGTACAACTCTCTTGCTTACTCCATAGTCATCCTTACCATGCTAGCCCCCAAGTCTATTACTTATGATAGAATATGTTGTAGACTTAATACCGGCTTAATAACTACTGCAAGAAAAACTGGCTTACCTGGTACCACTCAAGGGCCGGCTTAAACCGCATAGTTCACCTGATTCTTTCCTTACTTTAACCAAGTAGTTGAACAACTTGACACATTAGCCCCCAAGTGCCAAATACCTTTGCCTGCAAAGTGCTTGGGACTTATTTGCATGAACCGGCACTGTAAATAGAGCTTCTCAGCCTACATTAGCCCCCAAGTGCCAAGTGTCTTTGCTTGCAAAGTGCGTGGGACTTTAATGTTGCATGATAATCACTCAAATTGTAACCCGGAATTTGTACAGGCTGCCTGCAAGAAATTTGAATCGGAAATCTCTGATCTGAAGAACTGCTTGAAGACTCAGGAAAATGAGACCCAGAAGGCCAATGCCAAATTTGAGTTCAGTGTCTCTGCACAAGAAAAACTAAAGAAAAAATTTGAAACAGAAAGAAAATCCTGGGCCGATGAGAAGACTGCCTTGCTCAGCCGGGCCGAACAAGTGGAGGCCACTCTTAATGAGAGAACCGCCGAGCTGTCCGGCTTAAAACGCCATGTCTCTCAGATGGTCTCCGCAATCTTTGGTAAATTTCTAATCAGTTTACATCATTTAGTTCCCAGAAACATCTCAATTGCCAACAGCTCACTTGACTTTGTAATGTAGGTCCCAGGAGTTCCAACCTCAACCAGAACGTGCTGACCAAGTTGAAGGCGGTTTACACTCTGGTGGAGCAACTTTACACCGGGTCACAACGTGCTTTAGCCATTGTGGCTTTGTCCAATGAAGTTCCCACCCACCTGGCAGACGTACTCAGGCGGCTTGCCGTACTTCCTCAGCGCTTCCAAGAACTGAGACGGGCTTCTGCAAGAGCCAGAGCTATAGCTGCTCTGAGCCGGGCCAAGGCGTTTCTACCGGAGCTAGACCCGACCGACATCGCTCTTGGATACCCCAGCCTAAAGGAAGATGGCACCCCCTTTGACCAGAAAGACTTCGCCGCCTATGTGAAGAGCGTACGCCCAGTGGCCACCTTGATTGGGAATGATACAGACCTTACCAAGTATCAACCGGGCTATGACGCGGAAAATCAGAGGATCCCAACTCCACGCTATGAAGCAGTCAGCCTGATCCCTCCGACTCGTAAGCATACCTTCGCCCCAGAAGTTGACCCGGCCGGGTTAATTGATGATGAGGCTCAATTTGAAGCCTTGAGTGGCATTGATTGGAAATCATCAACCTTCCAGGTCATGGAAACAGCCGGAGGAGCGGAGAGGGATGAGCCGGGAGCTTCAACCCAACAAGCACCTTGATTTCTTAGGCGGCTCATGGTTACGCCTTAAAAACAATGGCTCACCTTTTGGACTCGGGGAGTCCTGTAATAGAGTAGGACAAACACTTAATTTTGTCGTGCCATCGTGCACGTGTGCAGCGCTTAACTCCGTTGAAGCTGCTCTTTTATATTCCTCCGGGTTATGTTTGATCATTTACTTTCCTTAAGCTTAAAGAGCTGTCTTTAATTGTCCTGCATAGGAAAACAAATCACAAGTCTCTAGGCGGCTCACCGCATGGAGAGTCATATATTTTACATATAACCCGGAACATGAATCAAGGTCATAAAAGACCGGCTCTCAATGATGTCTTCAAGATAACCATAATAGCATACCTGTAAGGCTTCAAGTACACCTCCGGTTTATGTAACCCAAATAATGAGGTTGAGAACTCAACTCCGGTTCACCAGCACCCATAATGCTTATTGTGTGCTCTCAACATTATTAATCAAAGTTAAGCCGGCGGAGTAAGAACCACCCGTGCATACTTTTGATATGATCAAAAGAACTTGTTGCAAACCAAAAGATCAAAAAGTTTAGGGGCTTCTGATTCGAATACGACCAGAGAACCGTCCCAAAGGGGTTAAGCTAAGATTCGAATGCGATCTTATAGCCCCCAGTGGCTTTGGCGTTGCCGATCAAGAGGGTACCAACAGCTATGTTCTCTTAGGTTCGAATACGACCTATGTTTGAACAGGAAGCCCCCAAATGACCTTGAGAGTTGTTTAACGACGCTGATTCGAATACGATCCACGTCAGTTCCCAAAGGGGGTTGAGCTATGATTCAAATATGATCAATAAAAACTCCCCAATGAGCTCGGCAATTTGCCAATCAAGTGGGTATCAACAACTATGTTCTCTTTGGTTCGAATACGACCTATGTTTGAACAGGAAGCCCCCAAATGATCATGTTGTTTAACGGCTAGATTCGAATACGATCATAAGCCGGATCAACCTCCAAGTGACCATGTAATGTTGTAATGGAAATAACAATAACACATTTACCTTTGGAGGGAAAAAGGACAGAGGTCCTGCTTTATTATTTATCATAATATATACATGGCTATAGAAATATGTACATTATGAGAGCCGGTGGCTCAAGTGTAATAAGGCCGAAGCTGAGCTATGTTCCACGGCCGACGGGTTTCTTCCTCCGATGTACGTGAATCTTTGTGCTCCCGAACATCGATAAGGTAGTATGACCCGTTGTGCAAGTCTTTGCTGACCACAAAGGGCCCTTCCCAAGGCGGGGATAACTTGTGTGCATCTGTTTGATCTTGAATAAGCCGGAGCACCAGATCACCTTCCTGGAAGACCCTGGACTTAACCCGGCAGCTGTGATAGCGGCGCAGGTCTTGTTGGTAAATCGTCGGGCGAGCTGCTGTCACATCACGCTGTTCGTCCAACAAGTCAAGAGCATCTTGACGCGCCTGCTCATTATCCGCCTCAACATAAGCCGCCACTCGCGGCGAGTCATGACGGATGTCGCTAGGGAGGACCGCCTCCGCTCCATAAACCATGAAGAAAGGCGTGTAACCCGTTGACCTGTTAGGAGTAGTATTGATACTCCATAACACGGAGGGTAACTCCTCCACCCAACAACCCAGCGTCCGTTGCAAAGGGACCAAAAGCCGGGGCCTGATGCCCTTCAAGATTTCCTAATTAGCTCTCAGCTTGACCATTGGATTGAGGGTGAGCCACTGAGGAAACATCAAGCCGAATATGCTCGCGTTGACAAAACTCCTCCATGGCGCCCTTAGACAGATTGGTACCATTGTCAGTTATAATGCTGTGTGGAAAACCAAAGCGAAAAATCACCCTTTTCATGAACTGAACCGCTGTGGCTGCGTCACACTCACTAACTGGCTCTGCTTCAACCCACTTTGTGAACTTGTCGACCGCCACCAAGAGGTGGGTCTTCTTATCCTTGGATCTTTTAAAAGGCCCAACCATATCAAGCCCCCAGACCGCAAATGGCCAAGTGATTGGAATCATCCTCAATTCTTGAGCCGGCACATGAGCCCGTCGCGAGAACCTCTGGCAACCGTCACATTTGCTGACCAAGTCCTCTGCATCAGCATGAGCCGTCAGCCAATAAAAACCATGACGAAAAGCCTTGGCCACAAGGGATTTTGAGCCGACGTGATGGCCACAATCCCCCTCGTGGATCTCACGTAAAATTTCTTGACCTTCCTCAGGGGAAACACAACGCTGGAAAGTTCCAGTGACACTGCGGCGATGCAGCTCGCCATTGATAATTATCATTGACTTAGACCGCCAGGTTATTTGTCTGGCCAAAGTTTCATCTTCAGGCAATTCTCCCTGGGTCATGTAAGCCAAGTATGGTACTGTCCAATCTGGGATAATGTGGAGAGCCGCCACCAACTGCGCTTCCGGGTCAGGAACAGCCAAGTCTTCCTCTGTAGGCAACTTAACAGAAGGATTATGCAGAATGTCCAAGAAAGTATTAGGCGGCACCTGTTGGAAATATGCCCTAGAGGCAATAATAAAATGGTTATTATTATATTTCCTTGTTCATGATAATTGTCTATTGTTCATGCTATAATTGTATTAATTGAAACCGTAATACATGTGTGAATACATAGACCACAACATGTCCCTAGTAAGCCTCTAGTTGACTAGCTCGTTGATCAATAGATGGTTATGGTTTCCTGACCATGGACATTGGATGTCATTGATAACGGGATCACATCATTAGGAGAATGATGTGATGGACAAGACCCAATCCTAAGCATAGCACAAGATCGTGTAGTTCGTTTTGCTAGAGCTTTTCTAATGTCAACTATCATTTCCTTAGACCATGAGATTGTGCAACTCCCGGATACCGTAGGAATGCTTTGGGTGTACCAAACGTCACAACGTAACTGGGTGGCCATAAAGGTGCACTACAGGTATCTCTGAAAGTGTCTGTTGGGTTGGCACGAATCGAGACTGGGATTTGTCACTCCGCGTAAACGGAGAGGTATCTCTGGGCCCACTCGGTAGGACATCATCATAATGTGCACAATGTGACCAAGGAGTTGATCACGGGATGATGTGTTACGGAACGAGTAAAGAGACTTGCCGGTAACGAGATTGAACAAGGTATCGAGATACCGACGATCGAATCTCGGGCAAGTACTATACCGGTAGACAAAGGGAATTGTATACGGGATTGATTGAATCCTCGACATCGTGGTTCATCCGATGAGATTATCGAGGAGCATGTGGGAGCCAACATGGGTATCCAGATCCCGCTGTTGGTTATTGGCCGGAGAATCGTCTCGGTCATGTCTGCGTGTCTCCCGAACCCGTAGGGTCTACACACTTAAGGTTCGGTGACGCTAGGGTTGTAGAGATGTTAGTATGCAATAACCTGAAAGTTGTTCGGAGTCCCGGATGAGATCCCGGACGTCACGAGGGGTTCCGGAATGGTCCGGAGGTAAAGATTTATATATGGGAAGTCTTGTTTTGGTCGCCGAAAAAGTTTCGCGCATTATCGGTATTGTACCGGGAGTGCCGAAAGGGGTCCGGGGCTCCACCAAGGGGTCCACCTGCCCCGGGGGAGCACATGGGTTGTGGGGTGTGCACCTTGGCCTATATGGGCCGAGGGAACCAGCCCCAAGAGGCCCATGCGCCAAGAGATAAGGTAAAGGGAGAGTCCTAAAGGGGGAGGCACCTCCTAGGTGCCTTGGGGAGGATGGACTCCTCCCTGGCCGCACCCTTCCTTGGAGGAAGGGCCAAGGCTGCGCCCCCCCCCTCTCCCTTGTCCCTATATATAGTGGGGGGAAGGGAGGGCAGCCGACCCCAAGCCCTGGCGCCTCCCTCTCCCTCCCGTGACACATCTCCCTCCTCCCCGCTTGCGCTTGGCGAAGCCCTGCCGGGATCCCGCTACTTCCACCACCACGCCGTCGTGCTACTGGATCTCCATCAACCTCTCCTTTCCCCTTGCTGGATCAAGAAGGAGGAGACGTCTCTCCCAACCATACGTGTGTTGAACGCGGAGGTGCCGTCCGTTCGGCGCTAGGATCATCGGTGATTTGGATCACGACGAGTACGACTCCATCAACCCCGTTCTCTTGAACCCTTCCGCTCGCGATCTACAAGGGTATGTAGATGCACTCCTCTCTCTCATTGCTAGCATCTCCTAGATAGATCTTGGTGACACGTAGGAAAATTTTGAATTATTGCTACGTTCCCCAACAGTGGCATCATGAGCCAGGTCTATGCGTAGATTCTATGCACGAGTAGAACACAAAGTAGTTGTGGGCGATGATTTGTTCAATTTGCTTACCATTACTAGTCTTATCTTGATTCGGCGGCATTGTGGGATGAAGCGGCCCAGACCGACCTTACACGTACTCTTACGTGAGACAGGTTCCACCGACTGACATGCACTTGATGCATAAGGTGGCTAGCGGGTGTCTGTCTCTCCCACTTTAGGTTGATCGGATTCGATGAAAAGGGTCCCTATGAAGGGTAAATAGCAATTGGCATATCACCGTTGTGGCTTTTGCGTAGGTAAGAAACGTTCTTGCTAGAAACCCATAGCAGCCACGTAAAACATGCAACAACAATTAGAGGACGTCTAACTTGTTTTTGTAGGGTATGCTATGTGATGTGATATGGACAAAAGGATGTGATGAATGATATATGTGATGTATGAGATTGATCATGTTCTTGTAATAGGAATCACGACTTGCATGTCGATGAGTATGACAACCGGCAGGAGCCATAGGAGTTGTCTTAATTTATTGTATGACCTGCATGTCAATGAAAACGCCATGTAATTACTTTACTTTATTGCTAACCGTTAGCCATAGTAGTAGAAGTAATAGTTGGCGAGACAACTTCATGAAGACACGATGATGGAGATCATGATGATGGAGATCATGGTGTCATGCGGGTGACGAAGGTGATCATGCCGCGCCTCGAAGATGGAGATCAAAGGCGCAAGATGATATTGGCCATATCACGTCACTTTGTGATTTGCATGCGATGTTTGTCATGTTTACATCTTATTTGCTTAGAACGACGGTAGCATGAATAAGATGATCCCTCACTAATATTTCAAGAGACGTGTTCCCCCTAACTGTGCACCATTGCGAAGGTTCGTTGTTTCGAAGCACCACGTGATTGGGTGTGACAGATTCTAACGTTCGAATACAACGGGTGTTGACGAGCCTAGCATGTACAGACATGGCCTCGGAACACATGTGAAACACTTAGGTTGACTTGACGAGCCTAGCATGTACAGACATGGCCTCAAAACACAAGAAATCGAAAGGTCGAACATGAGTCGTATAGTAGATGCGATCAACATGGAGATGTTCACAGATGATGACTAGTCCGTCTCACGTGATGATCGGACACGGCCTAGTTTGACTCGGATCATGTATCACTTAGATGACTAGAGGGATGTCTATCTGAGTGGGAGTTCATTAAATAATCAGGTGAACTTAATTATCATGAACATAGTCAAAAGGTCTTTGCAAATTATGTCATAGCTTATGCTTTAATTCTACTGTTTAAGATATGTTCCTAGAGAAAATTTAGTTGAAAGTTGATAGTGGCAATTATGCGGACTGGGTCCGTAAACTGAGGATTGTCCTCATTGCTGCACAGAAGGCTTATGTCCTTAATGCACCGCTCGGTGTGCTGAACCTCGGCGTCGTCTGTAGATGTTGCGAAACATCTGACATACACGTTTTGATGACTACGTGATAGTTCAGTGTGTAATGCTAACGGTTTAGAATTGTGGCACCAAAGACGTTTTTGAAACGTCGCAGAACATATGAGATGTTCCGAAGACTGAAATTGGGATTTCAGACTAGTGCCCACGTCAAGAGGTATGAGACCTCTGACAAGTTTCTTAAGCCTGCAGACTAAGGGAGAAAAGCTCAATCATTGAGCATGTGCTCAGATTGTCTGAATACCACAATCGCTTGAATCGAGTGGGAGTTAATCTTCCAGATGAGATAGTGATGGTTCTCCATAGTCACTGCCACCAAGCTATTAGAGCTTCGTGATGAACTATAACATATCAGGGATAGATATGATGATCCTTGAGCTATTCGCAATGTTTGACACCGTGAAAGTAGAAATCAAATAGGAGCATCAATTGTTGATGGTTAGTAAAACCACTAGTTTCAAGAAGGGCAAGGGCAAAAAGGGATACTCCATGAAATGGCAAATCATTTGCTGCTCTAGTGAAGAATCCCAAGGTTGAACCCAAACCCGAGACTAAGTGCTTCTGTAATGAGGGGAACGGTCATTGAAGCAGAACTGCCCTAGATACTTCGTAGATGAGAAGGCTGGTAAGGTCGACAGAAGTATATTGGATATACATTATATTAATGTGTAATTTACTAGTACTCCTAGTAGCACCAGGGTATTAGATACCGGTTCGGTCGCTAAGTGTTAGTAACTCGAAATAAAAGCTGTGGAATAAACGGAGACTAGCTAAAGGTGAGATGACGATATGTGTTGGAAGTGTTTCCAAGGTTGATGTGATCAAACATCGCACGCTCCCTCTACCATCGAGATTGGTGTTAAACCTAAATAATTGTTATTTGGTGTTTGCGTTGAGCATGGACATGATTGGATTATGTTTATCGCAATACGGTAATTCATTTAAGGAGAATAATGGTTACTCTGTTTATTTGAATAATACCTTCAATGGTCTTGCACCTAAAATGAATCTCGATCGTAGTGATACACATGTTCGTGCCAAAAGATATAAAATAGTAATGATAGTACCACATACTTATGGCACTGCCATTTGAGTCATATTGGTATAGAATGCATGAAGAAGCTCCATGTAGATGGATCTTTGGACTCACTCATTTTTGAAAAGATTGAGACATGCGAACCATGTCTATTGGTATATATGCATGAAGAAACTCCATGCAGATGGATCGTTTGGACTCACTTGATTTTGAATCACTTGAGACATGCAAATCATACCACATGGGCAAGATGACTGAAAGGCCTCGTTTTCAGTAAGATGGAACAAGAAAGCAACTTGTTGGAAGTAATACATTTTGATGTGTGCAGTCCAATGAGTGCTGAGGCACGCAGTGGATATCGTTATGTTCTTACTTCACAGATGATTTGAGTAGATGCTGATCAAACAAAAGTCTGAATTATTGAAAGGTTCAAGTAATTTCAGAGTGAAGTTGAAGATCGTCGTGACAAGAGGATAAAATGTCTATGATATGATCATAGAGATATCTGAGTTACGAGTTTGGCACACAATTAAGACATTGTGGAAATTGTTTCACAACTAATACCGCCTGGAACAACATAGTGTGATGGTGTGTCCGAACATCATAACTGCACCCTATTGGATATGGTGCATACCATGATGTCTCTTATTGAATTACCACTATCGTTTATGGGCTAGGCATTAGAGACAACCGCATTCACTTTAAATAGGGCACCACGCAATTCCGTTGAGACGACACCGTATGAACTATGGTTTAGAGAAACCTAAGTTGTCGTTTCTTAAAAGTTTGGGGCTGCGATGCTTATGTGAAAAAGTTTCAAGCTGATAAGCTCGAACCCAAAGCGGATAAATGCATCTTCATAGAATACCCAAAACAGTTGGGTATACCTCCTATTTCAGATCTGGAAGCAAAAGTGATTGTTTCTAGAAATAGGTCCTTTCTCGAGGAAAAGTTTCTCTCGAAAGAATTGAGTGGGAGGATGGTGGAGACTTGATGAGGTTATTGAACCATGACTTCAACTAGTGTGGAGCAGGGCACAGGAAGTTGTTCATGTGGCACCTACACCAATTGAAGTGGAAGCTTATGATAGTGATCATGAAACATCGGATCGAGTCACTACCAAACCTCGTAGGTCGACAAGGATGCATGCTACTTCAGAGTGGTACGTAATCCTGTCTTGGAAGTCATGTTGCTAGACAACAATGAACCTACGAGCTATGGAGAAGCGATGGTGGGCCCGGATTCCGACGAATGGCTTGAGGCCATAAAACCGAGAGGATCCATGTATGAAAACAAAGTATAGACTTTGAAAGAACTACTTGATGGTCGTAAGGCTGTTGGGTGCAGATGGATTTTAAAAGGAAGACAGACAATGATGGTAAGTGTCACCATTAAGAAAGCTCGACTTGTCGTTAAGATGTTTTCCGACAAGTTCAAAGGAGTTGACTACGATGAGATTTTCTCACTCGTAGCGATGCTAAGAGTTTGTTGGAATTATATTAGCAATTACTGCATTATTTATGAAATCTTGCAGATAGGATGTCAAAACATTGTTTCCTCGACGATTTTCTTGAGGAAAGGTTGTATGTGATACAACCAGAAGGTTTTGTCAATCCTGAAAGATGCTAACAAGTATGCAAAGCTCCAGCAATCCTTCTAAGGATTGGAGTAAGCATCTCGGAGTTGGAATATACGCTTTGATGAGATGATCAAAGATTTTGGGTTTATACAAAGTTTATGAGAAACTTGTATTTCCAACGAAGTGAGTGGGAGCACTATAGAATTTTTGATGAGTATATGTTGTTAACATATTGTTGATCGGAAATGATGTAGAATTTCTGGAAAGCATCCGGGGTTATTTGAAAAGTGTTTTTCAATGGAAAACCTGGATTAAGCTACTTGAACATTGAGCATCAAGATCTATAAGGATAGATCAAAAACGCTTAATAGTACTTTCAAATGAATACATACCATGACAAGATTTTGAAGGAGTTCAAAATTGATCAGCAAAGAAGGAGTTCTTGGCTGTGTTACAAGGTGTGAGTATTGAGTAAGACTCAAGACCTGACCACAGTAGAAGAGAGAGAAAGGACGAAGGTCGTCCCCTATGGTTTAGACGTAGGCTCTACAATATGCTATGCTGTGTATCGCACCTGAAGTGTGCCTTACCATGAGTTAGTCAAGGGGTACAATAGTGATCCGGGAATGGATCACATGACAGCGGTCGAACTTGTCCTTAGTATCTAGTGGACTAAGGAATTTTCTCGATTATGGAGGTGGTAAAAGAGTTCGTCGTAAAGGGTTACATCGATGCAACTTTGACACTAATCCGGATGACTCTGAGTAGTAAACCGGATTCGTATAGTAGAGAAGTTATTTGGAATAGCTCCAAGTAGCGCGTGGTAGCTGCATCTACAGGATGACATAGAGATTTATAAAGCGCACACGGATCTGAAAGGTTCAGACCCGTTGACTAAAACCTCTCTCGTAAACATAACATGATCAAACCCTAAAACTCATTGAGTGTTAATCACATGGTGATGTGAACTAGATTATTGACACTAGTAAACTCTTGGGTATTAGTCACATGGCGATGTGAACTTTGAGTGTTAATCACATGGTGATATGAACTAGATTATTGACTCTAGTGCAAGTGGGATACTGTTGGAAATATGCCCTAGAGGCAATAATAAAATGGTTATTATTATATTTCCTTGTTCATGATAATTGTCTATTGTTCATGCTATAATTGTATTAACTGGAAACCGTAATACATGTGTGAATACATAGACCACAACATGTCCCTAGTAAGCCTCTAGTTGACTAGCTCGTTGATCAATAGATGGTTATGGTTTCCTGACCATGGACATTGGATGTCATTGATAACGGGATCACATCATTAGGAGAATGATGTGATGGACAAGACCCAATCCTAAGCATAGCACAAGATTGTGTAGTTCGTTTTGCTAGAGCTTTTCTAATGTCAACTATCATTTCCTTAGACCATGAGATTGTGCAACTCCCGGATACCGTAGGAATGCTTTGGGTGTACCAAACGTCACAACGTAACTGGGTGGCCATAAAGGTGCACTACCGGTATCTCCGAAAGTGTCTGTTGGGTTGGCACGAATCGAGACTGGGATTTGTCACTCCGTGTAAACGGAGAGGTATTTCTGGGCCCACTCGGTAGGACATCATCATAATGTGCACAATGTGACCAAGGAGTTGATCACGGGATGATGTGTTACGGAACGAGTAAAGAGACTTGCCGGTAACGAGATTGAACAAGGTATCGGGATACCAACGATTGAATCTCGGGCAAGTACTATACCGGTAGACAAAGGGAATTGTATACGAGATTGATTGAATCCTCGACATCGTGGTTCATCCGATGAGATTATCGAGGAGCATGTGGGAGCCAACATGGGTATCCAGATCCCGCTGTTGGTTATTGACCGGAGAGTTGTCTCGGTCATGTCTGCGTGTCTCCCGAACCCGTAGGGTCTACACACTTAAGGTTCGGTGACGCTAGGGTTGTAGAGATATTAGTATGCGATAACCCGAAAGTTGTTCGGAGTCCCGGATGAGATCCCGGACGTCACGAGGAGTTCCGGAATGGTTCGAAGGTAAAGATTTATATATGGGAAGTCTTGTTTTGGTCGCCGAAAAAGTTTCGCGCATTATCGGTATTGTACCGGGAGTGCCGAAAGGGGTCCGGGGCTCCACCAAGGGGTCCACCTGCCCCGGGGGGGCACATGGGCTGTGGGGTGTGCGCCTTGGCCTATATGGGCCAAGAGAACCAGCCCCAAGAGGCCCATGCGCCAAGAGATAAGGTAAAGGGAGAGTCCTAAAGGGGGAAGGCACCTCCTAGGTGCCTTGGGGAGGATGGACTCCTCCCTGGCCGCACCCTTCCTTGGAGGAAGGGCCAAGGCTGCGCCCCCCCTCTCCCTTGGCCCTATATATAGTGGGGGAAAGGGAGGGCAGCCGACCCCAAGCCCTGGCGCCTCCCTCTCCCTCCTCCCCACTTGCGCTTGGCGAAGCCCTGCCGGGATCCTGCTACTTCCACCACCACGCCGTCGTGCTGCTGGATCTCCATCAACCTCTCCTTTCCCCTTGCTGGATCAAGAAGGAGGAGACATCTCTCCCAACCGTACGTGTGTTGAACGCGGAGGGGCCATCCGTTCGGCGCTAGGATCATCGGTGATTTGGATCACGACGAGTACGACTCCATCAACCCCGTTCTCTTGAACGCTTCCGCTCACGATCTACAAGGGTATGTAGATGCACTCCTCTCTCTCGTTGCTAGCATCTCCTAGATAGATCTTGGTGACACATAGGAAAATTTTGAATTATTGCTACGTTCCCCAACAGCACCGGCTTTCGCTGAGAGCCCAGCCGGCTTAATGCATCAGCCGCCTCGTTCTTCCTGCGATCGATGTGCTCTACTTGGTAACCCTGAAAATGTCCAGCAATGGCATCAACTTCGCGGCGATAAGCCGCCATGAGGGGGTCCTTGGAATCCCACTTGCCTGACACTTGTTGGGCCACTAAATCTGAGTCGCCAAAGCACCTTACCCGGCTTAAACTCATCTCCTTAGCCATCCGAAGACCATGGAGTAAGGCCTCGTACTCAGCTGCATTGTTAGTGCAGGGAAACATCAACCGTATCACATAGCAAAACTTGTCACCTCGAGGGGAAGCTAATACAACTCCAGCCCCCGAGCCCTCCAACTTCCTGGACCCGTCAAAGTGAATAGTCCAGTAGGTATTATCCGGTTTATCTTCAGGCACCTGCAGCTCTGTCCAATCGTTGATGAAATCCACCAATGCCTGAGATTTGATGGCAGTGTGTGGTACGTATTTCAGACCATAAGGCCCAAGTTCTATAGCCCACTTAGCCACTCTTCCTGTGGCTTCTCTGTTTTGGATGATATCTCCTAGGGGAGCAGAACTAACCACAGTGATAGGGTGACCCTGGAAATAGTGCTTAAGCTTCCGGCTTGCCATGAACACCCCATAAACAAGCTTCTGCCAATGTGGATACCGTTGTTTGGACTCAATGAGTACTTCGCTGACGTAGTAAACCGGCTGCTGAACCGGATACTCCTTACCCGCTTCCTTACGCTCCACCACCACAGCCACACTGACGGCTCGTGTGTTAGCGGCTACATACAGCAATAAGGGCTCCTTGTCAACAGGAGTAGCAAGGACTGGGGGCTCAGCCAGCTGTCTCTTCAAATCCTCAAAAGCAGCATTAGCAGCATCATTCCAGATAAAGTCATCTGTTTTCTTCATCATCTGGTATAGTGGCATGGCCTTTTCACCCAAACGGCTTATAAACCAGCTCAAAGCAGCGATGCGACCCGCCAGACGCTGGACGTCGTTTATGCACGCCGGCTTAGCCAGAGAGGTGATTGCCTTGATCTTTTCTGGGTTAGCTTCAATGCCTCTGTGAGAAACCAGAAAACCCAAGAGCTTGCCTGCAGGAACACCAAAAACACACTTGGCCGGGTTAAGCATCATCTTGTAAACCCAGAGATTATCAAAGGTTTCTCTAAGATCATCTATCAAGGTCTCCTTCTCCCTGGATTTAACCACGATATCATCCACATAGGCATGAATGTTGCGCCCAATCTGGTTATGAAGACAATTCTACACGCAACGCTGATAAGTCGCCTGTGCACTCTTGAGCCCAAAAGGCATAGACACATAACAGAAGGCTCCAAAGGGAGTAATGAACGACGTCTTCTCCTGGTCCTTAACTGCCATTTTAATCTGATGGTATCCAAAATAAGCATCCAAAAAACTTAAGCGCTCACAACCCGCCGTAGCATCAATAAGTTGATCAATACGGGGGAGAGCAAAAGGATCAGCCGGACAATCTTTGTTTAAATCTGTGTAGTCCACACACATCCGCCAGGTGCCGTTCTTCTTGAGCACGAGCACCGGGTTAGCTAACCATTCTGGATGAAAAACTTCAACAATAAACCCGGCCGCCAAGAGCCGGGCTACCTCCTCACCAATGGCTTTCCGCCTCTCCTCATTAAACCGCCGGAGGAATTGCGTGACTGGCTTAAATTTCGGATCAATATTGAGAGTGTGCTCAGCGAGTTCTCTAGGTACACCTGGCATGTCAGAAGGTTTCCATGCAAAGATGTCCCTATTCTCACGGATGAACTCGATGAGCGCGCCTTCCTATTTCGGATCCAGATTGGCACTGATGCTAAACTGCTGAGATGAGTCACCTGGAACAAATCAACAAGTTTAGTCTCATCAGCTGACTTAAATTTCATTGCCGGCTCATGCTCCGTGGTCGGCTTTTTCAGAGACGTCATATCTGTTGGGTCAACATTGTCCTTGTAAAACTTCAACTCCTCTGTTGCACAAACAGATTCTGCATAAGCCGCGTCACCTTCCTCACACTCCAAGGCTATCTTTCGGCTGCCATGAACCGTAATGGTCCCATTGTGACCCGGCATCTTGAGCTGTAAATACACGTAACACGGCCGTGCCATGAACTTGGCGTAAGCCGGCCGCCCAAATAAGGCATGGTACGGCTTCTTATCTTAACCACCTCAAAGGTCAATTTTTCCGCCCTGTAGTTGTACTCATCTCCAAAGGCCACTTCCAGCTCGATCTTACCGACTGGATAAGCCGACTTACCAGGCACCACACCATGGAAAACAGTATTGGACTGGCTGAGGTTCTTATCAATCAACCCCATACGACGGAAGGTCTCATAATAGAGGATGTTGATGCTGCTGCCTCCATCCATGAGCACTTTAGTGAATTTATATCCCCCCACCTGAGGAGCCACCACCAAGGCCAGGTGACCCGGATTATCAACCCGGGGAGGGTGATCTCCCTACTCCACACAATAGGCTGCTCAGACCATCTTAAATAGCGTGGAACCGCCGGCTCAACAGCATTCACAGCCCTTTTATGAAGCTTCTGATCTCGCTTACACAGACTGGTGGTAAACACATGATACTGTCCACCATTGAGCTGCTTTGGATTGGTCTGGTATCCCCCTGCTGCTGTTGATGACCCTGGCCGGACTGCTGATTAAAGCCCCCTTGAACATTCTGAGGATTAGGATTTGAGCCGCCGCCCGGGCCATGAAAGCCGCCAGCGCCTGAGCCGCCGCCCGGCCATTGTTGCCATTAAAGCATTGGAATTCTTAAAGGCCTTCATGATTGCGCAATCTTTCCATAGATGAGTAGCTGGCTTCTCCCTAGAGCCATGCCTTGGACAAGGCTCATTCAACAACTGCTCAAGCTTGGGCCTGAACCGCCGGCTCGGGGAGGTGGCCTCCCCTTACGTCGCTGGTTGTTACCCTGTGAGCTGGCATTGGCCACAAACTCCATGCTGCCATCAGCCTTACGCTTGCTACCTCCTTGGTTCGCCGGGTTATGCTGAGGACCCTTGCCATTGCCGTTCTTCTTTCCCTTCCCTGTCCTTTCATCGTCTGACGCGGGATCCTTGGTACTATCAGATCGGCGTACTTGACGAGAGCCGCCATCAGCGTACCCATATCATTGCAATCGCGCTTGAGCCGCCCGAGTTTCATCTTCAGGGGCAGGAAACGACAATTTTGCTCCAACATTAAGACTGCAGAGCCGGCATCCATCTTATCAGATGAATGTATTATCTCTTTGACCCGGCGAACCCAATGGGTTGTAGACTCACCCTCCTGCTGCTTGCAGTTAGTCAAATCCACAATTGACATAGATTGCCTACATGTATCTTTGAAGTTTTGGATGAACCGGGCTTTTAGCTCAGCCCAAGACCCGATAGAGTTAGGCGGCAGTCCTTTCAACCAAGTGCGGGCAGTCCCATCTAACATCATGGTGAAGTACTTGGCCATTGCCGCTTCACTGACCTCCAGCAACTCCATAGCCATCTCGTAACTCTCGATCCATGCTCCGGGTTGTAAATCAGCCGTGTAATTAGGTACCTTCCTAGGCCCTTTGAAATCCTTGGGCAGACGTTCATTACGGAGAGCCGGCACCAGACAAGGAACACCTCCGGTCCTCGTAGGTATAACTGCGTCGATAGAAGCCGTCGGATAAGCCGGGAGTGGCTGGTAAGCCGTCAACTGAGGCACCTGCTCCGCCTCTTGCCGTGCTCTGTCTTGGTCTACCGCGTGAAAGGCTCCGTTATGAGCCGGGCCGTGGCCAGGAGGCAATTCATGGCGTCGGACATTACTTGAGCCGGTCGCTGAGACCATATGTCTGCTATAACTCGGGCTCCGGCCTGGACGAGGGGTTGAATGAATCCTGTCCCGGCTATAAGAATATGCCTCTTGCTGCGCCAGAGCCGTCTGAAGGAGTTCTCTGACCCGGCGGGTTTCAACCGCCGTTGGAGAGTCACCATCAATTGGGAGAGCCGCTAGCCGCGCCGCCGCGGCGACCATGTTTTCCAACGGGTTGGCATAATGACCCGGTGGTATTGGTACGTACTGAGGCGGGGCAGGGTTCACCCGGGGAGGTCCCATCACTTGGGGCTGAATTGGCGTCCCAGCCCCGGGCACTATGATCTCTGGCGGGTTACTAGACCCTGCACCCAGCGTGTTGAAGAGGTTTCGAGGATCGTAAACCGGAGGGAGTCGAGATTGGGCCTTTTGATGCCTCCTTCTCATGATCTCATTGGACGCGTTCTGATCCATCGTGAGCCGGAAAGGACTGCGCTTGAATCAGCTGAGTCTGGGCGTCGAGAGCCGCCCTCTCTGCAGCCATCCTGATCCCTTCCGCCGCCAGATCCTCCTTGGCTTTTGCTAGATCCAACTTTAACTGTGCCACCTCCGCGTCATGCTGAGCTTGATCCGCTGGGGCGACCGTAGCGGTTAACAGGGCCGTCATCTTGTCTGTGAGATCCATCAGCACCTGAGCCGGCGAGTGCACAGGGCTTCCTGCCCCGGCGACAGGGTTTTGAACAGGTTGTGCGCCAGCCATAAAGATTCCAACCCGGCTCGGCGGCTCAAAGGGGTCCGGAATACTGTCGCCATCGGAACAACCCCTGAGCCTGCCATCTTGAAGTTGGTATGACGAGTCGGTCTTCTCTGTGGATGACTCGCCGTCAGAGCGAGCGGCCGTCTCCTCGCCAGATCCAGATCTTTCAGAGAGTCCTCCATGGACGCATCCCACGAAAGCACGCTTCAAGGCAGGCAGAGTCCGGGCGGTCGTGCACGCTGAGCCGTCTCGATGAGATCGGCGCAGAGGTCCGGCTCAAGGCCCGGCTCACCAATCTTGCCAATGAAAACATGGATTCCGCCGAAGGGGACTCGGTACCGTACTCGATTGAGCCGGCGTCGGGGCCCCAGTTTGCATCGTCGATGTAGAGCTTGCCGCGACGACTCTTGGTCATCCGGCCCACAGCGTATCCCTTGAGCCCTTCGAAGCTGCCCTTCAAGAACTCAAATCCATCGTGCGCTGGCCCCACGGTGGGCGCCAACTGTCGTGGAATTGTCACGGCAGATGTCCTCGTGCTAGGACTTAATCGTGGAGCCATCGCAGCTAGGAAGCTTAAAGGGGTTAAACGGGACAAGGGACATGAGGATTATACTGGTTCGGCCCCTTACGGTGAAGGTAAAAGCCTACGTCCAGTTGAGATGGTATTACTTAGGGTTTCGATGACCAGGAAGCTTAATCGTTATGCCTTGCTATTGATCTGTTGTCTCCCTCCCTGAACCGCCGCCGGGTCGTCCCTTTATATAGAGAGGTTGACGCCCCGGCGGCTCTCAGAGTTCCGGCCGGCTTATAACAGTATCCGGCTCGGACTCTTAGCTATTCTTGCCTTACACTACAAGTCTTGCCATAACGGCGGTTCATCACTACGGGCCTTAAGCAGCCTTCGGGTCTTAAGCCCATTACTGACCCGCCTTCCGCAAGCTTGGTAGTGGGCTTCACGTGATGATCATTATAACATAACCCGGCCCCTCCTGGGTGGGTGACTCTAATGGTTATATCCTCAACAGCAAGGCAATCAAGGAAATCAAGGTCAAGGCAACAATCAGCCTCACTTCGCTACCTTCAACCAGTTTCTCACAAATCAGCCCAAGTCTTTCAGCTACTGTGCCGAGGCCACGGATGCCGATGATTGGCTCGTGGACATCAAGAAGCATTTTGAATGTAGCAATGTCAGGCCTGAGGACTATGTCAAGTTCACTTCTTTTCAGCTCAAGGACCAAGCTGCTGATTGGTATCAACAATACAAAGATTCCAGAGGAGGTCGTGTGATCACTTGGACTGACTTCTGTCGGGACTTCAAAGCGCACCACATTCCACAAAGTGTTGTTGAGAGCAAGCGTGAGGAGTTCCGCAATCTCAAGCAAGGCAACATGTCTGTGTATCAATTCAACATCCAGTTTCAGAAACTTGCTCGCTTCGCTAAACAAGACGTTCCTGATGAAAAGAGCATGATCTATCACTTCAGAGCTGGCCTTAGAGAGGATCTACAGTTAGCTCTCATTCTTGTTGAGCCTACTCAGTTTGATCAATTCTATAATATGGCACTGAAGCAAGAGGTTGCTTAGCTCAAGTGTGAGGCTTCTAAGAAGAGAGTCAGGGACGCAGTTAAGTCTTCTTCTTCCTCACTAGTGGCTGCTAAGCAACAGAAGTTCTGGTTGCCTCCTCCTCCTCCGTTTCGTCAGCCTTACCAGCAGAAGAACAAAGGTGGCCATGGATCTTCCCACTCTTCCAACCCTGGCTATCAGAACAAGTCTCAGCATCAAGCTCCAAAGGCCAATGCTCCTTATCATCGTCCACTCTCAGAGGTGACTTGCAACAAGTGCCAGCAGAAAGGTCACTATGCTAACAAGTGCTTCAACCAAAGGCGTCTTCCGCCTCCTCCTCCTGTGAGATCTTCCAGCAATGCAGTGGTCAAGCATAATCCAAAGTCTGCTAAGGTGAACATGATGAATGCAGCTCAAGCAGAGGAATCTACTGATGTGATAATGGGTAATCTCTCAGTTAATGATATTCCTGCAAAAGTTCTTTTTGATACTGTGCATCGCTTTCTTTCATTTCAAGACCTTTTGCATCCAAGCATGAGTTGGTTTTTCAAGATTTGCCTAGACCGTTATCAGTTGTCTCTCCGGGTAAATTCATGAATGCAAGCTCCATGGTTCCGGATGTTTCCATCAAGATGGGAAACTATGAATTTATGTCTTCTCCAGTTGTTCTTGGTGACTCGGATATTGATCTTATTCTCGGGATGGACTGGCTTTCTAAGCACAAGGCTCAACTTGATTGTGCTGCCAGGGAAATTCAATTGACACACTCTTCTGAGGATGTTATCATCTATGCCGCTCGTGATGAAACCATTCGGTTGTTTTCTCTCAATGAGAAGGGCGAGTTGAATGCCATCTCTCAGATTCTAGTCATTTGTGAGTATCAAGATGTCTTTCCAGAAGAGCTTCCGGGTATGCCTCCTCACCGGCCAGTTGAGTTTGTTATCGATCTTGAGCCTGGCACTGAACCCGTTTGCAAGCGTCCATACAAGCTTGGAACCAAGGAGCTGAAGGAATTAAAGAACAGCTCGATGAACAAGAGCATCTGGGTTTGATCAGACCGAGTTCTTCTCCATGGGTTGTGTGTTCTTTTTGTCCAGAAGAAGGATGGCACGGAACGACTTTGTGTCGACTACCGTCCATTGAACAAGAAGACAATCAAGAACAAGTATCCACTTCCCAACATCAATGAGCTATTCGAGCAACTCAAAGGTGCCAAAGTATTCTCCAAGCTTGACCTTCGTATGGGTTATCATCATATTCGCATTCGTGAAGAAGTTATTCCCAAGACAGCATTCAGAACAAGTTTTGGTTCTTATGAATATACTGTCATGTCTTTCGGCCTTGTCAATGCTCCTCCAACATTCTCTCGGATGATGAATTTCATCTTCAACCCCTATACCAATGAATTCGTCCTGGTGTATCTCGATGATATCTTGGTCTTCTCCAAGAATAAGAAGGATCATGCCAAACATTTGGGATTGGTGCTCGACAAGCTCAGAGAGTATCAATTTTATGCGAAGTTTTACAAATGTGAGTTTTGGCTTGATGAAGTTCTTTACCTTGGTCACATCATCTCTGCCAAGGGCATCGCTGTTAACCCTGAGAAGGTGTCTGCAATTGTGAATTGGGAACCTCCTCAGAATGTCAAGCAGCTCCGCAGTTTTCTTGGTCTTGCAAGCTATTGCCGAAGATTCGTTGAGAATTTCTCTAAGATTGCAAAGCCTCTTTCCAACCTCCTCCAGAAGCATGTGAAGTATGTCTGGTCTTGTTGAGGATATAACCATTAGAGTCACCCGCCCAGGAGGGGCCGGGTTACGTCATAATGGTCATCACGCGAAGCCCAGTACCAAGCTTGAGGATGGCGGATCAATAATGGGCTTAGACCCGCAGGCGGCTTAAGGCCCGTAGTGATAACCGCCGTTATGGCAAGACTTGTAATGTAAGGCAAGAGTAGTTAAGAGTCCGAGCCGGATACTGTTATAAGCCGGCCAGGACTCTGAGAGCCGCGGGGCGTCAACCTCTCTATATAAAGGGACGACCGGCGGCGGTTCAGGACGAGAGAGAACAGATCGAGAAGCCGGGCATAGCGATTAAGCTCCCTGGTCATCGAAACCCTAAGCAATACCACCTCAACTGGACGTAGGCTTTTACCTTCACCGTAAGGGGCCGAACCAGTATAACCCTCGTGTTCCTTGTCCCGTTTAACCCCTTTAAGCTTCCTAGCGGCGATGGCTCCACGACTAAGTCCTAACACGAGGACATCTGCCGTGAAAATTCCACGACAGTTGGCACCCACCGTGGGGCTAGCGCACGGTGGATTTGAGTTCTTGAAGGGCAGCTTCGAAGGGCTCAAGGGATACGCTGTGGGCCGGATGACCAAGAGTCGTCGCGGCAAGCTCTACATCGACGATGCAAACTGGGGCCCCGACGCCGGCTCAATTGAGTACGGGTACCGGGTCCCCTTCAGTGGAATTCATGTCTTTATTGGCAAGATTGGTGAGCCGGGCCCTGAGCCGGACCTTTGCGCCGATCTCACCGAGACGGCTCAACGTGCACGACCCGCCCGGACTTTGCCTGCCTTGAAGCGTGCTTTCGTGGGATGCGTCCATGGAGAGCTCTCTGAAGGATCTGGATCTGGTGATGAGACGGCCGCTCGCTCTGACGGCGAGTCATCCACAGAGGAGACCGATTCGTTATACCAACTTCAAGATGGCAGGCTCAGGGGTTGTTCCGATGGCGACAGTATTCCGGACCCCTTTGAGCCGCCGAGCCGGGTTGGAATCTTCATGGCTGGCGCACAACCTGTTCAAAACCCCACCGCCGGGGCAGGAAGCCCTGTGCCCTCGCCGGCTCAGGTGCTGATGGATCTCACAGACAAGATGACGGCCCTGTTAACCGCTACGGTCGCCCCAGCGGATCAAGCTCAGCATGACACGGAGGTGGCACAGTTAAAGCTGGATCTAGCAAAAGCCAAGGAGGATCTAGCGGCGGAAGGGATCAGGATGGCTGCGGAGAGGGCGGCTCTCGACGCCCAGACTCAGCTGATTCAGGCACAGTCTTTCCGGCTCACGATGGATCAGAACGCGTCCAATGAGGTCATGAGAAGGAGGCATCAAAAGGCCCAATCTCGACTCCCTCCGGTTTACGATCCTCGAAACCTCTTCAACACGCCTGGGGCAGGGCCCAGTAACCCGCCAGAGATCACGCGCCCGGGGCTGGAACGCCAATTCAGCCCCAAGTGATGGGGCCTCCCCGGGTGAACGCTGCCCCGCCTCAGTACGTGCCAATACCACCGGGTCATTATGCCAACCCGTTGGAAAACATGGTCGCCGCGGCGGCGCGACTGGCGGCTCTCCCAATCGATGGCGACTCTCCAACGGCGGTTGAAACCCGCCGGGTCAGAGAACTCCTTCAGACGGCTCTGGCGCAGCAGGAGGCATATTCTTATAGCCGGGACAGGATTCATTCAACCCCTCGTCCAGGCCGGAGCCCGAGTTATAGCAGACACATGGTCTCAGCGACCGGCTCAAGCAACGTCCGACGCCATGACTTGCCTCCTGGCCACGGCCCGGCTCATAACGGAGCCTTTCACGCGGTAGACCAAGACAGAGCACGGCAAGAGGCGGAGCAGGCGCCTCAGTTGACGGCTTACCAGCCACCCCCGGCTTATCCGACGGCTTCTATCGATGCGGGTATACCTACGAGGACTGGAGGTGTCCCTTGTCTGGTGCCGGCTCTCCGCAATGAACGTCTGCCCAAGGATTTCAAAGGGCCTAGGAAGGTGCCTAATTACACGGCTGATTTACAACCCGGAGCCTGGATCGAGAGTTACGAGATGGCCATGGAGTTGCTGGAGGTTAGTGAAGCAGCAATGGCCAAGTACTTCACCATGATGTTGGATGGAACTGCCCGCACTTGGTTGAAGGGCTGCCACCAAACTCTATCGGGTCTTGGGCTGAACTGAAAGCCCGGTTCATCCAAAACTTCAAAGATACCTGTAGGCAGTCTATGTCAATTGTGGATTTGACTAACTGTAAGCAGCAGGAGGGTGAGTCTACAACCCATTGGGTTCGCCGGGTCAAAGAGATAATACATTCATCTGATAAGATGGATGCCGGCTCTGCAGTCTTAATGTTAGAGCAGAATTGTCGCTTTGCGCCCCTGAAGATGAAGCTCGGGCGGCTCAAGCGCGATTGCAACGATATGGGTACGCTGATGGCGGCTCTGGTTAAGTACGCCGACTCTGATAGTACCAAGGATCCCGCGTCGGATGATGAAAGGACAGGGAAGGGAAAACGGAATGGCAATGGCAAGGGCCCCCAGCATAACCCGGCGAACCAGGGGGGTAACAAGCGTAAGGCTGATGGCAGTATGGAGTTTGTGGCCAACACCAGTTCACAGGGTAACAACCACCGGCGCAAGGGGAGACCACCTCCCCGCGCCGGCGGGTCAGGCCCGACGCTTGAGCAGTTGTTGAATGAGCCTTGTCCAAGGCATGGCTCTAGGGAAAAGCCGGCCACTCATCTGTGGAAGGACTGCGCAATCATGAAGGCCTTCAAAAATTCCAATACTTTCAATGGCAATAATGGCCCGGGCGGCGGCTCAGGCGCCGGCGGCTTTCATGGCCCGGGCGGCGGCTCAAATTCCAATTCTCAGAATGTTCAAGGGGGCTTTAATCAGCAGTCCGGCCAGGGTCATCAGCAGCAGCAGCAAGGGGGATACCAGACCAATCCAAAGCAGCTCAATGGTGGACAGTATCATGTGTTTACCACCAGTCTGTGCAAGCGAGATCAGAAGCTTCACAAAAGGGCTGTGAATGCTGTTGAGCCGGCGGTTCCACGCTATTTAAGATGGTCTGAGCAGCCTATTGTATGGAGTAGGGAAGATCACCCTCCCCGGGTTGATAATCCGGGTCACCTGGCCCTGGTGGTGGCTCCTCAGGTGGGGGGATATAAATTCACTAAAGTGCTCATGGACGGAGGCAGCAGCATCAACATCCTCTATTATGAGACCTTCCGTCGTATGGGGTTGATTGATAAGAACCTCAGCCAGTCCAATACTGTTTTCCATGGTGTGGTGCCTGGTAAGTCGGCATATCCAGTTGGTAAGATCGAGCTGGAAGTGGCTTTTGGAGATGAGTACAACTACAGGGCGGAAAAATTAACCTTTGAGGTGGTTAAGATAAGAAGTCCGTATCATGCTATATTTGGGCGGCCGGCTTACGCCAAGTTCATGGCACGGCCGTGTTACGTGTATTTGCAGCTCAAGATGCCGGGTCACAATGGGACCATTACGGTTCATGGCAGCCGAAAGATAGCCTTGGAGTGTGAGGAAGGTGACGCGGCTTATGCAGAATCTGTTTGTGCAACAGAGGAGTTGAAGTTTTATAAGGACAATGTTGACCCGGCAGATATGACATCTTTGAAAAAGCCGACCACGGAGCATGAGCCGGCAATGAAATTTAAGTCAGCTGATGAGACTAAACTTGTTGACTTCGTTCCAGGTGACTCATCTCAGCAGTTTAGCATCAGTGCCAATCTGGATCCGAAATAGGAAGGCGCGCTCATCGAGTTCATCCGTGAGAACAGGGACATTTTTGCATGGAAACCTTCTGACATGCCAGGTGTACCTAGAGAACTCGCTGAGCACACTCTCAATATTGATCCGAAATTTAAGCCGGTCAGGCAATTCCTTCGGCGGTTTAATGAGGAGAGGCGGAAAGCCATTGGTGAGGAGGTGGCCCGGCTCTTGGCGGCCGGGTTTATTGTTGAAGTCTTTCATCCAGAATGGTTAGCTAACCCGGTACTCGTGCTCAAGAAGAACGGCACCTGGCGGATGTGTGTGGACTACACGGACTTAAACAAGGCTTGTCCGGCTGATCCTTTTGCTCTCCCCCGTATTGATCAAATCATTGATGCTACGGCGGGTTGTGAGCGCTTAAGTTTTTTGGATGCTTATTCTGGATACCATCAGATTAAAATGGCAGTTAAGGACCAGGAGAAGACGGCGTTCATCACTCCCTTTGGAGCCTTCTGTTATGTGTCTATGCCTTTTGGACTCAAGAGTGCACAGGCGACTTATCAGCGTTGTGTGCAGAATTGTCTTCATAACCAGATTGGGCGCAATGTTCATGCCTATGTGGATGATATCGTGGTTAAGTCCAGGGAGAAGGAGACCCTGGTAGATGATCTTAGAGAAACCTTTGATAATCTCCGGGTTTACAAGATGATGCTTAACCCGGCCAAGTGTGTTTTTGGTGTTCCCGCAGGCAAGCTCTTGGGTTTCCTGGTTTCTAACAGAGGCATTGAAGCTAACCCGGAAAAGATCAAGGCAATCACCTCTCTGGCTAAGCCGGCGTGCATAAACGACGTCCAGCGTCTGGCGGGCCGCATCGCTGCTTTGAGCCGGTTTATAAGCCGTTTGGGTGAAAAGGCCATGCCACTGTACCAGTTGATGAAGAAAACAGATGACTTTGTCTGGAATGATGCTGCTAATGCTGCCTTTGAGGATTTGAAGAGACAGCTGGCTGAGCCCCCAGTTCTTGCTGCTCCGGTTGACAAGGAGCCCTTATTACTGTATGTAGCCGCTAACACACGAGCCGTCAGTGTGGCTGTGGTGGTGGAGCGCAAGGAAGAGGGTAAGGAGTATCCGGTTCAGCGGCCGGTTTACTACGTCAGTGAAGTGCTCATTGAGTCCAAGCAGCGGTATCCACATTGGCAGAAGCTTGTTTATGGTGTGTTCATGGCAAGCCGGAAGCTTAAGCATTATTTCCAGGGTCACCCCATCACTGTGGTTAGTTCTGCTCCCTTAGGAGATATCATCCAAAACAGAGAAGCCACAGGAAGAGTGGCTAAGTGGGCTATAGAGCTTGGGCCTCATGGTCTGAAATACGTGCCACGCACTGCTGTCAAATCTCAAGCATTGGTGGATTTCATCAACGATTGGACAGAGCTGCAGGTGCCTGAAGAGAAGCCGGATAATACATATTGGACTATTCACTTCGACGGGTCTAGGCAATTGGAGGGCTCGGGGGCTGGAGTTGTATTAACTTCCCCTAGAGGTGACAAGTTTCGTTATGTGCTACGGTTGATGTTTCCCTGTACTAACAATGCGGCTGAGTACGAGGCCTTGCTCCATGGTCTTCGGATGGCTAAGGAGATGAGCTTGAGCCGGGTAAGGTGCTTTGGCGACTCAGATTTAGTGGCTCAACAAGTGTCGGGCAAGTGGGATTCCAAGGACCCTCTCATGGCGGCTTATCGCCGCGAAGTTGATGCCATTGCTGGACACTTTCAGGGTTACCAAGTAGAGCATATCGATCGCAGGAAGAACGAGGCGGCTGATGCTTTAAGCCGGCTGGGCTCTCAGCGAAAGCCGGTGCCGCCTAATACTTTCTTGGACATCTTGCATAACCCTTCTGTTAAGTTGCCTACAGAGGAAGACTTGGCTGTCCCTGACCCGGAGGCACAGTTGGTGGCGGCTCTCCACATTACCCCAGACTGGACAGTACCATACTTGGCTTACATGACCCGGGGAGAATTGCCTGAGGATGAAACTTTGGCCAGACAAATAACCCGGCGGTCTAAGTCAATGATAATTATCAATGGTGAGCTGCATCGTCGCAGTGTCACTGGAACTTTCCAGCGTTGTGTTTCCCCTGAGGAAGGTCAAGAAATTTTACGTGAGATTCACGAGGGGGATTGTGGCCATCATGCCGGCTCAAAATCCCTTGTGGCCAAGGCTTTTCGTCATGGTTTTTATTGGCTGACGGCTCATGCTGATGCGGAGGACTTGGTCAGTAAATGTGACGGTTGTCAGAGGTTCTCGCGACGGGCTCATGTGCCGGCTCAGGAGCTGAGGATGATTCCAATTACTTGGCCATTTGCGGTCTGGGGGCTTGATATGGTTGGGCCTTTTAAAAGGTCCAAGGATAAGAAGACCCACCTCTTGGTGGCAGTTGACAAGTTCACAAAGTGGGTTGAGGCAGAGCCAGTTAGCAAGTGTGACGCGGCCACAGCGGTTCAGTTCATGAAAAGGGTGATATTTCGCTTTGGTTTTCCACACAGCATTATAACTGACAATGGTACCAATCTGTCTAAGGGCGCCATGGAGGAGTTTTGTCAACGAGAGCATATTCGACTTGATGTTTCATCAGTGGCTCACCCTCAATCCAATGGTCAAGCTGAGAGAGCTAATCAGGAGATTTTGAAGGGCATCAAGCCCCGGCTTTTGGTCCCTTTGCAACGGACGCCGGGTTGTTGGGTGGAGGAGTTACCCTCCGTGTTATGGAGCATCAATACTACTCCTAACAGATCTACGGGTTACACGCCTTTCTTCATGGTTTATGGAGCGGAAGCAGTCCTCCCTAGCGACATCCGTCATGACTCGCCTCGAGTGGCGGCTTATGTTGAGGCGGATAATGAGCGGGCGCGCCAAGATGCTCTTGACTTGTTGGACGAACAGCGTGATGTGGCAGCAGCTCGCTCGGCGATTTACCAACAAGACCTGCGCCGTTATCACAGCCGCCGGGTTAAGTCCCGGGTCTTCCAGGAAGGTGATCTGGTGCTCCGGCTCATCCAAGATCAAACAGATGCACACAAGTTATCCCCGCCTTGGGAAGGGCCCTTTGTGGTCAGCAAGAACTTGCACAACGGGTCATACTACCTTATCGATGTTCGGGAGCACAAAGATTCACGCAAGTCGGAGGAAGAGACCCGTCGGCCGTGGAACATAGCTCAGCTTCGGCCTTATTACACTTGAGCCACCGGCTCTCATAATGTACATATTTCTATAGCCATGTATATATTATGATAAATAATAAAGCAGGACCTCTGTCCTTTTCTCCTCCAAAGGTAAATGTGTTATTTCCATTACAACATTACATGGTCACTTGGAGGTGGATCCGGCTTACGATCGTATTCGAATCTAGCCGTTAACAATATGATCACCTGGGGGCTTCCTGTTCAAACATAGGTCGTATTCGAACCAAAGAGAACATAGCTGTCGATACCCACTTGATTGGCAAATTGCCGAGCTCATTGGGGAGTTTTTCTTGATCATATTTGAATCATAGCTCAACCCCCTTTGGGAACCGACGTGGATCGTATTCGAATCAGCGTCGTTAAACAACTCTCAAGGTCATTTGGGGGCTTCCTGTTCAAACATAGGTCGTATTCGAACCAAAGAGAACATAGCTGTCGGTACCCTCTTGATCGGCAACGCCAAAGCCACTGGGGGCTATATGATCGCATTCGAATCTTAGCTTAACCCCTTTGGGACGGTTCTCTGGTCGTATTCGAACCGGAAGCCCCTAAGTTTTGATCTTTTGATTTGCAACAAGTTCTTTTGGTCATATCAACAGTGTGCAAGGGCGGTTCTTACTCCGCCGGCTTAACTTTGATTAACAATGTTGCTAGCACACAATAAGCATTATCAATGCTGGTGAACCGGAGTTGAGTTCTCAACCTCATTATTTGGGTTACATAAACCGGAATATACTTGAAGGCTTGTAGGTAGGCTATTATGGTTATCCTGAAGATATAGTTGAGAGCCGGTCTTTGATGACCTTTGGTTCATATTCCGGGTTATATAAAGTATATGACTCTCAGTGCGGTAAGCCGCCTAGAGACTTGTGATTTGTTTTCTATGCAGGACAATTAAAGACAGTTCTTCAAGCTTAAGGAAAATAAATGATCAATTATAACCCGGAGGAATATGAAGAAGCAGCTTAAATGGAGTTAAGCATTCAACACGTGCACGATGGCACGACAAAATTAAGTGTTTGTCCTACTCTATTACAAGACTCCCCGAGTCCAAAAGGTGAGGCATTGTTTTAAGGTGTAACCATGAGCCGCCTAAAAATCAAGGTGCTTGTTGGGTCGAAGCTTCCGGCTCATCCCTCTCCGCTCCTCCGGCTGATTCCATGACCTGGAAGGTTGATGATTTCCAGTCAATGCCGCTCAAAGCTTCAAATTGAGCCTCGTCATCAATTAACCCGGCCGGGTCAACTTCTGGGGCGAAGGTATGCTTACGAGTCGGAGGGATCAAGCTGATTGCTTCATAGCGTGGAGTGGGGATCCTCTGATTCTCCGCGTCATAGCCCGGCTGATACTTGGTAAGGTCGGTGTCATTCCCAATCAGGGTGGCCACCGGGCGCACGCTCTTCACACAGGCAGCGAAATCTTTCTGGTCAAAGGGGGTGCCGTCTTCCTTCAGGCTGGGGTATCCAAGAGCGATGTCGGCCGGGTCTAGCTCCGGGAGAAAAGCCTTGGCCCGGCTCAAAGCAGCTATAGCTCCGGCTCTTGCAGAGGCCCGTCTTAGCTCTTGGAAGCGCTGAGGAAGAACGGCAAGCCGCCTGAGTACGTCCGCCAGGTGAGTCGGAACCTCATTGGACAGAGCCACAACGGCTAAAGCACGCTGTGACCCGGTGTAGAGTTGCTCCACCAAGGTGTAAACAGCCTTCAGCTTGGTCAGAACATTTTGATTAAGGTTGGAGCTTCTGGGACCTGCATAACAAAGTCAGGTGAGCTGATGGCAATTGTGGGACTTATAAGACATAAAGAATGTAAGCTTGTTAAAAGCTTGCAGAATGACTTACCGAAGATTGCGGAGACCATCTGTGACACATGGCGCTTTAAGCCGGAGAGTTCGGCGGTTCTCTCAGTCAGAGCAGCCTCCGCTTGTTCGGCCCGGCTGAGCAAAGCAGTTTTCTCCTCGGCCCAAGTCTTTCTTTCTGTTTCAAATTTCTTCTTCAGCTTTTCTTGTGCAGCAACACTGAACTCAAATTTGGCGTTGGCCTTCCGGGTCTCAGTTTCCTGAGTCTTCAGGCGGTTCTTCAGCTCAGAGATTTCAGATTCAAATTTCTTGCAGGCAGCCTGTACAAATTCCGGGTTACAGTGTGAGTGATTATTATGCAACATTAAAGTCCCAAGCACTTTGCAAGCAAAGACACTTGGCACTTGGGGGCTAATGTATGCTGAAAGATTCTATTTACAATTGCCGGTTCATGAAGGTAAGCCGGAAGTTAAGTCTACAACATATTCTATCATAAGTAATAGACTTGGGGGCTAGCATGGTAAGGATGACTATGGAGTAAGCAAGAGAGTTGTACCTCAGATTTTTGCTGTATCTGCTTCACCATATCAATCTCCAGGTCCCGGCTGTTGTGCACTTGACCAATGTAACCAGAAACAATGTCTCCAATGCTCAAGTTAGCATAGTCAGTGATCTCCAGTCTAGCCCTGCGGCGCTCCAGCAGTTCTTCTTTGGCAGAGCATCTGGCCAGCACAGTGGGTCTTCCCGGCTCAACATATTCAGTCCGGGTAATCACCACATCCGGGTCATCGGCCGGTTGAGCTGAGCTGGGAATCTCCGGGTTGTCAGAACCCGCCATGGTTTGTTCTTCAGTTGAGGCGGCGGTTTCCGGAGCTGGTGCAGATGGCGGCTCAGAGGCAGAGGCATTGGGTTCAGTTAAGTCCGGCTCTTCGACCGGCTTATTTTTCTTGGCCCTCTTGCTGAGCTTGGCTTGGGCACTGAAAGTCAAAAGGTTAGTACAAAAAACATAAGTAAGATAAGCACAAAATGAGATGATTATCATTACCCGGGTGCGGTCTTGAAAGCCGGCAAGTTAGATTGCATGGAGTCACCGGAGGAAGGTGAAGTTTCCTGATAGTTTGAATCAGACGAATTGAGTGGTTGACGAGTGACGCCCGCTAAAGGATGAAAAGGGTATAAGTTGGAGATAACCTCGGTCCGGCGCTTTCTTGATGCTTCGGGTAAGCCGGAGGAGAGGTCTGCATCCTTGCTGGCCCGGGTTTGCCTCCGGCTCTCATGAATCTGTTGCTTCAAAAGAAATTGAGGATCTTGATAAGCTAAAGGATGCGAAAATCTTACTTTCCGGGTTACTCTTCGGACTTTCAGCCTTGGCAAGGGGTCCGAGTCGGAGGAAAGTATAGTTACCTCTTCAATCACCGGGTTACTCGCTCCGGTATCATCCTGCTGATAATCAGTGTCAATAAGGTGGTTAAAAACAGATGAAAAACAAAAGAAGAGCCTAAAGAATCAAGAGCTACCTCTGACTCGGAGCTATCATCCAACTGAAGCAGCTCTGAGGCGCTAGGCTTACTTCCCTTCTTGCGGGGAGCGGCTCTCCTGGCGGCTTTCTTAGCCTTCCTGGCTTTTTTAGCAGCCTCATGGTCATACTTGACCTTCCAGAACTTGTCATTAGCCTGGAAAAATGCAACAAAGGTTTCCTTGAGGTTAAAACGAAAACTGTTAAAATGGAAAGTAAAGTGCTCAGATTGGTAGCTTACCGCCGGAGCCGGGTTAGCTTGGCAGAAGGGGCTTAAGCCGGTCCTCCCGCAGTCCGCTAAGCTCTCGTTCAAGAGGGACTTGGTCATGTCGTCCACGACGTCCTCAGGTAGATCGTTGGGGCTGTGCCGCAGAGGGTCATCCTTCCGGCCCGTGTAATCACACATTAAGCCGGGGCGGCGGCTCAAGGGAATCACCCGCCAAGAAATCCAGACCCGGACCAGATCAACGCCGTTAAGGCCATTTCCCAGAAGAGCCTTAATCTTGTTGATGGTGGGGATCAGTGGTTGACGCTCAGCTTGAGATAGTTTGTCTGGCAGGGGGTGAGTTGGCTCCAGACGCAGGGCACGAAAGCCGGGCAGAGGGTTCTCATCAGCCGGAGAAGTATCTTGGCAGTAGAACCATGTCTGGTTCCAGTCCTTTGGGTGGCTTGGCGGCTCAGCATAAGGAAAGAGGCAATCTCTCCGTCGTTGAATGGAGATTCCGCCAAGTTCCAAGCTAGGCCCATTGGCGCACTCATTCTGGCGGTTCAAGTAAAATAACTCCCTAAAGAGTAGCAGACTGGGTTCCTCTCCAAGGTATACCTCACAAAACACTTGAAAGTTACAAATGTTCGACACGGAATTGGGTCCAATGTCTTGAGGTCGCAGATCGAAGAAGTTCAGAACGTCTCTGAAGAATTTTGAGCCGGGCGGAGCAAAGCCCCGGCTCATGTGATCAGCAAATATCACAACTTCTCCATCTCTTGGTTGAGGTCTTTCTTCGGACGGGTCAGGGGCACGATAAGACATGACCTCCTTCTTAGGCAGATAACCCGTCTTCACGAAATCAGCTAAAGTATCATCAGTAACATTGGATCTCATCCAGTTGCACGTAATGGGTGCCTTGGGAGCCTTGGGCGGCATTGTGAAAGACGAAAGCCTATGACAAAGGGAAATGTCCGGTTCAAATATAAGCCGGAGGAAGATTACAGTTCAGTATTCAAGATGGCGGCTTATGAAGGGGCCTAATGACATATGGCTAATTGTGTCGGGTTATCTAAGCCGCTGTGGGCATCATGAGTCATTCAAGTTATTTAAAACTCTATCATAAATGAGCCGGAAATTTCACGGCGCTTGGCCTCTTTTAAGCCGGAGATATGAGCCGCCATAGCTAACAGATGCAATTTTTGACTAAGTGTGGCACAAACAAGTTTCACAGATCGCAGTAATTATTTTGGATCAAACAATCGTCTAGAAAGAAAAAATTCTAGACCTAGAAAGCTGACACAGAGAAGTTCATGAGCTCTAAGAAGATATCTTTGCAAATAAAGGGGACATGCTATTGTTGAAAATGGGTGCGAAACCACAGCCGCACGAGCTCTATATGGTTTCTGGATCCAAGGGGGGGCGTGTAGGAAGGACTGTGAAGAAATGGCGACGAACTGCGAAGAACAGAGGAAGAACTACGGAACCCTAATGTGAATCTACTGTAGGGAGGTGCAAGGACTTACTGGCGCTGATGAGATGCGGAGGTCGCCGCCGTTTCTCTGGATCAGTTCAGGGTGATGCAGCGGCCAAGGTTGAGGAAGACCAGGGGCGCGGCGGCGGCGACGGAGCTCGAGCTTTCGGGCGATAGAGGAGGAAGACGATGGGAGAGAGGAGTGAATGAAGGCTTATGGGCCGGGCCTATTTATAAGGGTGACTGATAAGTGGGCGCGAGAAACGAGGAGGCCAAGACGTGATTATCTCGCCACAAAAACGCCTCGATTTTCGGGATGGTCATTAAAGATAAGATCCGTTGCGATATGACAGAATAAAAAATAAATTTAATGGAAGATGACGTCACGGCGGGTTACCAAGAATCCAGAAGATGACGTCACGGCGGGTTATAACTTTCGCACAAGCAGAAGCCGGAAGATTTTCTTTCAGAAGGATTGAAGATTGACATGAACCGGTTCAAATCAATCTGGGGCCTAATGTTGAGGATATAACCATTAGAGTCACCCGCCCAGGAGGGGCCGGGTTACGTCATAATGGTCATCACGCGAAGCCCAGTACCAAGCTTGAGGATGGCGGATCAATAATGGGCTTAGACCCGGAGGCGGCTTAAGGCCCGTAGTGATAACCCGCCGTTATGGCAAGACTTGTAATGTAAGGCAAGAGTAGTTAAGAGTCCGAGCCGGATACTGTTATAAGCCGGCCAGGACTCTGAGAGCCGCGGGGCGTCAACCTCTCTATATAAAGGGACGACCCGACGGCGGTTCAGGACGAGAGAGAACAGATCGAGAACCGGGCATAGCGATTAAGCTCCCTGGTCATCGAAACCCCAAGCAATACCACCTCAACTGGACGTAGGCTTTTACCTTCACCGTAAGGGGCCGAACCAGTATAACCCTTGTGTTCCTTGTCCCGTTTAACCCCTTTAAGCTTCCTAGCGGCGATGGCTCCACGACTAAGTCCTAACACGAGGACATCTGCCGTGACAATTCCACGACAGGTTTCCTGAGTGTGACGTTGCTTTCAATACTCTCAAAGAGAACTCGTCACAGCCCCTGTCTTAACTCCTCCTGACGAATCCAAGCCATTTGAAGTTTTATGTGATGCTTCTCTTCAAGGTCTCAGTGCTGTGTTAATGCAAGAGAAGAAAGTTGTGGCCTATACCTCTCGTCAGTTGAAGCCCAATGAGAAGAACTACCCCACTCACGATCTTGAGTTGGCGGCAGTTGTCCATGCTTTAATAACGTGAAGACATCTCTTGTTGGGAAGACAAGTGGACATATTCACCGATCACAAGAGTCTCAAGTACATCTTCACTCAGCCCAACCTCAATCTCAGGCAGACTCGATGGGTCGAAATGATTCAAGAGTACAATCCGAGTATCGAATATACTCCAGGCAAAGCCAATGTCATTGCAGATGCTTTAAGCAGGAAGGCTTATTGCAACAGCTTAATTCTCAAGCCATTCCAACCGGATCTTTGTGAAGCTTTTCGCAAGCTGAATCTCCAAGTTGTTCCTCAAGGCTTTCTTGCCAACCTCATAGTCTCTCCTACTTTGGAAGATCAAATTCGTGAGGCACAACTCCTGGATACCATGGTGAACAAGGTGAAACGTGGTATCGACAAGGGTCTTTCCAAATACAAGTGCTATCGCATTGATGACAGACACACTTTATTCTTCGAGGACCGGATTGTGGTTCCTAAAGGTGATCTAAGGAAAGTCATTATGAACGAGGCACACAATTCTCTTCTTTCCATTCATCCTGGAAGTACGAAGATGTACCATGACCTCAAGCAGTCATACTGGTGGACTCGAATGAAGCGAGAAATCGCGCAATTCGTGAATGAATGTGATGTCTGTCGAAGAGTGAAAGTAGAACACCAACAACCAGCTGGTCTCCTTCAACCTCTTGCTATCCCAGAGTGGAAGTTTGATCATATCAAAATGGACTTCGTGACTGGATTTCCAAAGTCCAAGAGCGGAAATGATGCTATCTTCGTTGTCATCGACAAGCTTTCTAAAGTGGCTCATTTCCTTCCAATCAAAGAATCCATCACAGCAGCTCAGTTGGCAGAGCTATACACCTCCAGGATTGTCTCCTTGCACGGCATTCCATAATTGATTTCTTCAGATCGTGGAAGCATCTTCACTTCTAAGTTCTGGGACTCCTTTCAGAAGGCCATGGGCACCAACATTCGCTTCAGCACAGCTTTCCATCCTCAAACTAGTGGCCAAGTCGAATGAGTCAATCAAATTCTTGAAGATATGCTCAGGGCTTGTGTCATTTCCTTTGGCATGAAATGGGAAGATTGTCTTCCATATGCCAAATTCTCCTACAACAACAGCTTCCAAGCGAGTTCGGGCAAGGCCCCATTCGAGATTCTCTATAGCAGAAAGTGTCGTACTCCTCTCAATTGGTCAGAGACTGGTGAACGCCAACTTCTTGGCAATGACTTAATCACAGAGGCTGAAGAAATGTGTAAAGTCATCCGTGACAATCTCAAAGCCGCGCAATCACGCCAGAAGAGTTACTATGATAGTAAGCACCGTGATTTGGCTTTCGAGATCGGAGACCATGTCTACCTCCGCGTCTCTCCAATTAAAGGCACTCGTCGCTTCGGTATCAAAGGGAAGCTTGCCCCTAGATACGTGGGTCCTTTCAAGATCATTGGCAAAAGAGGCGACCTCGCCTATCAACTTGAGCTTCCTTCCAACTTCGCGAACGTGCACGATGTGTTCCACGTGTCACAGCTCCGCAAGTGCTTCAAGACTCCTGAGCGCACCATCAACTTCGAAGAGATTGACCCCCAAGAAGATCTGTCTTATCATGAGCACCCCGTTGCTATTCTTGAAGAAACTGAGCGCAAGACTCGCAACAAGTCAATCAAATTCCTGAAAGTGAAGTGGTCGCATCATTCCGACCGAGAAGCCACCTGGGAACGCGAGGACCACCTCCGTTCTGAATATCCGGAGTTCTTTCAGTCCTAGATCTCGGGACGAAATCCTCTCGTAGTGGTGGAGTGTTGTAACACCCCGGATGTAACTTTCCATATTTGTAACTCCAACACTTGCCATTTTCGGCTATGTGTTATGATATTCCCTTCGTGGTCGGGTTTTGTCTTTCGTTTTGCTTTTTGTTCATGTCATGCATCTCATATCATGTCATCATGTGCATTGCATTTGCATACGTGTTCGTCTCATGCATCCGAGCATTTTCCCCGCTGTTCGTTTTCCAATCCGGCACTCCCACCTCCTCCGGCGCACCCCTCTTGTTTCTTTTCGTGAACGGGTGTTGAACGTTCTCGGAATGGACCGAGGCTTGTCAAGTGGCCTTGGTATACCACCGGGAGACCACCGGTCAAGTTTCGTTCCATTTGGAGGTCGTTTGGTACTCCAACGGTTAACCGGGTAACCGCAAAGTCCGTTTGTGTGTGCAGCAAAAACCCCTCTCTAAACAGCCCAAAACCCAGCAAACTCACTTCCATGCTCTAGATCGTTCGATCACGATCGTGTGGGCGAAAACGGCACTCCATTTGGAGTCTCCTAGCTCCCTCTAGCTATATATATGCATCCCTCCCGAAATACATTCGCAGATCAAACCCTAACCCGCTCCTCCGCGCCGCCGGACACGTCCGCCCGGGGCCGGACAGAAGCCGCCGCCGCCCGCAGCCAACGGGACACCGCCACGTGGCGCCCCGCGCCCACATCGCCGCCGGCCCGCAGGAGCCCGTGGCCGGCCCTCCTCGAGCCCGGCTCCCGCGCCCCGCGCCCCACCTCCTTCTTCCTCCCGCGCCGCCGAAGCTCCCCCGCCGCCTGCCGGACTCCGCCGGCGCCGCCCGCTCCCGCGGGACCCCTGCCGCGCCGCCCGGGGTCGCCGCCCCTCTCCTCCGCCTCCTCCCGAGCTCCCCCGAGCGCCGCCCTCTCCCTCCTCCCTCACTGCGAGCTCCCTCCGGCAAGAGCTCCGGCGAGTTCGAGCTCGAGCCGAGCCGGATCCCGATCGGATCTGGAAACTGCTAGGTTGACTTTTTCTTTCTCCCCCCGAAATTTCCTAAGTCCTAATAATTTTGCAGTACATGCTCCTGTTCACCGCATCATAACTCTCTGCATATAGCTCCGTTTTGCGCGTGTAATATATTGAAATGTCCGTCTCATAATGCTCTTCATTTTGTTCCATTGCACTATGTTCATTTGAATCCATCTTGATGCCCAAATCTCTGGTGCAAGAGTACTAGTTGCTGTTATCTGCTGTTACTTATCAGAACTTGAGGATTTGTTATTTTTGTTGCATTTATTTTGTGCATCTTATGGGCATGAGCTCTACATGTGTTTTGTTGTATGCCATGCCATCATTACAGAGGTGTATGACATTTATTTTTGTGATCTCTATGGTGACTAGCACAAGCATGCAAACTAGGCTTCGTGATGTTTCTGATTTCAGGGACTTAGTGATTTTACCGAGTCTTTGTCTGCTGTTATTTTGTTGCTATGTATCCATGTGTCTACAGAGAGATCTATGCTCCTTTTGGAGATGTTCAGTAAGGATTTTTTGTAGATATTGTTGTAGATAATCCATTCATGCCCTTCTTTTCAATTATGGAGTGCCATAGCATGACTCATTCTTGCTCTACTTTTGCTATAAAATATTCCTGGCAGATTGTTTACGTGTTATTCAATTTTGCTAAGCTTGTTGTAGTTGTTTCACACATGCTATGTATTTGCTCTTGCCATGGATAGCTTCATAAACATTCCATCTTGCTGTATGTATGCTTGTTTTGTCATGCATTGCTTTGTTGTGAGTGCATCAAGCTCACCAAGATGCCCTCATAATGTCTGTTTCTGCCATGCTCTGTTTTCTGCCAAGTCTGAAACCTGTTAACGAAACTTGCTATGTTTACATGGTTGCCATCATATCTTATGGTCCTTTTTGGCTTAGGGTCAGTAAGGGACTTTTGTCATATGCATTTAGTAGAATACTGCCATGCCTTGTTTTGTTATGTTAAGTTCCTGTAGCATGTTGATTTAGTGCTCTGAACATTTCTACCTAATGCTGTTTCAGCCATCTCCAGTAATTTCACCAATTCTGTGAACCTGATATCTTTTGCACTTTTGCCATGCTTGTTTGAACCTGTTATGTTGTGATCTAGCCGTAGCTCAGTGTTCATATTTTGTCAAGCATCTCCTGTAGATTACTGCCATATGCTTTGTTGCTATGGTGGTGTGCTGTAGTATTATTACTTGTTGCATTCTAAGTGCTATCATGCTGTTAATCGCAGATTCGTGTCATTCTTGTTTTGCTTCCCATTTGCAAACCGTGCATCCGTTTCCGGTGATCTTTATATCGATTTCGACCAAAATCATCTCATCTTTCTAGTGGCATGCTTGGTTTGCCAAGTTACTGCCTTGTTCATCATTTTCCTTCCGGAGCACGCATATGCATCGCATATCATATCTTGCATATCATTCATGTTTTGCATCATGTTGCTTGTGCATTTCCCGTGATTGATTGTGGTTCCATTGCTTGTGTTCTTGTTTTGGGTAGATCCGGGAGACGAGTTCGTGAACGAGGAACCTATTGAGTACGCTTACGAGGATCAAGCTTTCGACAACTCTGAGAACCTTGCAGGCAAGATGACCATACCCTCGAAATCACTTCTATCTTTGCTTTGCTAGTTGTTCGCTCTATTCTGCCATGCTGCGCTACCTACCACTTGCTATATCATGCCTCCCATGTTGCCATGTCAAGCCTCTAACCATCCTTTCCTAGCAAACCGTTGTTTGGCTAAGTTACCGCTTTTGCTCAGCCCTTCTTATAGCGTTGCTAGTTGCAGGTGAAGTTGAAGTTTGTTCCATGTTGGAACATGGATATGTTGGGATATCACAATATCTCTTATTTAATTAATGCATCTATATATTTGGTAAAGGGTGGAAGGCTCAGCCTTATGCCTGGTGTTTTGTTCCACTCTTGCCGCCTTAGTTTCCGTCATACCGGTATTATGTTCCTTGAGTTTGCGTTCCTTACGCGGTTGGGTGATTTATGGGACCCCCTTGACAGTTCGCCTTGAATAAAACTCCTCCAGCAAGGCCCAACTTTGGTTTTACCATTTTCCACCTAAGCCTTTTTCCCCCGGGTTTTCGCGAGCCCGAGGGTCATCTTTATTTAAAACCCCGGACCAGTGCTCCTTCGAGTGCTGGCCCAAACCGAGCGATGTCCGGCGCCCCCTGGGCAACCAGGGTCTATGCCAACCCGACGTCTGGCTCATCCGTTGTGCCCTGAGAACGAGATATGTGCAGCTCCTATCGGGATTTGTCGGCACATCGGGCAGCTTTGCTGGTCTTGTTTTACCATTGTCGAAATGTCTTGTAAACCGGGATTCCGAGACTGATCGGGTCTTTCCGGGAGAAGGTTTATCCTTCGTTGGCCGTGAGAGCTTATAATGGGCTAACTTGGGACACCCCTGCAGGGTATTATCTTTCGAAAGCCGTGCCCGCGGTTATGAGGCAGATGGGAATTTGTTAATGTCCGGTTGTAGAGAACTTGTCACTTGACTTAATTAAAATACATCAGCCGCGTGTGTAGCCGTGATGGTCTCTTCTCGGCGGAGTCCGGGAAGTGAATACGGTTTGAGTTATGAATGACGTAAGTAGGAGTTCAGGATCACTTCTTGGTCATTACTAGCTGATGACCGTTCCGCTGCTTCTCTTCTCGCTCTCATTTGCGTATGTTAGCCACTATATATGCTTAGTGCCTGCTGCAGATCCACCTCATTACACCATCCTTTCCTATAAGCTTAAATAGTCTTGATCTCGCGGGTGTGAGATTGCTGAGTCCTCGTGACTCACAGATTCTACCAAAACTGTTGCAGGTGCCGACGATGCCAGTGCAGATGACGCAATCGACCTCAAGTGGGAGTTCGACGAGGAACGTGGTCGTTACTATGTTTCTTTTCCTGATGATCAGTAGTGGAGCCTAGTTGGGACGATCGGGGATCTAGCATTTGGGGTTGTCTTATTTTCATTTGGTTTTTGTCGGGGATATACCCCACGGAATTCTTGAAGGGATCTTCTTTAGGGATCGAGAAGTTTGCAGTTTTCCGTGGCTATCCCACGTCTCAAGAAATTTCATGGGGTGAAGAAAAGACTGCAGCAGAAAGATCTACATCAACGAGCAGTCGTAAACAGCATGTTCAGATTCGATCTAGGCGGATTAGGGTTCTGTAAGTCGACCAGGTCAAGACTGTCCCGCGGGTTGCCGAGTCAAGACTGCCCACACGTCGCCAGATCGAGATCGTCCAAAACTTTCAAAGCAAGTGCAACCCACCAGAAGTTATTGTGCTACTGTTCCCCACGTCATGGCACCAGACACCAGGGATCAATCAAATTATCGTTGCCTGCACTACGTCGAGCAATCAAATCACCAAAAAAGGACCCAGAGACTGCCGGCACTCCTACTCTCCTCAACTCGGATTCGATTCAGACATTAAAAAAACGAAGGAAAAGGGCCACAACCCGGGAGCAAATTGTCCTCGGACTCGGGCTCTTCCGTTGACCCGCCCCGTGGTCGACCTTGCCTCGTGTCCAGCTGGTGGCTGCCCTCCGCCGCTGCCGTCAGCCCGCGGCCGCGGGCGCGGCCTCGAGTCCGGGCATAGCTGCGGTCTTGCCCTTCGCCTCTGCCGAGCGTAGCTGCGGTCTTGAGTCACCGAGTCCCCGCCGTCCGCCTCTCCTTCTGCTGGCTCGCCCCCCGGCGTCAAAGTTGCCACTGCCCGAGGGCCACTGTGGGTTTGCTTCTCTGCCTCCACCGCACGAGAGTCGCTCCGCGCCCCGTCAGGCCGCTGGCTGCCTCGTGGTCCCTTCTCCTCCGACCGGGCTGTGAGCCGCCTGCCGGTGAGTAGCCCCCTGGTGGCCTCAAAGACTTAGAAGGATTCCACATGTAGCGACTTGGTGCAATCAGAACGAAGGAGGAGCATGCAATATTAAAATAATGAAGAAGCAAGCACGCACCTAAAGCTACCCAACAAAACAAAAGGCTCTCAAGCTGCTTGCTCAGACAAAACTTGTACAGGTGTGCACAGAAGAAATATTTACTGGAGACAAGCGTGCAGGACACCGAGTTCGATGGGCCGCCTCCATAGCTACAATCATCCATCGATGCTGAGCGGGTGCACTCTTTGCAATTTTCTCTCACCACTACAGCAAACTATGTGGTATAAGCCTTAGCCCAAACTATAGATCAGTTAAAGCAGTCAGTAGTCACAGGCTGAGGTGGCGCGTGAGGCTACGATTTATGGAGGAGGACAAGCAATCGATGGTCAGTTGGTCACAGACTGGAGCAGCACATCACATCAGGCTTAAATTTTGTCAAGTAGTGCTGGTCTCGCCAGTTCAAACAGGTACTACAGAGGTAGTGCTAGCGTTCATCAGTTCATCTGCACGATGCAACTTGATGCATACACAGGAGAGAGGCGGTCTGCAGTAAGCTGCTGCTAGTCCTCCGTATGTCCCGGTTAAATTCTGGACCACGCAAAGAAAATCTGACGTCCCAATGTATCAGGTGATATCCATCTAAGTCTATTTTGTCATATATATATATATATATATATATATATTTCAAAGAACAATTACTCTGGCCTGTAATATTTTTACGCAGGACGACTATTAAAGAAAAGGGGTGGTGTTATACCGCGGAGGCACGTTCGGCGGTGCTGCATGGCTTCACGGGCACGCGTGCTGCGGTTCAGTTTACATCAAATGCGCCAGCTGACTCGCCCGTCCGCACCAGCTTACAATACCGTAGCCGTCTCTTGCGACCGCGCCGGCTTACCACGCTGTGGCCGTTTCTTGCGACCGCGCCGGTTTACAACGAGGAGGACAATTTTCCCGTTTTCACCGGCTTACAACGCCATGGACGACTCGCCCGTCCGCCCCCGCGGCCGGTTCACGTGTCTGCGCCAGCTTACAACACCGTGGCCGACTTGCTGTCCGCGCCGGCTTACAAAAGTCACGGCCGACTCACCCGTCCACACCGGTTTACCACGCCGTGGCCGGTTCACCCATGAGCGACTTCAACTGCACCTAGCGATCATCAATTTCATGGCGGATTATTTCCGGCCTGGCACATCAGGTGATATCCATCTAAAATATATTTTATTGGTACATATTATTTTGTCAAAGAGCAGTTTATCTTTGTCTTGGTCTGCAATATTGTTGATGCAGGACAATTGTTCACTACATCAAAACGACGTGGTTAACTCGCCCGACCGCGACGGTTTACAACACCGCGGCCGGTTCATCTGTCTGAGCCGCCTCTGATGCTGAGGTCATCTTTTCCGTCCGCTCTCGCGGCCTGGTCTACATCAACACACCGAGCCGCACCTATCTGCATGAGCTGTGTATTGAGTATGAGCAGGTCACTACTTGGGAAGCCCGGTTTTCTTCCAACAAATTGGAGGCAAATTATCATATGTTATGAGCCGCCGTCTGCACCTGGATGGCTCAATGGACATGCGCACAAGTCGCCATCACTACAGTTTGGTTAAACTTCAAACAGCAGTTGGAAGGAACCATTGGCCGATTTGCTGACACGGCTCATACGGGATCATTTATAACCCGCCGCAGTCACCTCAACCTTCTGTGGATACACATCGTGTTATCAACACCAATGATATACAAGTTATACCGGTTTATATCACGGTTAAATATGGAGAATCTCAAGCCAACTCCTCGAGTCATCTTGAGACTCGGGGGCTACAGTGACATGACTCGGGAACCCCGGGTCGTTGGAGGGAATGATAACCCGGTTCCGGAGGCTGCTACCATATTGATGAAACTTTAAAGACCGTCAGAAAATTGCCGGTTCAAATAAAGATTCCGGTTTAAAATCCGGTTCAAGAGATATCTTTCTCCCGCAAAGTTTTGAAGCTCTCAAATCTGGTTCAAACGTCCGACTCAAGGTAAATTTGTATCTTATAAAGCTTTGAAGCTCTTAATATCCGGTTTACAAATTTCTCGGTTCAAAAAGAGGTTGTCTCTCGCAAAGTTCGAGTTCTCAGGAAAAATTAAAGGGACCAAAGAGTCTGTTACAAAGCACAACTCAAACATAGGTACCCTGCTTTAATGACCATCGGGAGCTGATCGTATTCGAATTTACCTTAACCCTTTTGGTGTGACCCTGATCGTATTCGAATCAGAGTCGTTAAATATTCTCATGATCACTAGGGGGCTTCCTGTTCAAACATAGGTCGTATTCGAACCAAAGAGAACATAGATGTCGATACCCTTTTGATCGGCACACTGCCGAGCTCATTGGGGAGTTTCTTGGTCATATTTGAACCATAGCTCAACCCCCTTTGGGAACCGACGTGGATCGTATTCGAATCAGCGTCGTTAAACAACTCTCAAGGTCATTTGGGGCTTCCTGTTCAACATAGGTCGTATTCGAACCAAAGAGAACATAGCTGTCGGTACCCTCTTGATCGGCAACGCCAAAGCCACTGGGGGCTATATGATCGTATTCGAATCTTAGCTTAACCCCTTTGGGACGGTTTTCTGATCGTATTCGAATCAGAAGCCTCAAGATTTTTGAAGTTTCTTTTTGCAAATAATTTTTGGGATTTTATTTGAAGCTCTTTTGAACACATCTAAAGTGTATATGAGTGGTTTCTATTTAAACCCGGCTTGATTTTCGATGATAAGTCGCCGGCTTATGACAATCATCATCTATGTGGAAGCATTGGCTTCTAAGGATTGGGTTATCACACTTACTGCACAGGTATCATAAGCCGGCGGTACAGTTCAATATCACAGGTATGATATTGTTTATACATAATTATGTTTAAACTAGCCCTGGCTATGGGCTTTAAGCCGCCGGTATGTTTTGAATTGCGCCATTGGAATCATGCGCGTATCAAAGATTAGGTTATCACCCTTATTGTGCAGGTCATATAAACCGACAAATGCAAATTCAATATCACAAGTATGATATTATTGTTATGTTTTCAAAGTTATGATTCATAACAGGCTTATCTGTGACTCCTTTTTTACACATCCGTGGTCATATGTAAGATATTATGACCCGCCCTGCGGTAAACCGCCAAGGTGTCTTGTGATCTACTTGTGTGCAGGATAAGACTACATTTGGGTGGTTACCCGCCCTGGCTTTTGACGTTAATTCGTCAGGGCATATGTTGTTTAAACTCTGTGCAGGATTTGCAGAACTATGACTTATATAAATGTTTAAGTCCAAGCCCGTCATCGAAAGATTGACATTGGTGTCTCAAAGGGGTTATCAATTCTTGATTTTCTCAAAAGGCTATAAATAGCCGGGTTATAAAATTTCCGGCTTACAATGGAGGCGTAATAAATCGCCATCGGCCAAGAGCCGCCGGGTATCTAAACTCCGGATTTACTTGTCAACAGATAAGGTATTTGAAATCTTTAAATAGCCAAACTTGGCTGGATTTTCATTATGATTTGAATGATTGAGGTTTTCAAACCGGGTTAGTCAAATCTTTAATAGCCAACATGGCTGGATTGTTATTATGGTTATCAGAAACTAATATTATGATTGAGGTTTTCAAAGTCGCTTCAGCGCAATGGCTATTATTTTATCAATGGATATGATTTATTCTACAATGATAGGAATAGTCCCGAGTCGCTGCAGGCTTATAACCCGGCACTTGGGGGCTACATTATTCAAATTGAGATTACATCAAATATGCAAGTCCCATGTCACTGCCAGCATGCACCATGGCACTTGGGGGCTAATGCAAAGTCATTTTTACTAATCTTATTGAAGACCCAACTCATCATATCATAATGAGCCGACCCTTGGGGACTACTAATTGTTCCTGTCAAAAATTCAAGACAATTCTAGGATGACCCGGGTACACTACTATGACTATAGCCGACTCATGGGGGCTACACAACTGGATTTTATTTAAAGCCATGGTGATAAGTCCCGGCTTATTCATGCTGATTAAACCGGCCCTTGGGGGCTACAGGTAATATGGATATAAGGGAGAAATATCTTCAAATTCTCAGTTTTGAGTAAATCGGATTGACCTGGTGTCTGCAAAAATCACAAACCGGCGTCGGTGACAATTATGACTTGGCATCATCTATTTATAACCCGGCAATTTTGGTACTCATAAACCGGCAAGTTTTATATCTTTAAGCCGGCTGAATATAAGTTGAATATTTGAAGACCAATATTTTTGTCAAGTCAGAGCATTGAAAGCCGACTCAAGTGGATTGTCTCTTACAATATTTCTCAACAAAGAGACCAATGTCAGCAAATTGACTCTGAAGCTGGCCTATTGACCCGGATTTTTCAAAGGAAGTATCTGGATTTTTTGCATTGGCAAAATTTGAACATATCTGCTAAAGAGATTTGCTATGAGATTATGGATACATATCAAGAAGGAGGATGACAAGGACTTAAGGATGATCAAGTGCCGGCTTACCAAGAATATTTAACCCGGAACACAACCTGTCAAATTTGTTCTTGTGTTTATATTGCAGATTAGTTTAACATGGATAAATCCAAATTAAACTGGGGGCCAATGTCGGGGATATACCCCGCGGAATGACCCGGCCGGAAGTATGACCCGGCCGGACTTGGCGCTTCACCGTGACCCGCCAGAGGTCTGGCGACTCACGGGTCTGGCGGCTCACTGCCTGATGACTCACGGTTCTGGCGGCTCACTGCCTGACGACTCACGGGTCTGGCGGCTCACTGTCAGACGACTCACGAGCCTGACGACTCACGGATGACCCCGACGGCGGGTCAGATAGAAGACTAGGCCCAAGGCCTAGAAGGCCGGCTCACATTTATGATGGGTCGGCTTAAGAAGAAAGGGATGACGAATATTTCCTTTACGAGGAAGCAAGACCCGGACTTGTAATTAACTTGTAAGAGAAGATAGACTAGTCCTAGTCTTACTAGGACTCCATATAACCCGCCCCTCTAACTTATATAAGGAGGGGCAGGGCTCCCCAAGAGGGACGAGAAACAAGAAATAATCTCTAGGGCTAAACACCGAGAGCCGGAGCCAGCGTTTCTCCCATGATCATAATGAGACCTAGCCACAAACAGCATGTAGGGCTATTACCGGATGATGTTTCCCGAGGCCCGAAGCTGTCTAAACCCTTGTCTTGTGCGTTGATCCGCCCTGCATCTCTCATCCCAATCAACCCCTCTCAAGCTACTACAAAGATGTGTTGGCCTCACGACTAAGTCCTTACACCTAGGACATCTGACGTGTTAATTCCACGACAGTTTTGACCGTAGTCGGTCTATGTGTGGATTTTGGATGATGTATGGATTATATTTATGTATTGCGTGAAGTGGCGATTATAAGCCAACTCATCGTTATCCCATTCTTGTTCATTACATGGGATTGTGTGAAGATGACCCTTCTTGCGACAAAACCACAATGCGGTTATGCCTCTAAGTCGTGCCTCGACACGTGGGAGATATAGCCGCATCGTGGGCATTACACAAGTAGAGGCATACTAGTGACACTCTGTTTGTCTATGTATTCACACATGTATCATGTTTCCGGTTAATAAAATTCTAGCATGAATAATAAACATTTATCATGATATAAGGAAATAAATAATAACTTTATTATTGCCTCTAAGGCATATTTCCTTCAGCTTCACCAAGGTCTTTCATTGAAAAACTCTTATTCAAATATCCTTTTATGCTATCCAGAAATTCTATATCATTTCCAATCAATAATATGTCATCCACATATAATATCAGAAATGCTACAGAGCTCCCACTCACTTTCTTGTAAATACAGGCTTCTCCAAAAGTCTGTATAAAACCATATGCTTTGATCACACTATCAAAACATTTATTCCAACTCCGAGAGGCTTGCACCAGTCCATAAATGGATCGCTGGAGCTTGCACACTTTGTTAGCTCCCTTTGGATCGACAAAACCTTCCGGTTGCATCATATACAACTCTTCTTCCAGAAATCCATTCAGGAATGCAGTTTTTACATCCGTTTGCCAAATTTCATAATCATAAAATGCGGCAATTGCTAACATGATTCGGACAGACTTAAGCATCGCTACGGGTGAGAACGTCTCTCATCGTAGTCAATCCCTTGAACTTGTCGAAAACCTTTTGCAACAAGTAGAGCTTTATAGACAGTAACATTACCGTCAGCGTCAGTCTTCTTCTTGAAGATTCATTTATTCTCAATGGCTTGCCGATCATCGGGCAAGTCAACCAAAGTCCACACTTTGTTTTCATACATGGATCCCATCTCAGATTTCATGGCCTCAAGCCATTTTGCGGAATCTGGGCTCACCATCACTTCTTCATAGTTCGTAGGTTCATCGTGGTCTAGTAACATGACTTCCAGAACAGGATTACCATACCACTCTGGTGCGGATCTTACTCTGGTTGATCTACGAGGTTCGGTAGTAACTTGATCTGAAGCTTCATGATCATCATCATTAGCTTCCGCACTGATTGGCGTAGGTGTCACAGAAACCGGTTTCTGTGATGAACTACTTTCCAATAAGGGAGCAGGTACAGTTACCTCATCAAGTTCTACTTTCCTCCCACTCACTTCTTTCAAGAGAAACTCCTTCTCTAGAAAGGATCCAAATTTAGCAACAAAAGTCTTGCCTTCAGATCTGTGATAGAAGGTGTACCCAACAGTTTCCTTTGGGTATCCTATGAAGACACATTTCTCCGATTTGGGTTCGAGCTTAATCAGGTTGAAGCTTTTTCACATAAGCATCGCAGCCCCAAACTTTAAGAAACGACAACTTTGGTTTCTTGCCAAACCATAGTTCATAAGGTGTCGTCTCAACGGATTTAGATGGTGCCCTATTTAACGTGAATGCAGCTGTCTCTAAAGCATAACCCCAAAATGATAGCGGTAAATCAGTAAGAGACATCATAGATTGCACCATATCTAGTAAAGTACGATTACGATATTCGGACACACCATTAAGCTGTGGTGTTCCGGGTGGCGTGAGTTGTGAAACTATTCCGCATTGTTTCAAATCACCTTTGTTCACCTTGCCATCCTTCTTATCCGCCAAATACTTGGGGCAGTTCCGCTTCCAGTGACCAGTCTGCTTGTAGTAGAAGCACTCAGTCTCAGGCTTAGGTCCAGACTTGGGTTTCTTCTCTTGAGCAGCAACTTGTTTGCTGTTCTTCTTGAAGTTCCCCTTTTTCTTCCCTTTGCCCTTTTTCTTGAAACTGGTGGTCTTGTTAACCATCAACACTTGATGCTCCTTCTTGATTTCTACCTCCGCAGCCTTTAGCATTGCGAAGAGCTCGGGAATTGTCTTATCCATCCCTTGCATGTTATAGTTCATCACAAAGCTCTTGTAGCTTGGTGGCAGTGATTGAAGAATTCTGTCAATGACGCTATCATCCGGAAGATTAACTCCCAGTTGAATCAAGTGATTGTTATACCCAGACATTTTGAGTATATGCTCACTGACAGAACTATTCTCCTCCATCTTGCAGTTGTAGAACTTATTGGAGACTTCATATCTCTCAATCCGGGCATTTGCTTGAAATATTAACTTCAACTCCTGGAACATCTCATATGCTCCATGACGTTCAAAACGTCGTTGAAGTCCCGGTTCTAAGCCGTAAAGCATGGCACACTGAACTATCGAGTAGTCATCAGCTTTGCCCTACCAGATGTTCATAACATCTGGTGTTGCTCCTGCAGCAGGTTTGGCACCTAGCGGTGCTTCCAGGACATAATTCTTCTGTGCAAAAATGAGGATAATCCTCAAGTTACGGACCCAGTCCGTGTAATTGCTACCATCATCTTTCAACTTTGCTTTCTCAAGGAATGCATTAAAATTTAACGGAACAACAGCACGGGCCATCTATCTACAACAACATAGACAAGCAAGATACTATCAGGTACTAAGTTCATGATAAATTTAAGTTCAATTAATCATATTACTTAAGAACTCCCACTTAGATGGACATCCCTCTAATCCTCTAAGTGATCACGTGATCCATATCAACTAAACCATGTCCGATCATCACGTGAGATGGAGTAGTATCAATGGTGAACATCACTATGTTGATCATATCTACTATATGATTCACGCTCGATCTTTTGATCTCAGTGTTCCGAGGCCATATCTGCATATGCTAGGCTCGTCAAGTTTAACCTGAGTATTCCGCGTGTGCAACTGTTTTGCACCCATTGTATTTGAACGTAGAGCCTATCACACCCGATCATCACGTGGTGTCTCAGCACGAAGAACTTTCACAACGGTGCATACTCAGGGAGAACACTTATACCTTGAAATTTAGTGAGAGATCATCTTATAATGCTACCGTCGAACTAAGAAAAATAAGATGCATAAAAGATAAACATCGCATGCAATCAATATAAGTGATATGATATGGCCATCATCATCTTGTGCTTGTGATCTCCATCTCCGAAGCACCATCATGATCACCATCGCCACCGGCGCGACACCTTGATCTCCATCGTAGCATTGTTGTCGCCTCGCGAACTATTGCTTCTACGACTATCGCTACCGCTTAGTGATAAAGTAAAGCAATTATAGGGCGATTGCATTGCATACAATAAAGCGACAACCATATGGCTCCAGCCAGTTGCCGATAACTCGGTTACAAAACATAATCATCTCATACAATAAAATATAGCATCATGTCTTGACCATATCACATCACAACATGCCCTGCAAAAACAAGTTAGACGTCCTCTACTTTGTTGTTGCAAGTTTTACGTGGCTGCTACGGGCTGAGCAAGAACGGTTCTTACCTACGCATCAAAACCACAACGATAGTTCGTCAAGTTGGTGCTGTTTTAACCTTCTCATGGACCGGGCGTAGCCACACTCGGTTCAACTAAAGTGGGAGAAACTGACACCCGCCAGCCACCTGTGTGCAAAGCACGTCGGTAGAACCAGTCTCGCGTAAGCGTAGGCGTAATGTCGGTCGAGGCCGCTTCTTCCAACAATACTGCCGAACCAAAGTATGACATGCTGGTAAGCAGTATGACTTGTATCGCCCACAACTCACTTGTGTTCTACTCGTGCATATAACATCTACGCATAAAACCAGGCTCGGATGCCACTGTTGGGGAACGTAGTAATTCCAAAAAAATTCCTACGCACACGCATGATCATGGTGATGCATAGCAACGAGAGGGGAGAGTGTGTCCACGTACCCTCATAGACCGAAAGCGGAAGCGTTAGCACAACGCGGTTGATGTAGTCGTACGTCTTCATGATCCGATCGATCAAGTACCGAACGCACGGCACCTCCGAGTTCAGCACACGTTCAACTCGATGATGTCCCTCGAACTCCGATCCAGCCGAGCTTTGAGGGAGAGTTTTGTCAGCACGACGGTGTGGTGACAATGATGATGTTGCTATCGACGCAGGGCTTCACCTAAGCACCGCTACGATATTATCGAGGTGGATTATGGTGGAGGGGGGCACCGCACACGGTTAAGAGATACAAGAGATCAATTGTTGTGTCTATGGGGTGCCCCCTTCCTCCAAGGAGGGGAGGAAAGAGCCGGCCCAGGGGAGGAGGCGCGCCCAAGGGGGGAGTCCTACTCCCACCGGGAGTAGGACTCCTCCTTTTCCTATTTGGAGAGGGAGAGGGAAGGAAGAGGAAGGAGGGAGGAAGGAAAGGGGGGCCGGCCCCTTCCCAATTCGGATTGGGCTTGGGGGGCGCCCCCTCCCTTGCTCCTTTCCCCTCCTTTCCACTAAAGCCCATTAAGGCCCATATACCTCCCGGGGGGTTCCGTTAACCTCCCGGTGCTCCGGTATTATCCCGATCTCACCCAGAACCATTCCGAAGTCCAAATATAGTCGTCCAATATATCGATCTTTATGTCTCGACCATTTCGAGACTCCTCGTCATGTCTGTGATCACATCCGGGACTCCGAAGTACCTTCGGTACATCAAAGCACATAAACTCATAATATAACCGTCATCGAACTTTAAGCGTGCGGACCCTAGGGGTTCGAGAACTATGTAGACATGACCGAGACACGTCTCCGGTCAATAACCAATAGCGGAACCTGGATGCTCATATTGACTCCCACATATTCTACAAAGATCTTTATCGGTCAAACCGCATAACAACATAAGTTGTTCCCTTTGTCATCGGTATGTTACTTGCCCGAGATTCGATCGTCGGTATCTCAATACCTAGTTCAATCTCGTTACCGGCAAGTCTCTTTACTCGTTTCATAATACATCATCCCGCAACTAACTCATTAGTTACAATGCTTGCAAGGCTTATAGTGATGTGCATTACCGAGTGGGCCCAGAGATACCTCTCCGACAATCGGAGTGACAAATCCTAATCTCGAAATACGCCAACCCAACAAGTACCTTCGGAGACACCTGTAGAGCACCTTTATAATCACCCATTTATGTTGTGACGTTTGGTAGCACACAAAGTGTTCCTCCGGTAAACGGGAGTTGCATAATCTCATAGTCATAGGAACATGTATAAGTCATGAAGAAAACAATAGCAACATACTAAACGATCAAGTGCTAAGCTAACGGAATGGGTCAAGTCAATCACATCATTCTCCTAATGATGTGATCCCGTTAATCAAATGACAACTCATGTCAATGGTTAGGAAACATAACCATCTTTGATTAACGAACTAGTCAAGTAGAGGCATACTAGTGACACTCTTTTTGTCTATGTATTTACACAAGTATTATGTTTCCAGTTAATACAATTCTAGCATGAATAATAAACATTTATCATGATATAAGGAAATAAATAATAACTTTATTATTGCCTCTAGGGCATATTTCCTTCACATCCCTCCCTCACCTCATCAAAACAGTATGAGAAATATATCCTCCTATAAAAGACTCAGTTGGTGATGGTGGTGTGTCTGCCATCCGTCGTTTCTGACCATTAGATCTGCATCTAACTACTGTGAGGTAAGTTGTGGCATTTTTGCAACAATAGCCCACTACTCTGCTCCAATTTGCAGAAAACCCCTTATTATCTTGAAAGCAACCACATCCCTCCCTCACCTCATCAAAACAGCCTGAGAAATATATTTTGAGTGAAAAGTACTCCCTCCGTTCCTAAATATTTGTCTTTCTAGAGATTTCAATAAGTGACTACACACGGAGCAAAATGTGTGAATCTACACTTCAAAATATGTCTATATAATCCGTATGTGATAGTCCATTTGAAATCTCTAAAAAGACAAATATTTAGGTACGGAGGGAATAATATATTAGGAGTATATCAAAATAAGAGTGATTTGTTTCAAGTTTGTGAACAAGTACTACTATTCTACTACTTTGGATCCGTCGCAACGCACGGGCACATTGCTAGTAAAAGGAAAAGGCATGCCACGTTCGCGGCGCACCCCCACACGCCCGGGAATTAGGAGTACTCCACGGCGCGTCCGGCATGACACATAGCTTAGGGAAGGCGTGTTGCCTAGCATTTTCACTTTCATGTGGGACCGCCATTGAGCAAACCGACTATTGGCAAACCGCACCCCGCCCGCCGCCGGGTTGGAAAACAGAAACGAGGGGAAGATCTAGCTGTAGCACGGAAGCCAAGAAATTTGGTGTCAGATGGGGCTCGTTGATAGAGTAGGAGCATTCCGTACTACTCTACTCCTACTAGTACCAAGTTTGTACTATACAACTAGTACTACCACTATACAACTAGTAGGTACGTGCACGGCACAACATCATAGGAACAAAAAAGGGGAAGATCTTGTTTTGGGTGATTTATCTTTTTTTCTGTCAACGTAGTATGAATAATATGATATGGGGGGCACCCATGAAGCTTATGTGGCTTGGTTGCATGGCTACGAAAGGTTAGAGAAAAATAAATAAATAATGTGTTTAGAGTGCACTCCACTAAACAGATATACTTTGGATCCATTGCAATGGGCTGGCACATCTATATCTATACCCTCTATATAGTGTGTGAATAACTTTGAAAGTTGGTCGTTGGATGAAGCCAATCCGACTGTACAAAGATGGCAAATCCGAGCACTACTGGCCGTTGGATATCATCTACATTCCATCAGATTCTGCCACATGTAGAATCTAGAAGACTACATGGTTGAACTTCATTCATGACTAACTTTGCCACAACTAAGCTTAGGCAAAGTGTGTCTGCCACAAAAAATGTGGCTAACAAAATGGCCACCACAAGTGTGGCAAGATTTGGCAAGAAGTTGAGTCTATGACATGTGGACCATGTAGCTAGAAAAGTGTGGCAAGCCACAAGTGTAGCAATGAACCAAACACATGCCGGCACGCCTAAGCTTAGGCGTGGCAACCTTAGGCTGCAAACCAAACAATAACTTTGAAAGTTGGTCGTTGGATGAAGCCAATCCGACGGTACAAAGATGGCAAATCCGAGCACTACTGGTCGTTGGATATCATCTACATTCCGCCAGATTTTGCCACATCTAGAATCTAGAAGACTCCACATGTAGAAGCATAATGCACAAACCACCAGAATCTCATGCGTGCAATGCATGTGTACCTTACTAGTAGTTGGTAGTAGTAAGAAACAAATTCCGGGTTTGGCACGAGCTCGTACTGCGGGAGCACCACAAGGCCTGCCGCAGGAGTTACATTTCCCTCTCGGGGCCCATAGGACCGAACTTCAGTGGCTTAGTGCCCGGCCTATGAGTCAATGACATGCGGACCTTAAATGCGGTTGGCCCACATGTCACTCTCATGGTGGTGGTGTGGTTCGCGACTCACTCGTTCGAGATGAACCAGCCGGTGGTGGCGTGGCTGTGGCGAGGGTGCCACAGCTGGGCGTCGGGGCGTTACGAGGCGTAGATGGCCACACCGGCGGGTACTACCTGTAGTACAGAAGTACTCCAGCTGAGGATTGATGCCCGGGACGAAATGTGTCACAGTCGCTGGATGAAAATTCGATGGTGCGGGATGTGTGGTGTCATGGTTTCGTGCGGCGTCGTGGGAATCACGTGTGGCTGTGGTAGAAACTTGATGCTCGCTACATTTAAGGTGGCCACATGTCATGCACACAAAGGCAGAGGGGCGGTGCGGCCGAGAGGGGTGAGGCGCACGTCGGGGGACGTGGTGCCGTGGGTTGGAGTGGCGTCGTGGGAATCGCGAGTGGCAGTGGATGAAACGTGATGGTCGCCGTAGTTGAACTTCCATGGACAAGTTGTCATGTCTACGGACACATGCATTGCATACCGATCACTGGAAGGAGTAGTAGAGAAAGCTAGGCAGATAAATAGTTCCTTATAGTCAAGCGGACCCATGCTACTACTTGTTCCAAAGACATGCACACCATTGAAATAGTCCATCTATATCAATATACATAGAGAGGGGATATATTTTTTTACAAGAGAGGAAATAGTTCATCCATCCATAATGCCGTGCTGCTGGTGCAGCATCTTCTTCTTCTTCTTGTTCTCATTTTCTGTGGGAGACAGCTTCGCAACAAGCTCTCTGGACCTTGCAGCTATCTCGAAACTCACACAGGCATCGAGGGCAGCATATTTTATCCGCTCGTACATCAAGGGATAATTCTCCCATCCAGACGACCTTAATGCCAGCGTCTCATCACCCTTCTGAAGATTTGTTCCTAGCACAAAATTTACTACGTCGAATAGGGATGGTGTCGGTTTATCACAATCTTCTACAAGAATTTTTATTCTGGTTTGTAGGTCAGCGATGCTTTTCAAATCAAGGTTGTACGGCTCCAACTTCTGTTTGTCCCCTGCGATGGCTGCCCTAGAGAAGTATATGTCCTCCCGAGACAAGAAATCGTGAAGCTCACCTGGTATGGAGGGCACGTGTATGATGTGGTACACCAAAACATCATCTTCGAGGCACAGCTGAAGGACAGCGGCGCGTTGGATCTTCCCAGTGGCACGCTCCGTGTACTCTGCGTCGAGACCGATGACATTCATCTCCACCTTTTGGAGGGAGTTGGATACATTGTTGATCTACTTCCGAACAACCCTTGGGTGGTCGGTGACTGTGGCAACTATGCTCAACGAGCCTTCAAAGAGGACATGTTGGACGCTAAAAACCTGCATCTCGATCTCTTTCGCCATTTGGAACCGCTGGACCCGAGGGCTATGGTTTGGAGAATTAGGATTAGATGGCTAGTCTAACTGAAGAAGATGATTATTTATAGGGGCTTCGGAATTACTCCAGGAGGATGTGAAGAGGTTAAAACAATGTGAATGCAGTGTGGTTTGGATGCAAATGAAGATCAAGGAGTAGTGAAAAAGCCGAGGAAAATTGGTTCCCGATGGAGAAGTAAATGGGGGTAAATGGGAGAAGTTATGCGCATGCATGAGGAGAGGTGCAGTGGTTTGACTGCTGCATGCAATGGATTGGACGGGCTCTTCGGTTGCCTTTTCTCTCTCCCACGCGCACAGAGTGGCCCACTTGCATGCTGCAGTTTATTGGCTGGAGTCTGGCTGCAGCTGCTCATGCGTACGCTAATTAATGCTATGAATGCGGGGCATGGAGGGAAATGGGCGCATGCAAAAGGGTATATACGCAGACTAATTAGAGAAATACTGAAAAAAGTTATGCGCAGACAAAAGAGGACCGGAGGGAATACTACTCATGTTCCTACTACGGTTAAGGAATATGCGGTTATCCTCAAAATATAAAAGTCCTTCTTCATGCTTCCACATGCACGAGAATTTGGTTCTGCTCGCAATATGGATGATAGCTGGAGGATGAAGTGAACCCAGAGGCATGCTAGCACGGGAGTGTACTCATGTTCCTACTACTCCTACTAGTAGTAGTAGTAGTACAACTACGGTACACTTGATGGTCAAAATACTATTATTCATTTGGTCCTCACAGTGAAGTGACAAGACCCTGCGCCCGAGGTGACACCAGTCCAGGCGGCGTGTCCGGGTTACCAAAGTCAGCCTCACCTTGTGCACTGTGCGGTCACTGTCACCGCCACTGTATAGCATGCCTCGCCTCATCTCCCTCTCCCCTAGCACAACTCCATCTCCATCTCCGTCTCGCCGGAGATCCTGAGGTCACTCTTCATTATCTCACTGTGCCCCCGCATACCCTCGCCTCGCTCGCCTCCCCCAGTACCACTATTCCCTCGCTAGCCGCTCCAGCATCGACAACCTTCCTCCCCCGTAAATCAAGCCCCCCAAAACCCCACCTTCCAAACTCCACCATGGCCGAACGCGAACCGCGCAGGATCCATATGAGCCGCGATTGGAGAAATCTCCCCAGTGACGTCCTCGACCTCTGTTTTTCGTGTATGGATAAGTTGAGCGCCCTGCGGCTGGCTGCATGCTCGAGGGGCATGCACACAGCCATCATCGAAGTGAGGCCAAAGCTTTTCAAGACACCCTGCTTGCTGCTATCTGGTCTTGCGAGATTGGCTCACCATGATACGGAGGCGTACATGATGCCCCTCGATTTCAATCCGATCTCCATTAGCCGAAACTTCTTTGCAGGTATGTAGTGGGTCGCCGTACATCATTTCCCTCGACTTCGATCCGATCACCATCGCCCGAAACTTCTTGGCAGGTATGTACTGGGTCGGCATGAACTCCCACTGGATGTCTACCTTCAGAGAAGACGGTAAAAAGTTGGTGCTCGTGAACTTCCAGACCTCCCATGAGATTATCCTTCCTCCGTTGGATTATATAGAGTTTTACCATCGCGGTCCTAGTCATCTAGATTACCACGTCAGTTGGACGGAACTTGTTTTGCAGAAGATTGTAATCTGCCAAGTGCCCACACGACATGCGAATTACGCAGACTTCAAGCTAATTGCCTTGTTCGACTGCGGACTCGCCTATCTTTATGCCGGTGCCTTCTTTAGCTGGAGACAACTCAGCTCGCAGTGGATCATCGTCAAAGCTGATACACACTTCGCGATCGACAAAGCAGATGGCACCACGTATTGCTAGGACGGCGCGTGTAAGTTGTTTCCGTCTCATGTTAATGATGACGCCATGACACTGTTTGAACTTTTTGTGATGATTGGCATATCCCTGTTTGAGCAGAATTTGAGTAGAACTATGGCAATGTATTAGAGACGCCGTAAATCAGCTATATTTGGAATGAGTTAATTCATGCGATTGTGATCATGTCATTACAGCCAATTTGTACCCCTGAATAATCAAACGGTTAGGAATATATGGATATTCTCCTTATTTTACAGTAATCTATATACTACTACTAAATATGAGTGTGTATCAATGGCCATGTTAGTTTCCTCATTTTCATGATGTAGAAACATGCACCACACTGTTGGTTTCATCTAACCATACATTAGGGAAGTAAATGTGCATATGAAGAACTCTATATTTGGAAGTAGTGAAACCCTGTAATGCTTACCATGTGTACATACCTATATTCGCTCTTCAGCAATCAATGGCTAGAATAATATCCTCACAAAAAAATTGCCCACAGAACACGAGTATATAACAATGCATGGTCTGTTAGTTACCTTGAAGAATTTGTTTGTGAGGACAGAACATGATTCCATAACATGAATGACATGGTAGTTTCCTGTGAAGAATCGATCGCGAGATAACATGAGTATAACCATGCATGGCACTTCTATATTTTTGAACCCAGTATACATTTCCCTGTATTTTCCTCCCAGTTCCAACAGGGACATATCAATGTTGTTTCTTGCATTATCCTACTCATACTCTGAACAATGTTGATCTTACATTAACAATGCCTGTCCTTTTTGATATGATGAAGTGTCCCTACAGTTACTGCCCTTTGTAATCACACCACCTTTGCCAAAAATAGGGAAGCACAACTGGTTCCTCGCTCGATCAGACGACGGCAAAAGACTGATGATCATTCGGACACATGAGCCGGAAAAGTTATATTGCAAAAACCCCACTGTATACAAGCACCGTGAAATACGTGAGTATCCGGACAGTGGCTGTTACGTCTATGAGCAGGATACCAGCTTGTTGGGGCCTTCAGGATTTTTTAGTTGGAGGCGGGTAAACAGCCTTGGGTCACACTCTCTGTTTCTCGGACTCAATTATCCAATTAACCAGGAGATCACCATTGGCAAGGACCTTGATGGTAGAGAGGCTCTGTTTGCTATGGAAAACTGTGTCTACACGGCGAGCCCTAGGAGTTCGGGAGCAAACTCCCCTGATTGTCAACGATACAGCTTGCAGCCAAAAGAAGGTGAGAATGACAAAGGCATCCGGATTAACTTTGATCCTTGGATGTCTCAATTACGACAGGCAGTGATGTGGTTCAAGCCTTCAGGTTGATAGGTAATTGGGCTGTCGCGTCGAAAGGGTGGAGTACTGGTGTCTCCGGATCATAGGTCGCTAAAGCGGGGCTGCAAATTATGATCGTGTTGGATCATCTCTTCGAATGACTTTGTTGTCTTTGCTGCTTGTTCTGGATGGGTAGTTCTTTCTTTTGTTATGCATATTCCTTGTCATTTGGTCATCCTCGTCTATGTCACTCTTACTATGTAATAATTGGCTCTATTTAAAATGTCATTCTCGTCTGGATCACGAGAGTCTGAGCGCTGCAGATGGGTGCGTTTTGGTGGTGTAGCAAGACTTCTTATGAACTATCATGTCTTGCTGTTTATGTCAGTAGTACTCACTAGTCAGTGTTTGAATGTTGTATATATCGTTGTTTTGAACTGTTTATTGCCTCGAACTACTGGTGGGCTAAATGAGGGCACCACCATTCTCCAGTGTTCAGAGTGTATCTCCTTTTTTCAAGTTATATGATTTGAGCTCAGTGTCTTTTCGATGATGTACACTTGTTTGTGCCAGTGAGGTGTCGCTGAATATGGGCCGAGTAGTAACGCAATGCCAAACAGGTCAATTATGACTCTCAGGCCGGGCTCTCAAAAGATCCTCAAAAAAAGCCGGGCTCTCCAAAAGAGAAAAAATAAGGACTCTTAGGCCGACATGTGAGCGCCACCGGTGTTTTCATGCGCTTGCGCGCCGAGAGCATATTGGCGCGTGTTCGAAATTCAAGCTACCTTTTGATCCCCAATCTCCCGTCCCTCCCCCACCTCTGGAATCTCGATTCCTACTCCAGTTCCCCTAAATCCCCCTCCTGTACTCCCTGTACTCAAGCTCACTATCATGTCGCCCGTCAACGCGGATCTCTGAGCCAGAGATCCTGAGGTCCGTCCTGCCTTCGGTCGCTGCGTACTGTCGCTCAACAGTGGCATGGTGGCGCTTGACGACCAGTTTGTCGGCAAAGTGCTGATGGTAACCATCAACGGCGACCGGCCTCCCGTCTCGCCAGACGACCTTATCAAAGCTCTTGGCATTGCGCACGGCATCCAAATAAGTGACTTGCTCGTCGAAGTCTGTCCGCCACCGGCTGATTTCTTCGTCAGGTTCCGGACAACTTTCGACTGCAGTCGTGTGTTCGAATCTTCCCGGCGTTTGTTCTGTGCTGGCGCGCTAGTGAGCTTTGATCGGTGGCACCCAGGATGGGGCTCGGTGCGCTCTGAGCTTGAGTTTTTAACAAAACTTACCTTCCACGGCATGCCTCGACGTGCTTGGAACAGCAAGTCCATGAATGAGCTTATCAACGACCTTGGAGGTGAGCTCGTAAGTATGTTTGTTCCTCCAGACAGCTGGGCTCTGACGGTTATGGCATGGATGAAGAAGCCGTCCACCATACCGAAGGTGATTGGTGTTGAGATACCAGTGCAGGAACCGGGGTTGTACTATTCGTCGCCACCAAGGCCGCCGCGGACCATGTTAGGGATGTACCTGTATCGACTGTTCGTGCATGTTGAAGAAGTGGTCAATCCATCAATCAAAGTCCTGCCGCCGCCGCTGGTGCCAGGGTCCGTCGACGACGTCCATTACAGGAGTCAATGTTAGACTTTCCCCGTGTTGCTCGGAACGATGGATGGCACAGGGCCTACTCCATCGCGCGGCGGAGGCCACTGCTTCTTTGGGAGAAGAGGCAGGGCTGGCCTGGATGTGCTCTAATTTGAGGTAACAACTGAATCTTGTCAGATACTAGTTAAATCCGAGCTATGGGTGTGAAGCACTGATGTGCCAGTACATTTGATTGTGACCTGTTCTAATTTTGTACCTAAACTTTTTTTAGAAAGGGATGTACGTCAACTTAATGTGCTAGCAGAACTTATTGTGTTGTCTGTCTGTTTTCTTTGCACAGCATTCAAGATATTTCCCTGTCATTGATAAAGACGATGAACCATTATGTACGAGTTCGTTGGTTTCAACATAGCCCTACCCATAGCGATCCACTGCTTCCATCCTGATTGTGCTGCCTGCGTGAAATTTTTGTATGCAAGTTCAGTGTGCGATGTTCTATATGATTGTGTGAACTATATAATTTTTTACTGAGCATCAGCAATGCATATGGCTGAAAGATGTATTTACGAGCATCGACCGATGGGTCTCTCTCTCTCACACACACGCACACACGCACACACGCACAAGTGGGACCCGTTGAATTATTTCTTTGCTCGTGACAGCTTTTAATTAGGTTCCACTGTAATCTAACTTTTTTCTTAAGTTATTAATTGAGCTCAGTGACTTCAAAAAGTTGTACAGAAGCCTTGTTTGGGCCTTTCCGGCGTCGGTGAATGTGGGCTGAGTAGCCATGTTAGGTTGTACTGTACTACACAGGCCTTTTTTTCAACATCAGCAATGCAACTGGGCCGACAGTTGTACACAATATCCGGGTCAACCTGTTATTCTCCGCCCCGCTAGGCTGCAAACTTTCCTAGGAGGTATGCATTAGGCTTAACAACAAAATGGACTTTAAGAAATAATAAATGGGATGTAATTATAATAACTGGGCAGTAACTATAAAAAATGCACCAAACACGTAATTAGTTTAAAAATATATTATTTTCAGAATTTGAAAATTTTAATTTCATTACTTGTTGCGCGCGCAATATTTTGTTGGATTTTAATGTAATACAACTTTATTTTGAAATTATATTTAATCTGACTAGAAATTTCGGATAAAAATATTTCGGATCCCATAAAAATGTGGGAATTTTATTTGAATTCTGTTTTGAGCGGTTGGTTGAAATTATTATTCGTTGTCCTAGCTAGAAAATGGGTTGTACTTTTAACAAACTGTAAATGGGCTATAGTAAATTCCATTATAATTAAAAATGGGTTGTACATTCTTACAAATCGCAAATGGGCTATATGTTCTCTGCCACACACTTGTGGGCCTTCTAAGTTGACGTGTCCCCTAAAAAAACTTAGTTGACGCGTATGCAAGGCTTTGTCAACAACACACGGTTCCGGCAGCTGTGGCCGTTGGATGTCCATCCAACGGATGTCGTGTTTCTTCTTCAATCTCGGATATTCTTGCTTCAGCCGCCCAAAAAATGATTCCTCCCCCTGACATCTGGGGCGCACCGTCCCCTACTACTCCCACCGCTGGCCAGGCCATCCCTCTACTCACCCACACCCCCTGTTATTCCGCGGCGACGGCAGCCTCACACCGCAGCCGAACCAGTGAACCCTCGTACTCCTCTCCGCGCGGGCTTCCACTGCCGCGTCTTCCCCGGCTCCGCGTCGTCCCCTTCCTAGGCCTCGCCGTCGTCCACCGCCCTGGTGCTCTCGGCGCGGTGTGGTCAATGTGGTCAAGGAACGGCTTCCATCAGACGTGGACTATACCTGGAGAGGCTGAAAGCTGGGTCCACGACAGCAGCAAGGAAGTGCCTCCTTATTACGCGGAAAATAATGATTCCTCCACCTGACAGCAGAGACCCACTGGACGGGCCACCGTATTTTGCGAAAAAAACATTTCCCCCCTGACTGCTGGGATCCACCGGACAGGCCACCGTATTGCGCGAAAAAAACGTTCCCCCTGCTGTCAGCTCGGACCCACCGGAAGTGCCTCCTTATTACGCACAAAAAAATGAATACTTCCCCTGCTGGTTGGGACCCACCTTGGTGGGAAGCTGACTTATGGGCCTACTAAGTTGACGGGGATGGAGTGCTTTGTTAACTTAGTCAATATGAATGATTCTAGCTCCAGTGACCGTATGATGTCCATCAAACGGCCGTAGTGCTTCTTCAACCTCTGGTCTTAATGCTCCAGCCACCCAAAGCAGCGCCGGTCGTGCCGCATGCTCCTGCCTCCCGTGGCCGGCTGTGCTGCCGCGGAGGCCTCACCGCCCCCTACTATTCCCACCGCTCGCCAGGCCATCCCTCTACTCACCCACACCCCCTGTTATTCTGCGGCGACGGCAGCCTCACACCGCAGCGAACCAGTGAACCCTCGTACTCCTCTACGCGTGGGCATCCACTGCTGCGTCTTCCCCGGCTCCGCGTCGTCCCCTTCCTAGGCCTCGCCGTCGTCCACCGCCCTGGTGCTCTCAGCGCGGCGTGGTCAACGTGGTTAAGGAACGGCTTCCATCGGACGTGGACTGTACGTGGAGAGGCTGAAAGCTGGGTCCATGGCCTCAGCAAGGAAGTGCCTCCTTATTACGCGCAAAATAATTATTCCTCCACCTGACAGCGGGGACCCATCGGACGGGCCACCGTATTTCACAAAAAAAAAGTTTCCCCTGACTGCTGGGACCCACCAGCTACATCTTCGCACGCAAGGAAGTGCGTCCGGGCAAAAAAAATGATTCGCCCCCCTGACTGCTGGGACCCACCAGCTACATCTTCGCACGCAAGGAAGCGCCTGACAGTCGGGACCCACCTGGTCAAAGCGTACGTAGCGTTGTCATTCTGGTCGCAAACGTGTACGTACATACTGGGCAATGTAGAGGCGCGCATGTGTCGTACTAGAGGCGCGCACGTAGCATGTACACGTACGTACAGCGGCCATGGTGCAAGAAAGTAAATACGGCCACGTACGTACATACGGGTGGGGTCTTGAACGCCTACTCGCGCATACATATGGCCAGGGCTCGTGTACATGGCTGGGTCGGAACGGAGAAACAGCGTCATTGTCGTGTTCATGGGGAGCCAACCGGCTGGGTCGGAACGGAATGCGTCGTCGTGTTCATCGGGAGGGCTTGGATGGAACATCCAATGGAAACGAGGCCTGGCGTACCGCAGAATGGAGGAAACGGCCTTGTGTTCGACCGGCCATGTTCGAAACGGGATCCTGTTCATCGGGAGGGGTCTGGCGTCCCGCAAAACAGAGGAAACGGACCTCCTATGGTCGAAACGGGGGTCCTGTTGATCGGGAGGGGTGTGGCGTACCGCAAAACGGAGGAAACAGACTTGTGTTGGAGCGCTACGGTCGAAATAGGGGTCCTGTTCATCGGGAGGGGTGTGGCGTACCGCAAAACGGGACTCCACGGGATACTTTCATCTCCACCGTCGACCCCCTCCAGCCTCCACGGGCTACTGTTCATCCACCGTCGACCTCCTCCAGCCTCCACCTACGACTGTTCATCCACGGGCTCCTGTTCATCCAGCCTCCACCGCGCGCTACTCCACCGGCTACTGTTCAACCAGCCCTCTCCACGGGCTCCTGTACAACCACCCCTCCATGGGCTACTGTTCATCCAGCCCTCCACCGTCTACTGTTCATCCAGCCCTCCACGGGGTGGTCCTGTTCATCCTGCCCTCCATGGGGTCCTGTTCATCCAGCCCCAACCGCCTTGATTGATCGGGGTCCTGTTCATCCAGAGGCAACACCACGGGGTCCTGTTCATCCACCCCCACCAGGAACTATTCATCCAAACCCCCCAGCAACGCTCACTGTTCATCCAGAGGCAGCATCGATTGGCTTCAGTTAGCAGCAGTAGCGAAGGAACCGCTCGATCGGGTTCAGTTAACAGCCATCGATCGATCATTTGGGTTCAGTAACGCGTAGCCTGCAGTGCAATCGCTCAGGTTCAGTTAGAGCCCAACGCCTTGCACCCACGCGCGTGCGTGTATGAGAGAAACGCGCATCGCTCGGCCCCGACCACCCACCGTAACCGGGAACACCCCGATATTTTCCTCGCCCTCGCTTCTACCACAGTTTTTTCCGTCATGGACGGCCCAAAGAATGTCATGCAGCTGCGTCTTCGGCCCCCCAGGACAAAAAGCCCATTTTCTGTCATGATTTTTTGTCATAGAAGTAGGACCCCACCACATCTATGATGATACTAGGTTTTGTCACAATTATCGTCATAGAAGTGTCATAAGTATGACAGAAAAAAATTCGTTCGGCCCAAAATGTCACGGATGTGTCTTTTTTTTGTAGTGATGCTCGTCTCCTCGAGATCTCCATCAGGAATCTGCAACCACTTGATCACATCGGGCGAGATCAAATTCAGACCGGCCCCACCGTCAACCAGCACTTTTGTCACTTTGAGGTTGCGTATTGTTGGTGAAACCAACAACGGCAAACACCCGACCGCAGTTGTGCGATCAGGGTGGTCCTCGGTGTCAAAAATGATGGGCATGCGGGACCACTTCAGTGGCTTCTGGGCATCGAACGATGGCTCTGCCATAGTGACCTCATGCGCCCACTGCTTCAGTTGGCGGTGTGAGGTGTGCAACGAGGCGCCACCGTCGACGCACATGGCCTCTGTAGCTTTCTGGAACTCATGCTCGCCGGACTCGTCGTCCTCGTCATGATCATCATCTTCCTCCTTCTTATCGCGGCCCCAAGCGGGCCTCTCTTGTTGATTATCTTTGCTGCGGCGACTTCCTTGGCCGCCACGCTTCTTGCCGGACACTCAGCACCATCCTGACCCTTCTCCTTGTCCCGCCTTTCATCTTCAGCTTTCTGCTTTTCTGCAAGCAGCTCAACCTGTCGGCAGTTCTGGAGGTCATGGCCCTTGGTGCGGTGGATCTTCCAGTACTGCTTGTCGGAGCCTCCTGGCTTGTCGGCGGCCGCCAAGGCCTGGCTGGCGGCGCACCCGGCAACCTCCTTGCCGGGGTCGTCAGCCTTGGCCTTCTTGGCGGCGCCGGGGTCGCCGGATCCCTCAACGGCAAGCATAGTCTTGCCCTTACGCTTCCTGCTGCGGTGTCGACCCTTCTTTGTCGGGGTGGCGGTGTCTTCGTCAGTGGAGTCGGTTTCCGTGCCGGCATCCTCGCCGGGGTACTTCCTTCCTTTCTCAGCCCGAGCACATCTATCAGCCAGAACATAAAGTTCGGCTACATCCTTGACCTTGTTCATCGCCAGCTCTTCACGCATCTTGCGGTTGTGTACATTCTGATGGAACGCACTGATGACAGCGGTGGGATGAACATCTGGGATGGTGTACTGCACACGGCTGAATCTTTCTATGTACTTACGCAGGGACTCGCCATCCTTCTGGGGGATGACATGCAAGTCACTTGCCTGGCCAGGAGCTTGGTGGCCTCCGGTGAAGGCGCCAACAAACTCGTGGCACAGATCCGACCAGGAAGAGATGGAATCCACTGGCAGGTGCATCAACCACGACATGACGTTGGGCTTAAGCGCCAACGGAAAGTAGTTGGCGAGCACCTTGTCGTCGCGAGCCCCGGCGGCTTGCATCGCGATGGTGTAGATGCTGAGGAACTCCGACGGGTGAGTCTTGCCGTTGTACTTTTCCCCAACATCAGGCTTGAACGTGCGGTGGGAGGGCCATTGGAACTGCCGCAACTCTCGGGTAAAGGCTGGACAACCCACCTCGTAAGGCAGGTCGCCGGGGCCCCCCGGCGCCGGGTGGTCCATAGTAGGCCCCGCACGCCGATCTGACTGATGGCGCGTCTCCCGCTGTCGCTCAATGGTGGTTCGAGCGTCTTCTTGAGCTCGCTCCCGAAGGACTTGGCGTTGGTCGCGGCTGGCTCGCGGGTCGGACGACACCGTAGAAACGTTGATGCGGACGTCGGCCTGGTGAGCCAGCGGCTGCTGTCGCGGCCACAGGGGAGGAGAGTGCACCGCGGTCACAGCATCCCCGGTCCTCCCACCGCCGGCATGCGTCAGCTCGACAGAACGCCGGCACGAGGGTCCCGCTGGGAGTGGCTCATCTTTGTTGGCGAAGCTGACAAGGCTTCGAATGGTGGCTCTCCACTCTTCGAGCTTCTCCGTGACGGGCGGGAAGTCGAGGAGCAATTGTACGCGCGCCAACGCTTCTGCTGGTGTGGGTGGTGGCGAAAGCTGCGTGGACCATGACGCGCTCCGACTTCTAACCACGTTAGAAAGAGCTCTATCACGGTCCCGCGGTCGCGCGCCGCTTCCGCCAGCGTCCCGGTGCGCACGCTGGCCGGATGCGTTCTGAGAGTGACGCAAAGGGCTCTTCCCGCGGCGCCCGGGGGCACCGACGTCGCGGTGTTGCTCATCGTGCGTGGCCTGGGAAGGCTGCGGCACGGGCGCCGGCGGGGCGTCCGGGAGGTCGCTGCGCCGCCCGTTGGCAGCACAGCCCCGTCCCCGGGCCCAGCAGCGTGTGGCTCGTCGTCTTGGACCCAGACAGCGCCGCTCCCTTGGCTCCGATCTCCAGAGTGTCGTGGACGCTCGTGGGCTGCGCCTCCGGCGCCGTCCGTGGCCACCCCATCGCCCGCCTGTGCTGGTGCGGACGGGCCGGCCCCGGACGACCCGATGGAGTGATCCCCTTCTTCTTGGGGGCCATGGTGATGATGAAGTCGATTCCAAACCGGATTTTCACAGCTCGCGCCCCCTACCTGGCACGCCAAAGATGTCGGGAGAATGACACCTATGGGATCACGAGGATCCCTTCTACGGTCGGCGGGCGCGGGGCTGTGCAAAGAGCGGGTTTGGGAGATCAACACGGGGGAATTTTATCCAGGTTCGGGCCGCAAGCGATGCGTAATACCCTACTCCTGCTAGTTTGTGTTTATCTGGTGTTCTTGGACTAGCTACAAAGCGTGCAGGGTCCAAAAAGTCTGAATCCTTCCTCAGTACGCCTCGAGCCTCCTTTTATAGTCAAAGGGGTCCCCACAATGGCACACAGGAGGTGGAAAGTATGTACTGTACACAAGTCTATGAAGGAAATATGCCCTAGTGGCAATAATAAAGTTATTATTTATTTCCTTATATCATGATAAATGTTTATTATTCATGCTAGAATTGTATTAACTGGAAACTTGATACATGTGTGAATACATAGACAAACAGAGTGTCACTAGTATGCCTCTACTTGACTAGCTCGTTGATCAAAGATGGTTATGTTTCCTAGCCATAGACATGAGTTGTCATTTGATTAACGGGATCACATCATTAGGAGAATGATGTGATTGACTTGACCCATTCTGTTAGCTTAGCACTCGATCGTTTAGTATGTTGCTATTGCTTTCTTCATGACTTATACATGTTCCTATGACTATGAGATTATGCAACTCCCGTTTACCGGAGGAACACTTTGTGTGCTACCAAACGTCACAACGTAACTGGGTGATTATAAAGGTGCTCTACAGGTGTCTCCGAAGGTACTTGTTGGGTTGGCGTATTTCGAGATTAGGATTTGTCACTCCGATTGTCGAAGAGGTATCTCTGGGCCCACTCGGTAATGCACATCACTATAAGCCTTGCAAGCATTGCAACTAATGAGCTAGTTGCGGGATGATGTATTACGGAACGAGTAAAGAGACTTGCCGGTAACGAGATTGAACTAGGTATTGAGATACCAACGATCGAATCTCGGGCAAGTAACATACCGATGACAAAGGGAACAACGTATGTTGTTATGCGGTTTGACCGAGAAAGATCTTCGTAGAATATGTGGGAGCTAATATGAGTATCCAGGTTCCGCTATTGGTTATTGACCGGAGACGTGTCTCGGTCATGTCTACATAGTTCTCGAACCCGTAGGATCCGCACGCTTAAAGTTAGATGACGGTTATATTATGAGTTTATGTGTTTTGATGTAGCGAAGGAGTTCGGAGTCCCGGATGAGATCAGGGACTTGACGAGGAGTCTCAAAATGGTCGAGACGTAAAGATCGATATATTGGACGACTATATTCGGACATCGGAAAGGTTCCGAGTGATTCGGGTATTTTTGGAGTACCAGAGAGTTACGGGAATTCGTATTGGGCCTTAATGGGCCATACGGGAAAGGAGAGAAAGGCCCCAAAGGGTGGCCGCACCCCTCCCCATGGACTAGTCTGAATTGGACTAGGGAGGGGGGGCGCCCCCTTCTTTCTCCTTCTCCCTTCCCTTTTCCTACTCCAACAAGGAAAGGAGGAGTCCTACTCCCGGTGGGAGTAGGACTCCCCCCTTGGCGCGCCCTCCTCCTTGGCCGGCCGCCTTCCCCCTTGCTCCTTTATATACTGGGGCAGGGGGGCACCCCATAGACACAACAATTGATCATTGATCTCTTAGCCGTGTGCGGTGCCCCCCTCCACCACATTACACCTCGATAATATCGTAGCGGTGCTTAGGCAAAGCCCTGCATCGGTAGAACATCATCATTGTCACCACGCCGTCGTGCTGACGAAACTCTCCCTCAACACTCGGCTGGATCGGAGTTCGAGGGACGTCATTGAGCTAAACGTGTGCTGAACTCGGAGGTGCCGTGCGTTCGGTACTTGATCGGTCGAATCGTGAAGACGTACGACTACATCAACCGCGTTGTGTTAACGCTTCCGCTTTCGGTCTACGAGGGTACGTGGACAACACTCTCCCCTCTCGTTGCTATGCATCACCATGATCTTGCGTATGCGTAGGAAATTTTTTGAAATTACTACGTTCCCCAACAGTGGCATCCGAGCCTGGTTTTATGCGTTGATGTTATGCACGAGTAGAACACAAGTGAGTTGTGGGCGATATAAGTCATACTGCTTAACATTGTGGCCGCCTGGAGGCTCCTCTGACTTGCACTCCAAGTCTCCTGGGTGTCTTCTAGTCCAAGAAAAATCATTGCGAAAGTTTTATTCCGTTTAGTATTCCTTTTCTGCGAAACTCTAAAATAAGGAAAAAACAGAAACTGGCACTGGGCTCTAGGTTAATAGGTTAGTCCTAAAAATTATATAAAATAGCATATTAATGCATATAAAACATCCAAAACAGATAATATAATAGCATGGAACAATAAAATATTATAGATACGTTGGAGACGTATCAATAGACCGGAGAGCCGACCCTCCCAAGGACCAGATGAGGAGGACGGCGACGCGTATATCTAATCTATGTTCTGAAGGGAGGGAGGGAAGGGGGAGGAGGCAAGCATACTTGTTGGCGAGGCCCTCGACAAGGAACTCGTTGACCACGTAGCTCAGCGCCCTGATGAAAATGTCATCGCCGGCCATGGCGAAATGGTGGAGCGGGGAAACATCACGAAGGGGGCGGAAGAAGGCGACTGGTCAATCGAAACGGCGTTGCATTGCGACACTAGTAAGAATGGCAATGTTAACGGCGGAACCTGGCGTTTCTAATTGGGCCGGCCCATTTAACACTTTTTCTGTCTATTAATGCGCAAAAAAGGGCGTTGTATGAGTATCGAACCCGCGACGTAGGTGTAACCACCACGCCACCAAGGGGGATCTAGTAAACTTTAACATTTTTCCTCTTTTATTCGTTCTTTTTCCTTTTTCCTTTTTAAAAAAAATTTGATGAACTTTTCTCAAATGTATGAACTTTTTTTGAAAGGGAAAATATTATAAGCACGACCGATCACAGGTACACTTCTGCCGCAAGCGCAGCCGTCAGATACGAGTTTGATTAGCCGACGTACAACCGGCCAGGACGTCCACCACTGGACGTGTGCCTCGGCCACTTACAATTTTCCTGCAACACCGTTTATGTTGCAGAAGTCATTCCGCAACAACACCCATGTTGCGGAAAAGTTAAGACAAAAAAAATTCTGCAAAATCATCTGTGTTGCAGAAGTCTTTTCGCAACAACACCCATGTTGTAAAAAAGGTTAAGACAGAAAAAATTCCGCAATATCATCCGTGTTCCAAAAGTCCTTCCACAACGACACTCATGTTTCAAGAGTTCAGACGAAAAAATATCTACAACAGAACCTCTATTGCAAATGTTTCTACAACAAGAGGTCTGATGCAAAGGGTTATGCAACACTCGCTTTTATTGCAAAGATGAGAAAATGGTTGGCCACTGGATGGCCCCGATCAAATGGATGTGGAGGCGGCGGATCTTTTAAAAAGGATCCCCCGGCCGACGCGTAGCGTCGCCCTGTTTTTTGAAATTAATGAACTTTTCAATTATTCTTGTACTATTTTGTATTTCGTGAACTTTTTCAAAATTTTCATGAACTTCTTCAATCTGTGAACTTTTTTGAACTCGTGAACTTTTTAAAATTCGTGAAATTTTCTGAAATTAGTGAAATTTTCAAATTTCGTGAATTTCTTTTCAACTTTATGAACTTGTTACCCGAATTAGTGAACATTTTCCGTGAGCTTTTCTTAATACGCGAACCTTTTCTTTTTAAAACAAATTTGTGAACTTGCAAATTTTGGGACAGGGGGGCGACAATTTTCCTTAACTACTTCACAGTATTACGGATTACTAGTAGTGCGGGTTCGATTCCTGACCGCAACAAGTTTTCCAGGATTTTTTCGCTGCCGCTGCGTGTTCGTGGGCCGGCCCACCAGGGCGCTGCAATGAGCGCCAGTTTGGTTAGTCGGCGCGGAAAATCCTATTCGACGCATTTTGCGTCAAAGTGTCGAGGTGCCGCACACCCCCCGACTTAATTTGGGCCGGCCTGTTTTATTAGCTGTTCGCTGGTTTCCCTCCTCCCCCGTGCGAGTCATTCCTCTTCATCCGCTTCTCCTGCCGGATCCCCCTTCCTCGTTCTTCATCTGCTTCTCCTGCCGGATCCCCCTTCCTCGTTCTTCACCTGCTTCTTCCTCCGGGGATCCTACTCCGGCAATACACCGCCGCCCCTCGTGAGCAGTCGACGGTCCTCTCCCCACTGCCCCCGCTCCCGATTCGTCTGATCTGGCTAGATGTTTTTTTGCAGGTGGCTAGTGTCTCCGTCGGCTTCTAGGGTTCCTTCAAGGTCTGCGGCGTCAAGGCTCCCGTGAAGGTCTGCGTCTTCTAGGGTTTCATCAAGCTCGGCCTCGAATTGGGCTTTGTCAAGTTCGTCGTCTTGAAGGTAACGGCGCCAATTTCCCGCGATGTGTTCCTTCTCTCTGTGTGGTACCGCTAGATCGAGTGTATAGCTGTGTTAGTGTCTTCTCCAGTGTTTCTAGGGTTTGACAAACGTCGTCTTGTACAGGGGCAGTTTTGATTTGGTGAGTCTGAGTGTGGACTAGGGGCTTTGGTTTAGAGATTGGATTTTCGGGTTTGATGCAGCATGATGATGATTGGTTGTAGTGCTTTGCCTGGGGCTGTCTGTTGTTGATATGGCGTTTGTGTAGCATGTTCGGTTGACTTGTTAGGATGTATTCCTCTGCTCCACAAGTAGTATTTGCTCTGATTTGGTGTCGTCAGTGTAGCTTCTTCTGTTTTGCTGGTAATTAAGAAAAATAAAGTGGTTTGCTGGACTAGAAATTATGGAACAGAAGATAGCAAATCAGCATCCACTTTGTGGAGTTGGCCTGTGAAGTTCACATGATTTTCTTGTCTGAGTTTAAGGTTTGAGGAAAAACCAAGCAAGTGGATGCACAAACAGTTTTGGTGATGCGAACTGTTTCTGTTTTGTTATCTGACAGTTGTGTGTGATGTCTACTAGTGGCAGTTTCTATTTTTGTTCATATGTTTTGTCGTGTTAGGATGCATCCATCAACATTCTGCAGTTACCTTGCATTTAAGTAATTTATAAGCGTATTTTGATATTTGCTTAGGCAAGCTTGATAAGTTGGTTGCATAAGTCACTAGAGCATATATCGTTTGTGCCTGGTGGTGTTTCCCCATGTTTCCATCTATGATTTTCCTGATTCCTGCTCTTTTGCTGTTGCCTCCTCCCTGTCGACCTGCCCGGCAAGACTTTGTTTTTTTCACTTCAAACATGTTGAATTCAGGTTCTAGATGTGGAGTGCGGTAAATATGGGATTGATTCTGTTTGCTTGACCTGATGAAATTTAAAACAATGTATAACGGTTGTGTTCCTCATCATGTTTCTGTCTTCGCTACAGGTACACAAGACCGGCTGCTTGAGAGCATATGACTCTAACCAGTTGAGCTAGTGACCTTTAATGATTACAGCACAACACAACACCTCAAGAAACTCAAACGCCGATCCGAATGCTTTCAATTCTAACACAATTTCTTTCGACAATAAAACGGGAACAATTTTCAAATTTGTTCAGCATTTTGAGAAAACTCAAACATATTTAAACATGCAAATGAATTTTGGAGAAGCGAACATTTTTTAAAAACAGAACATTTTTTAAACTAGTCAAAAAACTGAACAGGAACAATTCCTAAAAAACAGGAACATTTTTCAAATTCCAAAACAAAATTTGGAAACATGAACAACTTTTGCACGCGAACAAATTTGGAATTTCCCAAACATTTTTGAGAACATGTAGGTTTTGGAATTTGGGAACAATTTTCTAAACTATGAACGAATTTTGAATCTTGAGAACAAATTTTGAAGCACGAACATTTTTTGCATTTTAAGAACAAATTTTAAACTGAGAATAATTTTTTAAAAATCCTGAACAAATTTGGAAGCGTGAATTTTTTTGAGTACGTGAACAAAAAATAGAAATCCGGTACATTTTCTGAATTTCAAAAGTTTTGAACAATTTTGTGTAATGAGAACATTTTTTGAATTTTAAGAACATTTTTTCGAAAACTGAACATTTTTTGAAAACATGAACGTTTTGGAATTTGTGAACAATTTTTTAAAGCACAAACATTTTTTGAATCCTGAGAACAAATTTCAAAGCACGAACAAATTTTTAAAGCATGAATTGTTTTTGAATCTTGAGAACAATTTTTGAAACGGAGAACAATTTTGAAAAATCCCTAACAAATTTGGAAGCGGGAATTTTTTAGAATACATAAACAAAGAATTGAAATCCGGTACTTTTCTGAATTTCAAAAGTTTTGAACTTTTTTGTGTAATGAGAACAATTTTATAATTTTGAGAACATTTTTTTGAGAACTGAATTTTTCTTGGAAACATGAACAAAACTTGAATATTTTGAAAAATAAAATAAAATAAGAGTAGAAAATAAAAAGAAATAAAAAACCAAATAAAGAAAATTTGTTGAAAAGAGAAATTAACTTGAAAAGGAAAACTGAAAGAAAACAAAAAAATAAGGAAAAGAAAAGGAAAAAAAACAGAAAAAGGAAGAAGAAAAAACAGAAAAGAGTAAAAAAAAGGGAAAAAAACGGTTCAGGAACTTTCTAGATGATTCCCAAAACCAGTAAGAACCAGCTAGCAACGCTCTAGAAGGCGCCACGGTAGAACCAGATCAAAGAAACAGAAACATCCTCGACGAAACAGTAGAAACAAAGATCCGCGCGGGAAAGAAGGGTCGCGGCCCAGAAAGCCCGCGAACGAACTCCCCTGTGCGAACTCTCGTCTAGTTGACGCAGACTGCGGCGTATAGGAACTCCCAGTCGGCGCTACTAAATACGCGGAATAGAAGGTCCCAGTTTTAACCACATACCATCCATGCCTGCGGGTACCTGGCCCATTTGGCAGGGTTGGATACGTTCACTCGCAGTTGGTTGAACCAGACCAGGCCATCTGGGCCGTGCTACGCGGGCCGAGCCAAAAGAACGCATTGTTATACGTTGGTACTCTTTTATTTCTTTCTTATTTTTCTTCATTTTCTTTGGGTTTTTTGCTTACCTTTTTTTGTCGGTTTTTATTATTTTCTTCCTTTACACACACGTCTTCTTATTTCTCAGTCTATGTACATTTTTATCATCACTTCAGATATTTTTAAAATACATGATGTATATTTTTTAAAATACATGTTTTGAACACTTTTTTGAATTCATAATAACATTTTTCTATATACACGTTGTACATCTTTTAAATGGAACTAAACATATTTTAACCTACAGGGTCATTTTTATTACATTGTATAAACTTTTTTTCAAACGTGTTGACTTTTTATTTTTGAATCACCAGAATTTTTATTTAGGATTTCACGAAAAAAATTGAATTGCTGAAATTTTTCTTTAAAATGTCATGCACATTTTTTTAATGGTATGAAACATTTTTTTACAGTATGCAAATATTTTTCAATTTTTTTAATAAAATATCAGAAAACATTTTGGAAACTCGTGAACATTTTATTTAAATGGTATGTGTATTTTTGGTATGTATGACTTTTTGTTTAATTACTCAGACATTATTTTACACTAGCAAAAAGGCCCGTGCGTTGCAATGGGAGAAAAAAATACCACACGCTTTTAATTAAAAAAATGGTCTATAATCTGATAATTTGTTGCTACGGCCCAAACAAAGATGGTATTAGCCTACAAAAACGCAGTTCAAGATTCCACAGCTATTCTATTTCGACACGACTTGCACATAGATTTAATCCGTACAAAGAAATGGGCAAGTGATCATGCATTTATTCATGTTATGTGTGAAATGGGGTATTGTTATGGGCCGGTAAAGGAAAACGACAAAAATAGACGATGACACATTAGCACACAACGGAGACGCGTGTATCAAGGGCGGTTTTCAGTTTAAGCATCACTAACTTAGGGTAACTCTTGAACACATTTTTTCACATGCATATTTCTTAAATACATGAAGAGTTGTTAAAAAGATATAGGATTTTTTAAGCATAAAGAGAGATTTTTTTTGTCTGGAAAAAAGCATTTTTGTATGGTCTCCTGTGGATGCAGGTACTTGCATCCATATTTCATCAGTATTTCTTGCCATACATGTCAAAGGTATTGGTCTCTGTTTCATCATTATTTATATCTTGTCAAACATGTCTTTTATTTTATTTTTTTGTCATGCATGCCTCCTTTTTACTTTTTGCCATGCATGTCCTCTCTTTCTTCTTTCTATATATAGGAGAATAGCGCAACATCTCATCTTTATCGGATCTCCTCTGCATTTTCTTTTTTATTTCTTTTATAGCGGATATCCCATCTTTATTGGGTCCTTCTTTTATTTCTTGTCATGCGTGTCTTTATTTATTGGGTGTCTCTAGCAAATTTATCTTCAATTCCATGTCCAATTCTGATTTTGCTGAGCTGTTCCTCCCCAATCCGAATCACTACCAGTATGAAAGAAAGACAGATAATGCATTAATGATTAAGATTGCATCATAGATAGTATTTTTTTTAAATTGTTAACAGGTAAAATAATATCATATTCATATTCTAGATATTTTTTAATCAAAATTGATATATAACATGTTAAATTTGGAGTTACGGTTTAGAAGATATGAGTATTTTAAAAAACATTTGATATCTACGGCGGGTTTAATGTCAGAAAAATCAGGGGTTTTTTTATAAAATAGCATGACGGACTAAGAATAACTATATCTTTTATTAGTAGGTATAGATATAGATTGTATAAATATATTTTTAAATGGCATGTACTCCCTTCGTAAACTAATATAGAACGTTTAGATTACTACTTTAGTGATCGAAATGCTCTTATATTATTTTACATAGGGAGTACATGCTTTTAAACACGTGACTTTTTTTTATGCCACAAACATTTTTTGTACACATGGTTAACAATTTTCTATACATGTTTAATATTTTTCAAATGCATGATTAATATATTTAACTTTGTAAAGTGTTTTTCATAATATAAATATATTATAAATAGAAACAATAGAAACAACATCAAGCAAAAAACAAAAACAAAATGAGAAAAAAAAAACACGGGCGATGTTAGCACGCGGGATCATTGGGCCGACCCAGCAGTGCCTCCTGCAAGCGACCCTGTGATAGAAATCGCCGCGGGCTGCACATAGTCGCATCTGTGTTAGGCTCAAGCCACACCTTTTGTTGTGCCTAAGCTGCGATGTGAGGCCCGCGTGCTGTTGGAACACGCGGAACGCTACGCTAGCGTCAAATATTTTTTTTCCTATCGCACCCAAGAACATGATGTTGAAATAGATCACGAAATTGGGTTTATCACTAGATGCGCAGTCACCGCGGCGAAAGTAGAGTTGGTGATGCGTGTAGTCGATCAACCGAGTCGTCTCCTCCTCGTGTAGTCGATCTCCCGCTGTCACGCCCAATATGCGACCCTATCCGAGAGGAACTCGAAGGTCCCACCAAGGATAGACCCGCATATTGAAACGCTTTTGCAAGGTGGATATAATTACATCAACATTACATAATAGTTGGGGATACATACAAGAGGCATACAATGCCACAAGATTATATCAACATCATACAAGAGATCAACATCCGACTACGGATGGAACACAAACAGAAACTCAAACGACATCCACCCTGCTAGCCCAGGCTGCCGACCTGGAACCTATCCCCTGATCGAAGAAGAACTCCAAAACAAGTAACATCGCTCTCGCGTCATGATCGTCGCAAAACCTGTACCTGCAACTGTTGTTGTAGTAATCTGTGAGCCACGAGGACTCAGCAATCCCATTACCATGGGTATTAAGACTAGCAAAACTTAAAGGGTAAGGAAGGGGTAAAGTGGTGAGATTGCAGCAGCGGCTAAGCAAAGTATGGTGGCTAACTTACGCAAATAAGAGCGAGAAGAGAAGCGACGGAACAGTCGTGAAGCTAGCAATGATCAAGAAGTGATCCTGAACTCCTACTTACGTCAAACATAACCCAAAAACCGTGTTCACTTCCCGGACTCCGCCGAAAAGAGATCATCACGGTTACACACGCGGTTGATGCGTTTTAATTAAGTCAAGTGTCAAGTTCTCTACAACCGGACATTAACAAATTCCCATCTGCCACATAACCGCGGGCACGGCTCTCGAAAGTTTATACCCTGCAGGGGTGTCCCAACTTAGCCCATTATAAGCTCTCACGGTCAACGAAGGATATTCCTTCTCCCGGGAAGACCCGATCAGTCTCGAAATCCCGGTTTACAAGACATTTCGACAATGGTAAAACAAGACCAGCAAAGCCGCCCGATGTGCCGACAATCCCGATAGGAGCTGCACATATCTCGTTCTCAGGGCAACACCGGATGAGACATCCTACGAGTAAAACCAGACCTCGAGTTTCCCTGAGGGGGCCCCGCAGTCTACTCTGTTCGGACCAACACTTAGAGAAGCACTGGCCCGGGGGGGTTAAAATAAAGATGACCCTCGGGAGCGCGACTCCCAAGGGAAAAGAAATAGGTGATAGGCAAATGGTAAAACCAAGGTTGGGCCTTGCTGGAGGAGTTTTGTTCAAAGCGAACTGTCAAGGGGTTCCCATAACACCCAACCGCGTAAGGAACGCAAAATCAAGGAACATAACACCGGTATGACGGAAACTGGGGCGGCAAGAGTGGAACAAAACACCAGGCATAAGGCCGAGCCTTCCACCCTTTACCAAGTATATAGATGCATTAATTAAATAAGAGATATTGTGATATCCCAACATAAACATAATCCAACATGGAGCAATCTTCATCTTCACCTGCAACTAGCAGCGCTATAAGAGGGGCTGAGCAAAGCGGTAACATAGCCAAACAACGGTTTGCTAGGAAGGGTGAAAAGGTTAGAGGCTGACATGGCAATTTGGGAGGCTTGAAGAGCAAGTGTTAGGTAGCGCAGCATAGCGATAGAACGAAGCAACTAGCATAGCAATGATAGTAGTGAGATCCAAGGTGACGGTCATCTTGCCTGAAATCCCGCTAGGAAGAAGAACGAGTCCATGAAGAAGATGAAGCCACGTAGACGAACCAAGCATGGACGAACGAATCCTCACGATCGCAACGAAACGGGAACTATCGAGAAGAAGCACAACCAGAAAGAAGCAAACAACATGGTAAACACACAACACCTAACAAGGCATGATGCTCAACCAAGCATGATGCATGATAAAGGCTATATGATGCTACTCATGGCAAGAGATGATGCATACAAGAGCAACACATCAAAGCAAGTTTAAATGAGGCCGGTAACAACATATAACAATTCCGGTAGGTCCTCATATGCAAGTTTTGAAATTGGTCCAGATCTGAATAAGCCTTATGTTCAAGTTGTTAACCAGCAAGTTAAGATGCACAAAGATGATCTACACGAAATTCTAGTCAAGTTACATATAAAGTTCGTTTAGTTCGGGGCTACGGCCTAGAAGATATGAGCAAAACAAATTAAACATGGCATTGATGCAAAATGCATCCAAACATCAAGAGAACACCTCAAACAAGGATGCAACATGATAATATGAAACTACATGCAATTCTAAGCAAGTTTCATATAGAGCATGCTCAACACGGAGCGACGGTGCAACACATACACTCCAAACAAGATATAACAATAATCTGTCCAAAACAGCAACTAGGCATCTTGCAAGCCTCATGAAAATATGCTACAACACTCCAACATGATAACAAAAGGCATGGACATGATTACAAATGAAGCTTAACAAAACATGAACACTGAGCTATCTCTATAAACCACTAGAACATGCTCAAAAGGACATGGCAAGATTGCAAATAATAACAGTTCACAGACTTAGCAGAAATTCACTGGACATGACAGAAATAACACCAGGTTGTAATGTTTAGAGCTATCAAACAACACGTTACAGCAAGCTATCATGGCAAATTTAAGCATGGCATGCTATACTAAAAGCACTTAACAACACTTCCTTACTAAACTTATGCCAAAGATCAACAGAAAACATGGTAGCATCCATGCAAACATGGCAAGTGATATGACAGATTCAGACTTAGTGAAAATAACAGTACATGACAGAAACAACGATAAGTAGGTATGTTGGTGAGCTTGTACAACTCACCACAGAGCAATACATGGCATGACAAGGTGACAAACAGTAAGAAGACACATATATGGAGCTAAACATGGCAATATCATAGTCATAGGTTGCATGGATCACTAGCAAAACACATGGAAAAACTGAACTTCATGTTAACAGGCTGACAGCAACATTATTTAGCAAGTTTGGAGCAAGATTACAACAAATTACAGCAGGATATAAATGCAACCAAGGGCATGGATGGATATAGCATAACATTTAAAACAAAACATCCTTAGTGAACATATCCAGATTATGCATAGAACTCGTGGTAACAGAAGGTTTACATGGCATCATAATGTTACAGCTACAGACTTGGCAGAAATGACTCGGTCACAGAAATCAGCAACATCATGGAGGCTACTTTGCATGCTTGTGCTAGTCACCACATATATCACAAAACTACATGGCAAGCACCTGTGTAAAGATGGCATGACATAGTTCAAAACACATGTAGAGCTCATGCTCATAGGATGCACACACAAAATGCAATGAAAAAGACAAATCACCAAGTTCTGTTAACAGACAACAGTTAACATCATATAGCACTCTTGCAACGATGACTAAAGCATCAAGATGAACTCAAACAAGCATGGCACAATGGAACAAAATATAGAGCATCTCATGGTAAACATTTTGATATATTATATGCACAAATCGAAGTACCGAGCATGAAATTATGGCATGGCAAACGTGAGCACATGAGAAGATATTTCAGGGACTTGGCCAAATTCGAAAAAAAAAAGAGGCAAACGGGCCGGATCTGGAGCTGCGCTGCTGGGCCTTGGGGAGGCCGGCGGCCCACACACGGGTCAACGGCGAGGCGAACGGGAGGCCGGCTGGATCGGGGCACCTCCCGATCCGCTGCGCCGGCGAGCGGCGGAGATGGGGTCCGGCGGGGTGGAGCGCGGGTTGAGGTCGGGCTCGCCGGATCTGAGCGCGGAGGGGTCCGGCGGAGCTTGAGGGCGGCGAGGCGGCGCCGGTGCGGGGTCTGGCGGCGCGGAGGTCGCCGGCGGCGAGGTCGGGGCGGAGGCGCGCGGGCGACGGGAGGAGGCGGCACCGGCGGGGCGGCGGCAGAGGCGAACGCCGGCGAAGGGCGGCGGGGCTGTGCGCACGGTGCAGCGCCCACGGGTGGTGGCGGCGGCGGGATAGGCCCCGCGGGCCCGATCCGGGCCCCGCGGGCCTGGCGCGGTGCGGGGGAGGGGCGGGACAGGTGGCGGCTGCGGGTTGGAGGAGAGCGCCGGCGGCGGTGACGTGGCGGCACTGGATTGGCCGGAGTGAGGTGGCCGGCGGACATGTCCATCGTGTCTGGCGGCGCGGAGGAGCGGGACTAGGGTTAGGGTGGATTCATCCGTGATTTGGGGAGGGGAAGGCCTTTTATAGGTAGAGGGAGCTAGGAGGGACCAAATGGGGTGCGGTTTTCGCTCACACGATCGTGATCGAACGGCGGAGAGTATGGAGGGGGTTAGATGGGCTAGGTGGGCTGTGTGAAGAGGTGTTGGGCTGCACAAAAGAGGGCTTTTACCGTTACCCGGTTAACCGTTGGGGCATCAAACGACCTCCAAATGAAACGAAATTTGACGGGCGGTCTACCGGTGATATACCAAGGCCACTCGGCAAATCTCGGGCCATTCCGAGAACATTTTTCTCCCGCTCACGAAACAAGGTCTGAGAGGTGCAACAGGTGCGTGCGAGTGTGTCTGTGCTCAGAACGGACAACGGAGAGAACCGGCGGAACCCGAACGGATGCAAGTTTTGAAAAACATGCAGACGAAATGCAGATGATGACATGGCAAAATGCAACACGCAAGCAAAAGACATGGCAACAGCGACGAATAACTGGAAGACACCTGGCGCATCGAATCCGGGCGTTACACCCGCGAACAACGATCTTCCGCAGACAGCTTCTTACAGATCCCTCGAACGGCTCCTTGTAGTTTCCTCGAACGGTCCGTCCAACCACCACAGATGTGATGCCTCCGAGGTATCCACACGTACGAGGAGCGGCGCTGTGCGGCAAACTACTAGGTCTGGTCGCACCGCATGAGGCGTGGGAAGTGGCGGCAGCCGTAGAGTCAGAAAAAGATCAACCCTAAGTGGTGCAACCACTCCCCTTTATATAGACCTCCGAGGTGGGTCAACACTTGAGGCTCACTAGGAGTCTACACCCAATTTTTACTCGGATCCAATCTGAATAGACTGTAGCCCCTTAAGTGTGCAATCCTATAGGCTCATGTACACATGGACACGACCGAGTCGATAGTTGGTAGCGGCTCCTAGCGAAACGTGCCAACTTCCATGTGTGCGTAAAGTCGTTAGACGACCTCGACAATGTGTCATATGAAACATTTTGCGAGTACTTGTCACTCTTGTGGTAGCTCGGCATCTCTTCTCGTTATCGTGATACAGATTCCCGAACCGGGTTAACACTTAACCGAAGTCGCATGGCCATGATTTTAGAATCCGATCATGAGAGGGTCCAGCGAATATCTCTCTGTATCGGAGGGGCAAATCACATCTTTGTCAATCATGTCTCGCGGCATGTCTCATGACTCACCCTGAACCTACCTTTATAACTACCCAGTTACGGTGTAGTGTTTGATAGACCCTAAGTGAGTTGATCCTCATTCCGAGAACATGCGAGGACTTTAGGTCTAGGACATGGCATATACATCGTACCTGAGACTAAGAGATGATAATATCAGGCTGCGTCTCAAAGTTGATCTGTCCGACTCAGTGATCTCCATCCCCGATCCATAATATCGGTTTAGCATCTCTATGCCCATGACTTGTGAAACATAGTCATCGACTGAATCATATATTAGTAGTCAAAGGGTATGTGTTAGGATAACCTTATCAACTAGGACCATTAGAACAATCATCATATAATATATAGTTCCACGTACTTCTTGATACATATCATTGATAGTGTTCAAGGACAATAACTATGATTCATGAATACATAGAAAAATAGCATCAACACATGATTGCTTCTAGGGCATATCTCCAACACGTGCCGACACAACATGGCTTTTTTAACAGCCCAAAATGCCAAAATTAGGTCTAAAATAGCCCAAAAGCTCTAATAGCATGCGGGGTCGCCCCGTTTAGCAATTGTGTCGTGTCTGGACCTGGAAGTGCGGCTCGCCACGGGCTGTGCCTTGCCAGGCACATTTACGGATGGGCATGAGCATAATTATGTATTCCTAGGTATACCTAAATCCAATCCAATAATCTGACTTTGGCACAATATTATGTGGCCTCTACCCCACCGCTCCATCTTTCCCTGTAATTTTTCTTTGTCTAGAAAATGCAGAATATATTGCCCAATCCCTACCGTAACTTAATCCATTTCCCCTTCTCATTCTTGTCTGTCCTCGTTAGACCACTCCATTATGCATCACATTTGTCTCCTGACTTACTCCTCCTCCCACCCTAGATATAGCCGGCGTCTATCTGAGGAAGATAATGTTGGGCTTTGTAAAAAATATAGTGAGGAGGAAATCAAGAGCGTAATTGGTAGTATGAGAAAAAAACAGATATGCGAGTAGGTGTAGATGAAAACATATTGAATTCTACCAAGCTTGTTGGCGTTTTCTTAAGGATGATTTGATGATTTATTCTTTTGAATTGCATGTTGGGAGATTGGACCTGGGTAGAATAACTTTGGAGTAATCACTCTCATACCAAAAGGGCTTGGTGCTACATAGTTCAGAAATACAAGCCTATCTGTTTGTTACATCTCCTCTTCATTTTGTTTTTGCTAAAGTTATGGATGAAAGAGTCAAGCCTTTTATGCATAAACTATTTTATGTTTTTCCGAATACATTTATCAAAGGAAGAAAAATTATAGATGGGGTCATGTCACTTCATGAGATCTTGCATGAATCTAAGAGGAAAAATCAACAAGGTGCGATACTAAAATTGGATTTTGAGAAGGCTTATGGCAAGGTTAACTGAGATTTCTTATTCTATAGCATGAGACAAAGAGGGTTTAATGATATGTGGATGGGGTGGTTTGGTAATGTGGTAAAACGTGGACACTCATTGTGAATATCGATGATTCAGTGGGATGAATTTTTTGTAGCTTTAGGAGTGACACAGTGAGATCCTCTCTCATATTTCCTTTTTAACATAGCTGCAAATTGCCCGCAAAGAATGATTCAATTGACTCAATCAGGGGAGGTTATTCAAAGAGAGGAAAGCAAGCCAAACCAAGAGAAGAAATGCCAACGAAAAAGATGAAGACGACATCTAAGGATGGCAGTTTTACCCATGGGCACGGGTACCCTTGGGTACCCGACCCGCTTAGGTCGGGTATGGGCACATTTTCGTGCGATGGATAGTGCCTGAACCCTACCCGACTAGTCGTGAATAAGGCATGTGTACGATTGTTTGCCCAAGGGTATGTCTAGACCCTACCCGATTATCTCACTGATGGGTCATATGTGTAATAAACCCTAAGTTACCGAGTCTTTATATACAAGCTTCATGTCAACTCTCATACATCCATTCCATTTTTGGTCTCTAGTGATAAAGTACCCCACTCCCATCCTCCTCCCAATAAGCGATTTCCCAATCATAGAAATCTCTCATTGGCTCGCACCTTCACCACATGTGGAACTAGCAATTAGGCTACCACCCTTCATATTTACTCAATGGTAGGGTATGAATAGGATTTTATGCCCATGAGAAACATGGGTATGGCTATGGTATTTGTGTACCCATACCATCCTTAAATGATAAAGTACCCCACAGAGGGAGTAGCAATTAGGCCACCACCCGTCATATTTACTCGATGGTAGGGTATGAGTAGGATTTTACCCCCATGAGAAACATGGGTATGGATATGGTATTCGTGTACCCATACGATCCTTAAATGTACCCATACCATCCTTAACGGCATCTCCAGGTTCAACACTGATTTAATATCGATGCCTCCAACCCAATGCGGAATCCTCAAAATTGTCATGAAGGACACAAGTACTAACTTTACTACTCCCTCCGTCCCATAATATAAAATATTTTTGCAAACTATCATCGCTCGCATAAATGTCTAACATTGTGTGATGAAGTAGTAACAAACAAGAGAACGAGAAAGGAGGGGCGGAGACCGGAGAGAATGGATTTGTGAAATCTCAAAGAAAGGCACTTGAGCCACCATTGTAGAGTTCGCAAAACCAGGTGAGGATTTCTTCGGAATCATTAGCAGTGCAGATTCGGGTTGCAAACAGCGACCTTCATAACTGTTGCGAACACCGCCAACAAAAGAAAAACCATAGTAGAATCCCACTTAAATGTATGGAATTTAGGTAATGAATTACTCCCTCCATTTCAAAATATAAGACCCTTCTTTTGTAGTGTCAAAAAACATCTTAAATTTTGATACAGATGGAGTAAAATATAGCTTCCGGTTGTTTGTACGCCAAACAAAAATGTCTAAGCTTCTACATTTAAACTGGTTGGATATCAACAGTGTCATTGTCATATAGATTTGGCAGCCAAGGACATAACAACAGACAGACCGCAAAAACTAGTCATAAAACAAAGCATATAATTTGTAGAACTGAGGCCCAGCCAAGGAAAATCCCTCTCTAGAATTTGCTCCAGCAGGCTACATAGTACTCCCTCTGTAAACTAATATAAGAGCGTTTAGATTACTAAAGTAGTGATCTAAACGCTCTTATATTAGTTTACGGAGGGAGTAATTTGTTCCAGCATAGAAATTTGTAGAACTGAGGCTCAGCCAAGGAGTAGAATAATGCTCTGCGTCTAGTTCTTTCTAAGAAAAACATTCTAAATAGAAAATAAGATCATTTGGATTCAGATTTTATACAATGGCCACTTGAGGATGGCATCCAAAACTACGATAAGAAAAGATGACCGGGAACGCTGATAGCAGGATTGTACAGCTAGCAACTTGATGCAGGCCTAGGAGTCAGAATCACTGCTTGAAGCCCTGCAAACAAAGATCTATTCAGTCACCTGTGGCATTTCAAACAACCACAACGGTGAACCACGTCAAGGTTTGGTTTAACTCACATTATCATGCCCACGAGGATCCCTAATTTGCTCTGACACCTCCTCCCTCACTTGTTTAACTGTCGAGTGAGAAGCAAAAATTACCAGATTAATGTTAGCATAAATAAGGCATTAAAATCGAACCCACATATTCAAATAATGTGGTGAACTGGTGATGCCACAACGATGAAAAATACTCCTATCACAAAGAAAATGACTATATACAAATTCACTATAGAAACCAGTGATGCGAATGTTCTGCCAACAAATTTTCAAACTGATATTCAACCGAAATTGGGGAACCATTAAATGAGCAACATTACCTCCAGATGAGAGATTCTCGAAAGTCTTGCTAGTCCTCACAGCAAACCTCTGGAAGGCACGGCTGCACAATAAAAAAAATCATCTTACTCAGAACAAACAGCAAGGCAAGTAAAATAAAACTAACGGATATCAAGGGAAATTAAGGTGGCTAAACAAAGCAATAGTAAGAGTGCTTCCTTGACATCAGAGTAAAATATAACAAGATGACACAAAAAAATCTCAACAAGCTCCTCATCCAAAGCACACGACACAAACACATACCAGCTTATGAGGACATAATGCAATCACAATTTTGAAGGAATATCAAAAATTTCATTTACAGAGTCAGATTCAAAAGTCAATCAGCACAGGTACACCAAAGCGGACCTAAGACTGGGGCAACAAATATGAAATCATCATCCTCTTGGATATTCAATGCTGACACTAAAGCATCTTTAGTACAATCATTAAAAGCAGCAGAAGTTTAAAGCAGTTCAGCCAAATAAATTATTGACAAAGTGCCACAGCTCGTCTTATTCCCACTCACTGCCAGATAGCAGGCGTGGATTTGTTCAAGAGAGGAGTGGTATGTAAATAAAAAAGATAAAAAAAACACCTTACTCAGAAACAACAGCACAACCAGGCAGTTAAAAAAATAAACAGAAATCAAGAACAAAGAAACTATGGTACCTAAACAAAGCAGATAAAAATACTTCATAAGGCACATGCAAGAGTTTGGTTCCTGAACATCAGAGTAAAATTTAATAAGATCACAAGAAAGAAAAACTCAAACAAGCTCCGCCTCATCCAAAGTACAGAACACAAACCCACACCAGTTAATGAGGAGCTAATAACGCAATCACAATTTTAAAAATAAATATCAAAATATTCATTTACAGAGTCAGATTCAGAAGTATGTCAATCAGCACAGATACACCGAAGCGGACCCTAAGACTGGGGCGACAAATATGAAATCATCATCCTCTTGAAAATTCATTGTTTACACCAACTCGTCTTTATATGCATCAGAAGCAGGAAGGCAACTCAGCCAAATGAAATCCTTGGCTATGTGGCACGGCTCGCATGGAATTGTTCACATAGCATGTCCTCTTCAGTATCCTTGATCGAGTTAAAATAATTTAACTTGCTAGGTTATGATTTCTCAAATGCAATTTCAATCAAAATTGAACAGGCAGACAAAGCTCATCAGCTAGGAGCGGAAGACTATTTTGTTCAAATAGTCACAGTTTGGCCATCTGAACTATGAACTTGTGATCATCACCCGAACTTGCAGACCGATAAAAGGAAGTACAAAGAAAAACAGAGTTTGACCTCATTGATAATTATGCTTTCCACATGAAGAGAGTTGAGACATATGCTTGTCTATTAGTTTAGTTTAATCATCGGCCCAACAAACAAACTAAAACAGCAAACCAATGAGATAATGTGATAGATGGACTCAAATTTGGGTAGTCGGCAAGCCAAACAAATGCCAGTTACGACGAACGAGACCAAATATAAATCTTCACCGTCCACCGTAACAATTCAGACAGTTTCCTTCAACAATGGGAACACAATAATGTGTTCGTTATCCAGATAAAGGGTGCGATCAAGGCTATCAGATGTGAGCGAAATACTTATTTTGTTGAAGGGGGCAACACAACCTTAAATATAGTCAGACAAAAAACAACACGTACTATACCAGAAAACTAGTGCAAATTCTCCATTATAACTCAATCCCTTGGATGTGATTTGAATCTTCCGATTATTCCCGCAAGAATAATTACAAGTCTGCTAAAACTCTCATTGAGTCATTGTTGCCATGAAAAATCAAACTGAACACCAACTCATAGTGAAACAAGAGAAGACATAAACACATACAGTAACTGTTGGGCAAATAGGAAATGAAACACAGCACACAAATGCAATACAAATGTTGCATAACAACTCAGTCCCTTAGATGTTCTCTGAACTGTGCGATCATTTCCGCAAGAATCATTACAGGTCTGTAAGAACTCATCACTGTTGCCATGCCTACGTCAGTTTCAACGAGACAAATCAAACATAACTAGACTATCAAAGCCAATAACTCCGGAAACAGAATTCACATGACACCTCAACTCTGCCCCATTGGTTTAGTATAAGGACTCAGTCCCTTAGATGTTCTTTGAATCAAGCGATCATGCTCGCAAGAATCATTACAGGTCTGTAAAGGCTCATCACCGTCACGTACGTGCACAACCCTATAAATTTGTGGGATTTGGTCCAAAATAAAAAATTGACCTTGTTCCCACATGCTAGAACAAATCAGTAACAGCAGAAGTATGTAAGAGCTTGCTGCGCCCTGCGGCATAGGTAACGCTACGAAGAGCACATGAGAGGGCAAGCCCACGATACAACGAGACGATGTGGCTTCAAGGGAACGAGTCCGCTGGGAACCGACCGGAGAACCGATCCTCCCAAGGACCAGATGACGAAGCGGTAGATCTAATCTAAGTTCCAGGGAGAGGGATGGAGGGAAGGGGGAGTCGAGCATTACTTGTTGGCGAGGCCCTGGACGAGGAACTCGTTGACGACGTAGCCCAGCGCCCGGTTAAAAATGCCGCCGCCGCCGCCGCAGGCCATGGTGGACACCTCGCAAAGGTGGCGGAGGCAGGCGCCTGGTCAGTTGGAATGGCGATGCGGTGCGACATTCGGGTGGATCGGTACGATCATCTATATATACGCGGGCTGGGTGGGCCATTGCGGGCGGCGAACGGACCCTAGGAAGCGAGGGATCTGGTGGGCCGGGTAATATGTGGGCTAGGCCCAGTTGCCGGCAACGGTCTGCGTGGATTTGGGCCCAACTGGTCCGTAACGGACTTTTCTCCATAAACTCTGAGCCTGCCCATCGAGATCCGCTCCTGCCGGCAGTTGCTAACCGTCACACTGACCAGTAGAGCACTGGAGTGAGCGAGGGAGTGATCGGCGATCGCTGACCGAGCACAATGGCCGGCTGGAGGAAGGCGTGGCTGTCCGTGCTGGACCGGGGCGGCGGCGGCGGCGGCGGCGGGGGCAGCAGCGGCTCCCTCCAGGCGCACCTCAACGGCCTCCTCTCCCCGTCCTCCTCCTCCTCCTCCCTCGCCACCGCCCACAAGCGAGGCAGCTTCCCGGGCGGTAAGCACGGCGGCGGGACGTTCGTGAGCACCAAGGCCGCGCTGGCCTGCTTCTCCGTCGTCCTGGTGATCGCCTTCTTCTACGTCTCCATCACCGGTCGCCCCGCCGCCGAGGACTCCTTCCCCACCCCGACGGGCTCCTCGCCGGCGTCCGGCGCGCTGCTGTCGTCGAACTCGTCCACGCCGACGTCGCCGAGAAAGCCGCTTCCTCCCCGCCCTCCCGTTTCTCCTCATGTAAGTAGCACCGGCACGGCTCAGCGGAGCAGCGCGCGCAATGCCACGGTGGTGTCGCCGCGTCGAGTGCAGAGCAACAACTCGGATGATGACTGGGCGCCGACCGATGGCTCGGGACAGCCGGCATTGGTGCCGGAGGATATTGGAAAAGCGCAGGATCCCCTCTATAACGCCGGAAACGCCACGATCAGCGAATCGGACGGGGAGCCCGTCGTCGGCAACGGCACTAAAGCGCAAGATGTAACCGCAATGCCGACGCCGCCGTGGCGGAGAGCGGACGCAGCGAATTCCACCGGGAAACCCATTATCAGCGCTCCGGACGAGCCTTCAGACTCCGAAGGCGCCACCGGAAACTCTACCGACACGGTTGTGCGTTCGAGTAAGGAAGATCGAAACGCGAACGCCAGCGTCGACAATGTACTGCCGACCTCGACGCGGCGAGCAGCGCTTCCATCTACACCGCCGGGCCAGCGAAAGGAGGACAGACGCAGGCGCAAGAGAGCTTCCATGTCGAGGCACAAGCAGCGCTCGATCAGGCGACGGAAGGAGTTCGTCCACCCGGTGCAGGAAGGAGCTGCCGCCGACCACAGCGATGGCGCCGGCATCGGCACGGCAGGCGCCAACACCAGCTCCGGTAACCACAGCGACGTCATCGGCATCGTCGGGGCCGGCAACCACCAGGTGGTGTGGACGTCCTCCGCCGACCACAGCGACGGCGCCGGCACTGGCACCGTCACGGCAGGCGCGAACACCAGCGTTGCCGTCGGCCCAGTCAACCACCGGGTGGAGTGGACGCCTTCCGCCGAACACAGCGACGCCGCCGGCACTGGCACCGTCACGGCAGCCGCGAACACCAGCTTGGCCGTCGGGCCCGGCAACCACCGGGTGGTGTGGACGTCGGGCGTGCAGGACCTGGTGACCTTCGCCAAGTGCGATCTGTTCAGCGGGAGGTGGGTGAGGGAGGAGAACCACGCGTTCTACCCGCCGCGGTCGTGCCCCCACATCGACGGCGACTTCAACTGCCACAAGAACGGCCGGCAGGACACCGGCTTCCTCAACTGGAGGTGGCAGCCCAGCGGCTGCAACATTCCCAGGTGCATGCATCCTCTGACTAGATTCTGATCATATCAATTGTTCCGACCAATTTCATTATAGCACACTCGGTGATCGAAACTTGAGTTATCCTCTCTTGTTTGCGTCGGCCAGGATGAACGTGACTGATTTCCTGGAGAGGCTGCGGGGCCAGAGGATCATATTCGTCGGCGACTCGCTGAACCGCAACATGTGGGAGTCTCTGGTCTGCATTCTCCGCCATGGTGTCAGGAATAAGAAGAACGTGTACGAGAAGTCCGGGAAGAACCAGTTCAAAACCAGAGGATTCTATTCCTTCAAGTTCAGAGTACGTACTGGCTGCCTCACTGAATACTGCCATTTTTTTGTTCTCATCTCACATTCAAAAGGAGAGAAAGAGAAACTTGGTAGAATCTTGTCTATCCAACTCACTGGCACTTGATTGCAGGACTACAATTGCTCTGTGGATTTCATAAGATCGACATTTCTGGTCAAAGAGACGGTCCGCGAGAGCCCAAACGGCACCGTACTCGACGAGAAGCTGAGGTTGGATGAGCTAGACGCAACGACTCCGGCGTACCAGACCGCCGACATCGTCGTCGTCAACACCGGGCACTGGTGGACTCACCCAAAGACGTCAAAAGGGTCTGTGTATAGTGCAACACTTCCCCCAGAACTCCTCAGGTTATTAAGCTGATCTGCTGGCCAATCTGTTTACATCCTGATTGGTGAAATGTTTGTGACAGGCTGAACTATTACCAAGAAGGCTACCGCGTGCACCATAGCCTTGAGGTGATGGAGGCATACAGGAAAGCACTGACCACATGGGCTAAATGGGTCGACAAGAACATAGACCCAACAAGAACTCAGATCGTGTTCAGAGGACTCTCCCTAACACACTTCAAGTAATTGTTATTAAGAGACCGCCACCACAACCATTATGTCATCGGTACGACTAATCTTACTCTCATGATCGATCCGTTTCACTGCAGGGGAGGGCAGTGGAACTCAGGAGGGCGATGCCACAGGGAGACCGAGCCGATATTCAGCCAGACGTACCTCACCGAGTACCCTGAGAGGATGAGGATACTGGAGAAGGTCATGAGCAGGATGAAGACCCCTGTGATATACCTCAACATCAGCAGGCTCACCGACTACCGGAAGGACGGCCACCCGTCGGTGTACCGGGTGCGCTACGACACGGAGGAGGAGCGGATGGCGGCGGTGGCGACCAAGCAGGACTGCAGCCACTGGTGCCTGCCGGGCGTGCCGGACACTTGGAATGAGCTGCTCTATGCCTCGCTGCTCCAGGCAGGCAAAGGTCCCTGGAGACTATGATAGGATGGTTACATGAATTTTGTTTGTCCTCTTTAGCTTGCTATAAGGGGTAGATAGGATTTACGGTTAGTCCACGAAGTTCGGTTCTATGATTAGAGGTGGATAAACTTCCAGGAAAGCATGCATTCAGTTAGTTAGACCCGGTTAGCAGCTAATAATCATTACAAGGCGGCGGCATTTTAGATACTACTCCCTCTGTAAACTAATATAAAACTTTAGATCACTTTTAGATCACTACTTCAGTGATCTATAAAAGGTTTCATATTAGTTTACAGAGGTAGTACTTCACATATAGCATAATAAGTTATAGTAGACACAAATAGTCGGATAACATTAATCGATTCGCAAATAGTTGGACAGATTAACTAATCAAAGAGAAATAATTCTGCAGTTTTGCAAACCACATGCAAGACAGAAACAGATAAAATTGGGCAACAGGTACAGGACAGATTTACTAATCAAAGACAAATAATTCGGCAGTCCACAACATCCACGGCACAAGAGCCGTCAAACATGTCCTTCTAAGAGGATATCCCTCTTGTGCTTAGCAAGTTGGGACCAAGCGACAGTTATCTCCACCTTAGAGTCACCAATCTCACATATCGCTCGACTTATGTTGCAGTATTTGGTCCTGAACCTGACACTACCTTGTCTAGCAATAGCATCACCAGACTGTGAGTAGGCTTGTATGACAAACTGCAGGCTTTCTTCAAGTTCTACAGAAACAACATGCCTTGACAGATCAATGTAACCATCCGAGCCCATTGGCATTTCTCCACCATCATCAGAACGATGAGAATCAACCAACACAACTTGCCTGGATAGGGAGTCCGTAACTTCCTGTGGTGGCGAGGAGGACATAATCCGCCCGCCATATTCAAAAGGCCAAGGCGCCCCTTCAACAACACGCGCACTCAAGATAGTAGCCTGGACTGTTTCTGTAAGTCGCTCATAGCTAAACTCTACTGTGCAAAAGCTGTTGCTGGAGAACGTGGTATGTAAACCTTCATGGTAACCACCGGCGTAAGTAAAGCAATGACTCATCAATGCTCTGTCGCGAGACCTTGATGAGCCCTTTACTTTCAGTTGGACTTCGAAATCAACATGGTCCACAGCCACAATTGCACGGGACGGGTCAGTCAAGCGCAAAAAGGGATCGCATCATAATCATCATTATAGTTGAATCAAATGAACGAATGCACATGCAGGAAGAAAAGGGGGAAATTAAGAGAAATACTCCCTCCGTCCCAAAATATAAGAGCGTTTTTAACACTACACTAGTGTAAAAAATGCTTTTATATTTTGAGACGGAGGGAGTACTATGTAATATGCTACATACCTCTGGAGTGAGTTTTTGGCAGTTTTCCCTTCGCCGGGAGAAGAGAATGTTGCGGTTGTAGTCCACGGCATCTCGGGCAGCGACAATCCCATAAACATGGAGTGGCAACTTCAACTTTCCATCTGTTCCAACAATCTTCACGGAGTAGATTTGCAAGGTGCTCACAGTGCGAGCAGCGTACGGGATCAGTCCCGGCGTGCAATGTGTAAAGTGCATAGGACTCAATACGGCTGCAGCAGCAAGTTAATCCAAATGTTAAGACATGTTGTAACATCAATTATTTACTTACTCATACAAGGAAAGAAGATAGGAAGGGACGAATCTGACTGTGTTGCCATTGTTTTGGAAGACTAATAAGATGAGAAGGAATCGACGGATTTTATGTTTACTTACTCCTGTCTTCGAAGTTACCGCAGTCGTCTCCCCATGCAGATTCCCAGCCTTTACGCCCTAAAGCAAACAACTTGTCCGCCATCTCCATCTCCTCCGTGTCTGATTTTGTGAATTCCGTCTCCTCCGCCTCCTCAGTCTCCTCTGCCTCGTCCTGAAGTGAGAAGGGGATCGGGTCCATTGTGTAACAGCTCTGTATCTCGTAATATTTGCACAAGTTGGGCATACCATTCTCATCGCAATCCAGCACCATCCTAAAGCTTGATTTTTTGCCTTGGTCCATCATCCTCGAGGCATGCGTCTCCGTGCTTGATTTGCTTTCGTTACTTGATTGGCCTTGCATCTCCATGCTTGATTGGCCTTCACTACTTGATTTTCCTTGGTCCATCGAGAGCAGCGATACGGCAGACGAGCTCGCATGCTCCTGGTTTGTGGACCAATGGTACAAGGTCACGTGGAGGAGGAAATTATGGACGGAGGGAAATACGGCTTCGTATACCGATGTGGGCCAGGAGGGCCGTCGCGACGGAGCTGGCTGTCGCCGTGACGGACGCATGGATGGTTCTGCTAGCGAGGAGCAGCACGCAGCGGTCAAAGTGAGTAGCTTCGGTCTCCCATATATCTTTTTTTTTTGCGAAACTCCCATATATCTAATTTGTTTGCATGCAAACTAATGAAATGCTGTTTCCCGAATATGGTTCCTATTGGGTGATTGACAGCTAGCGAGGAGCAGTACGCGGATCCATCCCTGCGAAAAAGAGGCTCACGCGCCCAGTCGCTTGCCTTGGGTGAGCCAAGAATACCATTTTTCTATTATTAGAGTTCAAGTGCGGATCATCAAATCTCTCGCAAATGTTTTGATCGAACGGTTTGAATATTTTTTGTTACAACATGTTTAGATCTTGAAACGAATTTTTCCATGGCAACTTTTATTAGAGGCATATGTTTCAAAAATAATAATATTTCCGTGTCAACTGTTTATTACTTTGGATATGGTTTCAAAATGAAATTTTGCCATGAAAACTTCACATATGTTTTATAAATGAATTTTTGCCAAGACGTGGATTTTGTGAACATGGTTCCACGCGTACCCCTTATGACTAGTATAAAAATACTAGAAAAAACAAAAAAAAACTTTTTTGTAATATACATAGCTAGTCAACCGATAAGAAGTTCCACGAGGAAATCACAACCATGGTAATCTCGGTGAAAATGAGAAAATCGAAACTATATTAAAAGCATTGTTGATGATAGTATGGTCCCAATTATATTTTGTTTACTAAGAATACCATGGGATTCATTTCTTTACGAAACTTCACACATGAGTAGAATAGTCGACTAGGTTTGATACATCACAATTTCAGAAAAAAATTATATCTATTTTTTTGTCACCCGGGAGTGCGCGCTTCTGCACGCGAAAAAATATTTCAATGTGTGAAAAATTTCCAAAAAAAAAAATTTGGCGCATACATCTCGACATTATATGTGTTCGCGTCAAGTTTCGGAGAAAACCGTCATTTTTTTGGCTTGTGTAAAAAGACGGAAGGATGTCTTGTGAAAAGTATTTTTAACACCGGATTTTGTCTTTTAACATGCAACAGATGAGTTCTCTTTTTCACGAAACAACATTGTGAGCACGTACAATATTGAGATTTATACGTCAAGTTTTTGTTTGAATTTTTTTGACATTTCAAAATATGTTTAAAACACATTTTAAAAACCATGAGCGCGCGCTCACATGTGCCAAAATGCCACTCTCCGTTTAACCATGTTCACCTTTGTATTGTACCATGGTAATTTTTCGTGTGTAGTTATTTTTTTATATTTTAATCATGACAAATATATTGCATACACCATGGCAAACTTAAAATTTGATGCCATGGCAGTTTAAATTATGTCGTCATGGCAAAATAATACACATGTTTTTGTGTGGATCAATACATATGAAGTTCCTATACATGCGATACAGGACGAAGCGGCGTCACCGTCACAATCTGCTGCAACGGCGTCTCTAGCCGTCACGTATACGCATTAAATACGTTCACGTCCGCATCCAGAAATACGTCGTGCATCACGCATCCCGAACTGGACGGACGCATCGTGATACCGTGTGCAGGCGAGCTCGTCCACGCCAGCGAGTTTTCGTTGGTCCATCATCCTAAACGCACGCATCTCCGTGCTTGATTGGCCTTCACTACTTGATTTTCCTTGGTCCATCATCCTTGACGCATGCGTCTCCGTGCTTGATTGGCCTTCGTTACTTGATTCTCCTTCACTAGTTGATTTTCCGCTAAAAAATTTTAAATAATACATTTTTTTAATTTACACAAATATTACGCCCAAAAAATGATTTTCAAAAATAATACACCGTCGGCCCGCAGCAGGCCGACTGGTCCTAGTCGACCGATTGGCCTATCGGCCACCAGGTAAAGTTCAGTCGGCCAACTGGAGGCTGACAAGGTCCAGTCGGCCTGCAGCAGGCCGACTGGAACTAATTGGCCTGCTGTGGGCCGACGGGAACTAATTGGCCTGCTGTGGGCCGACTGGTGCATGCATAGCATATTACAGATTTTTTTTGCCCCGTACGATATTACAGATTTTTTTTTAAACTATGACGTATTTTCGCGCAACCCTTTCCCCTCAATATTTTCCTGCCAACTCTTTCCCGCCACCCGTTTCTCATCCACCGTTTCCCGCCATATGTTCCCGCCAACTCTTTCCCGCCACCCGTTTCCTGGCATATGTTCCCGCCAACTCTTTCCCGCCACCCGTTTCCCGCCATATGTTCCCGCCACCTCTTTCCCGCCAACTCTTTCCCGCCATACTGCAGTCGTTCTTTCCCGCCATTTTCTCCTCTCTACCTATAAAACCCCCTTCATACGGAGGTGGATAAGCATTCCAGTGTAGTGTAGTTGAGATGTCGCATTATCCTTTCGATCATAGTTTTCACCCTGGGATGAGCAGGACTCTTCTGAGGCTAGCTACCGATTTCAGGAGGGACAATAGGATAGTTCCATGGGACGAACTCACCGGTAGTGACACCATAATGAATGAGTTGGCTCACGAATTACGTCGGTCTGGGTGGCCTGAAAGGACCTATGAGGAGGTACGTAAAGAACTTTTTAGGTTGCATGAAAGGTGGAAGAAGGTAGTGGTGCCGAAGAGTGAAACTTTTAGAAGGATTGCAGCAAATAATCCATGTTTATGGACTGAGGAGAGCGAGGACGAAGATGATATCTTCATGCCGCCGCTTTCGGGTTCTGCATCGTCGAAGGGCAAGGTTTCTGCATCGTCGAAGGGCACGACTTCTTCATCGTCGAAGGGCAAGAGTTCTTCACCGTCGAAGGGCAAGAGTTCTGCATCGATTGAGAATGACGATGATGACTTCATGTAGTTTTTATGCTGTATGTTGCAAGTTCAGTCGTACATACCGTTTAATTTAGATATAGTTCTATGTAGTTGTTTGTAATGTCTTGTTGTATGAGCATTATGTTCTATCTAAATATGATCTTGTAGTTCAGATAACAGAGTACTAAAATAGAGTAGGCATATGTCTCATACATAAGTACATAGTCATTTGTCTCATACATAGAATAGAAATAAGTCTCACACAGAAATAGATGGTAATGTCTGTACGGATAGATAGAAGCGCCAGTGACGATGTCTGGCCTGGCGGGGAGGCGGATCTGGAAGCGGCGACCATCCCCACCTGTCGGGTGGCCTAATGTGACGAGGAGGAATCTCAGACTCTTCCTGGTCATGTTGTGTATCCTGTGTGGGGCCTGGTGGAGGAGCCGAAAACATATTCATCCACTGGGTGTGCTGCGACATCTGAGCCTGTATGTTCTCCTCGGGATGTTGATCACTCCCCCACGTATCATGTGATGCCGACATAGATGCCTGATATCTGTATGCTCCTGCGCGATGGAACGTTTCATCATGAAGAATGAGGTCGCGTCAATTAATATTGAAAACAATAAATATGAAGACACGTACCTGCTGGATGTGACAGCTGCTCTGGCTCAAACACGAAGCTGGACGAGGGACCGTGCTGCTGTGGCTGTGGAGAAAACACGAAGCTCGACGAGGGACCGTGTTGTTGTGGCTGTGGAGAAAACACGAAGCTCGACGTGGGACCATAGTGCTGTGGTTGCTGCCAGGTTGGTCAGGACGGGGTGGCCTGGTTGTCGGCTGATGTGCTAGACGTGGACGTGGTTGATGTCGGTGCATGGAGTGACGCGGCTGCTGCTGCTGGTGCTGAACAACGTCGGTTCTCCAGGTGCACGTGATAGCCTCGTACACAGTCCGTATCTTATTCTGAATTCTTTCCAAGAAGGGTTGTAGCACTGGACGGTGCTGAAGAAGAGGTCCAGACGACAGTGATCGTCCAAAGATGGTCACGTCTGCGTAGAGTTCGTGTGTCAAGGTAGCCTGCAAATTTCCATGATGATTAATAATGTCTGTCTCTTGCACGTCAAAGTATGTGACAACATTACTTAAAGAAAATAAATCTTACCGCGTACTGCCTAGAGCCCGAAGTGTCATAGCTCGGGTACATATCCGATGGAGTAGGATCCGGTATCTCCTCTGGGTAGGAATGCTCAACGATGCGTAACCGTGTTCCGGTCATGTAGCGCCGCAAATAGAGATTGAATTCATTGAGATCAAAATCGTGATTCTCGTGCCATAGATGTGTGTTTGCTGTCTCCCATTCTATAACATACGACTCTAGTCTAACTAGCCAGTCAGCAGTTGTCCTGGTCATGCCCTTCCTTGTCGTCCTAAAATTATGGTGTGTGTTCAACAATTACCTAAAGCTTCGAATGGAGTACTATGAAAGATAATGCAACATTGAAAAACTGGTTAATACCTGTGGATGTGTGCTGGCACCGGGTTCTCTATAGGGGGAGGCAGCTCCAACTGCAGAAGACCAAATTGCCTCATAACCCTCTGTTGTGCCATCTCCTCGACGAAGACATCGAAGATGATCTTTGATTTTGTCATCCAGTAATCTCGGTCCCTTGTGCATAGACATACCACCAGGGTATCTCGCTTGTATGGCTGCTTCCGTGTAGGGCTGCCAGATGACCCCGGTGTATGCATCGAACTGCTCGTTCAATGTTGTGTATGCCTTCCTGGTCTGATCACTAGCAAAGCGTCTCTGCAGAAAACAAAAGTTAGTAGCCACTAGCATCAAATTATCTCTTGTGCAGAAAAAAGTTGCATTAAACTACAACACGGTGCATACCTTGCGACGTGTCCAACACAGACCGAAAGTAGGCATGTCGATGCCGTCAACATCAAACATGGCGTCTATAGGCTCACGAACACGTACATCTGGTCGCCCTATAGAGAACCTCTCCCACGACCACAGCTGTAGGAATAGAGGGCATCCAAGAAGGGCTGGCTTTCTCGATGTAAGCGGGCAACCGTTGCACATACCTCGGTATGTAGCCGCCAAGACCGCCGAACCCCAACTCCTCTGTCTGATCTGATCAGCCGTCTGAGCGCTCGCTATCTCGAGTGCCATAGGGATGTAGAGGGCGCTAATAGTGGTGACATGGTTCTCTGTGAACATCACCTTGCCGAAAAGCCACATTAAGTAGGCCTCCAGGCTCCGAGTGATCTGTTCCGCAGTCAACGGCGCCCGGAAGTTCTGGATCTGCATTAAGCAAAGAGAAAGTTTTAGTAAGCCGCAGTTATTTTCTGTAAAACCGTATGCACGATAACTTGAAGATAAGAGATAGGGGAAATTACCCAGAAATTGAGCAACCACTCATACTTAGGTCCGTGATGCTCCCATACTGGATCCAGAGCATCCGGAAAAACACCATGAAAACATTGTGTAAGAGCTCGCTCCCAACCAGCCGGTGCGTCCAACGGTCCTACGGCATGACCTGCCATCGATAGTCCGAGCAAAAGTGACACATCCTCCAGAGTAGGAGCCATCTCTCCCCATCTGAAGTGAAACGTGTGGGTCTCTGGCCTCCAACGGTCCACTAAGCAGCTCAGTAAGGACCCGTCGATGGCTAGGCGTTTCTCACCCGGGATAGACTCAACCAGACGCACGAAAGGTAAAAGGCCGGCCCATTTCAACCTTCATTAGAGAACATTTCAGTTAGTGTCTCCCATTAATATGCATGTCAGTGTGCAAATTAATAAAGCATGTACCGCTGAAGCCATCCTGGGTGTATCATCCAGTTTTCCTTAGGAGTGCGAGTGACCAGAGGCTCAAGCTTGCGCTCATACCATATCGCAGCACGATGACCCCTATCAATGTCCCCATTCAGCAACCACAATCCCGACATTCCTGCACATAAAAAATTCAGAACATAGTGTCACACTTAATACAAATCTCCTCTCAAGCGCCGCATGCATACAAATTCAGAACATAGTGTCACACTTAATAAAAATTCAAAACATAGTGTCACACTTAATACAAATTCAGAACATAGTGTCACACTTAATAAAAATTCAGAACATAGTGTCACACTTAATACAAATTCAGAACATAGTGCCACACTTAATAAAAATTCAGAACATAGTGCCACACTTAATACAAATTCAGAACATAGTGCCACACTTAATACAAATTCAGAACATAGTGCCACACTTAATAAAAATTCAGAACATAGTGCCACACTTAATAAAAATTCAGAACATACTACTGCTAGCTTAGCTTCTTCCTCTCGCCCTTACTCCTCTACTGCATCTACCTCCTCTTCTTCCCCTGTTGCCTCGTCCACGCACAGTGACGAAAGTGGGACAATTAGTGTCCCTATGGCCAAATTCATTGCATAGAATGCATTGCCTAGTCGGACCTCCTGCTTCAGATTCATTCATATCATTCCGGATGCGCTGACACTGCCGTCTGCCTCTACTTGTACGCATATGCTCTGGGTTTGGAATGTAACGCCTTTCAGCGGGGTTGACGCTGTTGAAATTACCCATTGATCGAAAACCCATCAGCTCACCTGTCCAGGTATTGAGGACAGACTCTTTCAGAAAAAATGGAGACACAGACGATATTGCGTCCATTTCAAACTGCCCGCAAGCAGCAAGTACATGTGAGCAAGGTAGGTGAAGCAATTTCGGTTTGTTGCATGTGCACTCACACGTTGGCCAGGCTTCATTACCAATATTCACCTCATGCGTCCTCAACTCATTTGCACATTCGAATTTGTTATTGGCTAAGCGGACCTCAAACCTTCTTTCTTGATTACCGATGGCGACTACAGTGTGTGACCTAGCTTTTTGCATCTTGTTGTCCATGTACTTCGTGACTCTTTCACAGTACCGTGTATTTGGGTTGTTTAAGATATGCTGCTATACTTTTTGACGTCTATCTCTGAAATACTTGACGGTGCTATAGAAAATACCCTCAACGATGGCTGTAAGTGGCAATGCCCGGTTTCCTCTGAGGACAAAGTTGTATGTTTCCGCGAGGTTCGTTGTCATGACACCGTACCTTGCTCCATGTGTGTCATGTAGCAAAGACCACCTCTCCAGAGGCTCATGCTCTATCCACTGCTCGAAGGTTTTAATCGACCTCCCGAGCCTTCTCCTAGTATCAGGTGGGTCAAAGCCTGGCAGGTCACATAGCCCAACAGGCTCCTCCTCCACGGCCGTTGTTCCTGTTGCCAACTGTGCAGCTACTGCTTCAACATGTGCCCTCACCGCTGCATCTCTTGCAGCTTTCCTGTCCCTCATGTGTCTCTGTGTGCACACATTAAGTCTGTCGCGTATCAAATTGTACTTCCGTAACTGGTTCTGCTTGCAGAGTTTTTTGAACAGATTCATCAGGTTCTTATTTCTAAACTGCGAGAAGAAATTAGCCCCCAGATGGCGCATGCACCAACGGCTCTGCAAGTCCTGCCATGGAACTTGTTCCTCAGGGCCTGGGTTTGTCAGTGTCCTTATCGCACTGAGTATACCTGCATGCCTGTCATGAAGGATGCACACATTGGGCTTCTCCTTCACAACTGATATTTTCAACTGCCTGAAGAACCATGTCCAACTTTCAATGTTCTCACTCTCCACAAAAGCAAATGCCAGTGGGACGACTTGATTTTGGCCGTCTTGACCTATGGCTGTCAGGATCTGACCCTTGTACTTGCCTGTGAGAAAAGTACCGTCAACACATATCACCGGTCGGCAATGCCTGAAAGCTTCGATGCATACACCGAAAGAGAAGAAGAGACGATGCAACACCCTCACAGTTGGGAACTCTGGCATGAACATGTCTTGGATATCGATATAGGTGCCTGGATTCCGCTGCTGCAGGGTGTGGAGGAGGTGGACAACAGAGTCATATGCATCAAAATAAGAACCAAATCTCCTCTCAAGCGCCGCATGCTTAGCCCTCCAAGCCTTGCCATAAGAAATTATGTACTTGAACCTAGCGAAGACTTTTGTCTGGACTGCCTTCACTTCCATAGCTTTGCCCTGCACTATCTCATCGTAAAACAACCGAGCAATAAGCGTGGATGAAAGGTTGGCATGATCTTGAGGGATGCAGGGAATAAGACAAGTGTGATTAACTAAGTCACTTATCACCCAACTTGTGCCATACTTAGGGAGAAAGCCGTGCACCCTGGCGGGACAATCTGAGTTCTTGCATACCATTGTCAGGAATTTCTGACTGGACACCTGAGCTGTGAAAACCCTTTGCGTGGACATTGCCCAATTAATTATTGCACCCTTCAGGGCTTGCTTGTTCGGATACATAGCACCCGTCGCAATATTGTTCTGGTGATATTGCCAGGCTGAATCATGTCCATCATTCACAGTCATTGCAGATGAGAAGTCATGATTCCACGATGCAGGATTCGGGACCTCCTCTGCATTTTCTTCTTCATCTGACTCGTCAGAATCATCGGCATGACCCCTTTCAACATCGGTGTCTTCTTCTTCCATCTGGTCCTGCATGTGCCCATCTACCTCGTCAGCGTCCACCTCACCATTGTAATCACCATCGGCATTTCCTCCTTATACCTGACTACTCTGCCCTGGTTCATAACCATAAGCATTTCCTCCTTCTACCTGACTGCTCTGTCCTTGTTCGTAACCATCATCTCCAGCATTTGACATAGATAACTGCCTCCCTACACTGCTATGACCAGGATCGTAGCCACCCTCGCCTTCATGTGCAGTGACCTCCTTCACGACGGGAAGCACTAAAGCAACATGATTGCATCCCCTTCGTTCACAACCTTGTAACCACCGTACCCAATCGGAGTCTCGCTCTATCGGCCTCAAATAAAAGTAAATTGTTGTACTTGACCGTGTCCATAATGCATGAACACCGACGGTGTGTGTTTCAGTATCAAGACCTAAACTTGCCGCAATCCATTCTTTCAACTCACTGACAGACCATGTTTGAGGTGCGCTCATTGGCACCTCTATGTGAGTAAATTCACTCAGATCTGCTCCCATCTCAGTTGTTTGGACAGTACCAGGACCATAGTAAAATCTGAACTTCACTACATCAGACATCTCGGCTCACCTATTTTTTTTCAACAACGAAATACAATTCACTAAAAAATATTAGACATGTCTATATATATATATTACAAAATATTAACGGAGCAACTAATACAATTCACACACCTACAAATATATTACAAATATTTGCCGGAGCAACTACAAATATTTACAGATTTTAATATTTGACTACCTATGTTACGGATTTTACCGGAGCTACTCCAAATACTGACACTCCTAAATACTTACGTATACTACCGGAGCAACTACACATTTTTACACAAATAATTATTTGACATCTAAATATATTTACGTATACTACCGGGGCAAATAACAATAATCGCACACCTTATTTATTTCACATCCAAACATATTAACAAATACTACCGGAGCACCTACGAAAAATAAAATGTTTGCTAAAATATACCCTTGAAGCGTGCGTGCGAATGAAGAACGACGAACGGCGGCCACCAAACTGCCGGTGCTCCGCCTCCAACAAAGAACGACGAACGACGAGCTTCACCTCCACCACCTCCACCACACTGCCCCAACTTCACCACCACCACCTTCACCTCCACGAGCTACCAAAATGCTCACCACGACCACCACAAGCTACCCCATCAGTAGATCGAGGACTCTTTTGGCTGCCCTAACTAAGTTGAATCCATTCACGGTGCCAAATCCGCAAGAAATGGCTCATTTAGGTGTACAAATTGAAGGAATTTCCGTGTACAGAGAGGAGAAGGAAAGAACACAGGAAGAACAGATATGCTCGAGTGGGAATAAAGAGCAGCGAATAAAGGAGGAAGCAGCCGGCCGCAGGGAGCCGGGCGTGCTGCGCGACGTGGGACGTGGGGCCGCACCCTGTCGGCCCGCAGCTGGCCGATCGGCCCGCAGTAGGCTGACAGGGGCTCACCCCGTGACCGCCGCGCCGACAGCTCCCTCTCCCCACCCCGCGACGTGGCCTGCCCAATGCGCGTGCGACAAGTGGCAGGCGGGCCAGCTATCGGCCTGCTACTGGCCGAGTACGCCCAGTCGGCCTGCTGTGGGCTGACTAGGCCGGGCCGACGGTGTATTATTTTTGAAAATTATTTTTTAGGCGTAATATTTGTGCAAATTAATAAAAAAAATGTATTATTTAAAAAAATTAGCATCATCCTCGAGGCATGCGTCTCCGTGCTTGATTGGCCTTTGTCCATCGTGAGATCAATCATCTCCAGGTACTCCACGGCACTCTGGTTCTGATATCAGTGCGCAGTCATCTGGTCAGAAAGACCACTTATCAGATCTGCTGCCACAAAATGTTCATCCTTGTCATCTGTCATCTGGCTATCAGCAGCCATCTGGTGCGCCTCCATGTATGATTTACAAAGGTCCATTGTCAAATCTGTTACAGATTCATCCACCTCTTCCTTGCTCCTCTGGTTAAGACAGTGGGTGCTGGATTTGCCTTTGTCCACCTGATCAGTCGTCTCCACATACTCCTTGGTCCTCTGGTCCTCAGCATACTGGCCAGCCATCTGTTTATCAGCATTGCAGGTATGATCGTATATACTCCTGGAGATCTTGCTCCGCGGCACTGTGCGTTTGACCTCCGGAACCAAGGCTTGCCGCTCCCTTGCCGACTTCTGGCACGCGATCTCACTCCTCAGGGACGTGATTTTCCTCACGGTCTCAGGATCGAGCGAAAGAACGTCAGACTGCTTCTCCCTGAGCAAGTTCACCAGGGACGCAATCTCCATCCTCAGGATCTCTGCTTCGGAAGAAACGCCAGGCTGCGGATCCATCTCTTCCATCGCCAACTCACGAGGCGTCAGCACCTCGCCTCCCCCGCCTCCAGCCGCCATCGATCTTTCCTTTTTGGGGGGTTGAGATTGCTAACCAGGCCTGCCGCCTGGTATGCTCGCCGCCGCTGCACTTTAAGTTAGGGTTTCTACTAAACGAGCACGGGGGACGGGGCGGCGGACGTTTAGGATTTGTTTTGTTTTCTTTTTGATCCATTAGGGCATGTACATCGGGATTGACTCAGCCGTCTGTAAACAAACCCAGGTAGGATGTTTGATTACGTGGAAGAGAGAGATAAAGGAGAGAGAAGATGGTCGTCCGCAGAAATACCGACGAGCGATTGCCGCAGAACTCACTGCTTAACGACTTTCTTTTTGCCGTTGTACGATTGGGTCGTCTGTAATGGACGAGACTTGCCTGCTCCCTTCCATGCTCCCATCCGTGCTCCCGCATACGTGGCTTGATTTGATTGGAAGAAAATAAGGCCCGGCCCCACCCCCTGAAAATCAGGGAGGGAGATGATTAGATTAGAAAAGAAAAAGGGAAAAGAACAGCCGTAGGATGAAGTGGGAGCACGGATGGGAGCATGGAGAGGGAGCAGGGCCCAAAAAAAATCTCTCGCTTTGTTTTAATAGCAGCGGATCATGAATAACTAACTTCGATTGGTTAACAAAATTTCCATATTTTGTGGTGCTACAGACTGTCAAACAGACAGCCTAATATATTGGGTGTCTTTTGTGTTTGTCTATAATCTGACATGACAGACGGTATCGGTGAACTAATGTACATGCCCTTACAAAAGATTGTTGGCGGCAGCCACGACCAAGCAGGACTGTGCCTGCCAGGCGTGCCGGACACGTGGAATGAGTTGATGTATGCCTCACTGCTTCAGGCAGGCAAAGGCTTCTGGAGACTTTTTTTTGAAACGGAGGCAAAAGATTTGTCTCACATATTAAATAAGGAGAGAAGAGTTTGTTACAACACACATCCAGAATACGGCATGACAATTATTCTCGCAATAAAAAAGACCCTAACTTCTTTGCCCCGGCGGTGATCCAAAGGTTTGCCTCGTCGACGATGGTGTTGAGTAGAGTTGGCGGAGGCGCGCTCTTATGCCGGAACACTCTTGTGTTTCTCTCATTCCAAATGACCCACGACACAAGCATGGTGATCGAGGCCTTCGCTTTTCGGTTGATGGTGCCCACGGCGCTCGTCCTCGCCCACCATGTCTTGACTGAGTCAAAGGAGCTCCACGCCGACGTGTCCATGTCGTGTATGAGAAATTTCTGAATAACCAAATTCCAAAGCCTCAGCGTGAAGCGGCATCTGAAGAATAGATGTGTTCCACATTCTTGCACTCCCCTACACAAGGGGCAAGGGCCACAATTTGGCCAACCCCGCTTAGCCAGTCTGTCGGCGGTCCAAATTCTATCTTGCAGCGCGAGCCAAGCAAAGAACTTGACCTTCGGTGGGGCCCAAGGCTTCCAAACCATTTGGTCCATGGGGGAGAGGACCAAACCCAAAAATTGTGCCCTGTAAGCAGAGGCCGCAGAGTAATGCCCAGAGTCTGAGTGTTTCCATGCTATGTCATCCTCAGCAAGCTCATCAAGATGCACCTCACGCAGAAGCATCCAAAGGGTGAAGAATTGTGTTACATGTTCGGTGGAAACAACCGTAGTGGCCTGATTTTGAGGATCCACGCGTTTTTCTTGAGGGCCTCCCGTACCTTCCAATGTTTCCGCGATGAAGACTCATAGATGAGAGGAGCAATGTCCTTGGGCTTGCACCCAAGAAACCAAGGGGATTCCCAGAAGGGTGTCTTCGCCCCATTCCCGACCTTGATTGTGGTGCTAGCATAGAAGAAGTTGAGATCTTCCTCATCACACGGGTTACCTCTCCCAACCCACAATTTTGTTGGCTCCTTCTATTCATACCAAGGCCACCGCTGTCTCAAAGCCCGCGCGAACTTATTGGTGTTGAGGACCCAAGCCCGCCATAAGCAAGCGGCACGCTCTTATGCAGGAACACTCTTGTGTTTCTCTCATTCCAAATGACCCACGACACAAGCATGGTGATCGAGGCCTTCGCTTTTTGGTTGGTGGTGCCCACGGTGCTCGTCCTCGCCCACCATGTCTTGACTGAGTCATAGGAGCTCCACGCCGACGTGTCCATGTCGTGTATGAGAAATTTTTGAATAACCAAATTCCAAAGCCTCAGCGTGAAGCGGCATCTGAAGAATAGATGTGTTCCACATTCTTGCACTCCCCTGCACAAGGGGCAAGGTGAAGGAAATATGCCCTAGAGGCAATAATAAAGTTATTATTTATTTCCTTATTTCATGATAAATGTTTATTATTCATGCTAGAATTGTATTAACCGGAAACATAATACATGTGTGAATACTGAAGGAAATATGCCCTAGAGGCAATAATAAAGTTATTATTTATTTCCTTATTTCATGATAAATGTTTATTATTCATGCTAGAATTGTATTAACCGGAAACATGATACATGTGTGAATACATAGACAAACAGAGTGTCACTAGTATGCCTCTACTTGACTAGCTCGTTGATCAAAGATGGTTATGTTTCCTAGCCATAGACATGAGTTGTCATTTGATTAACGGGATCACATCATTAGGAGAATGATGTGATTGACTTGACCCATTCCGTTAGCTTAGCACTTGATCGTTTAGTATTCTGCTATTGCTTTCTTCATGACTTATACATGTTCCTATGACTATGAGATTATGCAACTCCCGTTTACCGGAGGAACACTTTGTGTGCTACCAAACGTCACAACGTAACTGGGTGATTATAAAGGTGCTCTAAAGGTGTCTCCGAAGGTACTTGTTGGGTTGGCGTATTTCGAGATTAGGATTTGTCACTCCGATTGTCGAAGAGGTATCTCTGGGCCCACTCAGTAATGCACATCACTATAAGCCTTGCAAGCATTGTAACTAATGAGTTAGTTGCGGATGATGTATTACGGAACGAGTAAAGAGACTTGCCGGTAACGAGATTGAACTAGGTATTGAGATACCGACGATCGAATGTCGGGCAAGTAACATACCGATGACAAAGGGAACAACGTATGTTGTTATGCGGTTTAACCGATAAAGATCTTCGTAGAATATGTAGGAGCCAATATGAGCATCCAGGTTCCGCTATTGGTTATTGACCGGAGACGTGTCTCGGTCATGTCTACATAGTTCTCCAACCCGTAGGGTCCGCACGCTTAAAGTTCGGTGACGATTTATATTATGAGTTATGTGTTTTGATGTACCGAAGGTAGTTCGGAGTCCCGGATGAGATTGGGGACATGACGAGGAGTCTCGAAATGGTCGATATATTGGACGACTATATTCGGACATCGGAAAGGTTCCGAGTGATTCGGGTATTTTTCGGAGTACCGGAGAGTTACGGGAATTCGCCGGGGAGTATATGGGCCTTATTGGGCTTTAGGGGAAAGAGAGAGGGGAGGCTGCGCGCCCCCCCCCCCAAGCCCTAGTCCGAATTGGACAGGGGGAGGGCTGCGCCCCCTCCTTTCCCTTCTCCTTCTCTTTTCCCTTTCCTTGACTCCTACTCTATTACTTGGAAGGAAGGGAATCCTACTCCCGAGGGAGTAGGACTCCTCTAGGGCGCGCCCTAGGAGGGCCGGCCGGCCTCCCCCTCCTCCACTCCTTTATATACGGGGCAGGGGGGCACCTCTAGACACACAGTTGATCTGTTGATCTATTCCCAGCCGTGTGCGGTTCCGCCCTCCACCATAAATCCACCTCGATCATATCGTAGTGGTGCTTAGGTGAAGCCCTGCGTTGGTAGCAACATCATCACCGTCACCACGCCGTCGTGCTGACGGAACTCTCCCGTGAAGCTCTGCTGGATCGGAGTTCGCGGGACGTCATCGAGCTGAACGTGTGCTGAACTCGGAGGTGCCGTACGTTCGGTCTTGGATCGGTCGGATCGTGAAGACGTACGACTACATCAACCGCGTTGTGCTAACGCTTCCGCTTTCGGTCTACGAGGGTACGTGGACACACTCTCCCCTCTCGTTGCTATGCATCACCATGATCTTGCGTGTGCGTAGGAATTTTTTTGAAATTACTACGTTCCCCAACAGTGGCATCCGAGCCAGGTTTTATGCGTAGATGTTATATGCACGAGTAGAACACAAGTGAGTTGTGGGCGATACAAGTCATACTGCTTACCAGCATGTCATACTTTGGTTCGGCGGTATTGTTGGATGAAGCGGCCCGGACCGACATTACGCGTACGCTTACGCGAGACTGGTTCTACCGACGTGCTTTGCACACAGGTGGCTGGCGGGTGTCAGTTTCTCCAACTTTAGTTGAACCGAGTGTGGCTACGCCCGGTCCTTGAGAAGGTTAAAACAGCACTAACTTGACGAACTATCGTTGTGGTTTTGATGCGTAGGTAAGAACGGTTCTTGCTCAGCCCGTAGCAGCCACGTAAAACTTGCAACAACAAAGTAGAGGACGTCTAACTTGTTTTTGCAGGGCATGTTGTGATGTGATATGGTCAAGGCATGATGCTATATTTTATTGTATGAGATGATCATGTTTTGTAACCGAGTTATCGGCAACTGGCAGGAGCCATATGGTTGTCGCTTTATTGTATGCAATGCAATCGCCCTGTAATTGCTTTACTTTATCACTAAGCGGTAGCGATAGTCGTAGAAGCAATAGTTAGCGAGACGACAACGATGCTACGATGGAGATCAAGGTGTCGCGCCGGTGACGATGGTGATCATGACGGTGCTTCAGAGATGGAGATCACAAGCACAAGATGATGATGGCCATATCATATCACTTATATTGATTGCATGTGATGTTTATCTTTTATGCATCTTATTTTGCTTAGACCGACGGTAGCATTATAAGATGATCTCTCACTAAATTTCAAGGTATAAGTGTTCTCCCTGAGTATGCACCGTTGCGAAAGTTCTTCGTGCTGAGACACCACGTGATGATCGGGTGTGATAGGCTCTACGTTCAAATACAACGGGTGCAAAACAGTTGCACACGCGGAATACTCAGGTTAAACTTGACGAGCCTAGCATATGCAGATATGGCCTCGGAACACTGAGATCGAAAGATTGAGCGTGAATCATATAGTAGATATGATCAACATAGTTATGTTCACCATTGATACTACTCCATCTCACGTGATGATCGGACATGGTTTAGTTGATATGGATCACGTGATCACTTAGAGGATTAGAGGGATGTCTATCTAAGTGGGAGTTCTTAAGTAATATGATTAATTGAACTTAAATTTATCATGAACTTAGTACCTGTTAGTATCTTGCTTGTCTACGTTGTTGTAGATAGATGGCCCATGCTGTTGTTCCGTTGAATTTTAATGCGTTCCTTGAGAAAGCAAAGTTGAAAGATGATAGTAGCAATGATGCGGACTTGGTCCGTGATCTGAGGATTATCCTCATTGTTGCACAGAAGAATTATGTCCTTGATGCACCGCTAGGTGACAGAACTATTGCAGGAGCATATGCAGACGTTATGAACGTTTTGGCAAAGCTCGGTATGATGACTACTTGATAGTTTAGTGCACCATGCTTACGGCTTAGAATCGAGGCTTCAAAGACGTTTTTGAAACGCCACGGAGCATATGAGATGTTCCAAAGAGTTGAAATTAATATTTCAGACTCATGCCCATGTCAAAAGGTATGAGACCTTTGACAAGTACTTTGCCTACAAGATGGAGGAGAATTGCTCAGCTAGTGAGCATGTGCTCAGAATGTCTGAGTACTACAATCACTTGAATCAAGTGGGAGTTAATCTTCCAGATAAGATAGTGATTGACAGAGTTCTCTAGTCACTATCACCAAGTTACTAGAACTTCGTGATGAACTATAATATGCAAGGGATAACGGAAACGATTCCCAAGCTCTTCGTGATGCTAAAATCGACGAAGGTAGAAATCAAGAAAAGCATCAAGTGTTGATGGTTGACAAAAACCACTAGTTTCAAGAAAAGGGCAAAAGGGAAGAAGGGGAACTTCAAAAAGAACAGCAAGCAAGTTGCTACTCAAGTGAAGAAGCCCAAGTCTGGACCTAAGCCTAGAACTGAGTGCTTCTACTGCAAAGGGAGTGGTCACTGGAAGCGGAACTACCCCAAACATTTGGCGGGTAAGAAGGATGGCAAAGTAAACAAAGGTATATTTGATATACAGATTATTGATGTATACTTTACTAGTGTTCATAGTAACCCCTCGGTATTTGATACTAGTTCAGTTGCTAAGAGTAGTAACTCGAAATGGGAGTTGCAAAATAAATAGAGACTAGTTAAGGGTGAAGTGACGATGTGTGTTGGAAGTGGTTCCAAGATTGATGTAATCATCATCGCACGCGCCCTATACTTTTGAGATTAGTGTTGAACCTAAATAAGTGTTATTTGGTGTTTGCGTTGAGCATAAATATGATTTGATCATGCTTATTGCAATACAGTTATTCATTTAAAGTAAAAGAATAATTGTTGTTCTGTTTACATGAATAAAACCTTCGATGGTCATACACCCAATGAAAATAGTTTGTTGGATCTCGATCGTAGTGATACATATATTCATAATATTGAAGCCAAAAGATGCAAAGTTAATAATGATAGTGCAACTGATTTGTGGCATTGCCGTTTAGATCATATTGGTGTCAAGCGCATGAAGAAACTCCATTCCGATGGACTTTTGGAATCACTTGATCATGAATCACTTGGTACTTGCGAACCATGCCTCATGGGCAAGATGACTAAAATGCCGTTCTCCGAAACTATGGAGCGAGCAACAGATTGTTGGAAATCATACATACAAATGTATGTGGTCCAATGAATGTTGAGGCTCGCGGTGGGTATCGTTATTTTCTCACCTTCACAGATGATTTGAGCAGATATGGATATATCTACTTAATGAAACATAAGTCTGAAACATTTAAAAAGTTCAAAGAATTTCAGAGTGAAGTTGAAAATCATCGTAACAAGAAAATAAAGTTTCTATGATTTGATCGTGGAGGAGAATATTTGAGTTACAAGTTTGGTCTTCATTTGAAACAATGCGGAATAGTTTCGCAACTCACGCCACCCGGAACACCACAGCGTAATGGTGTGTCCGAACGTCGTAATCGTACTTTACTAGATATGGTGCGATCTATGATGTCTCTTACTGATTTACCGCTATCATTTTGGGGTTATGCTCTAGAGACTGCTGCATTCACGTTAAATAGGGCACCATCCAAATCCGTTGAGACAACGCCTTATGAACTATGGTTTGGCAAGAAACCAAAGTTGTCGTTTCTTAAAGTTTGGGGCTGCGATGCTTATGTGAAAAAGCTTCAACCTGATAAGCTCGAACCCAAATCGGAGAAATGTGTCTTCATAGGATACCCAAAAGAGACTGTTGGGTACACCTTCTATCACAGATCTGAAGGCAAGACTTTTGTTGCTAAATTTGGATCCTTTCTAGAAAAGGAGTTTCTCTCGAAAGAAGTGAGTGGGAGGAAAGTAGAACTTGATGAGGTAACTGTACCTACTCCCTTATTGGAAAGTAGTTCATCACAGAAACCGGTTTCTGTGACATCTACACCAATTAGTGAGGAAGCTAATGATGATGATCATGAAACTTCAGATCAAGTTGCTACTGAACCTCGTAGGTCAACTAGAGTAAGATCCGCACCAGTGGTACGGTAATCCTGTTCTGGAAGTCATGTTACTAGACCATTACGAACCTACGAACTATGAGGAAGCGATGATGAGCCCATATTCCACAAAATGGCTTGAGGCCATGAAATCTGAGATGGGATCCATGTATGAGAACAAAGTGTGGACTTTGGTCGACTTGCCCGATGATCGGCAATGTTGGAAATATGCCCTAGAGGCAATAATAAATGGTTATTATTATATTTCTTTGTTCATGATAATTGTCTATTGTTCATGCTATAATTGTGTTATCCGGAAATCGTAATACATGTGTGAATACATAGACCACAACGTGTCCCTAGTAAGCCTCTAGTTGACTAGCTCGTTGATCAACAGATAGTCATGGTTTCCTGACTATGGACATTGGATGTCATTGATAACGGGATCACATAATTAGGAGAATGATGTGATGGACAAGACCCAATCCTAAGCATAGCATAAAAGATCGTGTAGTTCGTTTGCTAGAGCTTTTCCAATGTCAAGTATCTTTTCCTTAGACCATGAGATCGTGTAACTCCCGGATACCGTAGGAGTGCTTTGGGTGTACCAAACGTCACAACGTAACTGGGTGACTATAAAGGTACACTACGGGTATCTCTGAAAGTGTCTGTTGGGTTGACACGGATCGAGACTGGGATTTGTCACTCCGTGTGACGGAGAGGTATCTCTGGGCCCACTCGGTAATGCATCATCATAATGAGCTCAATGTGACTAAGGAGTTAGCCACGGGATCATGCATTACGGTACGAGTAAAGAGACTTGCCGGTAACGAGATTGAACAGGGTATTGGGATACCGACGATCGAATCTCGGGCAAGTAACATACCGATTGACAAAGGGAATTGTATACGGGATTGATTGAATCCTCGACATCGTGGTTCATCCGATGAGACATCGTGGAACATGTGGGATCCAACATGGGTATCCAGATCCCGCTGTTGGTTATTGACCGGAGAGGCGTCTCAGTCATGTCTGCATGTCTCCCGAACTCGTAGGGTCTACACACTTAAGGTTCGGTGACGCTAGGGTTGTAGAGATATTAGTATGCGGAAACCCGAAAGTTGTCGGAGTCCCGGATGAGATCCCGGACGTCACGAGGAGTTCCGGAATGGTCCGGAGGTGAAGAATTATATATAGGAAGTCCAGTTTCGGCCACCGGGAAAGTTTCGGGGGTTATCGGTATTGTATCGGGACCACCGGAAGGGTCCCGGGGGTCCACCGGGTGGGGCCACCTATACCGGAGGGCCCTATGGGCTGAAGTGGGAAGGGAACCAGCCCTTAGTGGGCTGGGGCGCCCCCCCATGGGCCTCCCCCTGCGCCTAGGGTTGGAAACCCTGGGGGTGGGGGGCGCCCCACTTGACTTGGGGGGGGGAGTTTCCCCCCTGGCCGCCGCCCCCCTTGTAGATGGGTTCCAGGGCCGGCGCCCCCCCCCCTCCAGGGGGCCTATATATAGGGGGAGGGAGGGAGGGCTGCTGTACCCTAGCCCTTGGCGCCTCCCTCTCCCCCTGCAACACCTCTCCCTCCCGCTTGCGCTTGGCGAAGCCCTGCGGGGATCCCGCTACTTCCACCACCACGCCGTCGTGCTGCTGGATCTCCATCAACCTCTCCTTCCCCCTTGCTGGATCAAGAAGGAGGAGACGTCACTGCTCCGTACGTGTGTTGAACGCGGAGGTGCCGTCCGTTCGGCACTCGGTCATCGGTGATTTGGATCACGGCGAGTACGACTCCATCAACCCCGTTCATTGGAACGCTTCCGCTCGCGATCTACAAGGGTATGTAGATGCACTCCTTTCCCCTCGTTGCTAGTATACTCCATAGATGGATCTTGGTGATGCGTAGGAAATTTTAAAATTCTGCTACGATTCCCAACAGGCAAGCCATCGAGAATAAATGGATCTTCAAGAAGAAGACAGACACTAACGGTAATGTTACTGTCTACAAAGCTCGACTTGTTGCGAAAGGTTTTCGACAAGTTCAAGGAGTTGACTACGATGAGACCTTCTCACCCGTAGCGATGCTTCATGTTAGCAATTGCCGTATTTTATGATTATGAAATTTGGCAAATGGATGTAAAGACTGCATTCCTGAATGGATTTCTGGAAGAAGAGTTGTATATGATGCAACCTGAAGGTTTTATTGATCCAAAGGGCGCTAACAAAGTGTGTAAGCTCCAGCGATCCATTTATGGACTGGTGCAAGCATCTCGGAGTTGGAATAAACGTTTTGATAGTGTGATCAAAGCATACGGTTTTATACAGACTTTTGGAGAAGCCTGTATTTACAAGAAAGTGAATGGGAGCTCTGTAGCATTTCTGATATTATATGTGGATGACATATTGTTGATTGGAAATGATATAGAATTTCTGGATAGCATAAAGGGATATTTGAACAAGAGTTTTTCAATGAAGGACCTCGGTGAAGCTGCTTATATATTGGGCATTAAGATCTATAGAGATAGATCAAGACGCTTAATTGGACTTTCACAAAGTACATACCTTGACAAAGTTTTGAAAAAGTTCAAAATGGATCAAGCAAAGAAAGGGTTCTTGCCTGTGTTACAAGGTGTGAAGTTGAGTAAGACTCAATGCCCGACCACTGCAGAAGATAGAGAGAAGATGAAAGATGTTCCCTATGCTTCAGCCATAGGCTCTATCATGTATGCAATGTTGTGTACCAGACCTGATGTGTGCCTTACTATTAGTTTAGCAGGGAGGTACCAAAGTAATCCAGGAGTGGATCACTGGACTGTTGGGGAACGTAGTAATTTCAAAAAAATTCCTACGCACACGCAAGATCATGGTGATGCATAACAACGAGAGGGGAGAGTGTTGTCCACGTACCCTCGTAGACCGACAGCGGAAGCGTTATCACAACGCGGTTGATGTAGTCGTACGTCTTCACGATCCGACCGATCAAGTACCGAACGTACGGCACCTCCGAGTTCTACACACGTTCAGCTCGATGACGTCCCTCGAACTCCGATCCAGCCGAGTGTTGAGGGAGAGTTTCGTCAGCACGACGGCGTGGTGACGATGATGATGTTCCACCGACGCAGGGCTTCGCCTAAGCTCCGCAACGGTATTATCGAGGTGTAATATGGTGGAGGGGGGCACCGCACACGGCTAAGAGATCTCAAGGATCAATTGTTGTGTCTCTGGGGTGCCCCCTGCCCCCGTATATAAAGGAGCAAGGGAGGAGGAGGCCGGCCCTAGGAGGGGGCGCACCAAGTGTGGAGTCCTACTAGGACTCCCTAGTCCTAGTAGGATTCCACCTCCCATATGGAATAGGAAAAGAGGAAGGGAAAAGAGAAGGAAGGAAGGGGGCGCCCCCCTTCCCTAGTCCAATTCGGACCAGACCAAGGGGAGGGGTGCGGCCACCCTTGAGGCCCTTTTCTTCTTTCCCGTATGGCCCAATAAGGCCCAATACGTATTCCCGTAACTCTCCGGTACTCCGAAAAATACCCGAATCACTCGGAACCTTTCCGAAGTCCGAATATAGTCGTCCAATATATCGATCTTTACGTCTCGACCATTTCGAGACTCCTCGTCATATCCCCGATCTCATCCGGGACTCCGAACTCCTTCGGTACATCAAAACTCAATAAAACTGTCATCGTAACGTTAAGCGTGCGGACCCTACGGGTTCGAGAACTATGTAGACATGACCGAGACACGTCTCCGGTCAATAACCAATAGCGGGACCTGGATGCCCATATTGGCTCCCACATATTCTACGAAGATCTTTATCGGTCAGACCGCATAACAACATACGTTGTTCCCTTTGTCACCGGTATGTTACTTGCCCGAGATTCGATCGTCGGTATCTCGATACCTAGTTCAATCTCGTTACCGGCAAGTCTCTTTACTCGTTCCGTAACACATCATCCCGCAACTAACTCATTAGTCACAATGCTTGCAAGGCTTATAGTGATGTGCATTACCGAGTGGGCCCAGAGATACCTCTCCGACAATCGGAGTGACAAATCCTAATCTCGAAATACGCCAACCCAACAAGTACCTTTGGAGACACCTGTAGAGCACCTTTATAATCACCCATTTACGTTGTGACGTTTGGTAGCACACAAAGTGTTCCTCCGGTAAACGGGAGTTGCATAATCTCATAGTCATAGGAACATGTATAAGTCATGAAGAAAGCAATAGCAACATACTAAACGATCGAGTGCTAAGCTAACGGAATGGGTCAAGTCAATCACGTCATTCTCCTAATGAGGTGATCTCGTTAATCAAATGACAACTCATGTCTATGGCTAGGAAACATAACCATCTTTGATTAACGAGCTAGTCAAGTAGAGGCATACTAGTGACACTCTGTTTGTCTATGTATTCACACATGTATTATGTTTCCGGTTAATACAATTCTAGCATGAATAATAAACATTTATCATGATATAAGGAAATATATAATACTTTATTATTGCCTCTAGGGCATATTTCCTTCAGTCTCCCACTTGCACTAGAGTCAATAATCTAGTTCACATCGCCATGTGATTTAACATCAATAATTCACATCACCATGTGATTAACACCCATAGTTCACATCTCTATGTGACCAACACTCAAAGGGTTTACTAGAGTCAATAATCTAGTTCACATCGCTATGTGATTAACACCCAAAGAGTACTAAGGTGTGATCATGTTTTGATTGTGAGATAATTTTAGTCAACGGGTCTGTCACATTCAGATCCGTAAGTATTTTGCAAATTTCTATGTCTACAATGCTCTGCACGGAGCTACTCTAGCTAATTGCTCCCACTTTCAATATGTATCTAGACCGAGACTTAGAGTCATCTAGATTTAGTGTCAAAACTTGCATCGACGTAACCCTTTACGACGAACCTTTTGTCACTTCCATAATCGAGAAACATATCCTTATTCCACTAAGGATAATTTTGACCGCTGTCCAGTGATCTACTCCTAGATCACTATTGTACTCCCTTGCCAAAATCAGTGTAGGGTATACAATAGATCTGGTACACAGCATGGCATACTTTATAGAACCTATGGCCAAGGCATAGGGAATGACTTTCATTCTCTTTCTATCTTCTGCCGTGGTCGGGCTTTGAGTCTTACTCAATTTCACACCTTGTAACACAGGCAAGAACTCTTTCTTTGACTGTTCTATTTTGAACTACTTCAAAATCTTGTTAAGGTATGTACTCATTGAAAAACTTATCAAGCGTCTTGATCTATCTCTATAGATCTTGATGCTCAATATGTAAGCAGCTTCACCGAGGTCTTTCTTTGAAAAACTCCTTTCAAACACTCCTTTATGCTTTGCAGAATAATTCTACATTATTTCCGATCAACAATATGTCATTCACATATACTTATCAGAAATGCTGTAGTGCTCCCACTCACTTTCTTGTAAATACAGGCTTCACCGCAAGTCTGTATAAAACTATATCCTTTGATCAACTTATCAAAGCGTATATTCCAACTCCGAGATGCTTGCACCAGTCCATAGATGGATCGCTGGAGCTTGCATATTTTGTTAGCACCTTTAGGATTGACAAAACCTTCTGGTTGCATCATATACAACTCTTCTTTAATAAATCCATTAAGGAATGCAGTTTTGTTTATCCATTTGCCAGATTTCATAAAATGCGGCAATTGCTAACATGATTCAGACAGACTTAAGCATAGATACGAGTGAGAAACTCTCATCGTAGTCAACACCTTGAACTTGTCGAAAACCTTTTTGCGACAATTCTAGCTTTGTAGATAGTAACACTACTATCAGCGTCCGTCTTCCTCTTGAAGATCCATTTATTCTCAATGGCTTGCCGATCATCGGGCAAGTCAACCAAAGTCCATACTTTGTTCTCATACATGGATCTCATCTCAGATTTCATGGCCTCAAGCCATTTTGCGGAATCTGGGCTCACCATCGCTTCTTCATAGTTCGTAGGTTCGTCATGGTCTAGTAACATAACCTCCAGAACAGGATTACCGTACCACTCTGGTGCGGATCTTACTCTGGTTTACCTACGAGGTTTGGTAGTAACTTGATCTGAAGTTACATGATCATCATCATTAACTTCCTCACTAATTGGTGTAGGAGTCACAGGAACAGATTTCTGTGATGAACTACTTTCCAATAAGGGAGCAGGTACAGTTACCTCATCAAGTTCTACTTTCCTCCCACTCACTTCTTTCGAGAGAAACTCCTTCTCTAGAAAGGATCCATACTTAGCAACGAATGTCTTGCCTTCGGATCTGTGATAGAAGGTGTACCCAACTGTCTCCTTTGGGTATCCTATGAAGACACATTTCTCCGATTTGGGTTTGAGCTTATCAGGATGAAACTTTTTCACATAAGCATCGCAACCCCAAAATTTTAAGAAACGACAACTTTGGTTTCTTGCCAAACCACAGTTCATAAGGCGTCGTCTCAACGGATTTTGATGGTGCCCTATTTAACGTGAATGCAGCTGTCTCTAATGCATAACCCCAAAACGATTAGTGGTAAATTGGTAAGAGACATCATAGATTGCACTATATCCAATAAAGTACGGTTATGACGTTCGGACACACCATTATGCTGTGGTGTTCCAGGTGGCATGAGTTGTGAAACTATTCCACATTGTTTTAACTGAAGGCCAAACTCGTAACTCAAATACTCTTCTCCACGATCAGATCGTAGAAACTTTATTTTCTTGTTACGATGATTTTCTGCTTCACTCTGAAATTATATGAACTTTTCAAATGTTTCAGACTCTTGTTTCATTAAGTAGATATACCCATATCTGCTCAAATCATCTGTGAAGGTCAGAAAATAATGATACCTGCTACGAGCCTCAATATTCATCGGACCACATACATCTGTATGTATGATTTCCAACAAATCTGTTGCTCTCTCCATAGTTCCGGAGAACGGCGTTTTAGTCATCTTGCCCATGAGGCACGGTTCGCAAGCATCAAGTGATTCATAATCAAGTGATTCCAAAATCCCATCAGTATGGAGTTTCTTCATGCGCTTTACACCAATATGACCTAAACGGCAGTGCCACAAATAAGTTGCACTATCATTATTAACTTTGCATCTTTTGGCTTCAATATTATGAATATGTGTATCACTACGATCGAGATCCAACAAACCATTTTCGTTGGTGTGTATGACCATAGAAGGTTTTATTCATGTAAACAGAACAACAATTGTTCTCTAACTTAAATGAATAACCGTATTGCAATAAACATGATCAAATCATATTCATGCTCAACGCAAACACCAAATAACACTTATTTAGTTTCAACACTAATCCCGAAAGTACAGGGAGTGTGCGATGATGATCATATCAATCTTGGAACTACTTCCAACACACATCGTCACCTCGCCTTTTACTAGTCTCTGTTTATTCTGCAACTCCCGTTTCGAGTTACTACTCTTAGCAACTGAACCAGTATCAAATACCGAGGGGTTGCTATAAACACTAGTAAAGTACACATCAATAACATGTATATCCAATATACCTTTGTTCACTTTGCCATCCTTCTTATCCACCAAATAGTTGGGGTAGTTCCGCTTCCAGTGACCAGTCCCTTTGCAGTAGAAGCACTTAGTCTCAGGCTTAGGACCAGACTTAGGCTTCTTCACTTGAGCAGCAACTTGCTTGCCGTTCTTCTTGAAGTTCCCCTTCTTCCCTTTGCCCTTTTCTTGAAACTAGTGGTCTCGTCAACCATCAACACTTGATGTTTTTCTTGATTTCTACCTTCGTCGATTTCAGCATCACGAAGAGCTCGGGAATTACTTTCGTCATCCCTTGCATACTATAGTTCATCACGAAGTTCTACTAACTTGGTGATGGTGACTAGAGAATTCTGTCAATCACTATTTTATCTGGAAGATTAACTCCCACTTGATTCAAGCGATTGTAGTACCCAGACAATCTGAGCACATGCTCACTAGTTGAGCGATTCTCCTCCATCTTTTAGCTATAGAACTTGTTGGAGACTTCATATCTCTCAACTCGGGTATTTGCTTGAAATATTAACTTCAACTCCTGGAACATCTCATATGGTCCATGACGTTCAAAACGTCTTTGAAGTCCCGATTCTAAGCCGTTAAGCATGGTGCACTAAACTATCAAGTAGTCATCATATTGAGCTAGCCAAACGTTCATAACGTCTGCATCTGCTCCTGCAATAGGTCTGTCACCTAGCGGTGCATCAAGGACATAATTTTTCTGTGCAGCAATGAGGATAATCCTCAGATCACGGATCCAATCCGCATCTTTGCTACTAACATCTTTCAACATAATTTTCTCTAGGAACATATCAAAAATAAAACAGGGAAGCAACAACGCGAGCTATTGATCTACAACATAATTTGCAAAATACTATCAGGACTAAGTTCATGATAAATTTAAGTTCAATTAATCATATTACTTAAGAACTCCCACTTAGATAGACATCCCTCTAATCCTCTAAGTGATCACGTGATCCATATCAACTAAACCATGTCCGATCATCACGTGAGATGGAGTAGTTTCAATGGTGAACATCACTATGTTGATCATATCTACTATATGATTCACGCTCGACCTTTCGGTCTCCGTGTTCCGAGGCCATATCTGTTATATGCTAGGCTCGTCAAGTTTAACCTGAGTATTCCGCGTGTGCAACTGTTTTGCACCCGTTGTATTTGAACGTAGAGCCTATCACACCCGATCATCACGTGGTGTCTCAGCACGAAGAACTTTCGCAACGGTGCATACTCAGGGAGAACACTTATACTTTGATAATTTAGTGAAGGATCATCTTATAATGCTACCGTCAAACAAAGCAAGATAAGATGCATAAAGGATTAACATCACATGCAATCAATATAAGTGATATGATATGGCCATCATCATCTTGTGCTTGTGATCTCCATCTCCGAAGCACCGTGCTTGTGATCTCCATCTCCGAAGCACCGTCATGATCACCATCGTCACCGGCGCGACACCTTGATCTCCATCGTAGCATCGTTGTCGTCTCGCCAACTTATTGCTTTTACGACTATCGCTACCGCTTAGTGATAAAGTAAAACTATTACATGGCGATTGCATCTCATACAATAAAGCGACAACCATATGGCTCCTGCCAGTTGCCGATAACTCGGTTACAAAACATGATCATCTCATACAACACATTATATCACATCATGTCTTGACCATATCACATCACAACATGCCCTGCAAAAACAAGTTAGACGTCCTCTACTTTGTTGTTGCAAGTTTTACGTGGCTGCTACGGGCTTAGCAAGAACCGTTCTTACCTACGCATCAAAACCACAACGATAGTTTGTCAAGTTGGTGCTGTTTTAACCTTCGCAAGGACCGGGCGTAGCCACACTCGGTTCAACTAAAGTGAGAGAGACAGACACCCGCCAGTCACCTTTAAGCAACGAGTGCTCGCAACGGTGAAACCAGTCTCGCGTAAGCGTACGCGTAATGTCGGTCCGGGCCGCTTCATCTCACAATACCGCTGAACCAAAGTATGACATGCTGGTAAGCAGTATGACTTATATCGCCCACAACTCACTTGTGTTCTACTCGTGCATAGCATCAACGCATAAAACCAGGCTCGGATGCCACTGTTGGGGAACGTAGTAATTTCAAAAAATTCCTACGCACACGCAAGATCATGGTGATGCATAGCAACGAGAGGGGAGAGTGTTGTCCACGTACCCTCGTAGACCGACAGCGGAAGCGTTATCACAACGCGGTTGATGTAGTCGTACGTCTTCACGATCCGACCGATCAAGTACCGAACGTACGGCACCTCCGAGTTCTACACACGTTCAGCTCGATGACGTCCCTCGAACTCCGATCCAGCCGAGTGTTGAGGGAGAGTTTCGTCAGCACGACGGCGTGGTGACGATGATGATGTTCCACCGACGCAGGGCTTCGCCTAAGCTCCGCAACGGTATTATCGAGGTGTAATATGGTGGAGGGGGGCACCGCACACGGCTAAGAGATCTCAAGGATCAATTGTTGTGTCTCTGGGGTGCCCCCTGCCCCCGTATATAAAGGAGCAAGGGAGGAGGAGGCCGGCCCTAGGAGGGGGCGCACCAAGTGTGGAGTCCTACTAGGACTCCCTAGTCCTAGTAGGATTCCACCTCCCATATGGAATAGGAAAAGAGGAAGGGAAAAAGAGAAGGAAGGAAGGGGGCGCCCCCCTTCCCTAGTCCAATTCGGACCAGACCAAGGGGAGGGGTGCGGCCACCCTTGAGGCCCTTTTCCTTCTTTCCCGTATGGCCCAATAAGGCCCAATACGTATTCCCGTAACTCTCCGGTACTCCGAAAAATACCCGAATCACTCGGAACCTTTCCGAAGTCCGAATATAGTCGTCCAATATATCGATCTTTACGTCTCGACCATTTCGAGACTCCTCGTCATATCCCCGATCTCATCCGGGACTCCGAACTCCTTCGGTACATCAAAACTCAATAAAACTGTCATCGTAACGTTAAGCGTGCGGACCCTACGGGTTCGAGAACTATGTAGACATGACCGAGACACGTCTCCGGTCAATAACCAATAGCGGGACCTGGATGCCCATATTGGCTCCCACATATTCTACGAAGATCTTTATCGGTCAGACCGCATAACAACATACGTTGTTCCCTTTGTCATCGGTATGTTACTTGCCCGAGATTCGATCGTCGGTATCTCGATACCTAGTTCAATCTCGTTACCGGCAAGTCTCTTTACTCGTTCCGTAACACATCATCCCGCAACTAACTCATTAGTCACAATGCTTGCAAGGCTTATAGTGATGTGCATTACCGAGTGGGCCCAGAGATACCTCTCCGACAATCGGAGTGACAAATCCTAATCTCGAAATACGCCAACCCAACAAGTACCTTTGGAGACACCTGTAGAGCACCTTTATAATCACCCATTTACGTTGTGACGTTTGGTAGCACACAAAGTGTTCCTCCGGTAAACGGGAGTTGCATAATCTCATAGTCATAGGAACATGTATAAGTCATGAAGAAAGCAATAGCAACATACTAAACGATCGAGTGCTAAGCTAACGGAATGGGTCAAGTCAATCACGTCATTCTCCTAATGAGGTGATCTCGTTAATCAAATGACAACTTATGTCTATGGCTAGGAAACATAACCATCTTTGATTAACGAGCTAGTCAAGTAGAGGCATACTAGTGACACTCTGTTTGTCTATGTATTCACACATGTATTATGTTTCCGGTTAATACAATTCTAGCATGAATAATAAACATTTATCATGATATAAGGAAATAATAATACTTTATTATTGCCTCTAGGGCATATTTCCTTCAGTCTCCCACTTGCACTAGAGTCAATAATCTAGTTCACATCGCCATGTGATTTAACATCAATAATTCACATCACCATGTGATTAACACCCATAGTTCACATCTCTATGTGACCAACACTCAAAGGGTTTACTAGAGTCAATAATCTAGTTCACATCGCTATGTGATTAACACCCAAAGAGTACTAAGGTGTGATCATGTTTTGATTGTGAGATAATTTTAGTCAACGGGTCTGTCACATTCAGATCCGTAAGTATTTTGCAAATTTCTATGTCTACAATGCTCTGCACGGAGCTACTCTAGCTAATTGCTCCCACTTTCAATATGTATCTAGACCGAGACTTAGAGTCATCTAGATTTAGTGTCAAAACTTGCATCGACGTAACCCTTTACGACGAACCTTTTGTCACTTCCATAATCGAGAAACATATCCTTATTCCACTAAGGATAATTTTGACCGCTGTCCAGTGATCTACTCCTAGATCACTATTGTACTCCCTTGCCAAAATCAGTGTAGGGTATACAATAGATCTGGTACACAGCATGGCATACTTTATAGAACCTATGGCCAAGGCATAGGGAATGACTTTCATTCTCTTTCTATCTTCTGCCGTGGTCGGGCTTTGAGTCTTACTCAATTTCACACCTTGTAACACAGGCAAGAACTCTTTCTTTGACTGTTCTATTTTGAACTACTTCAAAATCTTGTTAAGGTATGTACTCATTGAAAAACTTATCAAGCGTCTTCATCTATCTCTATAGATCTTGATGCTCAATATGTAAGCAGCTTCACCGAGGTCTTTCTTTGAAAAACTCCTTTCAAACACTCCTTTATGCTTTGCAGAATAATTCTACATTATTTCCGATCAACAATATGTCATTCACATATACTTATCAGAAATGTTGTAGTGCTCCCACTCACTTTCTTGTAAATACAGGCTTCACCGCAAGTCTGTATAAACTATATCCTTTGATCAACTTATCAAAGTGTATATTCCAACTCCGAGATGCTTGCACCAGTCCATAGATGGATCGCTGGAGCTTGCATATTTTGTTAGCACCTTTAGGATTGACAAAACCTTCTGGTTGCATCATATACAACTCTTCTTTAATAAATCCATTAAGGAATGCAGTTTTGTTTATCCATTTGCCAGATTTCATAAAATGCGGCAATTGCTAACATGATTCAGACAGACTTAAGCATAGATACGAGTGAGAAACTCTCATCGTAGTCAACATCTTGAACTTGTCGAAAACCTTTTTGCGACAATTCTAGCTTTGTAGATAGTAACACTACTATCAGCGTCCGTCTTCCTCTTGAAGATCCATTTAATCTCAATGGCTCGCCGATCATTGGGCAAGTCAATCAAAGTCCATACTTTGTTCTCATACATGGATCTCATCTCAGATTTCATGGCCTCAAGCCATTTTGCGGAATCTGGGCTCACCATCGCTTCTTCATAGTTCGTAGGTTCGTCATGGTCTAGTAACATAACCTCCAGAACAGGATTACCGTACCACTCTGGTGCGGATCTTACTCTGGTTTACCTACGAGGTTTGGTAGTAACTTGATCTGAAGTTACATGATCATCATCATTAACTTCCTCACTAATTGGTGTAGGAGTCACAGGAACAGATTTCTGTGATGAACTACTTTCCAATAAGGGAGCAGGTACAGTTACCTCATCAAGTTCTACTTTCCTCCCACTCACTTCTTTCGAGAGAAACTCCTTCTCTAGAAAGGATCCATACTTAGCAACGAATGTCTTGCCTTCGGATCTGTGATAGAAGGTGTACCCAACTGTCTCCTTTGGGTATCCTATGAAGACACATTTCTCCGATTTGGGTTTGAGCTTATCAGGATGAAACTTTTTCACATAAGCATCGCAACCCCAAAATTTTAAGAAACGACAACTTTGGTTTCTTGCCAAACCACAGTTCATAAGGCGTCGTCTCAACGGATTTTGATGGTGCCCTATTTAACGTGAATGCAGCTGTCTCTAATGCATAACCCCAAAACGATAGTGGTAAATTGGTAAGAGACATCATAGATTGCACCATATCCAATAAAGTACGGTTATGACGTTCGGACACACCATTATGCTGTGGTGTTCCAGGTGGCGTGAGTTGTGAAACTATTTCACATTGTTTTAACTGAAGGCCAAACTCGTAACTCAAATACTCTTCTCCACGATCAGATCGTAGAAACTTTATTTTCTTGTTACGATGATTTTCTGCTTCACTCTGAAATTATATGAACTTTTCAAATGTTTCAGACTCTTGTTTCATTAAGTAGATATACCCATATCTGCTCAAATCATCTGTGAAGGTCAGAAAATAATGATACCTGCTACGAGCCTCAATATTCATCGGACCACATACATCTGTATGTATGATTTCCAACAAATCTGTTGCTCTCTCCATAGTTCCGGAGAACGGCGTTTTAGTCATCTTGCCCATGAGGCACGGTTCGCAAGCAAGTGATCATAATCAAGTGATTCCAAAATCCCATCAGTATGGAGTTTCTTCATGCGCTTTACACCAATATGACCTAAACGGCAGTGCCACAAATAAGTTGCACTATCATTATTAACTTTGCATCTTTTGGCTTCAATATTATGAATATGTGTATCACTACGATCGAGATCCAACAAACCATTTTCGTTGGTGTGTATGACCATAGAAGGTTTTATTCATGTAAACAGAACAACAATTGTTCTCTAACTTAAATGAATAACCGTATTGCAATAAACATGATCAAATCATATTCATGCTCAACGCAAACACCAAATAACACTTATTTAGTTTCAACACTAATCCCGAAAGTACAGGGAGTGTGCGATGATGATCATATCAATCTTGGAACTACTTCCAACACACATCGTAACCTCGCCTTTTACTAGTCTCTGTTTATTCTGCAATTCCCGTTTTCGAGTTACTACTCTTTAGCAACTGAACCAGTATCAATTACCGAGGGGTTGCTATAAACACTAGTAAAGTACACATCAATAATCTGTATATCAAATATACCTTTGTTCACTTTTACTAGTCTCTGTTTATTCTGCAACTCCCGTTTCGAGTTACTACTCTTAGCAACTGAACCAATATCAATTACCGAGGGGTTGCTATAAACACTAGTAAAGTACACATCAATAATCTGTATATCAAATATACCTTTGTTCACTTTGCCATCCTTCTTATCCACCAAATGTTTGGGGTAGTTCCGCTTCCAGTGACCAGTCCCTTTGCAGTAGAAGCACTTAGTCTCGGGCTTAGGACCAGACTTAGGCTTCTTCACTTGAGCAGCAACTTGCTTGCCGTTCTTCTTGAAGTTCCCCTTCTTCCCTTTGCCCTTTTCTTGAAACTAGTGGTCTCGTCAACCATCAACACTTGATGTTTTTCTTGATTTCTACCTTCGTCGATTTCAGCATCACGAAGAGCTCGGGAATTACTTTCGTCATCCCTTGCATACTATAGTTCATCACGAAGTTCTACTAACTTGGTGATGGTGACTAGAGAATTCTGTCAATCACTATTTTATCTGGAAGATTAACTCCCACTTGATTCAAGCGATTGTAGTACCCAGACAATCTGAGCACATGCTCACTAGTTGAGCGATTCTCCTCCATCTTTTAGCTATAGAACTTGTTGGAGACTTCATATCTCTCAACTCGGGTATTTGCTTGAAATATTAACTTCAACTCCTGGAACATCTCATATGGTCCATGACGTTCAAAACGTCTTTGAAGTCCCGATTCTAAGCCGTTAAGCATGGTGCACTAAACTATCAAGTAGTCATCATATTGAGCTAGCCAAACGTTCATAACGTCTGCATCTGCTCCTGCAATAGGTCTGTCACCTAGCGGTGCATCAAGGACATAATTTTTCTGTGCAGCAATGAGGATAATCCTCAGATCACGGATCCAATCCGCATCTTTGCTACTAACATCTTTCAACATAATTTTCTCTAGGAACATATCAAAAATAAAACAGGGAAGCAACAACGCGAGCTATTGATCTACAACATAATTTGCAAAATACTATCAGGACTAAGTTCATGATAAATTTAAGTTCAATTAATCATATTACTTAAGAACTCCCACTTAGATAGACATCCCTCTAATCCTCTAAGTGATCACGTGATCCATATCAACTAAACCATGTCCGATCATCACGTGAGATGGAGTAGTTTCAACGGTGAACATCACTATGTTGATCATATCTACTATATGATTCACGCTCGACCTTTCGGTCTCCGTGTTCCGAGGCCATATCTGTTATATGCTAGGCTCGTCAAGTTTAACCTGAGTATTCCGCGTGTGCAACTGTTTTGCACCCGTTGTATTTGAACGTAGAGCCTATCACACCCGATCATCACGTGGTGTCTCAGCACGAAGAACTTTCGCAACGGTGCATACTCAGGGAGAACACTTATACTTTGATAATTTAGTGAAGGATCATCTTATAATGCTACCGTCAAACAAAGCAAGATAAGATGCATAAAGGATTAACATCACATGCAATCAATATAAGTGATATGATATGGCCATCATCATCTTGTGCTTGTGATCTCCATCTCCGAAGCACCGTGCTTGTGATCTCCATCTCCGAAGCACCGTCATGATCACCATCGTCACCGGCGCGACACCTTGATCTCCATCGTAGCATCGTTGTCGTCTCGCCAACTTATTGCTTTTACGACTATCGCTACCGCTTAGTGATAAAGTAAAACTATTACATGGCGATTGCATCTCATACAATAAAGCGACAACCATATGGCTCCTGCCAGTTGCCGATAACTCGGTTACAAAACATGATCATCTCATACAACAAATTATATCACATCATGTCTTGACCATATCACATCACAACATGCCCTGCAAAAACAAGTTAGACGTCCTCTACTTTGTTGTTGCAAGTTTTACGTGGCTGCTACGGGCTTAGCAAGAACCGTTCTTACCTACGCATCAAAACCACAACGATAGTTTGTCAAGTTGGTGCTGTTTTAACCTTCGCAAGGACCGGGCGTAGCCACACTCGGTTCAACTAAAGTGAGAGAGACAGACACCCGCCAGTCACCTTTAAGCAACGAGTGCTCGCAACGGTGAAACCAGTCTCGCGTAAGCGTACGCGTAATGTCGGTCCGGGCCGCTTCATCTCACAATACCGCTGAACCAAAGTATGACATGCTGGTAAGCAGTATGACTTATATCGCCCACAACTCACTTGTGTTCTACTCGTGCATAGCATCAACGCATAAAACCAGGCTCGGATGCCACTGTTGGGGAACGTAGTAATTTCAAAAAAATTCCTACGCACACGCAAGATCATGGTGATGCATAGCAACGAGAGGGGAGAGTGTTGTCCACGTACCCTCGTAGACCGACAGCGGAAGCGTTATCACAACGCGGTTGATGTAGTCGTACGTCTTCACGATCCGACCGATCAAGTACCGAACGTACGGCACCTCCGAGTTCTACACACGTTCAGCTCGATGACGTCCCTCGAACTCCGATCCAGCCGAGTGTTGAGGGAGAGTTTCGTCAGCACGACGGCGTGGTGACGATGATGATGTTCCACCGACGCAGGGCTTCGCCTAAGCTCCGCAACGGTATTATCGAGGTGTAATATGGTGGAGGGGGGCACCGCACACGGCTAAGAGATCTCAAGGATCAATTGTTGTGTCTCTGGGGTGCCCCCTGCCCCCGTATATAAAGGAGCAAGGGAGGAGGAGGCCGGCCCTAGGAGGGGGCGCACCAAGTGTGGAGTCCTACTAGGACTCCCTAGTCCTAGTAGGATTCCACCTCCCATATGGAATAGGAAAAGAGGAAGGGAAAAAGAGAAGGAAGGAAGGGGGCGCCCCCCTTCCCTAGTCCAATTCGGACCAGACCAAGGGGAGGGGTGCGGCCACCCTTGAGGCCCTTTTCTTCTTTCCCGTATGGCCCAATAAGGCCCAATACGTATTCCCGTAACTCTCCGGTACTCCGAAAAATACCCGAATCACTCGGAACCTTTCCGAAGTCCGAATATAGTCGTCCAATATATCGATCTTTACGTCTCGACCATTTCGAGACTCCTCGTCATATCCCCGATCTCATCCGGGACTCCGAACTCCTTCGGTACATCAAAACTCAATAAAACTGTCATCGTAACGTTAAGCGTGCGGACCCTACGGGTTCGAGAACTATGTAGACATGACCGAGACACGTCTCCGGTCAATAACCAATAGCGGGACCTGGATGCCCATATTGGCTCCCACATATTCTACGAAGATCTTTATCGGTCAGACCGCATAACAACATACGTTGTTCCCTTTGTCACCGGTATGTTACTTGCCCGAGATTTGATCGTCGGTATCTCGATACCTAGTTCAATCTCGTTACCGGCAAGTCTCTTTACTCGTTCCGTAACACATCATCCCGCAACTAACTCATTAGTCACAATGCTTGCAAGGCTTATAGTGATGTGCATTACCGAGTGGGCCCAGAGATACCTCTCCGACAATCGGAGTGACAAATCCTAATCTCGAAATACGCCAACCCAACAAGTACCTTTGGAGACACCTGTAGAGCACCTTTATAATCACCCATTTACGTTGTGACGTTTGGTAGCACACAAAGTGTTCCTCCGGTAAACGGGAGTTGCATAATCTCATAGTCATAGGAACATGTATAAGTCATGAAGAAAGCAATAGCAACATACTAAACGATCGAGTGCTAAGCTAACGGAATGGGTCAAGTCAATCACGTCATTCTCCTAATGAGGTGATCTCGTTAATCAAATGACAACTTATGTCTATGGCTAGGAAACATAACCATCTTTGATTAACGAGCTAGTCAAGTAGAGGCATACTAGTGACACTCTGTTTGTCTATGTATTCACACATGTATTATGTTTCCGGTTAATACAATTCTAGCATGAATAATAAACATTTATCATGATATAAGGAAATAAATAATACTTTATTATTGCCTCTAGGGCATATTTCCTTCAGTCTCCCACTTGCACTAGAGTCAATAATCTAGTTCACATCGCCATGTGATTTAACATCAATAATTCACATCACCATGTGATTAACACCCATAGTTCACATCTCTATGTGACCAACACTCAAAGGGTTTACTAGAGTCAATAATCTAGTTCACATCGCTATGTGATTAACACCCAAAGAGTACTAAGGTGTGATCATGTTTTGATTGTGAGATAATTTTAGTCAACGGGTCTGTCACATTCAGATCCGTAAGTATTTTGCAAATTTCTATGTCTACAATGCTCTGCACGGAGCTACTCTAGCTAATTGCTCCCACTTTCAATATGTATCTAGACCGAGACTTAGAGTCATCTAGATTTAGTGTCAAAACTTGCATCGACGTAACCCTTTACGACGAACCTTTTGTCACTTCCATAATCGAGAAACATATCCTTATTCCACTAAGGATAATTTTGACCGCTGTCCAGTGATCTACTCCTAGATCACTATTGTACTCCCTTGCCAAAATCAGTGTAGGGTATACAATAGATCTGGTACACAGCATGGCATACTTTATAGAACCTATGGCCAAGGCATAGGGAATGACTTTCATTCTCTTTCTATCTTTTGCCGTGGTCGGGCTTTGAGTCTTTACTCAATTTCACACCTTGTAACACAGGCAAGAACTCTTTCTTTGACTGTTCTATTTTGAACTACTTCAAAATCTTGTTAAGGTATGTACTCATTGAAAAACTTATCAAGCGTCTTCATCTATCTCTATAGATCTTGATGCTCAATATGTAAGCAGCTTCACCGAGGTCTTTCTTTGAAAAACTCCTTTCAAACACTCCTTTATGCTTTGCAGAATAATTCTACATTATTTCTGATCAACAATATGTCATTCACATATACTTATCAGAAATGTTGTAGTGCTCCCACTCACTTTCTTGTAAATACAGGCTTCACCGCAAGTCTGTATAACACTATATCCTTTGATCAACTTATCAAAGTGTATATTCCAACTCCGAGATGCTTGCACCAGTCCATAGATGGATCGCTGGAGCTTGCATATTTTGTTAGCACCTTTAGGATTGACAAAACCTTCTGGTTGCATCATATACAACTCTTCTTTAATAAATCCATTAAGGAATGCAGTTTTGTTTATCCATTTGCCAGATTTCATAAAATGCGGCAATTGCTAACATGATTCAGACAGACTTAAGCATAGATACGAGTGAGAAACTCTCATCGTAGTCAACATCTTGAACTTGTCGAAAACCTTTTTGCGACAATTCTAGCTTTGTAGATAGTGACACTACTATCAGCGTCCGTCTTCCTCTTGAAGATCCATTTAATCTCAATGGCTCGCCGATCATTGGGCAAGTCAATCAAAGTCCATACTTTGTTCTTCATACATGGATCTCATCTCAGATTTCATGGCCTCAAGCCATTTTGCGGAATCTGGGCTCACCATCGCTTCTTCATAGTTCGTAGGTTCGTCATGGTCTAGTAACATAACCTCCAGAACAGGATTACCGTACCACTCTGGTGCGGATCTTACTCTGGTTTACCTACGAGGTTTGGTAGTAACTTGATCTGAAGTTACATGATCATCATCATTAACTTCCTCACTAATTGGTGTAGGAGTCACAGGAACTGGTTTCTGTGATGAACTACTTTCCAATAAGGGAGCAGGTACAATTACCTCATCAAGTTCTACTTTCCTCCCACTCACTTCTTTCGAGAGAAACTCCTTCTCTAGAAAGGATCCATACTTAGCAACGAATGTCTTGCCTTCGGATCTGTGATAGAAGGTGTACCCAACTGTCTCCTTTGGGTATCCTATGAAGACACATTTCTCCGATTTGGGTTTGAGCTTATCAGGATGAAACTTTTTCACATAAGCATCGCAACCCCAAAATTTTAAGAAACGACAACTTTGGTTTCTTGCCAAACCACAGTTCATAAGGCGTCGTCTCAACGGATTTTGATGGTGCCCTATTTAACGTGAATGCAGCTGTCTCTAATGCATAACCCCAAAACGATTAGTGGTAAATTGGTAAGAGACATCATAGATCGCACCATATCTAATAAAGTACGATTACGACGTTCGGACACACCATTACGCTGTGGTGTTCCGGGTGGCGTGAGTTGCGAAACTATTCCACTTTGTTTTAACTGAAGGCCAAACTCGTAACTTAAATACTCTTCTCCACGATCAGATCGTAGAAACTTTATTTTCTTGTTACGATGATTTTCTGCTTCACTCTGAAATTATATGAACTTTTCAAATGTTTCAGACTCTTGTTTCATTAAGTAGATATACCCATATCTGCTCAAATCATCTGTGAAGGTCAGAAAATAATGATACCTGCTACGAGCCTCAATATTCATCGGACCACATACATCTGTATGTATGATTTCCAACAAATCTGTTGCTCTCTCCATAGTTCCGGAGAACGGCGTTTTAGTCATATTGCCCATGAGGCACGGTTCGCAAGCAATCAAGTGATTCCAAAATCCCATCAGTATGGAGTTTCTTCATGCGCTTTACACCAATATGACCTAAACGGCAGTGCCACAAATAAGTTGCACTATCATTATTAACTTTGCATCTTTTGGCTTCAATATTATGAATATGTGTATCACTACGATCGAGATCCAACAAACCATTTTCGTTGGTGTGTATGACCATAGAAGGTTTTATTCATGTAAACAGAACAACAATTGTTCTCTAATTTAAATGAATAATCGTATTGCAGTAAACATGATCAAATCATATTCATGCTCAACGCAAACACCAAATAACACTTATTTAGTTTCAACACTAATCCCGAAAGTACAGGGAGTGTGCGATGATGATCATATCAATCTTGGAACTACTTCCAACACACATCGTCACCTCGCCTTTTACTAGTCTCTGTTTATTCTGCAATTCCCGTTTTCGAGTTACTACTCTTTAGCAACTGAACCAGTATCAATTACCGAGGGGTTGCTATAAACACTAGTAAAGTACACATCAATAATCTGTATATCAAATATACCTTTGTTCACTTTTACTAGTCTCTGTTTATTCTGCAACTCCCGTTTCGAGTTACTACTCTTAGCAACTGAACCAATATCAATTACCGAGGGGTTGCTATAAACACTAGTAAAGTACACATCAATAATCTGTATATCAAATATACCTTTGTTCACTTTGCCATCCTTCTTATCCACCAAATGTTTGGGGTAGTTCCGCTTCCAGTGACCAGTCCCTTTGCAGTAGAAGCACTTAGTCTCGGGCTTAGGACCAGACTTAGGCTTCTTCACTTGAGCAGCAACTTGCTTGCCGTTCTTCTTGAAGTTCCCCTTCTTCCCTTTGCCCTTTTCTTGAAACTAGTGGTCTCGTCAACCATCAACACTTGATGTTTTTCTTGATTTCTACCTTCGTCGATTTCAGCATCACGAAGAGCTCGGGAATTACTTTCGTCATCCCTTGCATACTATAGTTCATCACGAAGTTCTACTAACTTGGTGATGGTGACTAGAGAATTCTGTCAATCACTATTTTATCTGGAAGATTAACTCCCACTTGATTCAAGCGATTGTAGTACCCAGACAATCTGAGCACATGCTCACTAGTTGAGCGATTCTCCTCCATCTTTTAGCTATAGAACTTGTTGGAGACTTCATATCTCTCAACTCGGGTATTTGCTTGAAATATTAACTTCAACTCCTGGAACATCTCATATGGTCCATGACGTTCAAAACGTCTTTGAAGTCCCGATTCTAAGCCGTTAAGCATGGTGCACTAAACTATCAAGTAGTCATCATATTGAGCTAGCCAAACGTTCATAACGTCTGCATCTGCTCCTGCAATAGGTCTGTCACCTAGCGGTGCATCAAGGACATAATTTTTCTGTGCAGCAATGAGGATAATCCTCAGATCACGGATCCAATCCGCATCTTTGCTACTAACATCTTTCAACATAATTTTCTCTAGGAACATATCAAAAATAAAACAGGGAAGCAACAACGCGAGCTATTGATCTACAACATAATTTGCAAAATACTATCAGGACTAAGTTCATGATAAATTTAAGTTCAATTAATCATATTACTTAAGAACTCCCACTTAGATAGACATCCCTCTAATCCTCTAAGTGATCACGTGATCCATATCAACTAAACCATGTCCGATCATCACGTGAGATGGAGTAGTTTCAACGGTGAACATCACTATGTTGATCATATCTACTATATGATTCACGCTCGACCTTTCGGTCTCCGTGTTCCGAGGCCATATCTGTTATATGCTAGGCTCGTCAAGTTTAACCTGAGTATTCCGCGTGTGCAACTGTTTTGCACCCGTTGTATTTGAACGTAGAGCCTATCACACCCGATCATCACGTGGTGTCTCAGCACGAAGAACTTTCGCAACGGTGCATACTCAGGGAGAACACTTATACTTTGATAATTTAGTGAAGGATCATCTTATAATGCTACCGTCAAACAAAGCAAGATAAGATGCATAAAGGATTAACATCACATGCAATCAATATAAGTGATATGATATGGCCATCATCATCTTGTGCTTGTGATCTCCATCTCCGAAGCACCGTGCTTGTGATCTCCATCTCCGAAGCACCGTCATGATCACCATCGTCACCGGCGCGACACCTTGATCTCCATCGTAGCATCGTTGTCGTCTCGCCAATCTTATGCTTTTACGACTATCGCTACCGCTTAGTGATAAAGTAAAACTATTACATGGCGATTGCATTGCATACAATAAAGCGACAACCATATGGCTCCTGCCAGTTGCCGATAACTCGGTTACAAAACATGATCATCTCATACAACAAATTATATCACATCATGTCTTGACCATATCACATCACAACATGCCCTGCAAAAACAAGTTAGACGTCCTCTACTTTGTTGTTGCAAGTTTTACGTGGCTGCTACGGGCTTAGCAAGAACCGTTCTTACCTACGCATCAAAACCACAACGATAGTTTGTCAAGTTGGTGCTGTTTTAACCTTCGCAAGGACCGGGCGTAGCCACACTCGGTTCAACTAAAGTGAGAGAGACAGACACCCGCCAGTCACCTTTAAGCAACGAGTGCTCGCAACGGTGAAACCAGTCTCGCGTAAGCGTACGCGTAATGTCGGTCCGGGCCGCTTCATCTCACAATACCGCTGAACCAAAGTATGACATGCTGGTAAGCAGTATGACTTATATCGCCCACAACTCACTTGTGTTCTACTCGTGCATAGCATCAACGCATAAAACCAGGCTCGGATGCCACTGTTGGGGAACGTAGTAATTTCAAAAAAATTCCTACGCACACGCAAGATCATGGTGATGCATAGCAACGAGAGGGGAGAGTGTTGTCCACGTACCCTCGTAGACCGACAGCGGAAGCGTTATCACAACGCGGTTGATGTAGTCGTACGTCTTCACGATCCGACCGATCAAGTACCGAACGTACGGCACCTCCGAGTTCTACACACGTTCAGCTCGATGACGTCCCTCGAACTCCGATCCAGCCGAGTGTTGAGGGAGAGTTTCGTCAGCACGACGGCGTGGTGACGATGATGATGTTCCACCGACGCAGGGCTTCGCCTAAGCTCCGCAACGGTATTATCGAGGTGTAATATGGTGGAGGGGGGCACCGCACACGGCTAAGAGATCTCAAGGATCAATTGTTGTGTCTCTGGGGTGCCCCCTGCCCCCGTATATAAAGGAGCAAGGGAGGAGGAGGCCGGCCCTAGGAGGGGGCGCACCAAGTGTGGAGTCCTACTAGGACTCCCTAGTCCTAGTAGGATTCCACCTCCCATATGGAATAGGAAAAGAGGAAGGGAAAAAGAGAAGGAAGGAAGGGGGCGCCCCCCTTCCCTAGTCCAATTCGGACCAGACCAAGGGGAGGGGTGCGGCCACCCTTGAGGCCCTTTTCTTCTTTCCCGTATGGCCCAATAAGGCCCAATACGTATTCCCGTAACTCTCCGGTACTCCGAAAAATACCCGAATCACTCGGAACCTTTCCGAAGTCCGAATATAGTCGTCCAATATATCGATCTTTACGTCTCGACCATTTCGAGACTCCTCGTCATATCCCCGATCTCATCCGGGACTCCGAACTCCTTCGGTACATCAAAACTCAATAAAACTGTCATCGTAACGTTAAGCGTGCGGACCCTACGGGTTCGAGAACTATGTAGACATGACCGAGACACGTCTCCGGTCAATAACCAATAGCGGGACCTGGATGCCCATATTGGCTCCCACATATTCTACGAAGATCTTTATCGGTCAGACCGCATAACAACATACGTTGTTCCCTTTGTCACCGGTATGTTACTTGCCCGAGATTTGATCGTCGGTATCTCGATACCTAGTTCAATCTCGTTACCGGCAAGTCTCTTTACTCGTTCCGTAACACATCATCCCGCAACTAACTCATTAGTCACAATGCTTGCAAGGCTTATAGTGATGTGCATTACCGAGTGGGCCCAGAGATACCTCTCCGACAATCGGAGTGACAAATCCTAATCTCGAAATACGCCAACCCAACAAGTACCTTTGGAGACACCTGTAGAGCACCTTTATAATCACCCATTTACGTTGTGACGTTTGGTAGCACACAAAGTGTTCCTCCGGTAAACGGGAGTTGCATAATCTCATAGTCATAGGAACATGTATAAGTCATGAAGAAAGCAATAGCAACATACTAAACGATCGAGTGCTAAGCTAACGGAATGGGCAAGTCAATCACGTCATTCTCCTAATAAGGTGATCTCGTTAATCAAATGACAACTTATGTCTATGGCTAGGAAACATAACCATCTTTGATTAACGAGCTAGTCAAGTAGAGGCATACTAGTGACACTCTGTTTGTCTATGTATTCACACATGTATTATGTTTCCGGTTAATACAATTCTAGCATGAATAATAAACATTTATCATGATACAAGGAAATAAATAATACTTTATTATTGCCTCTAGGGCATATTTCCTTCATGGACAGCGGTCAAGAACATCCTGAAATACCTGAAAAGGACTAAGGATATGTTTCTCGTTTATGGAGGTGACAAAGAGCTCATCGTAAATGGTTACGTTGATGCAAGCTTTGACACTGATCCGGACGATTCTAAATCGCAAACCGGATACGTGTTTATATTGAACGGTGGAGCTGTCAGTTGAAGCAGTTCTAAACAAAGCGTCGTGGCGGGATCTACATGTGAAGCGGAGTACATAGCTGCTTCAGAAGCAGCGAATGAAGGAGTCTGGATGAAGGAGTTCATATCAGATCTAGGTGTCATACCTAGTGCATCGGGTGTAATTGCCTTAGCAAAGGAATCCAGATTTCACAAGAGAACTAAGCACGTCAAGAGACGCTTCAACTCCATCCGGGATCAAGTCCAGCTGGGAGACATAGAGATTTGCAAGATACATACGGATTTGAATGTTGCAGACCCGTTGACTAAGCCTCTTCCACGAGCAAAACATGATCAGCACCAAGGCTCCATGGGTGTTAGAATCATTACTGTGTAAACTAGACTACTAACTCTAGTAAACCTTTTGAGTGTTGGTCACATAGCGATGTGAACTATGGGTGTTAATCACATGGTGATGTGAACTATTGTTGTTAAATCACATGGCGATGTGAGCTAGATTATTGGCTCTAGTGCAAGTGGGAGACTGAAGGAAATATGCCCTAGAGGCAATAATAAAGTTATTATTTATTTCCTTATTTCATGATAAATGTTTATTATTCATGCTAGAATTGTATTAACCGGAAACATGATACATGTGTGAATACATAGACAAACAGAGTGTCACTAGTATGCCTCTACTTGACTAGCTCGTTGATCAAAGATGGTTATGTTTCCTAGCCATAGACATGAGTTGTCATTTGATTAACGGGATCACATCATTAGGATAATGATGTGATTGACTTGACCCATTCCGTTAGCTTAGCACTTGATCGTTTAGTATTCTGCTATTGCTTTCTTCATGACTTATACATGTTCCTATGACTATGAGATTATGCAACTCCCGTTTACCGGAGGAACACTTTATGTGCTACCAAACGTCACAACGTAACTGGGTGATTATAAAGGTGCTCTACAGGTGTCTCCGAAGGTACTTGTTGGGTTGGCGCATTTCGAGATTAGGATTTGTCACTCCGATTGTCGAAGAGGTATCTCTGGGCCCACTCGGTAATGCACATCACTATAAGCCTTGCAAGCATTGCAACTAATGAGCTAGTTGCGGGATGATGTATTACGGAACGAGTAAAGAGACTTGCCGGTAACGAGATTGAACTAGGTATTGAGATACCAACGATCGAATCTCGGGCAAGTAACATACCGATGACAAAGGGAACAACGTATGTTGTTATGCGGTTTGACCGAGAAAGATCTTCGTAGAATATGTGGGAGCCAATATGAGTATCCAGGTTCCGCTATTGGTTATTGACCGGAGACGTGTCTCGGTCATGTCTACATAGTTCTCGAACCCGTAGGATCCGCACGCTTAAAGTTAGATGACGGTTATATTATGAGTTTATGTGTTTTGATGTACCGAAGGAGTTCGGAGTCCCGGATGAGATCAGGGACTTGACGAGGAGTCTCAAAATGGTCGAGACGTAAAGATCGATATATTGGACGACTATATTCGGACATCGGAAAGGTTCCGAGTGATTCGGGTATTTTTCGGAGTACCGGAGAGTTACGGGAATTCGCCGGGGAATATATGGGCCTTATTGGGCTTTAGGGGAAAGAGAGAGGGGAGGCTGCGTGCCCCCCAAGGCCTAGTCCGAATTGGACTAGGGGGAGGGGCTGCGCCCCCTCCTTCCTTCTCTTCTCTTTTCCCTTTCCTTGACTCCTACTCCTATTACTTGGAAGGGGGGGAATCCTACTCCCGGTGGGAGTAGGACTCCTCTAGGGCGCGCCATAGGAGGGCCGGCCCTCCCCCCTCCTCCACTCCTTTATATACGGGGGCAAGGGGGCACCTCTAGACACACAAGTTGATCTGTTGATCTATTCCAGCCGTGTGCGGTTCCGCCCTCCACCATAATCCACCTCGATAATATCGTAGCGGTGCTTAGGCGAAGCCCTGCGTCGGTAGCAACATCATCACCGTCACCACGCCGTCGTGCTGACGGAACTCTCCCGTGAAGCTCTGCTGGATCGGAGTTCGCGGGACGTCATCGAGCTGAACGTGTGCTGAACTCGGAGGTTCGGTACTTGGATCGGTCGGATCGTGAAGACGTACGACTACATCAACCGCGTTGTGCTAATGCTTCTGCTTTCGGTCTACGAGGGTACGTGGACATACTCTCCCCTCTCGTTGCTATGCATCACCATGATCCTGTGTGTGCGTAGGAATTTTTTTGAAATTACTACGTTCCCCAACACAAGGGCCACAATTTGGCCAACCCCGCTTAGCCAGTCTGTCGGCGGTCCAAATTCTATCTTGCAGCGCGAGCCAAGAAAAGAACTTGACCTTCGGTGGGGCCCAAGGCTTCCAAACCATTTGGTCCATGGGGGAGAGGACCAAACCCAAAAATTGTGCCCTGTAAGCAGATGCCGCAGAGTAATGCCCAGAGTCTGAGTGTTTCCATACTATGTCGTCCTCAGCAAGCTCATCAAGATGCACCTCACGCAGAAGCATCCAAAGGGTGAAGAATTGTGTTACATGTTCGGTGGAAACAACCTCAGTGGCCTGATTTTGAGGATCCACGCGTTTTTCTTGAGGGCCTCCCGTATCTTTCAATGTTTCCGCGATGAAGACTCATAGATGAGAGGAGCAATGTCCTTGGGCTTGCACCCAAGAAGCCAAGGGGATTCCCAGAAGGGTGTCTTCGCCCCATTCCCGACCTTGATTGTGGTGCTAGCATAGAAGAAGTTGAGATCTTCCTCATCACACGGGTTACCTCTCCCAACCCACAATTTTGTTGGCTACTTCCATTCATACCAAGGCCACCGCAGTCTCAAAGCCCGCGCGAACTTATTGGTGTTGAGGACCCAAGCCCACCACAAGCAAGCGGCCGACTGACAATGTCCTAATTGACCTTGATGGTTACATGATTTTTCTTTGTCCTTTTAGCTTGCAAAAGGGTTAGATAGAGTTTACAGGTAGTTCAAGAAGTTCAGTTCTGTGATTAGAGGCGGATAAACTTGGAGGAATTCCTGCATTCAATTAGTTAGACCCGGTTAGCAGCTAATAATCATCACAAGGCGGCGGCATTTTAGATATGTTCCTCCCCGGTAGTTCATGTAAATAGGAGGCCGCAATAACTGATGCAACATGTGAAGCTGGATACCGGAAGTTGAGAGCTCGTATCATGGATTTGATTGTTACTCCCTCCGTCCCATAATATAAGAGCGTTTTTGTAAATACACAACAAGAGAATCTCGTTAAGGAACAAATGAACATCATTGGCTTGCACCATGGCTGAATTTTTTTTCAGTGTACCAATCAGGACTTGTGCACAAGATATGCTAAAGTCCCAGACAGCCGGAAACCTTTTCATCACTTGTTCCCCTTCTCTTTTCAGTTTTAGATCTTATTGCCATCATTCATATAGATGATTTTTAGGTCACAAAAATTTCCGGAAAATGTCTGACTTGGAGTACATCATGTAAATATTATTTTTAGCCATAGAGTTCAAAATATGCAGCCTATTCTGCACAGCCAGCATACACCAATCTGTTTCGAAGCAGCATATATAACAAGCTGCTAACCGGTAAAGACGGCACACAAGCGAATCAAACAAGACAGCATAAAGTGGTTTTGCTAGATGAACATGAGCCATTTATAGTAGTGTTTCCAGAGTACACATAATAAAGAGAAAAAAAGACATGGACTTGAAGCATCCATTGATTCATCACACACGGAGACTTCCGATTATTCGAGTTCCACCTGATACAACTGAATGGAGAGAAAAGGATAAAAGGGGGGTGGACTCCTGCCGGAGTTCACCATTGCCGTTTTGTGACTTGCCGATTCTTGCGTACCTCAGGCGACCACCTGGGAGGTCAGGAGAGGCACCGCAAAGCTGGAGCGCTTCCTGCGCAGGAGGGCTCAGCTCTGCGGTTCATCCCGACCCTGCTTCCGCTCTCAAGAGCCATGTAGATGCTCGAGCCATGCGCCTTCCATAGTCGGTAGGGGCTGTGGACAAGAGAAGAGGGAAGGGTTGCCTTATATGCTCGTGAGGATGCTGATGTCTGCAGGTGCTTTGCCAGGTAAATCATAGTGCAAGGACCAAGAATCTGCAAGGTGGCATTTTAAATTGGCCAGCGTACAATGCATTATTGGAGAAAGGACAGTGAGAGTAAACTAAACTTTACTGTGTCGAGTGCTCAATTGCTGGGATTCACAATGATGTCGTTGTTGCCCCGCTACATGTCAATTTCATCTACATTCTCTCTCTAGAGAAATTCCCATTCCACTCCCAGACCCACTGTTAACAAAAACAATTTATTTACTCACGAGAACAATGTTAAACCTATATTGTAAGAAAGGTAAGGCAGCAGTTGCGATCAACATCCAATTCCAGGGCATCTAGACCGGTAAACTTCGTGAGCATCTCTTTTCACAAGGTACAGATTTTTACCTCATTATCTCCTTGATTTGTCATTTGGTCTTCGCTCCTTGTCCCATAATTCCATTGACATTAGCCTTTTCAGTTTTATCCAATAGCACCTCTAATTTACCAGTTGTGTTTTCTCATAAAAATGTCAGTTATGTAGGTCCTTCCTCACCAAGCAGTACTTTCAGCAAGCGATATTTCCCAACAAAATGAAATTCAGGAACTGATCATGTGGGCTGAATGTACTATAAAATATAGAGGTAGCCTAAAAGCCTTTACAAAAAGCTGAAGAAGCACACTCCACCTCTAAAGCTATGCCTTTAAGAATATGGAGCTAGAGCAATGTGGCCTTCCTATTCAGCCACTACTTCATTCTTATCCGAAGTGCTGCATTTCCCCACCCTGGAGTGTAAAGTACTAGAAAGCCCTCTATCTAATTAAATCGTCTCCCATCTCGATGCTGTTAAAGTTGACATGATCACCAGATCTCAGTTCCAACTTCCAAGTAAGATTAGCACTCTCGAGTCCCAGCTGGGCCATCCTTGAATACACATTAAAATCCTCAAAAAAAATCAACTACGTATAATCAGTGGACAAGTGCTCCCAGTACGACAGCAAGGAAATCACTACCACGAATCGTGGGGCTCCACTGCTCCACCAAAGTGGGATTTAATCGTTGGCCGCAATCAAGTGGAGCAATCCAACGAACTTTCTGAATGTTCGTTCTTTTAATAGATGGCTGAGGGATGCACATAGTGAGTGCCCTCGCAGAAATGCACCAATCAGTGACGTCAGAGACAACCAAGGTCTGTGGTTCCCACCATAGTGATTGGTTGGTTACCACCTGGCGATGGCCAACGGAACATGCTGTACCTGGTTGATTCTATCAAATCCAGGCAGGCAGGCAGTAGATACTAGAGTTATGTTTTTAACCAAGTTACTTACACTTCTTACCAATGGTTATGTGGGTAATTCCTATAGCTGCTGTAGAGCTGACTAATTGGGGAATGGTTATTATGCCACCAAATATACAGCATCTCCTCGTGGATGTGGAAATCCAAATGCTCAGCCAAACTCAAAGCTTTTGCCTGTTTGCTCTTTAATGACAGACTAAATAGTCAAGATATGCTTGAAAGACGTAACTTCCATACGAATGGCGGTTCCAGCTGTGTTACGTACCTCGGGGACCCTTGAAACTCGTGATCATATTTTCTGGAACTGCTCCTTCAGCAGGGGCTGCTGGGCCTCAATTAATCTTCACCTTGCTCCTTCCTCTCAGCAAACCTCTCTCCAGAGAAGCCTTTCTTGTAGCAGCTTGGAACATTTGGAAACAAAGAAATGCTAGAATTTTTTCATAATATTCCTCCTAGTTTAGCCTCCTGGCCTTTCCTCAGTAAAAGAGACCTTTTCCTTCTCTCTTACAGAATGAAGGATGAGCAGGCTTACCAGATTAGCAGTTCTTCTCCCCCTCCCCCTGTACAGCCCGCTCTTGCAAATATTACTACGTACAACTTTGTACTAAACCAGCGACAAGTAATATGGATTGGAGGGAGTACTTGTTTTACTAAATTTGTACTGTCGAGCCTCCCCTGTAATTTTCCGTTCAAAAAATATATATCATGTTCAGGGTTGGAAATTAGGTTTCTCATGCTTAATAAGGAGAGTAAAACAGATGTATAACGGCCCGTGTTTACTTAGAAAGTTAAACTCTGGAACATAGATACAGTATTCTTACCAGACTAATCCATAAATTAGGTTTAGCCATGTAGGGGTGACCCCCTTCACGTCAAAGAATCCCCTAGCCATTCATGATGAAACCAAAGGAGGCCATGACATCAGCAGATAAGGTCTGGAAAGTCAACTATATTGTCAATTCAATACAACAGGGCTGCAAAGATGAGTAGGATCAAACTAGAGATTTTATGTCAAACAGTAAATCAGATTCTCTACAATGAAAATTCAAGCAATAGGTTGTCACATAGCCTCGTCTTGGGTCTAGATGCTTCTGTGCAAATCAGTGGGATGAATCCAATACAACACTATAAGGCTCAGCTAAAGGGTAGATTAACATACCCACTGCATGTCAGCCATCAGGCGAAGGCCTAAGAGCACAACTAAACCGGCTAGTGTAAGCCATTCTAGCATAATAAAATTCAAGTCCCCTTGGTAGCTAACCTAAACAAACAGTTGCTATTGAATCCTTTTTAAGGAAAAAGGTCAGAAAACATCAAAGGTTACTTAGCTAAGACTGAACACATGACTATCTTTATTGTTCATGTTCGGAATACAGCTATTCTTGGTGACCTGATGTAGAAACAGATAATTCTTATTAGTGCACAGTTAGTACTTAGTGGTGTCAGATAGAAGGATGCAGGAAGGGAAACCTTAGAGCTTTCTTCGCTTATCATCCCAAGCAAACCATATGATTCTAATTATTCTATCTCTCTGACTTGCCAACCAGCATTCCCGCTTATTCAAAGTGACACAGATCTCATCTTGTCCATTATTACCAAGGTATCTCATTCTACTGTAGATGATTTGCCTCTAATGAATTCAGAACAAGTCACAAACAAATTGAAGCATCCTTTGAAGTTATCTTCAAATATTACCCATAGTTATTTATACCACTGTCATGTAGGAGTACATGTCAAAATTGACTCATGTCTTCATTATTTTCACCGATAGGAGCAGAACAGTTCTGTAAACTGGACCAGTTGATCTGTTCTGCGTCCTGCCTTCTGAGCCATGTGTGATTAGCACAAAGGCAGGACTCAGAACTTTCTGGGAAAATGCAAACGATAAAGAATAAAGTAGCTCTACTGAAGCGTGGTTTGAGTATTGCTTCATGAGTCACTAGTAACTTAGTAAGATCCACTAGACCGCAATATATTTTTAACTTATCAGAAAAGTAACTAACAACTTTTTTGTCCTTGTTTTGGCCCGCTGAGGCTGTGGCAACTACTCAACACCTCATATTTCATCCAAGAAAAACAATGATCCAACACTTTTAAGAATCGTGATTAGCATGTTGACCATACTGTGCAGTAGGTTAATATAAGCAACAGTGCATGCACTGGAAAAGTAAAATCGGTAACCATTCCAGCCGTTATCAGAATGTGATCAAAAAGAAAAATAAGAAAGCACTGCGTACAGCATACTGTAAGTTTTCAGACAGAATTATTAGTTTATGACCAGCGAAAAGCTCAGTCAGAGGCTCTTCCAGGTAGATGTCTAGATTGTTGCTGAATCATCACTTCTATGCACCAGTCACCAGATGAACTTCAAAACAGTTTGTGCTCAAATAACATGAACAGATAGCTTCAAAGTTTTGTGGAAGCTTACAACAAATACTGATGACTGTGAATGCCTAGCTATAAATTAGACATCATACTACTATAAGCTCATCATTTGAAATAAATTAACATAAATTCAAAGAGCTACCTGAATGAAATCAATTTGGTTCATTCAGGGAATAGGTTGGTCCATGCCATATTGATACTTCAACTGGGCATAATGATGTTTTACGCCTTAAGAGGTTGGGTGGTTGACTAGGTTCTCTGGTTGCCACACACGGAGAAGGCGGTCATAAAATGAACAAGTAGCGATAACTGAAGAATTTGTGTTATGTTCCGCTGCTTCACTTGTCTGCCAATCTGCACCATATGCTAAGGACTCATGCTTGCCATATGTTTCCATTATGGTAGCATCTCCAGCCCCTGCTTTAACAATGGCAAAACCGTTGTGCATGCAAGCAGCCAATACGACATCTGCAATATTAGGATGATATTTCAACCTCCATACACCACCTCCTAAATTTAGGGACTTCTCGTTCACAGGTTTCATCATTGATCTCATGTCCCAAACTCTGAGAAATTCATCATAGCTTCCAGTGAGTAGCATATTCCCCTCCAATGGGTTCTGAGCAATGCAACACACACCCATAGTATGAGTCTTCTTATTCCGAAACACGGCATTCGATGGGCTTTCCCGCAAATCCCAGCAACCGAAAGAGCAGTCGTCCGATCCACTGTACAACAAGTGTGGTCTTGCACGATCGAAATAACATGTCCAAACTTCATACTGATGAGCAGTCCATTGTTCTGATACCTCCAGGCGGTCCTCTCTCATGGGAACCACAGACAGTGAACCATCTGATAATGCAACGGCCAGGGAATCGGCATTTTGGTTCCAGTCCACATACAAGCACATTGATGAAGAAATGTTTCCAGCAACCACATCTGTGAGAACGACACCTGTGTAATTTGGTCATACAAAGCACTTGTATCAGCCCTCAGGATGTACATGTACTTTTAGACATGATCAAGATATTACATATATGAAGTGTTTATACTTTACAGCTACATCAGTTCCCGGGATCAGTACGGAATTCACCAGGTTAACTTTTTAATCGAACAACGATATTATGAACAATATGAGCAATGCATTTCAAGAGGACTAGCAGAGCAACCCAACTTTACTTTGATCATCAATCAGCAGCAATTACCCTAGTTGTCAACAAAGTAATGGCAATCTTCCCAGAATATCGCAGCCTACAAACAGCTTGTTCTGAATCCAGATTAAACTACGCCTTTAGTATGAACATTGGTAAACAAAACCTGGTCATGCGCTAGTTTTTACATAACAGTTTTGTTTCGAAATTTACTCGGATAGTAAAAGCAGTAGCAAGCAGCACCTTCGTCCGAGCCGTCTTCATGCTCGAGGCGCCGGAGCACGAGGCGGCCGTGGGCGTCGGCCTGCGCGAGCAGCGGCGCCGTGGGGCTCCACTTCATGTCGAAGACGCCGGCGGTCTCCACCGTGTGGAGCAGCCGGAGCCGTCGGGACTCGTCCTCCGCGCCGGCGTCGACGGAGAAGAGCGACACGGTTCCCGCGCGGTCCTGCTGCTGCTGCTGCTCCTCCTCCCCCGCCTGCTCCTGCAGCGTGTACGTGGCGGCCGCCAGGATGTGGCGGAAGGGGCGGTGCGGGCAGAACTCCACCGCGTCGGCGTTGCCGCCGAGGTGGCACGACCCCACATCCATCGCTAGACCCTCGCTCTCCCCCGGATGCAGACCTCAGCGGCGGCGGCCGGCGGCGGCGGCGAGAGTGGAGGGCTCCCAAATCGTTGAGCTTGAGCGGCAGGGGCAAAAGAGTCAATGGTCACCAGTCAAACCTAGTCATACTAACCTATCCTAATCATGTGGCGGGGGCGAGCAAACGGACACCGATGGGCACCTTAGCCGCGGCGATTCCCGTGACCGCCGGGCCGACGGCGGCGTCTGGACACGCCGGCGACCGAAGACGACGCCGCCGCGGCTCCGTCGCCGTGCGCTGCTCCTCCGCGGCCGACGAGCGGCAGGCCCTCTTCAGCCGCATCGCCCCCGTCTACGACCATGTCCGTACCTCCCACTCCCCTCCCTCTTTCCGCTGCATTGGCAAATACGTACTGTGCTGACGACAGCGCTGCGGTGCCGTGTCCCTTGCAGCTCAACGACGTGCTTAGCCTGGGGCAGCACCGGACGTGGAAGCGCATCTGCGTCTCTTGGTCAATGTACATCCCTGGTGCTAGTCGCGGTAATGTGAATTCAGAAGACAACTGGTTGATGGGAACTTTTTGTTTTCTGAACATCAGGGCGAAGAGAGGGGATCGGGTTCTTGATCTCTGCTGCGGGAGCGGCGATTTGGCGTTCCTTCTGTCCCAGAAGGTCGGCCTAGACGGAGAGGTTGGTACTCTGCTGAAATGTCGGGCTGGCTTCAGGGTTCAGAATATCCAAGCAATCTTTTTGGGGATGGCAATCTTATGGTCCAGCCTCTCAAATGTCACAGGTGGTGGGTGTCGATTTCTCAGGGCAGCAGCTGCAAACCGCTGCTAGCCGGCAGGACCAACGCTGGAAGGCTTGCTACAAGAACATCAAGTGAGCACCCCCAATGTGAGAGCTTGGGAATTCTGAAATTCCTGCTATGTGCAGCTTTGTGAGGATATGCAGAATGTGCTTGTCTTTTGATCAGGCTAACTGCTTATGTGCTTGGCTAAGACATGCTTTGTCGCAGATGGATCGAGGGCGATGCACTTGATTTACCTTTCACGGACCATTACTTTGATGCTGTTACGGTTGGTTATGGATTGCGCAATGTGGTTGACAAACCCAAAGCAATGCAAGAGATTCTTAGAGTCCTAAAACCAGGTTGGGTGTACGGTTCAAGTTTTGGTCCAGTTCAGCATGAATTCTCATGATTTGGTTTTACTGGACTACAGGATCACGAGCATCTGTTCTAGATTTTAACAAGAGTTCATCATTTTTCACGGCATCGTTACAGGTAAAATTTCAGCCCATCTTGGATACATGATACAGATGAATTGGCCTGTTAAACTTTTCTGACAAAGACCAATCATCCACTTTTCCACCATGACATTGTAGCAGAATCATATGTTGGCTTCATGCCCCATATAAGACTTTGGAACTGATCCTAACAATTCTCACTAACTATTTTTTTTTCTTGGACAGAGTTGGGCGATCGATAATGTGGTCGTTCCTCTGGCTAGTAGCTATGGACTTACTGAAGAGTACAAGTACTTGAAAAGTTCGATATCACAGTATCTTACAGGTTTGAACATAATGTTTCGTTCCTGTGAAAACTTCCATGACACAGAAAATATATCACGTCATCATGTGATACATAATGCGTGTCTAAGAACTAAACTAGAGTGCACCTAGAAAAAAGAATAAAACAAGAGTGGTGTATCTCAAAACTTGCTACTCTGATAGCACAAGTACATCAACAGACATCTCAACTTGTCCTGATGGAGTACATTAGGATACCATCTATTTCCTTCATGTGCAAAGCCATGACATTATATAGATGTACTACATATCATCTGCTTTTTTTAAGATAATAGTGAATTCTTTTGGTCCAAACGATGGAGTGGTATGTGCCATTTCTTTTTTTCGAACCATGCAGGAGAATTGCATGTATTATATTAAAGATAGAAAAGATGTAAAATACGTCACGACCTGTCCGATAATTTAGTAGACTATGTACCATTTCACCAATGACTATGTACTACTTTCACGATTTTATCACCTTCCTTTATTTACATCAAGCTTGTCTTTGTTTATCTGTTGTCCAGGAGAGGAGTTGGAGAAGTTAGCCACAGAAGCAGGGTTTTCCTCAGCCAAGCACTACGAACTTGGTGGAGGGCTCATGGGAAACCTAGTAGCAACTCGCTGACTATAATTGTAGCAATGAACGGTGATCTGTATGAATTATCTGAATTTTTAAATAATTAATTTTCCTCTGCATTACCGAATATGCAGTTTGGCTGATCCCAAACTGAACCAATGCTTCAAACCTCCCAACTGTGCATTTCTCTTGCTTGAACAATAAAACAACACACCTATGGCATGGAAACAATCAAGTCACCATGAAATCACACCTACGGCATGGAAATCAAAACAACAGTTCTGAGATGCAGGCCGTTCAATCAAAGTCATGGTTCTGAAGTGCAGGCGCCACTGCGCATACCAGGTGTGCTGCTCTGCCACTTCTGAGCAATAAGACTGGAAATTGGGCATAAAAACAAGCACCTCATCATCTTATTGGTGGAACTGGGAAGGCATGGGAATGATAGGTGAGAATTTCAGGCCCTGAATATTTTTCCGGTGAAGCGCACTGCTCTGAATTCTGAATCCTGTATCCTCTGCCCTCCTCTGTTTATTCGTTCCCCATTTCGGCAGTTCAGATCTACACTGGAGTATTTATGTTTAGTGATTTTACCAGTGACTACGGTGAAACTTCTTTGGTTAAACTCGATGAACGACCTAGCAAAATATTCGCAGTAAAACACAAGTAACCTCCTACTAGGAGTCTAACGCCGAAAGGGTGATATGTATGAATCTGAATTTTAAGTTTGTGAATCCATTTTCCTTTACATTGCCTGATATGCAGTTTTTGCTGATCCCATTCGGAACCAATACCCCAGCTGTGCATTTCTCCTGCTTGAACAAGAAAACAACACACCTACGGCATGTGAATCAAAATCACAGTTCTGAAGTACAATCATGGTCACAGTTCTGAAGTGCAAGTGCAGGCGCCACTGTGCATGCCGGGTGTGCAGCTTCTGAGTAATATGACCGGAAATCGGACATAAAAAACAAGCACCTCCTCGTCTGATTGGTGACTGGAACTGGGAAGGCAAGGAATGATCAGGTGAGAATTTCAGGCCCTGAATTTTATTTCTGGTGAAGTGCGCACTGCTCTGAATTCTGAATCATTTATCCTCTGCCCTCCCCTGTTTATTCGGTCCCCATGTCGAGGGTTCAGATCTACAATGGAGTAATTATGTTCAGTGGTTTTACCAGTGAGCCTGGTTAAACTCGATGAACAATCCAGCAAAATATTGGCAGTAAAACACAAGTTACCCCATACTAGGAGTGTAGCACCCAAATTCACAAGCTACTGACAAAACAAAAGGTTCACAAGCTACAACGAATTCTTGGATCAATCATTCCAGCATAAACCACTGTCTTACAAGTTCCTAGCCACTAGCTCTGCTAAACAATCTGGAGCAGCAAACAGAAAATAAACACCCAAATTACTCTCAAGTCTCAGCTAAACCAAGGACGGACCTATCAAAAACTCTTGACCACCCGCTCCAGTCCAGGTACATAGGGAGAGACCAATAACAAATTAAGCATCATATATATGTAGCTATATATGTAGGTTGGCGGCACAGATCCATGGACTAGTCCTAGTAGCAAGCAGAGGAAGACTAGTTCCTGGTGTTGTCCATGGCGAGGATGGTGCTGAGGTTCATGGGGCTGATGTGGTCGGTGGTGCCGTGCATGAAGTTGGCGACGATGATACGGTTGGCCCGCTCCGTGGGGTGGAAGGCGTCCCAGTAGGCGTACACGTCCCGGTTGGCGCACACGTTGGACGCCGGCGTGCACAGCCCGATCCCGTTGTACGGGCCCTGCCCGCAGCACGCGATCTTGGCCGTCGCGAACCCTGCATGCCAGCGCTCATATTAATTCTCTTTCTTTCACAGATCTGCATGCCAGCATGATCGAATTTTGTTTGATCGAGACGAGACCATACCGTACTGCTGCGGGTTGAACATGAAGTCGAAGCTGACCCTGTTGGTGTTGGCGGCGATGAAGACGTCGTCGTGGCCGACCTCGCCGTTGAGCTCCGTCAGCATCCGCTCCAGCTGCGGGTTGAAGAGGTCGGCGGCCCGCGTGAGGTCCGGCGCGCAGGACCCGTCGAGGCTGTGGAGGGCCAGCTCCGCCGGCACGCACCCGATCATCCCCGTCCCCGTCACGATCACGCGACGGGCGCCCAGCTCGTACAGCCGCTGCACTCCATTCCATTTCCACATCCACACGGTCAGTTAGGCCCTGTTTGGTTCATAAGTCCTAGGACTTTTTTTAGTCCCAACTTATAAGTCTCAAGTCCCTAAAAAGTCCCTACCTGTTTGATTCCTGAAACTTATAAGTCCCTGTAAGACCATATTACAACTATAAGTCCCTATAAAACTCTCCTTGAGAGTCTTATTTCATAAGTCCCAAATGCCCATTTTAAGTCCCTATAAGTCCCTCCTGTTTGGTTTAGATGGGACTTATAGGGACTTTTTTAAGTCCCTAAACTAATAAGTCCTTGGAAACAAACAGGGACTCTTACTTTCGGTGTAAGACAACTTAGACAAGACCAAGCAGCTCGCGCCGTTGCATCTTGCATTGCATGCATGCCACCCCCCCGACCCAAGCCTCTACCCACGCCCTACACGTAGCTGAAACGAAGCATGCATGCATGGATAGTAGGAGTACCACACACGAAGACGAAGGTGCATGCATGCACGATCGAGCGCCACAGTTGTTGCATGTGGGAGGAGTGAATGCATCGTGACAACCTCTCGATGGGTGGTACTACAACAGTAAAAAAACAGTACTAAAACGCGAGCCTGCTGCTCTTTTACTGCGGAGAGAGACGCATGACAGATGCGTATGGCGTGGTGCGCGCGTGTGTACCGTGTACTCGACTGCTGTCCACTGGTTGGCCTATATTGATTGCATGGGCAGAGTGGTTGGTGGCAACATCCAACATGCATGCATTGCATCCAGACGATCCATGGATGCCGAGACAGACAACACTACTCCAGCCCTCCCTCCCTCCCTACGGTAAGAACTGAGTTTTCTCGGTTGGGAAACTCGGCAGGGCAGTGCCAAATGTTTAGGCCTATCGTCACTGGAGCCTAGTATGATGAATCATAAATGCCAAGGATTTCAGATCTGCACCGATGCAAAGAGTTGTGGTACTGCCCTGAATCGGTCTTCATTTCCTTTCAATGTAGGAGTACTCTCTGTGGCTCCACGTAATGTAAATATTGCGGTACTACTACTTTGGAAATACTATGGGTAGAACATTTCCTATTGCTGTTTTGAGCTCTTTAAGTTGATGATGCCTGATCTCTAGCTGGATTATGAAATAGGAGTACCACTACTGACTGAAAACTCATCTCGAACTGAGAATGCACTATGGATGCGAGTGATCTTACCAACAGCACTTGTGGGCTTAAGTGCGAGCTAGTAAATTTGATACTGTGTTTGGATTCAGCCTCCGCAGTGAAGATGTCTCAGACAGTTACTGAAACTAGCTATCAACCATGAATAAAATCGTTTCTCGCTTCATGGTCCAACTCTTGCCAGAAACAGTGTGCTTTCTGAATTCGGCGTGCAGAACACTACAGGCCGTGTCAGTTTGTTGCTTGCTGAACGTACTACCCAAAAATGACTCCACTTCAAACAAATGTTCACCGGTGCTACCGCCCATCTCTCTCACCATCATATCAGGCAGGCAGGCGGGCAGCCTACAGACTCATCTCTTTCCACTACTGTTCTAGACAGCGTGCGGCATGCAGCAAGCATTTCGTTTCCCTGTCTAATTTTGGGAATTTTAGGCCAACCACTCTTGTAGACCATACTGACAAAATAGAAGACAAAAAACGTCCTGACAAATTTTCTACTTCAATGCTAATCATGTTTTTTGTAAAACTAATTAATCATGTTTGTTGGATTATGCTGAAGCATGTTTTAGTATATCTTGGCATTTTGGATGGAGTGCACTTTTTTTTTACAAATGCAAGTATGCTTTGGAGCAGAAATTATGTATTTTTGGGAATTAATTAGTGGCAAGTAAGTAAAGATAAATTACCGCGAGGACTTTCTTGTACTCGGAGATGATGAAGGGGACGTAGTCGTGGATCTCGAACTGCTGGGACCTGGCGGAGAAGGGCACCAGGTAGTAGTTGTTGACGAAGTCGTTGCCGCCGAGCGTGATGAGCACCAGCGACTGGCTCACGCGCTCCCTCGCCGCGTCCTCGCCGATGTACGCCGCCAGCCTCCGCTGGTAGTCCTGGAAGTTCTGCAGCTGCTGTGCGATCCTGATGATGTTCACCTGCACCCACACGCACAGCATTGTCATCTCCCCGTTGCATTTCATATAGATACGTACTACATGATTCAAGCGTGCGTGCGCGTGGAGCTTACGAATTGCACGCCGGTGTCGTTGAGGATGCCGACGCCGGCGGACGCGAAGTTGGCGCCGACGAGCAGGTTCTCGCCTCGCATGTAGGGGCTCAGGTACGGCAGCGCGGGCTCTGCCCCGAGGTACTCGCCTGATCAAACATGCGTGCAATGTCAAGAACTGCTCGATCTCTCGACAGACTAACGAAAGAGAGAGAGAGAGGCATGCTGTGATTAGCTGAGCTAGATCAGAGGAGGCGCGCTGGAGACGTACTGATGATGTCGGGTATGTTGAGGCCGTTGGAGAACCTCCCCGTGGGCATGTGCGTGGGGAAGTCGATGCCGTAGGGCGGCGCGTCGGCGCGCGCCGTGGTCATGAGGTAGTTGTTGTTGCCGTTGTCGACGAGGGAGTCGCCGAAGACGAAGAAGGCGCGCGCCGCGGACGCCGTCGGCGCCGAGGCCCCGAGGAGGAGTAGGAGCAGCGCCCCGACGACGAGGAGGACCGGAGAGCAAGCGTCCATAGCTAAGTGGCCAGAGAGGACTTGGGCACGACGACTCGTGTCGCGCGAGTAGCTATGGGACTGGCGAGCTCCAGTGGGTGGCTGCGACTTGGCAAGGCGCGCACGTCGTGGACACGAAAGGTGGCGAGCGCCCTATGCCTCCTCTTATAGCGGCCAGAGGCCAGACTGAACTCTCACTAGCTGTCTCGCAACCTCACTCACTCAGAGCGCCGAGTTAAGGAGGCCGGACGGCAGTGGGTTAGTGGGTTAGCGGGCGGGAGACAGCTAGCTTGGCTGGCTAACTAGGACCACCCGAAACGGATCGCGTTAAATGAGGCGAAAGCGGGTCGATGGATGGCACGGTGGTTGGGGGCGCTAAATGCGGCGCCTTGGCGTGCGACGCCGGCCACTCGGCACTCGCTCTCCGCCGTCGGCTCCTGCCTCGGATCACGTGCCGGCCCTGCGCGCGATGGGGGCGCTAGCTGCCTATTATTGCCCGGAGGCTGCAGACAGATCGGCTCATCTGATCGACCTGAGAGCCGGCACGGCGCCGGAATGGAAGGCCTCCTCGTCGCAGTCTTTCAGAAAATTCAGACGGCGCAGGCCCGGGGTGCCAACCTCAGTGCCCGCTTGTTTTTCTTTTCTTTTCTCGTTTCTCTAGCTCATGATTCATGAGGATCTTAGTCTAGCTAGAAAAACATTTGCACCCATGCACGGATCATAAGAGGATGTTCATGTGATGAGAATGACATCGGATTCTGTTTGGAGAAACTCGATCGAGCTCTTGCTAGTTTAATTGTCTGATGACGATTTATGTGCGCTCCAGTGCACTTGTTATTACTTCTAAACGGGGACATATGTAGCACGAACAGCTTAATCTCAGTACTGCCGGCAAGAAAATGACGTGTACTACTAAGTATGAGTGCTCCCCAATTAAACCCATGTTAGGGTATCTCCAACGCGCATCACCAAAACACCTGCAAATGTCTGGATTACGTCGTCTCTGGACACTTTTAACCATTCAAAACAGATCATCAAATCAGGACTGACCGGTCCGGATGTCCGGAATCCCATAGACCGACCCTAAATCGGGGGAGCTCCGGGGAGTCCGGACATCCACCACGACGGACTTCAACTCTCCAGACCCACCCCAAAAGCCCACCCGAAGCCCCAGTATTTTCACAAATCCCGCCCTTCTCTGCCCATCTTGGCCTACGCAACCACCGCACTCTATCAGATCCGCCCGCCACCCAGGTACCTCCGCTCCTGCCGACGACATCCATGGCAGACACTGTGCACAACACTATAATTCAAATGCCATAGTGAAATTTCTTGACGTTCTTGTTTTTGCTTACTTTGAAGCAAACATGATAGATTCCGATGAGGAGTCGAAAGCGGGTCGGTGCATGGACCGGGAGACACACTATGGTTGGGCGCTAAATGGGGCACCTTGGCGTGCAACGCCGGCCACTTGGCTCTCACTCTCGAGCGTCGGCACCTGCCTCGAATCACGTGCCGGCCCTGACGCCGCCTATTATTGCGAGGCTACGAACCGAGCGGCTCATGCTCATCTGATCGGTTTGAGATCGAGCAGGCACAACGGCAGAATGGAGCTCTCCCCGAAGAGAAGGCCTCATCCGCATAGCCTTTCAGAAATTCGGGCGACGCACCTTAGTGAGGCCTGCATGCCCGCTTGTCGTTTTTCTTCTCTTATTTCTCTAGCTACTTCAAGAGTTTTGCGACTTGCCACGTGTCTAGTTTGAAAAACATTTGCACCCTTTTTTTTTAAGAAATGAGGCTCAATACGAGCCTGACTTTGAATTAACAAAGTCATCAACTGACCAGGATTACAAAAAACAAGCACAACGCCCAACTCCACTTACAAAGAGAAAAAAAAACATCAACATATTGAAAGATATAAGAACCCTAGAAACACATCTTACAACACAACCCAAACTTCAGGCACCTAAACTAGAGGAGATGAAGGGCCGCATGAAGAAGGAGTTGCCCTTCTTCTCCCTTGCCGAAGAGGGATCCTATCCCCTCGTTCTGGCTCGAAGGACGCCGCAACGTCGAGGGAGAGATGTGTTCACCCTAGAACATTTGCACCTACGTTCCGTGGATGAGAAGAGATTATGTCCATGAGAGTGACATTGGATTCTGTTTGGGGAGACTCGATCGGGCTCTAGATAGTTTGCCCGGCCAACGATCTATGCGTGCTCCAGTGTTACTAATAAACCATAAACCAGGACATGGAGCACGGACAGCTTGATCTCAGTACTGCCGGCGAGAAAACGATCGACTTGTACTCCCACTACTCCGTAATTAAAACCGGAGTTAATGGTCATTTAATCCCAAGATGAGGAAAATCACCAGACTAACAGTACCACATCGATCAAAAATTGAAATGAAGGATCTTCTTCTCAGTCGTGACCACACTACTAGTACACTACAGATAGTAACGTAGCAGTGAAAATTAACTCGAGAATGTCTACCTCTACCACCAGCTGCAGAGCTGCTCAGTCCATGATGGCTTTCTTGCCAATGTAGCCTCTGCCACTTTCTTCGATACAGAACCACAAAGCGGAAGCGACTCGCATCACAAGTCACAAGTCGTCGCGCGCGTCCGTCCATGGACTCCACACCACACCACTGTAGGAGAAGTAGAACTCGAAACGCCATGGGAGTACATTGCATCCATTTTTCATCCTAGCTTGGGCGCGCCTGGCCGGGCCCCTGACTAACCGCCAGTCGTCCTACCTGCAAGCAAGCTAGCGTCGGAGAGGCCGGCCGGCTGGCAGAGGTTAATCAATAGGCCTCCCTCGCCATGAATGCCAACCAACCGGTAACTCCCACCAGAAAAGAAAAGAAAAGCTTGATATGGTTATAATTCCGTCGTGATAGCATGTACTGTGCCGCTGGCCACTATTACGGCTCAACGGCCGTCGACGCTCGCTGTCGCTCAAGGAACCCGTAGCTGAAAAGAGCTACGCGTTCCCGCCTAAATATACCATAGTCGGCAAAGCTACACCGTCCGCCGTGTAGTACGTGCGTAGGCAGCTACCGCCCGGTCGGCTCCCATTCACTCATTCATGGCGCCATCCATATGAGGTGGTACTGCTGTGCCAGTAGCTATAGGATGTACTCGTTACAGGGGCACATGTGAAATTCATGGCGCGGTGGGGTGTGGTGGCGTGGGGTAGAAGGAAATTTCAATGAGCGCCCCGCCATGTACCATGCATGCACGGCAAATCATGCGCGCAGTGCAGTCGCCGATCGACCATGAATTCATGCAATTCGTCGTGCGTTATCTTGTCCTGAATTCTACTCCTGCTTGACGCCTTACGATCGTGCGGCCGGCCACGAGAGAAACCTCTCATTTTTCTTCAGGCTATGGAAGAGAAAAGACGTGCGTTTTCTGACCAGTGTCCGAGGAAGAAAAACACAAAACAGACCATTCATTGGAGGAAGGGAATATACGACCAATCGACCCTTCGGTCGTACTACTGTAGCGTATGTAGTAGGCGTCTTGATCTTCGTATATGAGAATAAAGGAATAAATCAGTCACAATCACTAACACATGAATAAATTCAAGTAGGCACTGCTTCAAAACAAAGAAAGAAGGTGTTTAGCAGGTTGCACTGTGCGCCAATTTCCTGAATTTCTCAACGTCTGAATATGACAAGTCATTTTCTGCACCACTCTATCTATCTTTGAATGAATTGCTGAATCATCACGAGCATCTATGCATGCCAAGTCGTCAGTAAACTTGGCTACAAAGCCGCGAATGCAGAGCTTTTTACTGGGACAGGTTAAATCACAAGCGGCCGATCTAGCTACCAGACGTAAAGCCTGAAGCGAGCATTCAACTCGCACAGTCAGGCCTCCCCCAGTGGCAGTTATGCAAAGCCGGCCTGGCTGGCTCCTGTGCGCCAGTAAGAAAGAGATCGGACCGATGATCTGTGCGACCGACAGCACGCATCCCCGCCTCGCCGTCTCTACCTGACAGCAGACGATCGCCGTGGTGTTGTAATGCAGAGATGAAAAGCTGCCGTAGATCGAAGATTCCGATCGATCTTCGTCCCCATGCCGGCCATAAGTTTTTCGACTGTGCGCACAGTGGCCCGGGTCATCCAGATCCGGTTCCACCGGCTGGTGCATACATTCAGACATGGATGCATGTGTTGAGGCCAGAGGTGCAGTTCCATCTCATCCGTGTGACTGTTTCACTGTGCGTCTGTGTTAACACGACTGGATGGTGTTTTTCGAGGGATTAGATAGACGAGTAAAAAACATTGGCACGTTCCGGAGTTTGTTTTATTGGCAGGTGGTGCCACACTGGTCGGCGGCGGCCATCCGTCCCTGCTGTGCACAGTCCTCGTCTCTCTCTGTCTCTCTCTCTCTCTCTCTCTCTCTCTCTCTCTCTCTCTCTCTCTCTCTCTCTCTCTCTCTCTCTCTCTCTCTCTCTCTCTTTCTGAACCTGCAAAAAGCCAAGAGGACGATATTCTACTGAATTAGGTGTAGTAGTTCTTTTTTAACAGTTTTGCCTGAATTAGTTTGTGCAGAGGTCCGAGCACTTGAATATTAGACGAGTCCATAAGTTGGAAGTAACCATGGTTCGGTTCGTTGCTTGGGTAAAGTCACCTCCTACGTGATGCTGAAACCTTTTCTTTTAGGGATACCTGATGGGACGCGGCGTTTTGGCTCTCGCGTGCATCTGCACCCAAGGTGAAGAGTAAATTCGTTTAAAATAGTAAAAAAAAAATCAAAACATCCAACTTTTTTGTGATGCTAGATGCTCATGTGTGTGACGTCATTTCAGTAGCTCTCAATAAAAAAACAAATATTGGGGTTGTAAAAAAGTATTGTTCACGTACTGTTTTGACCGATTTTGTCTATTTTGCCATGAGCTCCTCAGATGTCCGAACAAGCTGAAATTTGGCACAAACATTATTGGAACATCTTCCTCCTAATTTTTTTATTTTTTTTATTTCTTTCGAATTTACTCTTTCACCGGGTGCAGATGAGCCCGGGCACCGAATTGAATAGCAGAACCTGATGCTGCTAACGAAGGACTGCAGTCACTACCCAGCTGCATCTGCTTTAACACAACGCTGAATTGAGTTTCGAGATGCGGTTTTGCGGCAAGTTTGGGGACGTTGTCTCGCGTTGGCGCTGCCCCGTGGGCCAAGTTTGCTGGGTGCCCAACGAGTGTTGTTTCGGGGATGATCCTGTACGACGACAACAGATCCCAATGAAAACCCATTTGCTGCATGCTTGCGGCAAACGGGGCCTCCTATATGATGTATTCTGCGTCAAACAGGAGCTCGACGCACACGGGCGACACATGACTGAGCCGGCCCACCGACGCGAAAGCCGCTTGTATTCCCTGTGTCGCGACGTAAAAACCCACGAAAAACAAGTAGGCGACGCTAGGATATGATCACACAATCTCGCTCACACCAGACTGCAGACCGCGACCAGTTAGCCACTCCACCACAAAGCTGTTGATGAACATTAAGGTGTGAAACTCTATAACAACACACAGCAGGGTTGAGATTTTTGAAAACACATTTTAGAAACATTTCTTGAAAATTTCAAACAATTTGAAATGCCGTAAAAAAATATTCCAAGCTTTTTTTTTAAATGTGAACAATTTATGTAATCCGAATTTAGAAAAAACACGAACATTTTTTGCAAAACCTAACAGTTTTCTAAAACGTAAAAAAATGGGAAAATTGAAATTTTTCTGACATTGTAATTTTTTTAAAACAAGAAAAACATTTGCTGAAATTCCTGAACATGTTTCAAAACACGAATATTTTTCTGAAATTGTGAACAAGTTTTGGAACTGAAAACATACTTTAAAATTCCTGTACATTTTTTGAATGACATTCTGAACAGATTTTGAAAAGGAGAACAGTTTTTACAATTCCTGAATATTTTTTGAAAATGTAAACATACAAAATTTAAAAACGAGAACATTCTTATGAAATTACTGAACATTTTTTGAAACACGAATATTATTTGAAATTATGAACAATTTTTTCCAAAATTCCAGAAAGACTTTCTGTAACACAAACATTTTTTGAAATTTTGAACAAAATTTGAAAACGACAACATTTTCTAAAATTCCTGAATTTTTTTGAAAATGAAAGCAAATTTTGCAAACGTATAAAATTCCAAATAAATATTTGTAATTTTCAAACAAAAGAACATGAAAAATAAAAAAGAAAAGGGCAAAGAAAAGAAAAGAAAAGAGAAAAGCAACAGAAAAAGTTAAAATGAAAAAGAAAAAGAAAAAGAAACAAAAAGGGAAAAGGGGGGAATAGAAAAAACCGAATAAGGAACCTCCTAGAAGGTTTCCAAAACCAGAAAAAACCGGCTGGGAACCACCTAGAAGATTCCCAAAACCGGAATCGTTAAAACATTTAAACGGGACAACCCATCCGAATGCTCGTCCATCTGCCCGTGTGCGTCACCCCGACCACTTAGGGCGTGTTTGGTTGCCCGCATTAGGCCCAGCCTGGCCCGCGCGGGAAGAAAGTGGCCCGTTTGGTTGCCCGCGTTCATTGTGCGGCCCGCATCGTACGAACCTTAAAGCACGTCTAAGCCAGGCCCAGGGGAAACGCCCGAATCGGCAGTAGCTTGCGAGCCTGGCTCGGGCGAGGCGGGGGAGGGCGACGCGCTTGTCCCCTTGTGCGAACAGGGGAGATGGCGCGAGCTCGCCCGCGTCGCCAAAAAATCGGCGGGAGGATTTCGGCTCACCTCCCGCCGAGTCCACCCCTATTTAGCCCCTCCCTCACCGCCCCAACTCCCGCCACCATTCTCCCTCCGTTCGAGCTTTCCCGCCGACACGCATCGGCACCGACGAGCAGGTAAGGGGCGCATCTTCATCGGCCAGCGGTCCACGACATCGGCGCTCCTTCACCGGCCGGCGTTGATCTTCCACGACCGCCCCCCCTCGTCCTCAAGCTGCAGCCATGGCCTCTGTGATTTCAATCCCCCTTTTCTCTCTGTTCCTTCTAGCTAGATCTGAGCTGCAGCTAGGGTTTGATCTAGATGCATGGTTGATTAGTGGTTTGATCTGTGAGCTGATATGGTTGATTGCTATGCTGCGGTTGCAATTTGTGGTAGGGCTAGATGTTCAAGCATGTGGTAGGCTAGATTAGTAGTAGAGTTTGAAGTTGAACCTTGTGCTTGTGTTGAATCATGCTTAGATATGTGATTTGTAGGTATTGGTGATCCATTTGTAGCATGATGTTTGCTGTAGATGTATGTTCCTGCTCATATATTGTCCGGTATACTTGGTATGATAGCGATGAAGCATGTGCTTACTATGATAATGATGAACCATGTACATGTATGCTTCTGCTTTCATGGATTGTCCGGTATGTTGTGTGTTGGGCTTACTGTCAATGCGTGCTACGATTGTAGGACATGACCACGCAGACGCAAGATCTTAGTCAGACGCTTGTCGTGTCCGACAACCAGTTTGCTCCATCGTTTGTCGAGGACTCGCAGCCTATGTCCGAGATGGCACCTGATTCAGAGGTGTTCGCGTCTGATTCCCTCTATGTGCCGGTAGTGCTCGTTGAGCCAACTACTGCTGCTGTTGCTGCTGCCGCTGCACTCAAGCTAGCAGCAGCAAAGGCAAAGAAGGATGGTAGGTCGAACAACATGAAGTGGCAGCCGTTCATGTCCACGTTCGTGCTGAACAAGATGTGTGAGCTCATCTCTAGTGGAGTTAGGACTGACAAGGGCTTCAAGGAGGTGCACTTGAACACCGTTGCGAAGCAGGTGTTCGAGTTCTGTGGGCAAGAGGTGTCTGCCACCCAGGTGTACAACCACCTGAGGAAGTGGAGAAGTCGATGGATCCAAGTGTCCAAGCTGAGAGACCTTAGCGGCGCCTCATGGGATGAGAACACTTGCTCCATAGTTCTGGAGGCAGAGCACTACGCCGGCCATGTCGCGGTTAGCTCACAGCCCTCTTCCTTTTCATACTGTCCACCATTGCCTACTCCTAATCGCAACTAACAACACTTGTGTTTCATTCTTAGGACCACCCAAGGGACGCTGAGTTCCTCAACACACCCATACAGAACTACAGCCAGATGCAGCACATCTTCTCCTTCGGGCTGGCAACTGGGAAGCATGCCATGGGCTCGGGGGAGCCTCTTGGTTCTCCCATGCCAGACTTCCCTGGGACCCCGGACGTCGAGGTCCTTGATGGCCCTGACAAGCCCGCTGCGAAGCCCTTCGACAAGCCATTTGACCCCGTCCATGATAGGAAGAGGAAGAGAGGAGGCCTGATGGAGGAGGAGATCAATGTCTTTTGCAGCATGACTGAGGCGGTGAAGGAGGTGGCAACAGCCATCAGGGAGTGCAAGCCCCTCGACGTCCACCCTGACCTGTATGGCGCTGTCATGACCCAGGGTGGCTTTAGCGACGAGGCTCTCATGGCGGCTCTTAGCCACCTGCTTGACAACAAGGCTCAGGGTGTTGGATTCGTTGCCATGGCCGACGCTCACAGGGTGTTGTGGCTGAGGAGCTGGCTGGGCAAGCACTACTACTAGAGTAGTGCTGCCTGTGAGTGTGCATGATCCCCGACGGCGATGGCGATGGCGGTGGCGACGACGACGACGATGACGACGTACATTTTGTGTAGCTAGGGCTCAAAAACTATTTGATGGTCTGTATATTTTGGTGAGGTGGTATATAGTAACCCCTCACGCTGATGATGAACTTGCGGTGGTAGGACGACACCCTCTTTTGGATGTGGTGGTAGATTAACACCAAGGTAGTGCTAGGAAGAACTTGCTATGCCGTATGATCATGCATGCTTTACTTCTCTTCTGCTCCATTGTTGTTTGTGTGCTACTTTGCTTGCTACTTGTGTGCTCCATTGATTCGCTGCTTCAACTCTTGCTCTTGTGCATTGCTAGGGCAAGTGGTATGCCGTGTTCATCGGTAAGGCTCCAGGGGTTTATAGTTCATGGGAAGAAGCCAGTGCACAAGTGGCATCGTATAGCAACATCACCCATAGAGGGTTCAAGACTAGGCAGGCAGCAGAACAAGCTTACTGGTGCGAAAGCACGGCAGCAGTGTTGACTGTGGCAAGGTTGGAGGTGTCAAGGGGAATCGTCAGTTTGGGCTGAAGCTGAAGAACTTCATCATCTTCGCCCAGTTCATCGTCATTGTTGTGATGTGGCGTTGGTGTGCTAGGTGTGGGTAAGCTCACCAACTAGGGTACAAGGTAAGCACAACATGTACGTCGTATGCAACCAAACGCCGTGTTCATGTGCCGCTTGGGCTAATGCTGCCAACCAAACAAAGTGCACTTGCGTATTACCTAATGCAGAGACCCTAGATGCAGACAACCAAACAACTTGCAGATGACACATTTGGGGCTGTTTTTGCTCAACCAGACTGGGTTGAAAAGTGTATGCAATGCAACTACTGTTCAAAACTTGAACCAAACACGCCCTTACCTCAACCAACGGCAAATAGGAATTTCCGCGCCAAGCTGTCGGGGCTCCGCACAAAGGCGCACCCGACTAGACTGGCCCATTTTAATTTATCTTTTTACGTTTCTCTTTTTTAGATTATTTTTCTTTTTAAAATTTCGGTTTCCCTTTTTTGCTTTCTTCAATTTACTTTTCAAGTTTATTTTTATTTTCAAACCTATTCAAAATATTAAAAAATGTTCCTGTTTTCAAAATTTGTTCACAGTTTCAAAAACTGTTAGGGATTTTTTTATAAAGCTAGGGGTTTCAAAATGTTGTTCACAATTTCAAAACATATTCCCTTTTTCATATTTTGTTTCCATTACTAATTATTTCTCATTCCAACAAAATAAAAATTATAATTTTGTTTGCATTTTCAAAAAAGTTTGTGTTTTCTAATTTTTGTTTTGACTTTCAAAAAATGTTTCTGCTCTCAAATTTTGTTAAAAATTTATGAATATTCCTTCTCTCAAAAAATATTCGGGAATTCTAAAAATGTTCATGTTTAAAAATAGTCAGGATATCAAAATTTGATCACATTTTCATAAAATATTATGCTTTTAACAATCATATTTGAGTGTTACAAAAATTGCTCTCATTTAATAAAAAAATGTGAGGAATATCAAAAGATATTTTTGTTTAAAAATATTTGTGGCATCTCAAAATTGCTAGCAAGATATCTTTGAAAAATCTTTTCAAATATCAACCCTACCATGTGTTGTTTTATATTTCGAGCTTCCCGTGATCGACATCAGCCGTCAAGTCGAGTACATTCTTAGGAACATGAGCGAGGAGCGTGGGGTCACGAGTTTGAATCATCGCAACCTCGCTCCTTTTTCATGTATTTTTACATCGTGCGTTAGAAAAAGAAACAAGTGGCGTTGAGCTGCTGGGCCAGCCTAGTTGTGTGTGGACCCTATGCTTCGCGCCCCTATATGACGCAATATTCATCATACACAAGGACCTGGATCCTTTCCAACTCCTGTTTGGTGCATTAAACGCCCTTAAAGCGTTACTCGTACGCAGCGCACAGGGGGAGCCATCGCTGCGTGATAAATGGGTCGGCCCATTCTAGTCTCCCATTCACCAATTTTAGGAATGTAGGAACATTCAAGAATGTTCCCATTGATTTTCTTTGGACTAGTTTCTTTATTTCTTTTCGGCCGGATTTTTTTGAATTTTTTTCTATAACTGGTTTTGCTCGATTTTTCTCTTGTCATTTTATTTTTCTTTTCTTTTTTGTATTATTTTATTTTTTTTTCAAATTATAAAACCTTTTGCAAAATCATGCTCTTTTCTAAAATTTGTGAACCTTTTTTTACAAACAATTTCAACTTTTTAAAAGTTTTCATGAACTTATTTTCAAATTCTTGAACTTTTTCCCATTTTTGGGAACTATTTTCGAATTATGAACATTTCCATGTCTTGAAATTTTCTCGAATTTGTCATTTTTTCCTCAAATTTCGTGATCTTTTTTGAATTTAAGAACATCTTCCATTTTTTGATATTTATTCAAATACAAGTTGTTTTGGTTTTTCAAAAAGTCAACGGTCAAAGCTCACTGCTCAATGTTCCTACGTTGAAGTCAATGGCCAAACTGTGCTGGTTGTCGGTGCGAGCTAACACAATGAACAACGGCTGCGTCCGCGTCATGTTTGGCCGGGTAGGAGAGCGCGTGCACAAGGCACCGACAAGTAAGACTTTGTATCCTAATTCCTGCACATGTTTACAGAAAGTTAGCTACATCATGCCTCCATGAGCCCTTTCGCAGTATATGGCCCAGACCATTTTCGGGTTTAGCGAGTCTTTCTCCCACCGGTTTTGGGAAGGTTATAAATACTTCACCGAACAGCTTTGTCTTATTTTCTTTCTTTTCTTTTTAGGCTTTTTATTCTTCCTTCCTTTTTCTTTTATTCTTTTTAGAACTTTGTGATCATTTTTCAAGTTCAAGACCATTTTTTGAATTTCGTAATGAAATTATCAAATTCATTAACATTATTTTAAATCCGGAAACCTTTTCAAGAATCATGACCATTTTTGTAAAAAAATAACTACATGAATAACTTTCAAATACATGAATATTTAGTAAACTTTTGGCACTTTTTGAATTCATGAACATTTTTTGAAATACAAGAACAATTTTCAAATTTGTGAAATTTTTTCAAGTTCATGAACATTTATTGAAACCCGAAAACATTTTTCAAATTCGTGAATTTTTTAAAAATTACAGGGAAATGTTTCAAATTCAATAACATTATATTAAACATTTGACATTTTCAATTTCACAAAAAATGAAATAGGGTAAAAAATTCAAATTCTTGAGCATTTTCTTAAACTTTTGATACTTTTCAAATTCATGATCATTTTTGAAATACGGGAACAATTTTCAAATTCATGAATATTTATTTGAAATTGAGTAACAATTGTCAAATTCGTCCACTTTTTTAAAATCCAAGAACAATCCTCAACTATTGAACATTTCTTTCAATTCAGGAAAACTTTTACAAATTATATGAACTATTTTGTAGTCTGTGAACAATTTTTAAATATGGGGACACTTTCAAATATATGAACATTTTTTGAAATCAAGGAACAACTTTCCAATTCATGAACATTTTTGAAATATGTGAACATTTTTCAACATTTTGGAACAGTTTAACAAATCATGAGTATTTTTAGGAATATATGAATATATTAAAACTTAAAAAATAATGTTCATCAACATTTTCTTAAACATTGCAACATTTTTATAATTCGTGAGTATTCCAACAACAATTTTGAATTCATGAACATTTTTTGAAATATCTTATGTTTTTGAAATTTCAAGAACAATTTTCAAATTCTTGAATATTATTTTTAATATTGCAAACAATCTTGGAATTCGTGAACCTTCCTTAAAACTGTGGACAATTTTCCAATTCATGAGCACTTTATAAAACTTTTGACACTTTCCAAATTTCTGAATAGTTTTTTAATTATGGGAGCAATTTTCCAATTCATGAACATTTTTTGAAATGCGGGATATATTTTAAATTCATGAACATTTTTTCAAATGTAGGAAGGTTTTCTGAAATGTACTAACAATTTTCAAATATATGAACATTTTTTAAGTCCATGGAAAATTTGCAAATTCATGAACATTGTTTTAAAATTTGCAAAGTTTTGCAGAATTCAAGGCAAATTCTATCTCATGAATATTTATTGAAAATAAGAACTTTTTTTGAAATTCAGGGACATTTTTTATATTGCATGAATAATTTTTTAATTCAATGAATATTTTTAAAATATAAGAAGATTTTTAAATTTATTATTTTTAAAAAATCTAGGGACACTGTTTATGTTCATGATAGTTTTCTAAATATGTGAACATTTTCAAAATTCAAGAACAATTTTCAAATTCATGATCATTTTTGAAAATCAGTGACTAATTTGAAGTTCATGAACATTTTTTGAAATCCAACAAGAATGGACGGCCCACCCAATCAAACAACACCAATGACAATCCTTCAACGACCATGAAGAAAACAAACTCGATGAAAAATTAGTGACGAGGCCTCCACCATTTTATCAAACAAACTACACAAGAATGACTGAAGAGAATGCCGACGTTAAAGAGTACATCTGATAACGTGATAATCCACAAGTATATGGGATCAATTGTAGCCTCTCTTGATAAGTAAGAGTGTCGAACCCAACGAGTAGCTAAAGGTAAAATTAATATTACCTCAAGTTCTATCGACCACCGATACAACTCTACGCGCACTTTAACGTTCGCTTTACCTAGGGCAAGTATGAAACTATTTTATAGGTGATAAGATAGTGCTACTTCTTGAGCTTATGTTGGTTTTCCCCTTAAAGGGGAAAGGGTGATGCAGCAAAGTAGATGTAAGTATTTCACTCAGTTAAGAACCTTGATATCAATCGAGTAGGCGGAACACACAAGTCTCCAATGATAGTGCATGCACAAATAAACAAATACTTGCACCCAACGTGATAAAGGGGTTGTCAATCCCTTCACGGTTACTTGCAAGGATGAGATCTAATAGTGATAGATATAAAAGATAAGTAAAGGTGCAAAATAAGGTAAATAAATTGCAGCAAGGTATTTTTGTGTTTTTTATTTTATAGATCTGAAAATAATATGATAAAAATAGACCTGGGGGCCATAGTTTTCACTAAAGGCTTCTCTCTTGAAGAAAGCATATAGTGGGTAAACAAATTACTATTGAGCAATTGATAGAAAAGCGAATAATTATGACAATATCCAAGGCAATGATCATGTATAGAGGCATCACGTCCGTGAGAAGTAGACCGACTCCTGCCTGCATCTACTACTATTACTCCACACATCGACCGCTATCCAGCATGCATCTAGTGTATTAAGTTAAGAAGAACGGAGTAACGCCTTAAACAAGATGACACGATGTAGAGAGATAGATCCAAGCAATATGAATAAACCCCATCTTTTTATCCTTAATGGCAACAATACAAATACGTGTCATGTCCCCTTCTGTCACTGGGATTGAGCACCGCAAGATCGAACCCATTACAAAGCACCTTTCCCATTGCAAGAAAAATCAATCTAGTTGGCCAAACCAAATCAATAGATCGGAGAGAAATACAAACATATCTTAATCATGCATAAAAGAGTTCAGAGAAGACTCAAATAATATTCATAGTTAATCTTATCAGAAACCCACAATTCATCGGATCTCAACAAACACACTGCAAAAAGAAGATTACATCGAATAGATCTCCAAGAACATCGAGGAGAACATTATATTAAAGATCAAAGAGATAGAAGAAGCCATCTAGCTACTAGCTATGGACCCGTAGGTCTGTGGTAAACTACTCACACATCATCGGAAGGGCAGCAAGGTTGATGTAGAAGCCCTCCATGATCCAATCCCCCTCCGGCGGAGTACCGAAAAAGGCCCCAAGATGGGATCTCACGAGAACAGAAGCTTGCGGCGGCGGAAAAGTATTTTTGGTGTGCCCCAGGTGTATGGGAATATTTGGGTATTTATAGAAGAAGAATTAGGTTAGAGGAGACACGGGAGGCCCACAAGCTTGGGGGCGCCCCCCTAGGGCACGCCCTGTGAGCTTGTGGCCCATCCGTGGCCCTTCTGGCCTCCTCCCGAAGCTTCCAGGGTGTCTTGTGGTCCAAAAAAATCGTCAAAAAGTTTCTTTCCATTTGGTATTGATTTTCTGTAATGGCAAAAACAAGGGAGAAATAGCAACTGGCACCGGGCACTAGGTTAATAGGTTAGTCCCAAAAATGATATAAAATAGCATAATAACGCATATAAACCATGCAAGATTAATAATAAAATAGCATGAAACAATCAAAAATGGGAAAACTTTGTTTATGCCACTCTAGCTTTTGCCAATTTTGCTTATGCCACTCTAGAATTTGACATCTCACTTTTGCCACTCTTGGCTTTAGACAATACATCACAAATGCCATTCCATGGCAAAAACGATAATTTTTCATTTCACTTTTGCCACTCTTAGCTTTTGACAATGTATCACAATTGCCACTCTGACAATTTTGCTTTTGCCATAGAATGGCAAAAGTGATATATTGTCAAAAGCTAAGAGTGGCAAAAGTGAAATGTCAAATTCTAGAGTGGCATAAGTAAACTGGGCAAAAACTAGAGTAGCAAAAACAAAGTTTTCCCGTCAAAAATTATAGATAGGTTAGAGACGTATCAAGCATCCCCAAGCTTAATTCCTGCTCGTCCTGGAGTAGGTTGATGATAAAAACAGAATTTTTGATGTGGATGCTACCTAACATGTTTATCATGTAATCTTTCTTAATGTGATATGAATATTCAGATCCGAAAGATTCAAAACAAAAGTTTCATGTTGACATAAAAACAATAATACTTCAAGCATACTAAAAAGCAATCATCTCTTCTCAAAATATCATGGCTAAAGAAAGTTATCCCTACAAAATCATATAGTCTTGTCATGCTCTATCTTCTTAACACAAAATATTTATCATGCACAACCCCGATGACAAGCCAAGCAATTGGTTCATACTTTTTAACGCGCTTCAACTTTTTCAACTCTCACGCAATATATGAGCATGATCCATGGATATAGCACTATGGGTGGAATAGAATATGATGTTGGAGGTTGTGTGGTGAAGACAAAAAAGGAGAAAGTCTCACATTGACAAGGCTAATCAACGGGCAATGGATATGCCCATCAATTGATGTCAATGCAAGGAGTAGGGATTGTCATATAATGGGTGCACTAGAACTATAAGTGTATGAAAGCTCAAAAGAAAACTAAGTGGGTGTGCATCCAACTTGCTTGCTCATGAAGACCTCGGGCATTTGAGGAAGCCCATCATTGGAATATACAAGCCAAGTTCTATAATGAAAAATTCCCACTAGTAATATATGAAAGTGATAATATAGGAGACTCTCTATCATGAAGAACATGGTGCTACTTTGAAGCACAAGTGTGGAAAAGGGATAGTAACACTGTCCCTCCTCTCTTTTCCTCTCATTTTTTCTTTTTTTTGCTGGGCTCTTTTGGCCTCTCTTTTTTTCGTCTAAAGTCTCATCCCGACTTGTGGGGGAATCATATCCTCCATCATCCTTTTCCTCACATGGGACAATGCTCTAATAATGATGATCATCACACTTATATTTACTTACAACTCAAGAATTACAACTTGATACTAGAACAAGAATATGACTCTATATGAATGCCTCCGGCGGTGTACCGGGATGTGCAATGATCTAGCGTGACATGTATAAAAAATATGAACGATGGCGGAGCCACAAATACTATGCCAACTATATGATCATGCAAAGCAATATGACAATGATGATATGTGTCATAATAAAACAGAACGGTGGAAGTTGCATGGCAATATTGAAAGTGAGCCTAACAATTAAAGATGATTCAAATTTTAATAGGGGGGGGGGTTGAATAGGTCCAATTACAAATTTTAATTCTTACTTAGCAATTTCAGGCTATAATGCGGAATATGAAGGTGAGCCTAACAATTGCAAAGATGATACAATGAGCTAAGCAAGATGACCAAGTTGTACAAGAATATGAATAAGTAAGCACAATATGGAACAAGTAAAGATAAAGAGACAAGTAACCACAAGTAGGGAGCTAGGTTAGGAATAACCGCAACTCCGAGAGACGAGGATGTATGCCGATGTTCACTTCCTTGGAGGGAAGCTACGTCACCGTTTACAGAGGTGGATGTTACCACGAAGGCACACCAACGCCACGAAGGCTCACCCTATTCTCTCTTTGAGATATCACCACGAAGGCGATTCTCAACCACTAGTGGTAGACCTTGGGGTGGTGTAACGCCCACGATGCGGCTACATCTCCCACGTGTCGAGGCACGACTTAGAGGCATAACCGCATTGTGGTTTTGTCGCAAGAAGGGTCATCTTCACACAATCCCATGTAATGAATAAGAATGGGATAAAGAGTTGGCTTACAATCGCCACTTCACACAATACATAAATAAATCATACATCAATCAGAGTACACACATAGGTCCGACTACGGAACCAAAATAAAAGAAGACAACCCCAAATGCTAGATCCCCGATCGTCCCAACTGGGCACCACTACTGATCAACATGAACAGAAACAACACAACGAACAAGATCTTCATCGAGCTCCCACTTGAGCTCGGTTGCGTCACCTGCACTGGTATCATCGGCACCTGCAACTGTTTTGGAAGTATCTGTGAGTCACGAGGACTCAGCAATCTCACAACCGCGAGATCAAGACTATTTAAGCTTATAGGAAAGGATGGGGTAATGAGGTGAAGCTGCAGCAAGCACTAGCATATATGGTGGCTAACATACGCAAATGAGAGCGAGAAGAGAAGCAAAGGAACGGTCGTGAACTAGCAATGGTCAAGAAGTGATCCTGAACTCCTACTTACGTCAAACATAACCCAAAAGCCGTGTTCACTTCCCGGACTCCGCCAAGAAGAGACCATCACGGCTACACACGCGGTTGATGTATTTTAATTAAGTCAAGTGTCAAGTTCTCTACAACCGGATATTAACAAATTCCCATCTGCCACATAACCGCGGGCACGGCTTTCGAAAGATAATACCCTGCAGGGGTGTCCCAACTTAGCCCATTATAAGCTCTCACGGTCAACGAAGGATATTCCTTCTCCCGGGAAGACCCGATCAGTCTCGGAATCGCGGTTACAAGACATTTCGACAATGGTAAAACAAAACCAGCAAAGCCGCCCGATGTGTCGACAATCCCGATAGGAGTCGCACGTACCTCATTCTCAGGACACACCGGATGAACACTACGTACAACTAAAACGAGCCCTCAAGTTTCCCCGAGGTGGCGCTGCAAGTGGCTCTAGTTTGGACCAACACTCCGAGGAGCACTGGCCCGGGGGGGGGGGTAAAATAAGATGACCCTCGGGAGCGCGACTCCCAAGGGAAAAAGGCTAGGTGATGCAAATGTAAAACCAAGGTTGGGCCTTGCTGGAGGAGTTTTATTCAAAGCGAACTGTCAAGGGGGTCCCATAAATCACCCAACCGCGTAAGGAATGCAAAATCAAGGAACATAACACCGGTATGATGGAAACTAGGGCGGCAAGAGTGGAACAAAACACCGGGCATAAGGCCGAGCCTTCCACCCTTTACCAAGTATATAGATGCATTAATTGAATAAGAGATATTGTGATATTCCCAAAATATCCATGTTCCAACATGGAACAAACTTCATCTTCACCTGCAACTAGCAACGCTATAAGAGGGGCTGAGCAAAAGCGGTAACATAGCCACACAACGGTTTGCTAGGAAGGGTGACAAATGTTAGAGGTTCATGGCCGGAGGCTTGATAAGCAAGTGGTAGGTAGCGCGACATAGCAATAGAGCGAACAACTAGCAAGCAAAGATAGAAGTGATTTTGAGGGTATGGTCATCTTGCCTGAGATCCCGCTAGGAAGAAGAACGAGTCCATGAAGAAGACAAACAGACGGAGTCGAACGAATCCTCACAACTCCGGAAAGAAACCGAAGCTAACGAGAGAAGCAACCCGGAAAGAAACAAACAACATAGTAAACACACAATCATAAACATGGCATGATGCACTGTCAAGTATGATGCATGTCCGGTTTAAATGAGGCATGGCATGGGAAAATGCAACAAACAATACTACAAATTAAGTGGAGCTCAATAGGCAACGAGTTGCATATTGACGAAACACCACATTCAATTATTTAGCTCTCTCTCATTTATGCACCCAACAATATTAAATGTTATTAAACATGGCAAGGGGTGAAGCATAACAAAACTACGTATCTAGGCAATTTTAAATGAGGCCGGAAACAACAAACAACAATTCCGGAAAATCCCCATGTGCCTATTTCGAATTGCTACTGTTCTGCCCTATACACAATTTTAAAATTGTTAAACATGAAAAATAAGTGCATCAAGTTAATCTATGCATTATCCTACCCCATTTACATATAAAATTTATCTAAATCGGAGCTACGGTTATTTAGTTATGAAATAAACCATTTTAACATGTTATTTGAGCAAATTTAATCAAATAGCAAGTTTAAACATTTTAAACATGGATAAAAGCTGGATATAGTGAAACTACATGGAAAACTGAGCAAGATGCATATATGACATGTTTCATTTGGATGCATGGATTTTTAGTTATTAACAAACCAAAATAATGGCATTTCTGTGAATATGCAAGAGAAAATTAAACGACAGGGAACACGAGCTGGGCCAGCCACTGTCAATGACGAGGGGGCCCGTGGTGCTGAGGTGGTAGGAGTGTGGGTGCGGAGAGGGTATGTCTGCAGAGAGGGTGACAAATGGGGTCCACTGTCATAGAAGCAACAGAGGCAAAAATTGCGGTTCTAAATATGTCCCCAAGGGGATTCGAACCGGGGTCTACCTGGTAGAACTCCATTGATCGATCCACTGTGCTGCTGCTACTGCTGTTGCAGGGATTGGGCACGGCTTTCTTTGAACTAGCCCCACGACGGATGGGGTTTCTTCTCCTCTGCAACAGAGAAGACACCGATCTGCACCAGCGGGCAACGGTGAAACGGCGGGGTCCAGGAGGCAACTGCGGGTGTGTGGGATAGGCTGCTGCGAGGCTCAGCCACGAGGAGGGGTGCAGAGGCGCTCGAGCTCGAGCGTTGCTCGGCTCGGGCCATGGCATGGCGCGGCAAGGCAGGGAAGAAACCACACGCAAGGCGAGACAAGGCAGGAAGCGCGGGCGAGGACCTGGGGGTGTGCGCATGAGTGATGTGGTGCAAGAAACAGGGAGACGCGGGCATCGCGTTGGTGTCTCACGGGAGGCAGCGTGCATGTGTGGAGGCGCTGAGTGTAGGTTCTCGCGTGCGCAAAATTCAGAGATCAAGGCCATGGCGGCGAAGCACGACGAGGCAAGCTGCGGGGTCCTGCCTCTGTGCAAGGACGAAGAGGAGCGTGGTGTGCGTGCAAGGACATGAGCGGTGTGCAGCGAGGCGCACGAGCACAAGCTCGAACTCGAGCCCATCCATGACGGAACGACTCGGGGTCGCGCGGATCAGTGACTACGATGATGGAAACGACGGCGGAAAGAGGTGAGGAGGTGCGGCTGCTCACAGAGGGGGTGCTGCTGGAGTCGATCGAGCTCGGGAACGAGGGGTCGCGACGAAGTTGACCGGCGACGAGCACCTGCCGTAGATGAAGAAGATGAAGACAACGACGAGGAACTTGGCGTTCCTCTGAACCATGAAGAAGATGAAGCAGAGGAAGAGGACGCTGAGGAACTTGGCGTCTCCAGCCTTGGATCGCAGCGGGAACGGGGTCGTGGAGGAAGAAGGGGCCGGCATTGGAGCTCGTACGCCGGAGGAGAGCTCCGGCTCGCCTCAGCCATGGCGATCAGAAGTGAGGCTGTTAGAGTAGTCATTATGGTATACGACTTCTAATCCAAGTCAGTTTTGTACCCCTACCGCAAGTCGGTTTGTACCCTCTTATATACTCTTGTATGCCGCACCAAATCATCAATAAGCAACAATTTTATTCAGCTTTCATGGTATCAGATACCGGTCCCAGGGTTTAGGGTATGGCTCCGCCAACGCCACTGCCGCCGCCGCCGCCCGGCTACTTCGAGCGCCGGGCCGCACTCATCGCCAAGGCTGCCAACGCCGCGGCCGCTTCTCTCTCGGCCCTCACCATAGCTCCACAAAATTACCCTGCACCCATCCTCAACCGCCCCCAGGCTGGCGTCCTAATCCGAACTACCGCGGCAAAAACCCTATCTACAGGCCGCCGTCTGCCAGCTCTTTGCCGTCTGCTAGCTGACGGCAAAGAAGCTCTCTCTCGGCCGGGCCGCACTCATCGCCAGTTGGAATCTTTGCCGTTGATCGGGTAGTTTTAAATTGTGTTGATCGGGTAGTTTTAAATGTGCAGTTGTTTCATCGCTGCGAGGTTTGGTGTTCGACGACCTCGCCGTGCGTTTGACGAGCTCTGCCCCTTCGTTCGTGGGTGAGCACAAATGACATGTCCTCCTCCCCCATTAATTATTTGATCTATTCCGATGAAACTTGATAGCTAGATATATATGTGTCTTGAATCATCAGTATGCGTAACCGAGCTGGGATCAAACTGCCTTTCTCCAGGCCATGAATAACTTTGCTGCACAAGGAAACTCAGGTACGGATTGGATCTTTGATTCAGGGGCTTCTAGTCATATGTCTGCATCTAGTAATTGGTTATCTTCTTGCACTAAATCTCCTTTCCCTTCCATTATCCTTGGAGATGGATCATCTATTCCTATATATTGTGTTGGTCAGGCTCAACTTCCCTCTTCCACCAAACCTCTTTTACTTCGCGATGTTCTAGTTGCACCCGCCCTCATTAAAAATCTTATCTCTGTTCGCCAATTTACTTGCGACAATCTATTTTTGGCTGAATTTGACCCTTTTGGTTTATCTGTGAAAGATTACCTGACCAAGGCCGAGATCGCTCGCTTCAATAGCTCTGGTGATCTTTATTCTCTTAATGGAGTTCCTGCCGTCACCCCTCCAACATCCATGCTGGCCTCCGTCGATCTCTGGCATCGTCGCCTGGGCCATCCCAACCCCGCCGTCTTAGCTTCTATGCTTAGTGAATTTACCATACCATGTAATAGGGACTCTCATAATTCTGTGTTTTGCGAGTCTTGTCAATTAGGCAAACATGTGCGTCTTCCCTTTAGTTCCTCTAGTTCTTGTAGCACTTATCCCTTTGAATTAATACATTGTGATTTATGGACCTCTCCCATTGCAAGTGTTTCGGGTTTTAAATACTACCTTGTTATCCTAGATGATTTCACCCACTTTGTCTGGACTTTTCCTCTACGCAACAAATCCGAGGTCCATTCTCTTTTCCTTAATTTTCAACGCTATGTGTCTGTTCACTTCTTCCTCCCAATTCGCTTTATCCAATGTGACAATGGTCGCGAGTTTGATAACATTAAAAATCGTACTTTCTTCTTACAACATGGCATCCTGCTTAGGTTCTCATGTCCCTACACCTCCCCTCAAAATGGTAAAGCAGAACGCTCTCTTCGCACCCTCAATGATATAGTTCTCACTCTCCTCATTCAATCATCTATGCCTCCCAAGTTTTGGGCTGAAGTCCTACACATGGCCACCTTCCTTCTAAATATTCGACCTTCTAAAACTAAACCCAACACTACTCCCTATTATTCCCTCTTTCTTTCCCACCCCGACTACTCCGCGGTTCGTGTTTTCGGCTGTCTCTGTTTTCCCAATGCCTACGCCACTTCTGCAAATAAATTGTCACCACGCTCTATACCATGTGCTTTTCTCGGCTTTTCTGACGAGCATAAAGGCTATCGCTGTCTCGACCTTCACACCGGACACGTTCATGTCTCTCGTCATGTCACGTTTGCTGAGCACATTTTTCCTTTCTCACAACGCACTACTACACCATCCAACACCCCTAGCTCCGCAAACACCCCCTCTTCCCGTCCTTTCCAACTATATACTCCCCTACCTACCGAACACAACTTATCACCACCACCATTAACACCCACCATAGCCAATCCCAACCATACACTCACCCCACCCGAGACGTCCCCAACACCCCTGACCCCTGCTCCCTCCCCAACACCCAGCCCTGCTCCCACTCCACCACCCAGCCCTACTCCTTCGTCCGACTCTTCCGCTGCGCCGGACTCACCAGTACCCACCTTACCCCCTCGTGCTATTCCTACAGCAGCCCCGATTAATGATCATTGCATGCGTACTAGGGCCAAATCAGGATTTCATCAACCCCAAGACCGCCTAAACCTTCATACCTCCATATCTCTCACTTCTCTTCCAAAGAATTACAAAACTGCTCTACTTGATCCCAATTGGGCCGCTGCCATGCAAGAAGAATATAATGCTTTACTTCAAAACAACACCTGGCAACTTGTTCCTCGTCCTCCCAATACCAATATTGTTTCTGGAAAATGGATTTTTCGCCAAAAGTTCCACTCCGATGGGAGCCTCTTACGATATAAAGCCAGGTGGGTTTGTCGTGGCTTTTCTCAGCAACAAGGCATTGATTACGAAGAAACCTTCTCTCCTGTTGTTAAACCTAGCACCATTCGCACCGTTCTTAGTGTTGCTGTCTCCTCTTCATGGCCCATTCACCAACTTGATGTTAAAAATGCTTTCCTCCATGGTTCCCTTCAAGAAACTGTCTACTGCCAGCAACCTCTGGGTTTTGAAAATCCATCCTTTCCAACTCATGTATGTCTTCTTCAGAAATCTCTCTACGGTCTTAAACAGGCCCCGCGAGCTTGGTTTCAATGCTTCTCCTCCTTCATTCAAACAATAGGCTTCACTCCATCTCTCTCCGACACCTCTCTTTTTGTGTATCATCAAACTTCTGACACTGCCTATTTACTTCTCTATGTAGATGATATCATTCTTACCGCCTCCTCTCAAAAGTTCTTAGATCATATTGTCTCTCTTCTTAGATCTGAATTTTCTATGACTGACCTAGGACTCCTTCATCATTTCTTAGGCATTACTGTTGTTCGAGATTCCACCAGCCTTTTTCTTTCCCAATGCCAGTATATTCTTGATCTTCTTAATCGTGCTGGTATGCTTGACTGTCAATCATCTCGCACTCCTGTCGATACTAGTTTTAAACTTTCGGCTACCGGTGAACCCTTTTCCGATCCTACTCTCTATCGTAGCCTAACAGGTGCTCTCCAATATCTCACCATTACTCGTCCTGAAATCTCTTTTACTGTTCAACAAGCATGTCTCTATATGCATGATCCCCGGGTTCCTCACTATAATCATGTTAAACGCATTCTTCGGTATTTAAAAGGAACTCTCAATCATGGTCTCCACCTCAATAATTCTTCTCCAAACTCGCTTACCGCATACTCTGATGCAGACTGGGCTGGTTGTCCTGACACTCGAAGGTCCACTTCCGGTTTTTGTGTTTTTCTTGGTAACAATTTGATTTCTTGGTCTTTGAAAAGACAGGTTATAGTCTCACGTTCGTTGGCCGAGGCTGAGTATCGCGCTGTGGCACATGCCGTTGCAGATACAATCTGGATTCGGCAGTTACTCTCCGAGCTACACAGGCCTATTGAGAAGGCCACTATTGTCTACTGTGACAACATATCAGCAGTCTACATGACCAGCAATCCAGTTCAACACCGACGCACAAAGCATATTGAGATTGATATTCATTTTGTTCGTGAAAAGGTTGCTCTTGGTCAGGTTCGGGTGCTTCATGTTCCCTCTACGGCTCAGTTTGCTGACATTTTCACCAAGGCACTGCCTACTAAGCCGTTTCAAGATATCTGTTTCAGTCTCAACGTCGTCGAGCCTGCCGTTGATACTGCGGGGGGATGTTAGAGTAGTCATTATGGTATACGACTTCTAGTCCAAGTCAGTTTTGTACCCCTACCCCAAGTCGGTTTGTACCCTCTTATATACTCTTGTATGCTGCAGCAAATCATCAATAAGCAACAATTTTATTCAGCTTTCAGAGGCAACAGGGCGCTTGGGTGCCATTAACTACGCGGCGGTGGCGGACAAGAGGGAGAGGAGGAAGGGGAAACCCTAGGGGTTGCTACGGGGGTTAAATAGGGGGGGGGCTGGATGGCGAGGATGGAGTCGGCCTTGCCACGGCGGCCATGTGCGCCGAGGTGACCTGGAGTTACTGTGAGCAAGGGAGTTCTGCCAAGGAGGAAGAAAGCAGGAAGGAGAGAGGATGACATGTGGGGCCAGGGTGAAAATGTGTTACGTGGAGGTGGAATTACCAGAGGGGGAGGTGGTTGGTGGGCTGGGCTGTGGTGGTGCCGGACTGGGCTACGCTGGGGCTGCTGCTGCTGGCTGTAAGGTGAGGGGAAGGCCCAAGTGCAGCGCCCAGATAAGGAAAAGGTAGTTCCCTTTTCTCTGTTTTTATAATAAACAGATTTCAGAAAAGGAAAAGAAGGGGATCTAGGGAAAGAATTTGGAAGATGTAAGAATATCCTCATGCTCCTGGGAACATGCAAGATTTAATAAAATTGGTTTGGCAACTTTTAGAGACAGAAAATTTAAACAAGTTTGAATTTGATTCAAACTTGAGTAAATTCTTAGCCCAACCAAAACAACTTTAAAAGAGATGAAATTTGACAAAGAGGTAGTTGGCATGGTTTAAGATTTACCGAAAGTAAGTGAACATTTTACTGGGACAGAAAAATACCACTTGCAATAAATGGGTGAGAATTGAAAGGAAGACGCTTGTGATGGGGTGTTGCACTAGATGATGATTTAGATGGAAAGGGCAAGATGAAATAGAAAAGAAGATGAGAAGAAGGAGTTCACAAAGATAACAAGCACACAACAAAGCTTCAAGATGCAAACCAAGGCATTATGCTCATGATGCAATGCAGAAGATGACATGGCAAAATGCAACACGCAAGCAAATGACATGGCAACAGCGACGAATAAACGGAAGACACGTGGTGCATCGGATCCGGGGCGTTACAACACTCCTCCACTAACAAGAGATCTCGTCTCGAGATCTTAGGAACGAGACGGAAGGGGAATAGGAAGAACAAAGTTGCTTCTTGGACAACTGAGTGAAACAAAAGAACCTTGAGAGGTTAGACAACTGCAAGGAAGGATACAACAGAGATGAACGACGTTGAAAACACTCCGTTAGAAAAGAGGAACAAGGAACATTACGAGAATCTTGTAGGATGAAAGACATGAAACATGAGCTCAATGAACAAGAATGAATTCGGAACCACTCCGGCTAAAAGGGATAGAAAAATGAATTTGGGCAACACTCCGGTTAGAATAAGATAGGAAAGGAATAAGAACAAAAGAATTCCGGCAGCACTCCGGCTGACAAATTGAGGAATAGAACATGAACTTCACAAGATGGGATGGCACTTGACGAGATGAACAACACAATGCCTCGAGAAGAATTGACAGAATAGAATGAAAAGAACGGATAAACGAACAACAACTTCCACCATGAATGAATTCGATAGCATCCTTAGAAGGAAGGTTTGAACGGAGTTGTTGAGGAATCAACAACAAAAGAATAAGCTTGTTGTGGACTTATGGAAAATCCTCTCAAAATTTGAGGTGAAACTCCGCCACAACCAAATACTTGAATATCAGAGAAGAATGAAGAAATGCAAAACTCCAATTCAAAAGAATATGGAGAATTAATTGCACTTCGAGATGCAAGAAGAAGAATACTTGAGCTCCACCAACAAGAATCTTGATGAACTCTTGAAGAATGAATTAAATCGTGCAGAACCACCATGAAGAACTCCGGTAAACAAAAGGATTAAAGAAACAAAGGTTGGAAAGAACAAGATAAAGCCTTGTGATGATTTAGATGGAGGTCCCGACGAAATGGCCGAGGAAATTTGAACTCCGGAAAATAAAAGGTGGAAACACTTAGAACCGAGAGATTATTCATTATGAACAAACTCCGAAGGAAGGGATTAATCAACTTGATGAAAGAAGAATAAGAATTACGTTATGCTTATCCTCCACCAATTAAATTGATGAGAAGCAATGGATTTTGCATACTAATTATTCTTGTTGAAAAGGATTAAGGGGTAAATGGCGCAACCTTGAGGAAGGTCTTCAACGAACCACCGGTAGGATTTTAAAGAACGAATGAATTGATATGATAAACAAAGGAAAAGGAATCTTGAATGAACCACCATAAGAATTCGAAAATGACTGATGACAGATAATGAATCACCGGGAGAATTAGAGGAATAAATATGCTTGAGGGAATTTAGATGCAAAAGAATGAAGAGATCACGAGCTGATTAAAGAATACTTGACAGAAGCGCCGAGATAATTGGCTAACGGTAGTTGGAATGATGGCCTCCGGTGAAATGAAACGGAAAACAACTCCTGACATACTCCGAATGGATAAGAAAAGAATATCTGATAAATGGAATAATTCGAGAGGATAACATGAAGCTAGAACCACGAATCTTTGAGAGAACGGACAAGATTTAGAGGAACTCTTCTTCGGTCTTCAAATGACGACTAGAAACGCCACCAAAATTACTGAGATACTCCGGGAGAATGAAAAGAGGAAGGGTTGAGCCAACAATGAAAATAATTTGAAAGCGGTCTTGGGGAAGGCATGTGACTGATGGAATCCATTCTTATGTCACACTTTGAAAAGAATTAGGAATGGCTCCGGAATAATTAGAAGAGTCAGGTAAGATCCTGGGAAAAGACATGTGGGTTAGGGCCCACTCAAAAGAAACACCGTTGAAATGATTTAAAAGAGAGATAGCGCTAGTTGAATTAAATGAGTTGAATGAGATAACAACCTCGAAATAGCTTGAACGGATTAGGAATGAAAACATGAATCTCCTGAGGCATCTTCAGCACTCCGGAACAATTGAATAGCACTTGAAGAATGATTAAGAGTTGCACCGGCATGAGAAAACATTTGAAACGAGGAAAGGGTATGATCGACAAAACTTGAATTGAATCCACCGGAGAAGAAAAGAATGAAGAATGATAAACTTGAAGCTTCGTTAGTATCTTCATGGGAAATCACCGGATAAGAACATTGAAAGAAAAAAAAATGAAGAGACTTCTCACCAATAAAGGATACATGGTTGAGAAATCTGAGTCCTTGAAGAAAAAGGGTGGGAGGGCGGGAAAAACAAAGGCACCTTGGGACGGATGAAACAAACACCGTTGAGAAAACTTAGAGTTGATCTTGCGGATGTTGTAAATGATCGGATCCACTTGAAGAGAAGCACACCGGTTGGAAATAGAATTGGGATGACACTCTTGATGACCAAGAAGGATTAACACTCCCATAGAAACATGAGAACACCACTTGGAAAAGGTATGTAATCAACACCTGACAATGAAGCAACTCGAATACCACAACTTAAAACAAAACAAAGGATTGGCTTGCAGAATAAGCCGGAAACAAACATATGATAGATCCCATATCGTATCATGTGTGTGTTGGAAAGATATCCTACGAGATACTTGAATTCCCACTTATAAACTCCCGAAACTTTCTGGTTATGCAATCAGGTGTTGGGGATACAGGGGACACAAAATATATCACCCAAACTAACAATCCCTAGATCCAGCTGTATCCATCCGTCAACACATAACCAAGAAACCTTCGGAAATCGTGTACCTCAACCTTCGAAAAGCATCCGTTATACGAGTTATGGCAATACTCCCGAACTCGCGCCCCAGTACTGGGTGGCGTCGAGGTGATCTCACCAACAACTGCATAAAAGAGATTTTCGATGTCGGCGAAACTCAGGTATTCCAGAACTGCAACGATAAAATTGTGACGACAACACCTCGGAGCTCAACTCCCCGGGACACTGCCACAACCCCTAAATGTCAGGAGGCACCAAGAACAATGTTCTCATCACAAAACCATCGAAACGATTCCAAGATACCCGCGTGATCCTAAATTTTTTTTTAGTGAAATTCGAGGAGAGGAAAGTCAAAACTTCTACGCCAGGAGACCTCACCAGAGCGACGAAGGGACTGAGGAGTAAAAAGAATCCTACTCTCCGATATATATAATCCTAAGACTCAAAACATTTTTGTTCTAGACTCAACAACGTCAGCGATTCGATCAAGCAGGGGGCTCCTAAATCGGGGAAGGCTCTGATTACCAACTTGTAACGCCCACGATGCGGCTATATCTCCCACGTGTCGAGGCACGACTTAGAGGCATAACCGCATTGTGGTTTTGTCGCAAGAAGGGTCATCTTCACACAATCCCATGTAATGAACAAGAATGGGATAAAGAGTTGGCTTACAATCGCCACTTCACACAATACATAAATAAATCATACATCAATCAGAGTACACACATAGGTCCGACTACGGAACCAAAATAAAAGAAGACAACCCCAAATGCTAGATCCCCGATCGTCCCAACTGGGCACCACTACTGATCAACATGAACAGAAAAACACAACGAACAAGATCTTCATCGAGCTCCCACTTGAGCTCGGTTGCGTCACCTGCACTGGTATCATCGGCACCTGCAACTGTTTTGGAAGTATCTGTGAGTCACGAGGACTCAGCAATCTCACACCTGCGAGATCAAGACTATTTAAGCTTATAGGAAAGGATGGGGTAATGAGGTGAAGCTGCAGCAAGCACTAGCATATATGGTGGCTAACATACGCAAATGAGAGCGAGAAGAGAAGCAAAGGAACGGTCGTGAACTAGCAATGGTCAAGAAGTGATCCTGAACTCCTACTTACGTCAAACATAACCCAAAAGCCGTGTTCACTTCCCGGACTCCGCCAAGAAGAGACCATCACGGCTACACACGCGGTTGATGTATTTTAATTAAGTCAAGTGTCAAGTTCTCTACAACCGGATATTAACAAATTCCCATCTGCCACATAACCGCGGGCACGGCTTTCGAAAGATAATACCCTGCAGGGTGTCCCAACTTAGCCCATTATAAGCTCTCACGGTCAACGAAGGATATTCCTTCTCCCGGGAAGACCCGATCAGTCTCGGAATCCCGGTTACAAGACATTTCGACAATGGTAAAACAAAACCAGCAAAGCCGCCCGATGTGTCGACAATCCCGATAGGAGTCGCACGTACCTCGTTCTCAGGACACACCGGATGAACACTACGTACAACTAAAACCAGCCCTCAAGTTTCCCCGAGGTGGCGCTGCAAGTGGCTCTAGTTTGGACCAACACTCCGAGGAGCACTGGCCCGGGGGGTAAAATAAGATGACCCTCGGGAGCGCGACTCCCAAGGGAAAAAGGCTAGGTGATGCAAATGTAAAACCAAGGTTGGGCCTTGCTGGAGGAGTTTTATTCAAAGCGAACTGTCAAGGGGGTCCCATAAATCACCCAACCGCGTAAGGAATGCAAAATCAAGGAACATAACATCGGTATGACGGAAACTAGGGCGGCAAGAGTGGAACAAAACACCGGGCATAAGGCCGAGCCTTCCACCCTTTACCAAGTATATAGATGCATTAATTGAATAAGAGATATTGTGATATTCCCAAAATATCCATGTTCCAACATGGAACAAACTTCATCTTCACCTGCAACTAGCAACGCTATAAGAGGGGCTGAGCAAAAGCGGTAACATAGCCACACAACGGTTTGCTAGGAAGGGTGACAAATGTTAGAGGTTCATGGCAATTTGGGAGGCTTGATAAGCAAGTGGTAGGTAGAGCGACATAGCAATAGAGCGAACAACTAGCAAGCAAAGATAGAAGTGATTTCGAGGGTATGGTCATCTTGCCTGAGATCCCGCTAGGAAGAAGAACGAGTCCATGAAGAAGACAAACAGACGGAGTCGAACGAATCCTCACAACTCCGGAAAGAAACCGAAGCTAACGAGAGAAGCAACCCGGAAAGAAACAAACAACATAGTAAACACACAATCATAAACATGGCATGATGCACCGTCAAGTATGATGCATGTCCGGTTTAAATGAGGCATGGCATGGGAAAATGCAACAAACAATACTACAAATTAAGTGGAGCTCAATAGGCAACGAGTTGCATATTGACGAAACACCACATTCAATTATTTAGTTCTCTCTCATTTATGCACCCAACAATATTAAATGTTATTAAACATGGCAAGGGGTGAAGCATAACAAAACTACGTATCTAGGCAATTTTAAATGAGGCCGGAAACAACAAACAACAATTCCGGAAAATCCCCATGTGCCTATTTCGAATTGCTACTGTTCTGCCCTATACACAATTTTAAAGTTGTTAAACATGAAAAATAAGTGCATCAAGTTAATCTATGCATTATCCTACCCCATTTACATATAAAGTTTATCTAAATCGGAGCTACGGTTATTTAGTTATGAAATAAACCATTTTAACATGTTATTTGAGCAAATTTAATCAAATAGCAATTTTAAACATTTTAAACATGGATAAAAGCTGGATATAGTGAAACTACATGGAAAACTGAGCAAAATGCATATATTACATGTTTCATTTGGATGCATGGATTTTTAGTTATTAACAAACCAAAATAATGGCATTTCTGTGAATATGCAAGAGAAAATTAAACGACAGGGAACACGAGCTGGGCCAGCCACTGTCAATGACGAGGGGGCCCGTGGTGCTGAGGTGGTAGGAGTGTGGGTGCGGAGAGGGTATGTCTGCAGAGAGGGTGACAAATGGGGTCCACTGTCATAGAAGCAACAGAGGCAAAAATTGCGGTTCTAAATATGTCCCCAAGGGGATTCGAACCGGGGTCTCCCTGGTAGTACTCCATTGATCGATCCACTGTGCTGCTGCTACTGCTGTTGCAGGGATTGGGCACGGTTTTCTTTGAACTAGCCCCACGACGGATGGGGTTTCTTCTCCTCTGCAACAGAGAAGACACCGATCTGCACCGGCGGGCAACGGTGAAACGGCGGGGTCCAGGAGGCAACTGCGGGTGTGTGGGATAGGCTGCTGCGAGGCTCAGCCATGAGGAGGGGTGCAGAGGCGCTCGAGCTCGAGCGTTGCTCGGCTCGGGCCATGGCATGGCGCGGCAAGGCAGGGAAGAAACCACACGCAAGGCGAGACAAGGCAGGAAGCGCGGGCGAGGACCTGGGGGTGTGCGCATGAGTGATGTGGTGCAAGAAACAGGGAGACGCGGGCATCGCGTTGGTGTCTCACGGGAGGCAGCGTGCATGTGTGGAGGCGCTGAGTGTAGGTTCTCGCGTGCGCAAAATTCAGAGATCAAGGCCATGGCGGCGAAGCACGACGAGGCAAGCTGCGGGGTCCTGCCTCTGTGCAAGGACGAAGAGGAGAGTGGTGTGCGTGCAAGGACATGAGCGGTGTGCAGCGGGGCGCACAAGCACACGCTCGAACTCGAGCCCATCCATGACGGAACGACTCGGGGTCGCGCGGATCAGTGACTAGGATGATGGAAATGATGGCGGAAAGAGGTGAGGAGGTGCGGCTGCTCATAGAGGGGGTGCTGCTGGAGTCGATCGAGCTCAGGAACGAGGGGTCGCGACGAAGTTGACCGGCGACGAGCACCTGTCGTAGATGAAGAAGATGAAGACGACGACGAGGAACTTGGCGTTCCTCTGAACCGTGAAGAAGATGAAGCAGAGGAAGAGGACGCCGAGGAACTTGGCATCTCCAGCCTTGGATCGCAGCGGGAATGGGGTGGTGGAGGAAGAAGGGGCCGGCATTGGAGCTCGTACGCCGGAGGAGAGCTCCGGCTCGCCTCGGCCATGGCGATCAGAAGCGAGGGAACAGGGCGCTTGGGTGCCACTACCTGCGCGGCGGCGGCGGACAAGAGGGAGAGGAGGAAGGGGAAACCCTAGGGGTTGCTACGGGGGTTAAATAGGGGGGCTGGATGGCGAGGATGGAGTCGGCCTTGCCACGGTGGCCATGTGCGCCGAGTTATGTGGAGGTGGAATTACCAGAGGGGGAGGTGGTTGGTGGGCTGGGCTGTGGTGGTGCCGGACTGGGCTACGCTGGGGCTGCTGCTGCTGGCTGTAAGGTGAGGGGAAGGCCCAAGTGCAGCGCCTAGATAAGGAAAAGGTAGTTCCCTTTTCTCTGTTTTTATAATAAACAGATTTCAGAAAAGGAAAAGAAGGGGATCTAGGGAAATAATTTGGAAGATGTAAGAATATCCTCATGCTCCTGGGAACATGCAAGATTTAATAAAATTGGTTTGGCAACTTTTAGAGACAGAAAATTTAAACAAGTTTGAATTTGATTCAAACTTGAGTAAATTCTTAGCCCAACCAAAACAACTTTAAAAGAGATGAAATTTGACAAAGAGGTAGTTGGCATGGTTTAAGATTTACCGAAAGTAAGTGAACATTTTACTGGGACAGAAAAATACCACTTGCAATAAATGGGTGAGAATTGAAAGGAAGACGCTTGTGATGGGGTGTTGCACTAGATGATGATTTAGATGGAAAGGGCAAGATGAAATAGAAAAGAAGATGAGAAGAAGGAGTTCACAAAGATAACAAGCACACAACAAAGCTTCAAGATGCAAACCAAGGCATTATGCTCATGATGCAATGCAGAAGATGACATGGCAAAATGCAACACGCAAGCAAATGACATGGCAACAGCGACGAATAAACGGAAGACACGTGGTGCATCGGATCTGGGGCGTTACAGGTGGTCTCCAAACCCTCACAAACTTTTCGAGGGTAATCACAATCGTTTGAGTGAACCACACCGGGTCGGATCGAAGAGAGAGAGAGAGAGAGAGAGAGAGAGAGAGAGAGCCAGATCGACGGAGATCCCCTCCGGCGGCGCAGTACCCTGGCGGTAGCGTGAGGGATCCGCACCCAGGCGGCGCAGCGGCGGACAAAGGCACGAGATGGGGAGCGGAGAAGATAGGGTAACTGCCCGTTCAATCCTGTCCCCGGATTTTATATGGGCCGCAGAGTTTACTGGACGAGCGACAGGTATCGGACGTCCGGTGACTGATGAGGGTGACAGGCAGACCAAGGGTCGGACGGCCGGATACCCTCGGATGACCGAGGCCTGGGGAAAAGTGAGGCTTGGGGAATGATTGCTACACAGCAACCGGACGACCGAACAATGTCGGACGACCGGTGGGCTGTGAGTAACCGGACGTTATACACTATCAGAAATCTGGTGTGTGTGTGTGTGTGTGTGTGTGTATACATAACCCTTAAGATGGAGATGAGACCACATAATTAGGAACTAGATACACACATGATGTTGAGATGAGGAGATGCGGTAAAAGAACACAAAGAGCATAACCAAACTAGACAACGATGACCCTAGATAAAAATAAGTAAGCCGCTCTACCATTGGGCGGTGGCTTCGGCCACCATGTTTGAGTAAACGTGGTATGGCACTGCAACGAAAGGAACCTTGAGACCATCACCACAACGCCATCATTTTAAAGTACCATGATCACAAAGAGGTGACATAGTGACTTTGAGAGTGTTTGTTTTATTTGTGCATCATATAGAGAAAAGAAGATTCATGAATTGAATTTCTCCCCCTAAATATATGCCTACATCTAGACAGACATCAAGTGAATGTATGCATGGGTACAAGATTTCACATAATGTTATCAAGCTCCAAGATACCAAGTCCATGCCTAATTTGACAAAACCTTGCTTCATTCAATGGTTCGGTGAAATTGTCAGCAAGTTGCATATCTGTACCAACACGAGCAATATCAATGTCACCTTTTTGCACATGGTCTCTCAAGAAGTGATACCTGATATCAATGTGCTTTGTGCGAGGATGATCAATTGGGTTCTCAGCAATCTTGATGGCACTTTCATTATCGCATAGAAGAGGCACATGTCTGTAGGTGATACAATAATCCTTCAAAGTTTGTCTCATCCATAATAATTGAGTTGCACAACTTGTGGTTGCAATGTATTCTGCTTTGGCGGTGGAGAGAGAGACACACAATTGTGCTTCTTCGAGGACCAACTTACCAAGGAGCGTCCAAGAAACTGACATGCCCCGGAGGTAGACTTTCGTCCCACTTTGTCTCCGGCCCAATCCTCATCCGTGTACCCAATGAGATCAAACTTGGCATCCTTGGGGTACCATAGACCCAACTTTGGGGTGTGAACAAGGTATCTAAGAATATGCTTAACCGCCTTATGATGACTTTCCCTAGGAGAAGCTTGAAATCTTGCACATATGCCTACACTTAACATGATGTCTAGTCTAGATGCACAAAAATAAAGCAACGAACCAATCATAGAGTGGTAAAGAGATGGGTCAAAAGGGTTACCGTTGGTGTCTTCAGTGAGAACATGTTTTGTTGCCATGGGAGTCTTACATGGGCTCGCATTTGTCATATCAAACTTCTCTAGAATGTCCTTGAGGTATTTTTGTTTGGGACAAGAAAATTCCTTCTTTAAATTGTTGAATTTGAAATCCGAGAAAGAACTTCAAGTCCGCATTGAGTGACATCTCAAAGGTCTTGGTCATGGAGGCCACAAACTTCTTGCAGAAATGAATGTTAGGAGAACCAAAAATGATGTCATCTACATAGATTTGGCATAAGATCAAATCACCCTTTTCCCTCTTAGTAAAAAGAGTGGGATCGATCACCCCTCTCACAAAACCATCATCGAGTAGAAACTTCTTAAGATGATCATACCAAGCACGACGTGCTTGTTTGAGGCCATACAAAGCCTTGTGAAGTTTATACACATAGTCTTTGTGATCAGGATCAACGAACCCGGGTGGTTGTGATACATATACTTCTTCTTGTAGAGGACCGTTAAGGAAAGCACTCTTTACATCCATTTGATGTAAGGTAAAACCACTGAAAGAAGTATAAGCAAGTAAGATGCGAATAGACTCAAGACGGACAACGGGAGAAAAGGTCTCATCAAAGTTCAAACCTTCAATTTGTGAGTACCCTTGTGCCACTAACCTTGCCTTGTTTCAGATGATTATGCCATTTTCATCTTTCTTGTTTTTGAAAATCCATTTTGTTCCAATGACATTGTGTTCCTTAGTTGGTCTCTTGACTAATGACCACACTTTGTTGCATTCATAAAGTTCAACTCTTCTTGCATAGCAACGAGCCAATCATTTTCCATCAATGCATCTTGTACCTTGAGTGGCTCAATACTAGAGACAAACGAAAAGTGAGCAAAAAGGTTTGTCAATTGTTCACGAGTGACTCTACCTTCCGATATGCCGTTAAGAATTTGATCAACTTCAACACGACCAGCCACTCGTGGCATGATGGAGGTTAGGGTTTCACAAGGTTCAACTTCGTTTCCATCATCCACATCCTCAACATATGGATCATTCATGTGTGGTGGAAGATCTTCTTCTTCATGTTGCATTTGTTGAGGTTCATCATCAATGATTGCACTTTCTTGTTCATGCTCTTGAATATGATCATGGTGAGGGACTTGTTCTTCTTCTTGTTCTTGAACAGTGGCTCCACTTGACCAATACGATCTTGTGGTGGCATGGGTGTTGAAATGGCTTGATGGTGAGTGAAACTTCCATCTTATTCTTCATCATCATGAGGTTCTTGTTCCATTGGAAGAAGAGCACCAATACCCAGGGTTAAAATATCTTGAGAAGGATCTTCTTCACCTACATCACTTAGATCAACTTGCCCCCTGGGAGCCATTAAATTCATCAAACACCACGTCACAAGTTTCTACAACACATCCATTGGATTTGTTGTAGACTCTATAGGCGTGAGAGTTTGATCCATAACCAAAACATATGCCCTCTATTGTTTTGGATTGAAATTTTCATAACCGTTCTCTCTTGTTGAGAATGAAGCACTTGCACCCGAATACACAAAAGTACTTGACATTTGGCTTGTTCCCGATTAGGAGCTGATACGTCTCCGTCGTATCTACTTTTCCAGACACTTTTGCCCTTGTTTTGGACTCTAACTTGCATGATTTGAATGGAACTAACCCAGACTGACGCTGTTTTCAGCAGACTTTCCATGGTGTTATTTATGTGCAGAAACAAAAGTTCTCGGAATGACCTGAAACTCCACGGAACATCTTTTGGAAAATATTAAAAATACTGGAAGAAAAATCCACGTCAGGGGCCCACACCCTGTCCACGAGGGTGGGGGGCGCGCCTGCCCCCTGGGTGCCCCCCTACCTTGTGGGCCCCGTGACGCTCCACCGACCTCAACTCCAACTCCATATATTCACTTTCGGGGAGAAAAAAATCAGAGAGAAGGATTCATCGCGTTTTACGATACGGAGCCGCCGCCAAGCCCTAAAACCTCTCGGGAGGGCTGATCTGGAGTCCGTTCGGGGCTCCGGAGAGGGGAATCCGTCGCCGTCGTCATCATCAACCATCCTCCATCACCAATTTCATGATGCTCACCGCCGTGCGTGAGTAATTCCATCGTAGGCTTGCTGGACGGTGATGGGTTGGATGAGATCTATCATGTAATCGAGTTAGTTTTGTTAGGGTTTGATCCCTAGTATCCACTATGTTCTGAGATTGATGTTGCTATGACTTTGCTATGCTTAATGCTTGTCACTAGGGCCCGAGTGCCATGATTTCAGATCTGAACCTATTATGTTTTCATGAATATATGTGAGTTCTTGATCCTATCTTGCAAGTCTATAGTCACCTACTATGTGTTATGATCCGGCAACCCCGAAGTGACAATAATCGGGACCACTCCCGGTGATGACCGTAGTTTGAGGAGTTCATGTATTCACTATGTGTTAATGCTTTGTTCCGGTACTCTATTAAAAGGAGGCCTTAATATCCCTTAGTTTCCATTAGGACCCCGCTGCCACGGGAGGGTAGGACAAAAGATGTCATGCAAGTTCTTTTCCATAAGCACGTATGACTATATTCGGAATACATGCCTACATTACATTGATGAATTGGAGCTAGTTCTGTGTCACCCTATGTTATGATTGTTACATGATGAACCGCATCCGGCATAATTCTCCATCACCGATCCAATGCCTACGAGCTTTTCACATATTGTTCTTCGCTTATTTACTTTTCCGTTGCTACTGTTACAATCACTACAAAACACCAAAAATATTACTTTTGCTACCGTTACCGTTACTTCCATATTACTTTGCTACTAAATACTTTGCTGCAGATACTAAGTTATCCAGGTGTGGTTGAATTGACAACTCAACTGCTAATACTTGAGAATATTCTTTGGCTCCCCTTGTGTCGAATCAATAAATTTGGGTTGAATACTCTACCCTCGAAAACTGTTGCGATCCCCTATACTTGTGGGTTATCAAGACTATTTTCTGGCGCCGTTGCCGGGGAGCATAGCTCTATTCTTTGAGTCACTTGGGATTTATATCTGCTGGTCACTATGAAGAACTTGAAAGACGAGAAAACAAAAATTTATCCCTCAACTACGAGGGGAGGTAAGGAACTGCCATCTAGCTCTGCACTTGATTCACCTTCTGTTTTGAGTAAGCTTGCGACACCTAAACCTGCTTCTGCTATTCGTTCTGATATGTCGCATGTTATTGATGATGCCACTTCTGCTATGCATGATACTTATGATGAAACTACTTCTATGCTTGATACTACTGTGCCACTTGGTGAATTTCTTGATGAACAACTTGCTAGGGTTAGAGAGAATGAAATTATTGAAACTGATAACATTGATGAAAGTGATGATGAAGACTCTCCCCCTAATAAATATGAATCGCCTGTTATTCCTGAGGGTTATGTTTTGAAAAAGAAGCTGCTTTAGCTATTTTAGCTTGCAAAGATAGATACGAGCTCAAGAGGTTATTAGCTAAATGGAAGCAGCAATCTCTTAATGCTAGAATGAAACCTGACCCTGCTTTTGCTACTTCACCTATCTGTGTTACTGATAAGGATTATGAATTCTCTGTTGATCCTGATATAATTACTTTGGTTGAATCTGATCCTTTTCATGGCTATGAATCTGAAACTGTTGTGGCACATCTTACTAAATTAAATGATATAGCCACCCTGTTCACTAATGATGAGAAATCTCGCTACCTTTATATCCTTAAAATATTTCCGTTCTCATTAAAGGGTGATGCTAAGATATGGTTTAATTCTCTTGATCCTGGTTGTGTGCGTAGTCCCCAGGATATGATTTATTACTTCTCTGCTAAATATTTCCCTGCTCATAAGAAACAAGCTGCTTTAAGGGAAATATATAATTTTGTGCAAATTGAAGAAGAGAGTCTCCCACAAGCTTGGGGGAGGCTTCTCCAATTACTTAATGCTTTGCCTGATCATCCTCTTAAGAAAAATGAAATACTTGATATCTTTTATAATGGACTAACCGATGCTTCCAGAGATTACCTGGATAGTTGTGCTGGTTCTGTTTTCAGGGAAAGAACACCGGATGAAGCTGAAATTCTATTGAATAATATGTTGACAAATGAAAATAATTGGACACTTCCTGAGCCAGCTCCTGAGCCAATCCTGAGCCTATTCCTAAACCAACTCCGAAGAAGAGAGGTGTTCTATTTCTCAGTCCTGAAGATATGCAAGAGGCAAAGAAATCTATGAAAGAAAAGGTATTAAAGCTGAAGATGTTAAGAATTTACCTCCTATTGAAGAAATACATGGTCTTAATTTACCGCCTGTTGAAGAAACATATGATCTTAATCCATCACCTATTGAAGAAACTCATGGTCTTGATAACCCGACACAGGTAGTAAAGGTAAATTCTCTCTATAGATATGATAAAGCTGAAATCCCTCCTACTAAAATTGCTAGCCAATGCTTGGATGAGTTTGATAACTTTATGGTTAAGCAAGAAGATTTCAATGCTTATTTTGGTAGACAATTAAAACAAAATGCTTATATGATTGAACACTTGGGTGATTATATGTCTAGAGTTAAAGGTGAACTTAAACTCATTAGTAAACATGCTTCTATGGTTACCACTCAAGTAGAACAAGTACTTAAAGCTCAAAATGATTTGCTCAATGAATTGAATAGTAAGAATAATGATTATGCTGTTAGAGTGGCTACTAGAACTGGTAAGATGACTCAGGAACCTTTGTATCCTGAAGGCCACCCTAAGAGAATTGAGCAAGATTCTCAGAGAAATAATATTGATGCACCTAGTCCTTCTAAAAAGAAGAAAAAGAAAAATGATAGGACTTTGCATGCTTCTAGTGAACCTATTGCTGAACCACCTGAGAATCCAAATGATATTCTATTTCTGATGCTGAAACACAATCTGGTAATGAACATGAACCTAGTGAAAATGTTAATGATGATGTTCATGATGATGCTCAACCTAGTAATGATAATGATGTAGAAATTGAACCTGCTGTTGATCTTGATAACCCACAATCAAAGAATCAACGTTATGATAAGAGAGACTTTGTTGCTAGGAAACACGGTAAAGAAAGAGAACCATGGGTTCAGAAACCCATGCCTTTTCCTCCCAAACCATCCAAGAAAAAGGATGATGAGGATTTTGAGCGCTTTGCTGAAATGATTAGACCTATCTTTTTGCGTATGCGATTAACTGATATGCTCAAAATGAATCCTTATGCTAAGTATATGAAAGAAATTGTTACTAATAAAAGAAAGATACCGGAAGCTGAAATTTCCACCATGCTTGCTAATTATACTTTTAAGGGTGGAATACCAAAGAAACTTGGAGATCCAGGAGTACCACTATACCATGCTCCATTAAAAGAAACTATGTTAAAACTGCTTTATGTGATCTTGGAGCCGGTGTTAGTGTTATGCCTCTCTCTTTATATCGTAGACTTGATTTGAATAAGTTGACACCTACTGAAATATCTTTGCAAATGGCTGATAAATCAACTGCTATACCTGTCGGTATTTGTGAGGATGTGCCTGTTGTGGTTGCAAACGTTACTATTTTAACGGACTTTGTTATTCTTGATATTCCCGAGGACGATAGTATGTCTATTATTCTTGGAAGACCCTTTTTGAATACTGCAGGGGCTGTTATTGATTGCAACAAAGGCAATGTCACTTTTCATGTTAATGGTAATGAGCATACGGTACACTTTCCGAGGAAACAACCTCAAGTTCATAGTATCAATTCTATTGGAAAAATTCCATCGATTATTTTTGGAGGTTTTGAATTTCCTCTTCCTACTGTCAAGAAGAAATATGATATTCTTATTATTGGGGATGTGCATATCCCCGTTGAGGTAACATAGTGTTATTCGAAATTTCTCCGGTTCCATGTTATTCGGAATGAGTTTGTTAACAAGACTTGATCAACCTTGTTAGTGGATTCCTTTTGATGAGCATGAGATGGATGAAACTAGAAGGCACAACCTTCTGTACCCTCTTTCTACTTTCTGTTATTTAGTTGAAATAAAGTAAAAATAGTATTTTTCTGTCTGTTTTCTGATTTATCCGTGCAATATAAAAATACCCCGAAAATAAAAGTTCTCCAAATGCCCTGAAAATGGAATATGATTTTTTCTGGAATATTTGAGAATATCTGGCACTGAGAACACAGCAGGAGGGGCAAGCACCTGGCCACGAGGGTGGAGGGCGCGCCCCCTGCCTCGTGGGCCCATGGTGGCCCCCCTCCACTTATTCCTGCACCCACACACTTCTTCTTCCTCCCAAAAAAATCACCATCCAGCTCAAGCACGAGTTCTAGCTCATTTTGCTGCGATTTTCGATCTCCTTGCTCAAAGCACCTCTCACAAAACTGCTTGGGGGATTGTTCCTTGGTATGTGACTCCTCCATTGGTCCAATTAGTTTTTGTTCTAGTGCTCTATTCATTGCAAATTTGTGCTGCCTAGGTGACCATGTTCTTGAGCTTGCATGTCAAATTTATATGGTTCCAAGTAGTTCTAATGCATGATATAGTCTCTAGGCACTTGTAGGAGTAGTTGCTATCAATTTTGTTGAGCTTGGTTCACTTTTGTTTGAAGTTACTAAAAATTTCAGAAATTTTTCAGAGGAAGAAATATGCTTAGGAAAATGTACCAAGGTGGTTCTTCAAGGAAGCAAGGACCCAGGCTTGCAATGCGTGATGCTGACGATGAGCCACCAAGGGACGCTCCAGTGCGGCCCTGTGAATGGCCTTCAGAAAACTTTATGGATCGAGCGGGAATCAAGGAAGAATTTAACGCATATTTGCGTAACGCTGATCTTGTGAGCTTCGAGGCAGAAAAATGCCGCCAGTACCACTATCTCACTAGTTCCTTTGTGAGGAGGTTTGAATTTTCATCTTCACGTAATTCTCCAACTGTCCTGTTTGATCTTTATGAAAAATCTTATACGATGGACTTAGAGGATTTTACCACTGCTTGCAAACTTCCACAATGGGGTAGTGCTAGTGAACCCCGCAAATCTGAATTTAGAAATTTTCTTGCTAGTATAACTGTGGGGGAATCTAGAGATATAGCACAAGCTACCATAGGGAGCATTCATTTTCCTGCTATACATTATTTTGCTCTCTTCATAGGTAGGTGCATAAATGGTAAAGATGAAGCATGTCATATGTGTGTCCCTGACCTCAGTATTCTTAGGAGTGCTGTGTTAGGAGACAAATCTTATAATTTGGGAGCCATTGTTGCACGTAGGTTGCATAATAATAGATTTAATGGAGATTTCTTTGGTGGAATTTATGCAACCCGCTTAGCTGATTTTCTTGGTGTAACCATACGTGATGATGATATTGAATTGCCTCCTGCTTACCTAGACTTTAATGCTATGGTTCACCACCAGTTTGTTGAGAGGAATGAATCACCTCTCCAGTATCGCTTAATCTTTGACAGACGTCGTGCTGTCCGTATTACTCTCCCTGCTCCTGCCTTCTTTGATTATCAGGCAAAAGGAAGATATGTTATTACCAGAGAGGAGGCAGATGAGTACGAGAGGAGGGCGGAGGCAGCTCGCCGCCACGCTGCAGCTCAGGAGGCAATAACTGCTGCATCTCAGTACGACCCCGGCTACAACTATGGATATCCGCCAGGCCATCCGTGGCAATAAACCAACTTAGGCCAAAAGCCTAAGCTTGGGGGAGTACGTATTTCCCACCGACATTACATTTATGTTCACACACACTCATTGCTAGATGTCGGTGCTCATACTCTTTCACTGTAATATCCATGCTAGTTTATTTTCTTTTTCTTGCTTTCTTCTTGTGTGTTTGATAAACCTTAAGAAAAACAAAAAAATTAGTGTAGCTTTTAGTTAGTTTACTTTTCTTGCTGTAGTAGTAATAATTAAAAAGAAAACCCAAAAAGATTTCCCGTTCTTCTTTTGCTTGTTGGGAGCTTTCCCGTGTAAATAGTTTTATTTCTTTTCTTTTCTTTGGGGGTCGATAGGAGAAGACCATAACTAAATTGTTGAAGTGGCTCTTATATGCATTATTGTTGATTTAACCAAGAGCCCATATTGCCTTGTCTTCTCCTGTTTATTGAATGCTCGCAGATTCCAGCTTAGTCCAATGCACGTGCACTCTTATTATTATTCACATCGTTCGGTCGTGCAAGTGAAAGGCAATTATGACGATATATGATGGACTGACTGAGATGAGAAAAGCTGGTATGAACTCGACCTCTCTTGTTTTTGTAAATATGATTAGTTCATCGTTCCTGATTCAGCCTATTATGAATAAACATGTTTGCAATGACAATTAGAGATCATAGTTGCTCGTGCCATGCTTGATTAGCTATGAGTTATAATGGTTTACCTTGCGTGCCAACATGCTATTAAAATGGTTGTGATGTGGTATAGTGGGGTGGTATCCTCCTTTGAATGATTTAAGTGACTCGACTTGGCACATGTTCACACATGTAGTTGAAACAAATCAACATAGCCTTCACGATATTTATGTTCATGGTGGATTATATCCTACTCATGCTTGTACTCAATGTTTATTAATTTTAATGCATGTTCATGACTGTTGTCGCTCTCTAGTTGGTCGCTTCCCAGTCTTTTGCTAGCCTTCACTTGTACTAAGCGGGAATACTGCTTGTGCATCCAATCCCTTAAACCCCAAAGTTATTCCATATGAGTCCACTATACCTTCCTATATGCGGTATCTACCTGCCGTTCCAAGTAAATTTGTATGTGCCAAACTCCAAACCTTCAAATGAAATTCTGTTTTGTATGCTCGAATAGCTCATGTATCAACTAGGGTGTCCGTATCTTCCATGCTAGGCGGGTTATTCTCAAGAGGAGTGGACTCCGCTCCTCACTCACGAGAAAATGGCTGGTCACCGGGATGCCCAGTCCCATGCTTTATGCAAACTAAATCAAAATAATTGCAAACAAAACTCCCCCTGGGACTGTTGCTAGTTGGAGGCACTCGTTGTTTCGAGCAAGCCATGGATTGATGCTTGTTGGTGGAGGGGGAGTATAAACTTTACCATTCTGTTTGGGAACCGCCTATAATGTGTGTAGCATGGAAGATATCGCCATCTCTTGGTTGTTATGTTGACAATGAAAGTATGCCGCTCAAAATATTATTTATCTCTATTTCAAAACCGAGCTCTGGCACCTCTACAAATCCCTGCTTCCCTCTGCGAAGGGCCTATCTATTTACTTTTATGTTGAGTCATCACCCTCTTATTAAAAAGCACTAGCTGGAGAGCGCAGCTGTCATTTGCATCCATTACTATTAATTTATATTGGGTATGACTATGACTGGATCTCTTTTACCATGAATTACAATGTCTAGTCAGTCCTTGATCTTTAAAGGTGCTCTGCATTTATGTTTTGCGGTCTCAGAAAGGGCTAGCGAGATACCATCTTGTTATATCATATCATGATTGTTTTGAGAAAGTGTTGTCATCCGAGATTTATTATTATTGCTCGCTAGTTGATTATGCCATTGATATGAGTAAACATGAGACCTAAGAGTTATTGTGAATGTGGTTAGTCATAATCTTTGCTGAAAACTTGAATGCTGGCTTTACATATTTACAACAACAAGAGCAAACAGAGTTTGTAAAAGTTTTTCTTTATCACTTTCAGTTTATCAACTGAATTGCTTGAGGACAAGCAAAGGTTTAAGCTTGGGGGAGTTGATACGTCTCCGTCGTATCTACTTTTCCAAACACTTTTGCCCTTGTTTTGGACTCTAACTTGCATGATTTGAATGGAACTAACCCGGACTGACGCTGTTTTCAGCAGACTTTCCATGGTGTTATTTATGTGCAGAAACAAAAGTTCTCGTAATGACCTGAAACTCTACGGAACATCTTTTTGGAAAATATTAAAAATACCGGAAGAAAATCCACGTCAGGGGGCCCACACCCTGTCCACGAGGGTGGGGGGCGCGCCTGCCCCCCTGGGCGCGCCCCCACCTCGTGGGCCCCCTGACGCTCCACCGACCTCAACTCCAACTCCATATATTCACTTTCGGGGAGAAAAAAATCAGAGAGAAGGATTCATCGCGTTTTACGATACGGAGCCGCCGCCAAGCCCTAAAACCTCTCGGGAGGGCTGATCTGGAGTCCGTTCGGGGCTCCGGAGAGGGGAATCCGTCGCCGTCGTCATCATCAACCATCCTCCATCACCAATTTCATGATGCTCACCGCCGTGCGTGAGTAATTCCATCGTAGGCTTGCTGGACGGTGATGGGTTGGATGAGATCTATCATGTAATCGAGTTAGTTTTGTTAGGGTTTGATCCCTAGTATCCACTATGTTCTGAGATTGATGTTGCTATGACTTTGCTATGCTTAATGCTTGTCACTAGGGCCCGAGTGCCATGATTTCAGATCTGAACCTATTATGTTTTCATGAATATATGTGAGTTCTTGATCCTATCTTGCAAGTCTATAGTCACCTACTATGTGTTATGATCCGGCAACCCCGAAGTGACAATAATCGGGACCACTCCCGGTGATGACCGTAGTTTGAGGAGTTCATGTATTCACTATGTGTTAATGCTTTGTTCCGGTACTCTATTAAAAGGAGGCCTTAATATCCCTTAGTTTCCGCTAGGACCCCGCTGCCACGGGAGGGTAGGACAAAAGATGTCATGCAAGTTCTTTTCCATAAGCACGTATGACTATATTCGGAATACATGCCTACATTACATTGATGAATTGGAGCTAGTTCTGTGTCACCCTATGTTATGATTGTTACATGATGAACCGCATCCGGCATAATTCTCCATCACCGATCCAATGCCTACGAGCTTTTCACATATTGTTCTTCGCTTATTTACTTTTCCGTTGCTACTGTTACAATCACTATAAAACACCAAAAATATTACTTTCGTTACCGTTACTTCCATATTACTTTGCTACTAAATACTTTGCTGCAGATACTAAGTTATCCACGTGTGGTTGAATTGACAACTCAGCTGCTAATACTTGAGAATATTCTTTGGCCCCCCTTGTGTCGAATCAATAAATTTGGGTTGAATACTCTACCCTCGAAAACTGTTGCGATCCCCTATACTTGTGGGTTATTAGGAGCTCATATGGAGTCTTCTCCAATATCATGCGGAGGAAGAGCCGGTTTGATGCATGGCATGCAGTGTTGACGGCCTCGGTCCAAAAAATATGTGGTGACTTGTATTCATCCAACATGGACCTTGCCATTTCCACAAGTGTACGGTTCTTCCTCTCGGCTACACCATTTTGTTGAGGAGTGTAGGGTGCGGAATATTGATGCTCAATCCCCTCGTCACTATGAAATTATTCCAAGGTGTAGTTCTTGAACTCGGATCCATTATCACTTCTTATTGCCAAGATTTCTTTGTCAAACTTGCATTGAGCTTGCTTGGCAAAATCAATGAAAGTAATCTTCGTCTCGTCCTTGGACTTGAGGAAGAACACCCATGTGTATCTTGAGTAATCATCAACAATGACAAGTCCATACTTTTTCCCACCAAGACTATCCCATGAAGGAGGCCCAAAAAGATCCACATGAAGGAGCTCCAAAGGTCTTGAAGTAGATACAATATTCTTGGGTGGATGCTTTGATTGATGTTGCTTCCCGGCTATGCATGCATTACACACACGATCTTTCTCAAAAGAGACATTGGTTAGTCCAAGGATGTGATTACCCTTTAAGAGATCTTGAAGATTTCTCATGCCGACATGGGCTAGCCGGCGATGCCATAGCCACCCCTTGTTGGCCTTGGCCATCAGACAAGTTGCATGGAAAGTGCTCTCTTTCAAGAAATCAACCGTGTAAAGGTTGCCATCCAACTCTCCAACAAAGGCCACTTCAAGAGTATCTCTCTTAAAGACTTTCACACCCGTTAGTCCAAATAGTGTATCATTACCAACGGAAGCCAATTGGCAAATGGAAAGCAAATGGTATTTAAGGTATTGGACAAGCATGACATTTGCAAGAGACATGCCATTTGTGATAGCCACCTTGCCCAACCCGAGTACCTGTCCTTTTGATCCTCCACCAAACATAATGCTCATAAATGGTTGAATAGCTTCCATGAAATCGAAGAGCAATTTGCTATCTCCGGTCATATGGTTGGTGCATCCACTATCGATCACCCATTTGACTCCACCGGAGAAGGCAACCTACACACAATTCACAACTTGGTTAGAGGCACCCATTTTCCAATGGGACCTCTCAAGTTAGTCACAAGGGTCTTAAGAACCCAAATAGCATAAAAACAGAATGCATTACGAGGACCAAAAAATTGAGCATAAACTTCTCCATCCTTTGTTTTACGAAGTACATAGGATGGAGGCATGAACTCTTTTGGCTTGTTGAGAGTGTCCATGCCCCTAGTGGCCTTCCCACTCACAACCTTACCTTTCTCCCCATGCCATTCACGTACAAATGTCTCCTTGGTGTGGTGCACTTTTGAGAAGACGGTTTCTTCTTGCTTGTGCTTGGGTCAAACACAAGCCCTTCCTTGGCAACCACCTCATTGTGTTGGCTCAATACCTCATTAAGGTTCTTTTGTCCTTGAGCACATGTCATGAGACCTCTCTTGATTTGTGCCTTTAGAAAACGATTTTCCTCAAGAATAGATGCTAGGTCACCACTAGAGCTAGTAGTACAAAGCATCAACATTGATAATAGGTGAAGAGTAAACCTTGGCTAGAGTTTAAAGATAAGTAAGTTTGAGCATCTCAAAGCTCTTTGTAAGAAGGGTGAGTTCCTCTTCCTTGGTCTTGAGGGACACGGATAGAATCTCACAATCCTTAGAGAGAGAAGTATGAGATTCCACAAGCTTACTTTTATCATTCATCAACTCCTTGCAAGAGTTCTTCGCCTTTTTCAAGGAGGCAAGTTCTTTAGCATGAACATCAATGTTTTTAAGCATAGTTCATCATTTCGTGCTTCCTCAAATTGGCCTTTCCACTCAAGGATTTCATATTTTTCCTTTTCCTCGGTGACGAGAGTTTCGAGTTCCTTAATGGTGATGGTGTGCTTACTCACATACGACACAGAGTGAGCTTCTTTCCTTTAAGGGAGCACATGAACTTATTTAGTTTAGCAAGCATAGGATCATCTATATCATCATCATCATAATTATCCTCCACATCAAGATACTCATCACAAGGAGTAGATTGAGTGAAAAGAGGAGGATTTGAACGTGGGGTTACCTTGACCTTGTCAGGAGAGTTTTGGTCCTCTCCATCTTCTACCACGACCTTTGCCATTAAGCACTTGTGAGCGTTGCCCTTGCAATCTTTCATGTACTTGTAGGTGACAACATCACCCCTCATGTTGACTATCCTCAAGGTGTTTTGAGAATCTTGAGCTACTCTGGCAACACCACCAACATCATCTGGATCGAATTCTTCATGGGCAACCATTGCTTTCCCATCTCTCTTCTTGAGCTTGGAGTTCAAAGGATTTGGCAACTTCTTCTTAGTAAAGGTATTGGAAAACCTTGGTTTATCTTCTCTCTTCTCATAAGGGCAATCGTTGGAGAAGTGGTTGGTTTCTTCACAGTTGTAGCATTTTCTCACTTTCTTCTTCTGGAATCTTCCCTTGAATTTTCCCGCGCTAAACTTCTTGACAAAAACGGCAATGTCTTCATATGAAGGGCTCTCATCGGAGTCAATCTCATCACCATCTTCATCATCACCATCATCTTCTTCTTCACTTTGTTCTTCCTCACATACATGCTTGGCCTTCAAAGCAAGATTGATCTTTGATGTTGAGATACCATGCATGACAAGATGTTTTGTAGCATTTGCCTTTGATTCTTAGAATAGTTGGAAAGTGGATATGATGTCATCCGGAGTCATTTCCTTGAATCCATGATGTTGCCTTATGTCCCACACCATTTGGTGATGATACGGAGCAAGAGCATGAAGTAACTTGTCCACGAGAAATCGCTTAGTCAAGTTGAATCCATCTTGTGTCTTGTCACAATCACACGACTCGATGTCGGCGGTGAGAGTCCTGAGACGCTCAAGGAGCTGCTTGGGTGATTCACCTTTCTCCATACAAAAGTTTTGCAATTGACCTGTAACGCCCACGATGCGGCTATATCTCCCACGTGTCGAGGCACGACTTAGAGGCATAACCGCATAGTGGTTTTGTCGCAAGAAGGGTCATCTTCACACAATCCCATGTAATGAACAAGAATGGGATAAAGAGTTGGCTTACAATCGCCACTTCACACAATACATGAAAATATATCATACATCATCCAGAATACAAACATATAGACCGACTACGGTCAAAATCCAGATGAAAATAAGACAAGCCCAAATGCTAGATCCCCGATCGTCCCAACTGGGCTCCACTACTGATCATCAGGAAAAGACACATAGTAACGACCACGTTCCTCGTCGAACTCCCACTTGAGATCGACGCCATCATCTGCACTGGCATCGTCGGCACCTGCAACTGTTTTGGTAGAATCTGTGAGTCACGGGGACTCAGCAATCTCACACCCGCGAGATCAAGACTATTTAAGCTTATAGGAAAGGATGGTGTAATGAGGTGGAGCTGCAGCGGCAATAAGCATATATGGTGGCTAACATACGCAAATGAGAGCGAGAAGAGAAGCAACGGAACGGACGTCATCTAGCAATGACCAAGAAGTGATCCTGAACTCCTACTTACGTCATACATAACTCAGACCGTGTTCACTTCCCGGACTCCGCCGAGAAGAGACCATCACGGCTACACACGCAGTTGATGTATTTTAATTGGGTCAAGTGACAAGTTCTCTACAACCGGACATTAACAAATTCCCATCTGCCTCATAACCGCGGGCACGGCTTTCGAAAGATAATACCCTGCAGGGGTGTCCCAACTTAGCCCATCATAAGCTCTCACGGTCAACGAAGGATAAACCTTCTCCCGGAAAGACCCGATCAGTCTCGGAATCCCGGTTTACAAGACATTTCGACAATGGTAAAACAAGACCAGCAAAGCCGCCCGAATGTGCCGACAAATCCCGATAGGAGCTGCACATATCTCGTTCTCAGGGCACACCGGATAAGCGAAGCGTACAGGTACCAACATAACCCAAGTTGCCAAGGGACGGTCCCGCACGGTGCTCTAGTTTGGACCAGCACTCAGAGGAACACTGGCCCGGGGGTTAAAATAAGATGACCCTCGGGCTCGCGAAAACCCGGGGGAAAAGGCTTAGGCGGCAAATGGTAAAACCAAAGTTGGGCCTTGCTGGAGGAGTTTTATTCAAGGCGAACTGTCAAGGGGGTCCCATAAATCACCCGACCGCGTAAGGAACGCAAACTCAAGGAACATAATCCCGGTATATCAGTAACTAGGGCGGCAAGAGTGGAACAAAACACCAGGCATAAGGCCGAGCCTTCCACCCTTTACCAAATATATATAGATGCATTAATTAAATAAGAGATATTGTGATATCCCAACATATCCATGTTCCAACATGGAACAAACTTCAACTTCACCTGCAACTAGCAACGCTATAAGAGGGGCTGAGCAAAAGCGGTAACTTAGCCAAACAACGGTTTGCTAGGAAAGGATGGTTAGAGGCTGACATGGCAAAATGGGAGACATGATATAGCAAGTGATAGGTAGCGCAGCATGGCAATAGAGCGAACAACTAGCAAAGCAAAGATAGAAGTGATTTCGAGGGGTGGTCATCTTGCCTGCAAGGTTCTCAGAGTTGTCGAAAGCTTGATCCTCGTAAGCGTACTCAACAGGTTCCTCGTTCACGAACTCGTCTCCCGGCTCTACCCAAGACAAGAACACAAACAAACGGAACCACAATCAACACGAGAAATGCACAAGCAACATGATGCAAAACATGTATGATATGCAAGATATGATATGCGATGCATATGCGTGCTCCGGAAGGAAAATGATGAACATGGCAGTAACTTGGCAAACCAAGCATGCCACTGGAAAGATGAGATGATTTCGGTCGAAATCGATATAAAGATCACCGGAAACGGATGCACGGTTTGCAAATGGCAAGCAAAACAAGAATGACACGAATCTGCGATTAACAGCATGATAGCACTTAAAATGCAACAAGCAACAATGCTACAGCACTCCAACATAGCAACAAAGCACATGGCAGTAATCTACAGGAGATGCTTGACAAAAGATGAACACTGAGCTACGGCTAGTTCACAACATATCAAGCTCAAACAAGCATGGCAAAAGTGCAAAAGATAACAGGATCACAGACTTGGTGAAAAACTGGACATGGCAGAAAACAGCATCAGGTAGCAATGTTCAGAGCACGAAATCAACATGCTACAGGAACTTAACATAGCAAAACAAGGCATGGAAGTGTTCTACTAAATGCATATGACAAAAGTCCCTTACTGACCATAAGCCAAAAAGGACCAGAAGATATGATGGCAAGCATGTAAACATAGCAAGTTTCGTTATCAGGTTTCAGACTTAGCAGAAAACAGAGCATGGCAGAAATAATAATATGTAGGCCTCTTTGTGAGCTTGATGCACTCACTACAGAGCAATGCATGACAAACCAAGCATACCTACAGCAAGATGGCATGTTTATGAAGCTAACCATGGCAAGAACAATTTCATAGCATGTATGGATCAACTACAATAAGCTTGGCAAACATGAATATCATGTTAAGAATCTGCCAGAAATATTTTATAGCAAAAGTAGAGCAAGATTGAGTCATGCTATGGCACTCCATAATTGCAAACAATTGCAGGAATGGATCAATTACAACTATAGCTACAAAACATCCTTACTGAACATCTCCAAAATATGCATGAATCTCTCTGTAGCATCAAGTTTACATGGCAACAAAATAACAGCAGACAAGGACTTAGAGAAATCACCAAGTCCCTGAAATCAGAAACATTACGGAGCCTACTTTGCATTCTTGTGCTAGTCACCACAGAGATCACAAAAATACATGGACTACACCACTGGAAAGATGGAATGGCATACTTCAAAACACATGTAGAGCTCATGCCAATAAGATGCACAGAATTAAAGATACAAAAATGACAAATCTCCAAGTTCTGATAAGAACCAGAGAATAACAGCAACTAGCCCTCTTTCAACAGAGATTTTGGCATCAAGATGACCTCTAATGAACATGGTGCAATTGAACAAAATGTAGATCATCGCGAGACGAACAATTTGACATATTACACGCGCGAATCGGAGCTACATGCAAGAAGTTACGCACTGAGGAACAAGAGCACTTTCTGTGAAATAAAAGACTTGGAGAAAAATAGGGTTTCGGGAAAAGTCAACCTCGGTGTCCTCTCGATCGGATCTGGCCGGGGCGCGAGCACGGGCTCGTCGCCGGCGATGGAGAGGGGGAGGAGACGGCGGCGGGGCAGCGACGTGGAGAAGAGGAGGCGAGGTGGCGTCGCCGGAGGAGGAGAGGGAGGCCGGCCGGGGCTCGGCTCCGGTGGAGGGGCGCGGCCCGAGGCGGCGGTGGCCGGCGTGGGTGCCCGCGGGCGGCGCGGGCAGGCGGTGGGGTCCGGCGCGTCGGGCGGCGGCGTTTCGGGCCTGCGGGCCGGCGGCGGAGGGAGGTGGCCGGATGCCACGTGGCAGCCGCGGGTTGGCCGCGGGGACGGCGGCGACTTGTCCGGCCGGAGCGGACGCGTCCGGCGCGGCGCGGAGGGATTTTAGGGTTATGGGAGACTGCGAATGTTATTTCGGGATGCTCACATATTTATAGGTAGAGGGAGCTAGGAGGCTCCAAATGAGGTGCGGTTTTCGCCCACACGATCGTGATCGAACGACCTAGAGCATGGAAGAGAGTTTGGTGGGTTTTGGGCTGGTTTTGAGGGGGTTTTGCTGGACACTCAAATGGACTTTGCGGATGCCCGGTTAACCGTTGGAGTACCAAACGACCTCCAAATGGAACGAAAGTTGACCGGTGGTCTCCGGGTGGTATATTAAGGCCACTTGACAAGCCTCGGTCCATTCCGGGAAAGTTTGACACCCGCACACGAAAGAAAACAAGAGGGGTGCACCGGAGGAGATAGGAGCGCCGGATTGCAAAACGGACAACGGGGAAAATGCTCGGATGCATGAGACGAACACGTATGCAAATGCAATGCACATGATGACATGATATGAAAATGCATGACATGACAAAATGCAAAACGAAAGACAAAACCCGACCACGGAGGGAATATCATAACACATAGCCGGAAATGGCAAGAGTCGGAGTTACAAATATGGCAAGTTACATGCGGGGTGTTACAACACTCCACCACTACGAGAGGATCTCGTCCCGAGATCTAGGACTGAAAGAACTCCGGATATTCGGAACGGAGATGGTCCTCGCGTTCCCAGGTGGCTTCCCGGTCGGAATGGTGCGACCACTTCACTTTCAGGAATTTGATTGACTTGTTGCGAGTCTTGCGCTCAGTTTCTTCAAGAATAGCAACGGGGTGCTCATGATAAGACAAATCTTCTTGGAGGTCAATCTCTTCGAAGTTGATAGTGCGCTCAGGCATCTTGAAGCACTTGCGGAGCTGTGACACGTGGAACACATCGTGCACGTTCGCGAAGTTGGAAGGAAGCTCAAGTTGATAGGCGAGGTCGCCTCTTTTGCCAATGATCTTGAAAGGACCCACGTATCTAGGGGCAAGCTTCCCTTTGATACCGAAGCGACGAGTGCCTTTCATTGGAGAGACGCGGAGGTAGACATGGTCTCCGATCTCGAAAGCCAAATCACGATGCTTACTATCATAGTAACTCTTCTGGCGCGATTGCGCGGCTTTGAGATTATCACGGATGACTTTACACATTTCTTCAGCTTCAGTGATTAAGTCATTGCCAAGAAGTTGGCGTTCACCAGTCTCTGACCAATTGAGAGGAGTACGGCACTTTCTGCCATAGAGAATCTCGAATGGGGCCTTGCCCGAACTCGCTTGGAAGCTGTTGTTGTAGGAGAATTCAGCATATGGAAGACAATCTTCCCATTTCATGCCAAAGGAAATGACACAAGCCCTGAGCATATCTTCAAGAATTTGATTGACTCGCTCGACTTGGCCACTAGTTTGAGGATGGAAAGCTGTGCTGAAGCGAATGTTTGTGCCCATGGCCTTCTGGAAGGAGTCCCAGAACTTAGAGGTGAAGATGCTTCCACGATCAGAAGAAATCAATTGTGGAATGCCGTGCAAGGAGACAATTCTGGAGGTGTAAAGCTCTGCCAGCTGAGCTGCTGTGATGGATTCTTTGATTGGAAGGAAATGAGCCACTTTAGAAAGCTTGTCGATGACAACGAAGATAGCATCATTTCCGCGCTTGGACTTGGGAAATCCAGTCACGAAGTCCATTTCGATATGATCAAACTTCCATTCTGGGATAGCAAGAGGTTGGAGGAGACCAGCTGGTCGTTGGTGTTCTGCTTTCACTCTTCGGCAGACATCACATTCATTCACGAATTGAGCAATTTCTCGCTTCATTCGAGTCCACCAATACGACTGCTTGAGGTCATGATACATCTTCGTACTTCCAGGATGAATGGAAAGGAGAGAATTGTGCGCCTCGTTCATTATGACTTTCCTTAGATCACCTTTAGGAACCACAATCCGGTCCTCGAAGAATAAAGTGTCTCTGTCATCAATGCGATAGCACTTGTATTTGGAAAGACCCTTGTCGATACCACGTTTCACCTTCTTCACCATGGCATCAAGGAGTTGTGCCTCACGAATTTGATCTTCCAAAGTAGGAGAGACTATGAGGTTGGCAAGAAAGCCTTGAGGAACAACTTGGAGATTCAGCTTGCGGAAAGCTTCACAAAGATCCGGTTGGAAAGGCTTGAGAATTAAGCTGTTGCAATAAGCCTTCCTGCTTAAAGCATCTGCAATGACATTGGCCTTGCCTGGAGTATATTCAATACTCGGATTGTACTCTTGAATCATTTCGACCCATCGAGTCTGCCTGAGGTTGAGGTTGGGCTGAGTGAAGATATACTTGAGACTCTTGTGATCGGTGAAAATGTCCACTTGTCTTCCCAACAAGAGATGTCTCCACGTTATTAATGCATGGACAACTGCCGCCAACTCAAGATCGTGAGTGGGGTAGTTCTTCTCGTTGGGCTTCAACTGACGAGAGGTATAGGCCACAACTTTCTTCTCTTGCATTAACACAGCACCGAGACCTTGGAGAGAAGCATCACAGAAAACTTCATACGGCTTGGATTCATCAGGAGGAGTCAAGACAGGAGCTGTGACTAGTTTCTCTTTGAGAGTGTTGAAAGCAACGTCACACTCAGGAGACCAGACATACTTCACATGCTTCTGGAGGAGGTTGGAAAGAGGCTTTGCAATCTTGGAGAAATTCTCAACGAATCTTCGGCAATAGCTTGCAAGACCAGAAAACTGCGGAGCTGCTTGACATTTTGAGGAGGTTCCCAATTCACAATTGCGGACACCTTCTCGGGGTTAACAGCGATGCCCTTGGCAGAGATGATGTGACCAAGGAAAAGAACTTCATCGAGCCAAAACTCACATTTGGAGAACTTCGCATAGAATTGATACTCTCTGAGCTTGTCGAGCACCAATCGCAAATGTTTGGCATGATCCTGCTTATTCTTGGAGAAGACCAAGATATCATCGAGATACACCAGGACGAATTCATTGGTATAGGGGTTGAAGATGAAATTCATCATCCGAGAGAACACTGGAGGAGCATTGACAAGGCCGAAAGACACGACAGTATATTCATAAGAACCAAAGCTTGTTCTGAATGCTGTCTTGGGAATATCTTCTTCACGAATGCGAATCTGATGATAACCCATACGAAGGTCAAGCTTCGAGAATACTTTAGCACCTTTGAGTTGCTCAAATAGCTCATTGATGTTGGGAAGTGGATACTTGTTCTTGATTGTCTTCTTGTTCAATGGACGGTAGTCGACACAAAGTCGGTCCGTGCCATCCTTCTTCTTGACAAAAAGAACACCACAACCCCATGGAGAAGAACTCGGTCTGATCAAACCCAGACGCTCTTGTTCATCGAGCTGTTTCTTCAATTCCTTCAGCTCGTTGGGTCCAAGCTTGTATGGACGCTTGCAAACGGGTTCAGTGCCAGGCTCTAGTTCGATAACGAACTCAACTGGCCGATGAGGAGGCATACCCGGAAGCTCTTCTGGAAAGACATCTTGATACTCACAAACAACTGGAATCTAAGAGATGGCATTCAATTCGCCCTTCTCATTGAGAGAGAAAAACCGAATGGTTTCATCACGAGCGGCATAAACAATCACATCCTCAGACGACTGTGTCAATTGAATTTCCCTGGCAGCACAATCAAGTTGAGCCTTGTGCTTAGAAAGCTAGTCCATCCCGAGAATAAGATCAATATCCGAGTCACCAAGAACAACTGGAGAAGACTGAAATTTATAGTCGCCTATCTTGATGGAAACATTCGGAACCATCGAGTTGGCTCTCATTGACTTCCCCGGAGAAATAACACCCAATGGTTTATCCAGATAAGACCAGGAAAAATCATGCTTGGCAAAAAACGGTCTTGACATGAAACAAAGAGATGCACCAGTATCAAAAAGAACTTTTGCAGGAATATCGTTAACAAGAAGATTACCCATTATCACATCAGTAGATTCCTCCGCTTGAGCTGCATTCATCATGTTCACCTTAGCAGACTTTGGATTATGCTTGACCACTGCATTGCTGGAAGATCTGACAGGAGGAGGAGGAGGCAGGCGCCTTTGGTTGAAGCACTTGATAGGGCACGGCGGCGGGGTCCGGCGCGTCGGGCGGCGGCGGTTCGGGCCGGCAGGCCCGCGGCGGTGGGAGGTGGCCGGATGCCACGTGGCAGCCGCGGGTTGGCCGCGGGGATGGCGGCGACTTGTCCGGCCGGAGCGGACGCGTCCGGCGCGGCGCGGAGGGATTTTACGGTTACGGGAGACTGTGAATGTTATTTCGGGATGCTCACATATTTATAGGTAGAGGGAGCTAGGAGGCTCCAAATGAGGTGCGGTTTTCGCCCACACGATCGTGATCGAACGACCTAGAGCATGGAGATGACTTGGAGGGGTTTTGGGCTGGTTTTGAGGGTTTTTTTGCTGGACACTCAAATGGACATTGCGGATGCCCGGTTAACCGTTGGAGTACCAAACGACCTCCAAATGGAACGAAACTTGACCGGTAGTCTCCGGGTGGTATATTAAGGCCACTTGACAAGCCTTGGTCCATTCCGAGAAAGTTTGACACCCGCACACGAAAGAAAACAAGAGGGGTGCACCGGAGGAGATAGGAGCGCCGGATTGCAAAACGGACAACAGGGAAAATGCTCGGATGCATGAGACGAACACGTATGCAAATGCAATGCGCAAGATGACATGATATGAAAATGCATGACATGACAAAATGCAAAACGAAAGACAAAGCCCGACCACGGAGGGAATATCATAACACATAGCCGGAAATGGCAAGAGTCGGAGTTACAAATATGGCAAGTTACATGCGGGGTGTTACATGACCCTTGGCAATAATGTACTGAGCAAGCCGGAGAGTGGAGGTACCGGTCTTGGTCCTTACAATGTTGTCCCATAATTCTTTGGTACTTGTGATGTGTATGTAAGGTCTCCTTTGCTTATCATTCATTCCTTTTCTTATGCACATGATTTCGGTGTCGTTGAGATGCTTGTCATCAGTTTTTCTTGGAGTGAGATTCTTTGGGTCGACAGGGTTGTAGCCATGCTCTAGAATGTCCAACGTTTCATCATTGGCGTACCTAAGATGGTCCTGCATACCACCTAAGATGGTCCTGCATACCAACTCTCCACAAAGCAACATAGGAACTGTCATCAAGCAAAGGGGTTTTTTCCCCCAGGGTTATACTTAGGTTTCTCTACTTGAGGTCTTGCATAAAGCCATGGAACAATAGAGTGATCATTACTAGGAGGTTGTTGGCCAAGTGAAGGAGTAGGCGTAGCTGGCATCGAGGCCGCACCACCAGGATTAACAAGTGGTGTGAGCATCGTGGTTAATGCAGCTAATCTCATTTGGACCAAGGCCTCAAGCGAAGCATCATGCTCCTCCTTTTGCTTAGCAAGGGCCCGTAAAGACTTGGCTTCCGTGGAAGCCTCACCCTTATCCTTCGGGTCTATAACAAGGGGAGTCCCATCGGGGTTCATATCGCTCTAGGGCGGTTAAGCCACAAGAATAGAGCACGAGGCTCTGATACCAATTTAAAGGATCGAGATGTACCTAGAGGAGGGTTGTTGGTGTCAAAACCGGTGGATCTCGGGTAGGGGGTCCCGAACTGTGCGTCTAGGATCGATGGTAACAGGAGACAGGGGACACAATGTTTACCCAGGTTCGGGCCTTCTCTATGGAGGTAATACCCTACTTCCTGCTTGATTGATCTTGATAAATATGAGTATTACAGGAGTTGATCTACCACGAGATCATAATGGCTAAAACCCTAGAAGTCTAGCCTGTATGACTATGATTATATGATCGGCCTCTATGGACTAAGCCCTCCAGTTTATATAGACACCGGAGGGGACTAGGGTTGTACAAAGTCGGTTACAGAGAGAAAGGAATCTTCCTCTTTGGACGCCTAGCTTGCCTTCCACGCCAAGGACAGTCCCATCCGGACACGGGAGAGAGTCTTCGGTCTTCGTATTTTCACAGCCCATCAGTCCGGCCCATGGATAACAGGTCGGACGCCCGAGGACCCCTTAGTCCAGGACTCCCTCAGTAGCCCCTGAACCAGGCTTCAATGATGAGGTGTCCGGCGCGCAGATTTTCTTCGGCATTGCAAGGCGGGTTCCTCCTTCCGAATATTCCAAGATAGTCTTCGGACGTAATGAACGTGTACGGATCTGCAACACAAGTACCACACACAACCATAGAGAGTATAATATTGCACGAGTCCAGCCCGCTGACAACTTTTTGTAATGTGACATCACGTCTACCTGGTCATTATTTCGAACCGTTTTCGTGTGCCGTTCCATATTTCGAGACGCGGTTTTCATTGGCACGTCTTGTCAAAGCAGAGATCGTGTCCCCTTATTACGGGATTCTCATCAATACGGGCGTGGGTAATCCAACCGTGCCGTTTGCACAACCCTTGGGAATAGGCGAGTTTTAAGGCGAGTGGGGAGGCGCTTGATATTCATTGCCTTTATAAGGAGATAAGGATTCCCTTTCTTCACCCACGCCTTCTCTTTCTCTGCCCTTCCATTCTTAAGCTCCAGCGCCCATGTCTTCATCTTCTCCGCCTCAAGACAACTCTCAGCCATGTCCGGATCTGGAGTGCAAGGCAAGTGGATGGCCTCCTCTGTCAAGGAGAAGGAGATCACCAAGCTTCGGGAGGCCGGGTATCTGGCGAAGGAAATCGCCCACCGAATTCCGGCCAAGGGGCAAATCGTCCCCACCCCGAAGCCTACTGAGAGGGTGGTATTCATCCCTCACTTCATCCGCGGGTTAGAGTTTCATCTCCACCCTTTCGTCCGCGGACTGATGTTCTATTATGGGGTAGATTTCCATGATCTAGCCCCAAACTCCTTCCTCAACATCTCGACATTCATTGTCGTGTGTGAGGCCTTCCTACGCATCTAACCCCACTTCGGACTGTGGCTCAAGATCTTCAACATGAAGCCGAAGGTGGTGGATGGCCAACACGCGGAGTGCGGAGGCGCCATGGTGAGCAAGCTGCCCAATGTCACATGGCCCAAGGGTACTTTTGTGGAGACTGTCAAAGAGTGGCAAAAACAATGGTTCTACATCATAGAGCCTCGCGACGCCACTTGGGCGGCGGCTCCCGAATTCAAGTCTGGAGCTCCAATGCGGCTCACCTCCTGGATAGAGAAGGGCCCAAATTGGTCTGCGTTGGACGAACTCTTAGCACTGCAAACGCGCATCCAAAGCATGATGGATAAAAACATCAAGCTTGTCGACGTGATCCAGGTGATGCTAGTTCGCCTGATCCTCCCCTGCCAAAGCCGAACCTGCCCTTCATGGGAATTCGATCGGGAGAAGCACCCAACTTTGGAAAGGCTCTTCGGAACCACTCACGAAGATGCCTGGAAGTTGCTCTTCAAGGGCAATGAGACGCCGCTGGCCATAGATTCGGACCGCGGGCACGATCTTGCCCATCATGCCAGTGCGGTAATATTTTCACATCTCAAGGCGCATCCTCTACTTGCTTGCTCAAGGAAGATATCTGAACTTTACTATTCCATTTTTTCAGGGATGGACAGAGAAAGCGGAGCGGATTCGGTGTCCGGCTCCGCTGCCCGAGGAACTAGTCATCCCGCTCCTGGCGAAGATGCTGGTTCCGGCGCCCTACAAGGCGCCAGAGAAGAAGGCCAAGGGGGCCAAAAGTGGCCTTCGCTGCAAGGGTGCTTCGGACGTGACGTCCGAAGACGACGAGACTCACTCCTCCACTGCCGAAGACGCCGAGGAGGAGGAGGAAAGTAACTCCCCCCTGAGGGGGGAAGGAAGAAGAGGGCGGCCTCCTCCACTCTGGAGGCGGAGGCGCCCAAGAGGGGGAAGGGCCCTCTTGTGGATAACTCCGCGTGGGATGTCGAGAGCAGCCCGGAGCGACGCCCCCGAAACAAGCCCCTGGCCGCATCGTAAGTACTAAAAACCCGCGTTCGTCCATGTATCCGATCTCTCTGCTTCATGTTATTAACATGTTAAATTATGCTATTGCAATCCGGCCCATGACAGCTCCCCGCGATCCTCATAAGGAGGTTCGCTGGATTCGAAGGCGATGGCCAGCGAGTCACCGCCGGCCGCTCAATCTCCCGAGGACAAGGGCGACACCAAGGTGCTATCCCGAAGGACCTTCCCCGGCCAGGGAGAGGCTCAGGAGGTTGTCAGGGAGGCGCCCGAGGGCGAAGCCTCCATCGCCGGACACATGGGGAAGCAGATCCCCATGGAGACGGGCGATGGGGGCCATGTTTAGTTTGGCCCCCAGCCGAATACGATTCCGGAGACCCATATGGATCCGGAATCCGGGGAGCAACCTCCTTCGAAAGAAGGAGGCGTGCCTATTGCGCCGGTGACCTCTGTCCAACCAGAGGCACCGGACAATCTGCTGGAAGCGCTATGAGGCGCTTCCATCGTGGAGGAACACTGTATCCTTATGGGTACGGTGATTGAGAGGGTTCAGTCCGTCAAGAGCGGACTGACCGAAGCCTGTAGCAGCTTGCTGACAGGTTTTGAGGTAAGCGACACAATTTTTTGTAAAAAGAGTGTCACAGTATAGATAGTAGCCCCTAAGACTCTGTCCGGTGTTCGGAAAGAAGAGCCGGACAGAGGATCAAACAGTTTGTCGCAGGAGACTAACCATATGCACCTGTGTGTTGCAACAGGCGTCGTTGCTAGCTGCGACCGCACACACTACCGAAGTGTCCGGACTGAAGCAGAAACTGGAGCGGGCCGAGGAGGAGCTCGGCCAAGCGAGAAAGCAGCTAGAAGACAAGCAAGGTATGCAATAACCTGCTGTATGTTCGAAAAGAATAAATGATGTTTAATGACTGTAGTTCCATGATATTTGTAGGAGCAGCGACCGAGGTCGAGGTCCTTAAGAAGGCCCTGGCCGAGGCCGAGGAAAAAGCTGCCAAGGAAAAAGCCGTCCGTGAGAAGCACGAGGCCAGGCTTGATGAGGTCCAGCAAGAGCTCCAGGATGCGGTGAAGAAATGCGAGACCTTGCAGCGCGATGTTTCGGCTCAAGAGACAGAACTCGCCAAGGCTCGCCAAAGCGCGGAAGAGGCCCGGGTTGAGGCCCAGGGCGCCCTCCAGGAGATCTGGGAGGCCAGGAAAATCGTGACCGGTAAGGCATTTAGTATGCAAAGCAAGTATGTGAAGAAGAAGTATCTCTTACTAACCCGGGTTCGGAGTTCTCTAGGGGCGTTTGCGGATCTGCCGCGCAGTGTATCTGACGCTGCGGAGTTCTTCTGAGCCGAAGAAGGGAGCTCAACGGAGAAGCTATTCTGGTCGCAATATCTTGCGCCAGAACATCCAGTGCCCTTTAGCGATCAGCTAAAACAGCTGGTCGAGCTGCATAGGGTGGCCGAACTAGCCATGAAGGATTTAATAATCCGGCTGTGGCCTACCGAAGCTATACCCAGCAGCTACTTCAGACTTGTGAAGCGGCTGGTGAACGCCTGCCCTCGGCTGGACGTCGTCAAGCGGTCGGTCTGCATCGAGGGCGCGCGCATGGCCTTCGCCCGCGTCAAGGTGTGGTGGGCGAAGATGGACGCCGTCAAGCTTGTGACCGAGGGACCACCTGAGGGCAAGGAGCACCGCACACCCGAGCGGTATTTTGAAGACGTCTTGGAGGGGTCTCGTATTGTGGCGACGCAATGTGCGCAAGACATTATTTTTGAATGAGTACATTCATGTCGTCTCTACCTTGTATGATGAAAGAAAGTTGCTATGTAATATAATGTTTGTTTTTAAAAAATTTACCTCCTGTGCGGCCGTATTTATAAAATTCTGAGAGTTGGCCAGTCGTCGGCTTCTGGCCCCACATAGGTAGTACGGGGATGTTCACGATGGAATCTAAACACGCTTGATCCAATTGTTTGGTCCTTGAAGGAGGTGTTTAGCGCAACGAACCAGGCAATCACACTATACGGCTTGAACACCCTCACTTAGCCATAGGAGTTTGACAATAATAATTTTAGGCGCAACCCCTAGTATCTGAACCAGGGTGCTGTAAACACCTGATCAGATAAGTACCGATCCCTCGCGTAATGCGGAGAAAAATCTCTAAGGATTTGAGACCTCCGAAGAGCTGACCGGCTCTCGCCGCATCATGACAGTCAGTTTTTGGCTTTCTCTACTGAGGTGCTCATCCGGAAGAACCAGGGCAGAATCGCAGTAGTTCTCCCTTTACTACCCTAGCCGATATAGCGGAACGTAAGGTAGTAAGCACAGGAGCCGGGCAGCCCAACTATTGACCAAAGACATGATTCGGAGCCAATGCATATAATGCTAAATTCGGGGTGCCGAACTATACAGTAAAAAGTGTTCGGACTTTGCTGCCGTATTGTGGGGCGTAATGAAGCCCCTGGTAGATTAAAGCGTACCAAAGTGTACTCGTTATTTGATAAAGTTATCAAAAAAGAAAAGAGAGGTAAAGGGTAGTAAGCTAGAGCCACAAGATTTGGGCCGCAAACTGTTTCCATTATAATTCCAGTAATACGTCAAAGCGCATTTATGCAAGTAGTGCAATAAGCAAAAAAGGCTATTTAATATGCCATGACCAAGGGGGAGCTGCGTGTGAGTCTGAAAACAGGTAAAGGGATCGTTAAAGAGACCACCTAAAAATTCCCCAATACGCCCATGCTTCTTGCCGCCTTGGTGTATTTATCCTTCGAAAGGACCGGTGACCAGGCCGTCATGGAAGGCCTATGGAGAAGAAACCTGAAAAGGAAAAAAAGGTAAAAGTGAAAGTATGTGTGTGTCCGGGGTCAGTCAAGCCGTACGATGGATCACAAGCTAGTTATGCCTCCGTCGATGCCCATGTTATTTTGAGTGCGTAGTTATGTACGCGCGGTACAAATGCCGCCACTTGATCAGGGCTGGGACGGAGGCCAAATTGCTAGTCAAGTTCTTGATGAGCCGAGCTGTCCTGCTGCAGATTAGTCCGGACTCTCTTGACAGTGTCCGGGAGCTCGGCCGCCGAATTAATGTTCTGTTTGAAAAGGCCGCTCTGTACTTCTGCTGCTAAGGCAGCGGTGTGCTCCTTGGTACGGAGGGAGCGCTCCGTGTTTCCATTGTCTGTTATGACGCCGCGTGGACGGGGCATCTTGAGCTTGAGATAAGCGTAGTGCGGCACCGCGTTGAATCGAGCGAATGCAGTTCGTCCGAGCAGTGCGTGATAGCTGTTGCGAAAGGGGACGATGTCGAAGATTAACTCTTCGCTTCGGAAGTTGTCCGGAGATCCGAAGACAACCTCTAGTCTGATTGAGCTCGTACAGCGGGCCTCTACACTTGGTATGACTCCTTTAAAGGTAGTCTTTGTGGGTTTAATCCATGATGGATTAATGCCCATTTTGCGCGCCATATCCTGGTAGAGCAGGTTCAGACTGCTGCCCCCATCCATGAGGACTCTCGTGAGATGGAATCCATCAATGATTGGGTCGAGGACTAGTGCGGCCGAACCGCCATGACGGATACTGGTCGGATGATCTCTGCGGTCGAAAGTGATCGGGCATGACGACCATGGGTTGAATTTTGGGGCGACTGGCTCCATCGCGTAGACATCCCTGAGCGCGCGCTTGCATTCCCTCTTGGGGATGTGGGTAGCGTATATCATGTTCACTGTTTTGACTTGAGGGGGAAACTTCTTCTGTCCCCCTGTGTTCGGTGGCCGAGTCTCCTCGTCATCGTCCTTGCTTTGCGACTCCTTCTCCTTGTTCTCGTCATCTAGCTTGCCGGCCTGTTTAAAAACCCAACAATCTCTGTTGGTATGATTGGCTGGTTTGTCTGGGGTGCCATGAATCTGGCACGGACGATCGAGTATGCGTTCCAAGCTGGATGGTCCCGAGTTGTTTCCTTTATATGGCTTCTTCCGCTGACCGGGCTTGGAGCCACTGAATCCGGCATTGACTGTTGTGTCATCGGTGTTGTCACCATTGCTTCGGCGTTTATGCCTGTTGCGTCGGAGCTTGCCGTTGCTGTTTTTGAACTTGGAGGTGCCCACTTCGCTTGCCATGTTTTTGCTACGGGCCAACCAACTATCCTCACCCGCACAAAAGTGGGTCATGAGTGCCGTGAGGGCTGCCATGGACTTCGGCTTCTCCTGGCCGAGGTGGCGGGCGAGCCATTCATCGCAGATGCTATGTTTAAAGGCCACTAGGGCTTCGGCATCCGGACAGTCGATGATCTGGTTCTTTTTAGTTAGGAACCTAGTCCAGAATTTCCTGGATGACTCTTCGGGCTGTTGAACTATGTGACTTAAGTCGTCGGCATCCGGGGGCCGAACATATGTACCTTGGAAGTTGTCAAGGAAGGCTTCTTCCAAGTCCTCCCAGCTGCTAATGGAGTTTTCGGGCAGACTGTTCAACCAGTGCCGGGCCTGGTCCTTTGAGTTTTAGTGGGAGGTATTTGATAGCGTGAAGGTCTTCTCCGCGGGCCATATGGATGTTGAGAATGAAATCCTCGATCCATACCGCGGGGTCAGTTGTTCCATCGTATGATTCAATATTCACGGGTTTGAACCCTTCTGGGAATTCATGATCCATTACCTCATCAGTGAAGCAAAGAGGGTGTGCGGCGCCTCTATATCGGGCCGCATCGCGACGTAGCTCCGATGGAGTCCATCTACGGTTTTCGGCCCGGGCATGACTAGGCTTGTCACGTTCGAATAGGTAGCCGTCGTCGTGTGTCGAGGCACGTCCTCGCGATCCGTAGATCGATCTGGTATGTCCTTCTCTACTGTCCAGGTCCTGCCGAAGGTCATATGTATAACCCCGAGCTGTTTTATCTCTATTTTTACGTTGAGGTGGGGCGGGCTGCCGTTCGGCTTGAGTTGCCGCTTTATCCCGACCGCGTAGTGGTCGGTCAGCCGCACTGTCCCGACCGCGTGGTGGTCGGTCGGCCGCATTGCACGAGGGAGGTACAGGCTCCGGCGCCTCCTCATCGAACTGAGGCAACAATTTGCGCTTCGGGTAACTCTTGGCTGGACGCTTGATGCCGTATTCTTCAGCTGTCAGGACATCAGTCCATCTGTCGTTGAGAAAATCTTGATCAGCTTGAAGCTGCTGCTGTTTCTTTTTCAGGCTCCTTGCAGTGGCTATCAGTTGGTGCTTGAAGCGCTCCTGATCGAGAGGTTCGTCAGGAACGATGAAATCTTCGTTGCCGAGGCTCACCTCATTCTCGGAGATCGGAACATAAGTACTGTCCTCTGAGTCGTTGTCTATGGCCTGTTCATCAGGGCTGACTTGCCCATTTTCCTGTTCCTCCTGTTCGGAGGTTACCTCAACAGGGTCATCGTTGTCTTCGGCATCATCCGAAGTGTTATTTTCTCCAGTGCCGGTATTGCTGTCTTTTGAATGACGTGGCTTAGAGCGGCGCCGCTGACGCCGGTGCTTAGGCTATGTCTCAGGAGGTTTATCCTCAACTCGGTCTTCTTTGTCATCGTCGTTAGTTGCTTTAGGTGTATCCACCATGTACACGTCGTACGAAGAAGTGGCCGTCCATCGTCCAGTAAACGGCGGGTTTTGGCCTTGCTCCTCATCGGCATCGTCGTCCATACCGTCGATGTCTTCGGAGCCGTAATCGAGCATGTCGGTTAAGTCCTCGACAGTGGCTATGAAGTGGGTGGCGGGTGGGAAGCGAAATTCTCCATCATTAGCCTCCAGTTCGAACCGGATATAATTCGGCTGTGCGTCCCCCGCTAAGGATAGAGTTCTTAATGAGTTTAGCACATCGCCTAAAGGCGAGTGCCGGAAGATGTCCGTGGCGCTAAATTCGGCAATCGATGTCCGATCAAGCTCGACGCATGCGGACGCACATGGTTCAGAACCTATAGCCGGGAACGAGTCCGAGGTTCCGGTGACACAGACGTCACCCGAGGTTAAGTCTGTGTGCGGCTCCAACGCTGCAGAGTCTGCGGCTTCCGTGGCGGGGTTGAGATTCCCGTCCTTGGATGGCACGATCTGCTCCGGATCTAAGGCCAGAGCAGTCACATGCGCTATCTCCTGAGTATGGTCCGATGACAGATTTAAGTCATGTTCATTAAGGTGGCAGGGAGCGGCCGCCGTGGTCTCAGATCCGTCGAAGATCAAGACTCCACGGATATCAGCGACGTAGTTGAAGCTTCCAAATCTGACCTGATGGCCAGGGGCGTAGCTTTCGATCTGCTCCAGATGGCCATGTGAATTGGCCTGTAGTGCGAAGCCGCCGAATACGAAGATCTGCCCGGGGAGGAAGACTTCTCCTTGGACAGCATTGTCATAGATGATTGAAGGAGCCATCAAACCTTTTGGCGATGGCACAGTGGAACTCTCAATGAAAGCACCAATGTCGATGTCAAAACCGGCAGATCTCAGGTAGGGGGTCCCGAACTGTGCGTCTAGGATCGATGGTAACAGGAGACAGGGGACACAATGTTTACCCAAGTTCGGGCCCTCTCTATGGAGGTAATACCCTACTTCCTGCTTGATTGATCTTGATAAATATGATTATTACAAGAGTTGATCTACCACGAGATCGTAATGGCTAAAACCCTAGAAGTCTAGCCTGTATGACTATGATTATATGACCGGCCTCTATGGACTAAGCCCTCCGGCTTATATAGACACCGGAGGGGACTAGGGTTGTACAAAGTCGGTTACAGAGAGAAAGGAATCTTCCTATTTTGATGCCTAGCTTGCCTTCCACGCCAAGGAGAGTCCCATCCGGACACGGGAGAGAGTCTTCGGTCTTCATATCTTCACAGCCCATCAGTCCGGCCCATGGACAACAGGCTGGACGCCCGAGGACCCCTTAGTCCAGGACTCCCTTAGGGGTGAATAGGTCCAATTACAAATTTTAGTTCTTACTTAGCAATTTTAGGCTATAATGTAGAATATAAAGATGAGCCTAACAATTGCAAAGATGATACAATGAGCTAAGCAAGGTGACCAAGTAGTACAAGAATATAAATAAACAAGCACAATATGGAACAAGTAAAGCTAAAGAGATAAGTAACCACAAGTGGGGAGCTGGGTTAGGAATAACCGCAACTCCGAGAGACGAGGATGTGTGTCGATGTTCACTTCCTTGGAGGGAAGCTACGTCACCGTTTAGAGAGGTGGATGTTACCACGAAGGCACACCAATGCCACGAAGGCTCACCCTATTCTCTCTTTGAGATATCACCACGAAGGCGATCCTCAACCACTAGTGGTAGATCTTGGGGTGGTCTCCAAACCCTCACAAACTTTCCGGGGGTAATCACAATCGTTTGATTCCTCACCGAAGAACTCCTACCGCCTAAGAGTCTCCAACCTCCAAGAGTAACAAGATCAAGGGAACCACTCAAAACTTGCTCAAATAACGAATTCCTTTGGTTGAGAGGAGGAGAGAGGGATGATCTATCTTTTGATTGGAACAACACTCAAGAATCCTCACAAATGCACTCGGGATCTAGGATTTGGTGAAAGCAAGAGAGAGTGAGAGAGAAAGGTGTTCTTGGAATCTTTTCATTGTGTTGGACTACCCTCACTCGAGGTGGAAGAAGGATATTTATAGTCATAGTGTAAAAGTGGTCGTTGGAAGTCACTTATGCTGCGCAGACGTCTGAGAGGTACCGGACATCTGGCCAGAAAAGATGGACCGGATGTCCGACATGCATCGGTCGTCCGGCCAACAGAAAGTGGAGTGGTCAGGTGCAACAACAGAGAGGATATAAGCACAGGAAGCAAATGACGGGAGAGTGTCGGTCGTCCGGTGCACGGTCGTCCGGGGAGGACGGAAATCCGTCAATTTTGGTTATGTGAAGTGCCACTGGATGTCCGGTGTCGGTGCAACGTCGACCGGACTCACAGGCATGCTGGCGATTATACATCTAGCACCAGTATGCAACACAAAGTCAAGCCAAAAAAGCCGCTCTTCGTGAGATCAAGGAGAGCATTAAGAAGAACAAGAATGAAAAAGGCCACCTAGGGAGAGGCCTCCCTTGCCGGGCAGGAGGGCCTGGTCAGGTCGAGGCCGCACCCGATGGTAAGCCCAGACTCGCCTTGGCAGGCTTGCCGGGGCCGCCAAGATGAAAACCCTCCAAGCTCTTTCAAAGGATATCCGCCAAGATGCCACCGCTCCACCTCATCGTACTCAAGTCACTTATTAGTGCAGTATCCAGGTGCTAAACAAGCAGGTGGATCCTATCAGGCACGTGGCAACATCAAAGAGAAGGGATTAGCTTTATTGACACCCATCCAAGAGGCGTGTCAAGCTGATGAGAAGAGCCGGATAAGCGGCGCAACAAGCTTGCTGGGATTCGCCCTCGACACGACACCTAGCAATGCATTGAATGCACTTTTTTCTAACCAGAGTTAGGTACGATAGCACTGTTAGCTATCTAATCGCATCCAAATGACAGTTTTGCCATTGTGATCGCCCCTTTAACCTATAAAAGGAGGCCCGAGGCAACCTAGCAAAGGGTTCGAACACTTCAACCCCCAACATTTGTAAGCTCACGTTTCTCTTCCCAATGCACCCTTGCCGGGCTAGAGCGCGTCGAGCCTTCGTCCACCTCCAGATCAATCCACAAAAGCAGGAGTAGGGTTTTATGCAGTAAAGTGGCCTGAACCTGGGTAAAAAGAGAGAGAGTCCATCACCGCGCCATCTCCTATTGCTTCTGCTCTTTGTCCAACGCGACCATCCCCATGACGAACCAAAAAGGGGCACTCATGTCCCATAGGTGATCGTTCTTCCACGCCGACATCTTTGGCGCGCTAGGTAGGGGGCTCGTCGCCTGTGCGAACCTGAAGCAGTAGCCAGCGCATCGATCTTCGTCGACTTCCATCATCCATCAAACCCAAGAAGAAGAGTGGGCTTGGAGCGCATCCTTCCTCCTCGAAGGCATCGTTACCTGTGGCTGTGGATACTGCGGGCGTTGCGGCTGCGACAGACGAGGCTGGCGAGGAGAGCGGTGCCACCAACACTCCCACTGCAGCTGGGGCCACAGGCGTGATCCAGCCTGTTCAGCACATCGCTGATCAACCTCCCGCCGGTACGGGACACGGAGGCAACCAACTTCCTCCTGCTCATCCCACCGGCGTGCTCAACCAACGCGGCGTCGACGCCCGCTCCGGTGCAAGCCAAGACCCACTGGCCGAGCTGCCCGGAGGGGCGGAGACAAGGCGTGTGTTTCGTCCCGGGACAGGCGAACGCAACAACACCCCGAGCGGCACCGTCGATCCCCAGGGACCACGCCCACACAGGAATGGCCCGGTCCCCAAGAACAGCTTCGGCCACATCAGGTCCCTCTGGCAACTGGCTCGAGGCGATGAGAGACCGACTGCGCTCCTTCTGGTTTGTCCAAAAGTCGAGCGGTGTCGCACTCTGCCTCCCACGCCATGCCAGAAACAACGGCAGAAGCAGTCGCAAGATCTTAGATGCTGCTGAATTTCCCTCCAGTAGTGGATAGGATGGATGAATGGAGAGCTACCATTCAAAGTCTCCTCTGATTTGCTGAGTTCAACAAGCTACCAAGTGCGGAGCCGCGGCAGCGCCCGCCGCCGACGTTGGCGACTCCCACCGATGGCCAAGACAGGACTGTGCAGTCCCCACCACGGCGGCTCTCTCAAGGGCAACCACGATGAACTCAATGGCCGCCAGATGATGATGATCATGATGAGGCGTCAATGGCCTCATCTGATCCGCGACTCTAGCAGGACCAACGTCAAGTGCTGAGGGAAAGGAAGAAGGAAGATGCCCGCGTCAGCATTGAGCGGCGTCGCAAGATGTGCCGTCAGTCTGACAGGCGCAATGGGGCTGATGTCCACCAACCCGCACCCAGTGCTAGCGGGTACCTACCTTCCGAGGTAGGGTGCCCTGCCTTCACACTTGAGTTGCAGCAAGTCCAGTGGCCATCATCTCGCACCTTCAAACCTGCCCTGCCGGAGAAGTACGACAGAAAACTGAACCCGACAGAGTTTTTGGGCATCTATATGATCGTTGTTCAAGCTGTCGGGGGAAGGGACGAAAAGGTGCTCGCCAACTACTTCCCGCTGGCCCTCAAGCCAAATATGAGGTCCTGGCTGATGCAGCTGCGAGAAGATTCCATTTCCTCTTGGGCCGACCTGTGCAACGAGTTTGTGGGCGCCTTCACGGGCGGTCATCAAGAACCAGGGCGGCCTAGTGATCTGCAAACCCTCTTGCAGAAAGAGGGAGAAATTTTGTGCAAGTACCTGCAAAGGTTCAGCCGAGTGCACCGCAATATCCCAAAGATACACCCGACAACTGTGATTGTTTCATTTCATACAAATGTACGCAATTGTAGAATGCGGGCTAGGATGAATGTTCGGTTTCCCAAGACAGTCAGCAAGCTCTACACGCTGGCAGATAAGTGCGCTCTTGCTGAAGAAGGAAGAAGACTTCCCGGGAAAGAGGCTGGCGTCGAAGTCGATTCGGAGGATGAAGACAACGCCGCCGCCCCCAAGAAGAAAAAAAGAAGCGCAGCAAGAAGCGAAAGGAGAAGGCAGTTATGGCCATTGAAAGCACTGGTGATCTTAGCGCCAACAAGAAAGCAAAAACTAAGATGGCAAGGAAGCTGCTACATGCGCTGATTGTTGGGCGTCAGTGGCTGGTGAGAAAACCGGCAAGTCCGATGGGCCATATTGCAAGATCCATAGGACCAAGGGTCACGATCTCCAAGATTGCAAGCAAGTAGAGCAGTTGGTTGAGAAGCAGAAAGCTGAGTACGGGAGGCGCAACAAGGAGAGAAACCAGAACGGAACTGGTAGGAAGGGCCGCAGTGGTCATAACAGACACCGCGGCAAGATTGATCAGCAGAAAGAAAAACGTTCCAGAGGCCGTGAGAAGAAAGAAAATGAGGATGATAGCAAGGAGGAAGACGATGAAACCAGCGACCAGGAGTTCCAAAAAGCTACCGAGGCGATGTGCGTAGACAGGGGTGCATCCTTGCACTCCTCTCGCCGCCAAATCAAGCAGTGGGCACGTGAGGTTAATGTTGCAGAACCAGTAGCAAGCACTCGGGAGCTGCTCAAGTGGTCCCGCACGCCCATCATCTTTGACATTGAGGATCATCCAGACCGCACCACAACGGTAGGATGTTTGCCATTGTTGGTCTCGCCAACAATTCGCAACCTCAGGGTTACTAAGATGTTGGTAGATGGCGGGGCAGGCTTGAATCTGATATCCCCTGATGTGCTGAAGAAACTCCAGATCTCAGATGAAGACCTGAAGAAAAGTGGCTCTTTCCAAGGGATCAACCAAGGAAGGAGCCAGTGCAAGGGAAAGATTACCTTGCCGGTAACATTTGGCAGGGAAATCAACTTTAGGACCGGAATGATTGTGTTCGATGTTGTTGAACTTCCCCTTCCATTTACCAGGATTCTCGGTCGATCAGCTCTGGCCAAGTTCATGGCGATGTCCCACTACGCCTACAACACTTTGAAGATGTCTGGTCCTATGGGAGTCATCACCATTCCGTCAGACAAGAGAGATGCAGCCATCTGCGTGGATAAGATGTATAGAGACGCGGTCGCAGCAGAGGTCATTGGGGCCCCAGCTCCCGCTAAGAAGGGAAAAAACCAAGGGAACCGACAAGGACTCCAATAAGGACTCCGGGAAGCGCATCTCTTCGAAATATGTTGCACCCGGCAGCGACTTCCCAGAGAATTCAACAAGCAAGAGATCCAGGTCTGCTCCCAGAGAATCACAAACTTTAACACAAGTATTTCTTAAATTCAAAACTACTCAACTAGCATGACTCTAATATCACCATCTTCATATCTCAAAACAATTATCTAGTATCAAACTTCTCATAATATTCAACACACTCATAAGAATTTTTTTACTAATCTTGAATGCCTATCATTGTCAAAGCAAACTACCATGCTGTTTTGTAGGACTCTCAAAATAATCTAAGTGAAGCATGAGAGAACAATAGTTTCTATAAAACAAAATCACCATCGCGCTCTAAAAGATATAAGTGAAGCACTAGAGCAAAAACTATATAACTCAAAAGATATAAGTGACGCATATAGAGTATTCTAATAATTTCCGAATCAAGTGTGTCTCTCTCAAAAGGTGTGTACAGCAAAGATGATTGTGGTAAACTAAAAAGCAAAGACTCAAATAATACAAGACGCTCCAAGCTAAACACATATCATGTGGTGAATAGAAATATAGCTCCAAGTAAACTTACCGATGGAAGTAGACGAAAGAGGGGATGCCTTCCGGGGCATCCCCAAGCTTTGGATTTTTGGTGTCCTTAGATTATCTTGGGGTGCCATGGGCATCCCCAAGCTTAGGCCCTTGCCACCCCTTGTTCCATAATCGATCAAATCTTTCACCCAAAACTTGAAAACTTCACAACACAAAACTTAACAGAAAATCTCGTGAGCTCCGTTAGCGAAAGAAAACAAAACACCACTTCAAGGTACTGTAATGAACTCATTCTTTATTTATATTGGTGTTAAAACTACTGTATTCCAACTTCTCTATGGTTTATAAACTATTTTACTAGCCATAGGTTCATCAAAATAAGCAAACAACACACAAAGAACAGAATCTGTCAAAAACAAAACTGTCTGTAGTAATCTGTAACTAACGCAAACTTCTGGAACTCCAAAAATTCAGCCAAACTAGGACGACCTAGAAAATTTGGTTATTGATCAGAAGCAATTGGAATAAATATTTTATCACGTTCTGGTGATTTTTAACAATTATTTTCATGAACAGAAAGTTTCTGCAATTTTCAGCAAGATCAAATAACTATCATCCAAGAAGATCCTATAGGTTAAACTTGGCACAAACACTAATTAAAACATAAAAACACATCTAACCAGAGGCTAGATCAAATATTTATTCCTAAACAGAAGCAAAAAGCAAAAAACAAAAACTAAAATTGGGTTGCCTCCCAACAAGCGCTATCGTTTAACACCCCTAGCTAGGCATAAAAGCAAGGATATATCTAGGTATTGCCATCTTTGGTTTTAGGGAAGAAAAAAGCAAACTTGTTATCTATGTAATTAATCTTTCTATTTTGGTAAAGCACGTGGCTATTAATGGTAGAAGAAAGATTAAGTATGTTGCGGAAATTGGCATCTAGGCTAGCTTTTATTTCTTTGATAGATTCGTTTTGGTAAGAGAGCAAAAGAGATGTGGTTTCAACTTTCTCATTAATGGGGTGCGCAAATATAGTTTTCATCTTTTCATAGGTATCTATGGGGTCCCCTTCAAGAAAACCCTCTTCAAAAATAGAATCTAAAACTTGTTTGAACGAAGAGGGCAACCCAACATAAAAGCTTTTTAGGTAAACCTCAATTTGATATTGGGGTACATAGCTAGCCCAGATCCTTAATAGCCTATCCCAAGCATCTTTCAAAGATTCATCAAGTAAATAACGAAAAATTCCGGAATCATCTTCATCAAAATTATTAAGACTCTCATTGACAACTTCGGCAGGTTTTTCCATAGCTTTATTTATGAGTTTAGATAGAATAGAAGGATCATCCAAGCTCGGGAGAGAACCCCCAACTCTTTTTGGTTCCGACATGGCGAGGGAAAAGCGAGCGAAAAGAGGCAAACGGAAAAGAGAGGGCGAATAAATCGGCAAGGGTGAAGTGGGGGAGAGGAAAATGAGAGGCAAATGGCAAATAATGTAATGCGAGGGATAAGAGTTTGTGATGGGTACTTGGTATGTTGACTTTTGCGTAGACTCCCCAGCAACGGCGCCAGAAATCCTTCTTGCTACCTCTTGAGCACTGCGTTGGTTTTCCCTTGAAGAGGAAAGGGTGATGCAGCAAAGTAGCGTAAGTATTTCCCTCAGTTTTTGAGAACAAGGTATCAATCCAGTAGGAGACCACGCACGAGTCCCTTGCACCTACACAAACAAATAAATCCTCGCAACCAACGCAATAAAGGGGTTGTCAATCCCTTCACGGTCACTTACGAGAGTGAGATCTGATAGATATGATAAGATAATATTTTTGGTAGTTTTATGATAAAGATGCAAAGTAAAATAAAAGGGTAATAAAAAATAGCTAAGTGTTGGAAGATTAATATGATGGAAAATAGACCCGGGGGCCATAGGTTTCACTAGAGGCTTCTCTCGAGAGCATAAGTATTACGGTGGGTGAACAAATTACTGTTGAGCAATTGACAGAATTGAGCATAGTTATGAGAATATCTAGGTATGATCATGTATATAGGCATCACGTACGAGACAAGTAGACCAACTCCTGCCTGCATCTACTACTATTACTCCACACATCGACCGCTATCCAGCATGCATCTAGAGTATTAAGTTCATAAGAACAGAGTAACGCTTTAAGCAAGATGACATGATGTAGAGGGATAAACTCATGCAATATGATATAAACCCCATCTTGTTATCCTCGATGGCAACAATACAATACGTGCCTTGCTGCCCCTACTGTCACTGGGAAAGGACACCGCAAGATTGAACCCAAAGCTAAGCACTTCTCCCATTGCAAGAAAGATCAATCTAGTAGGCCAAACCAAACTGATAATTCGAAGAGACTTGCAAAGATAACCAATCATACATAAAAGAATTCAGAGGAGATTCAAATATTGTTCATAGATAAACTTGATCATAAACCCACAATTCATCGTCTCAACAAACACACCGCAAAAGAAGATTACATCGAATAGATCTCCACAAGAGAGGGGGAGAACATTGTATTGAGATCCAAAAAGAGAGAAGAAGCCATCTAGCTAATAACTATGGACCCCAAGGTCTGAGGTAAACTACTCACACATCATCAGAGAGGCTATGGTGTTGATGTAGAAGCCCTCCGTGAACGATGCCCCCTCCAGCGGAGCTCTGGAAAAGGCCCCAAGATGGGATCTCATGGGTACAGAAGGTTGCGGTGGTGGAATTAGGTTTTTGGCTCCGTCTCTGGTAGTTTGGGGGTACGTAGGTATATATAGGAGGAAGAAGTACGTCGGTGGAGCAACGTGGGGCCCACGAGGGTGGAGGGCACGCCCGGGGGGTAGGCGCGCCCCCTACCTCGTGCCCTCCTAGTTGATGTCTTGACGTAGGGTCCAAGTCCTCTAGATCACGTTCGTTCCAAAAATCACGTTCCCGAAGGTTTCATTCCGTTTGGACTTCGTTTGATATTCTTTTTCTGCGAAACTCTGAAATAGGCAAAAACCAGCAATTCTGGGCTGGGCCTCCGGTTAATAGGTTAGTCCCAAAAATAATATAAAAGTGTATAATAAAGCCCATTAATGTCCAAAACAGAATATAATATAGCATGGAACAACCAAAAATTATAGATACGTTGGAGACGTATCAAGCATCCCCAAGCTTAATTCCTGCTCGTCCTCGAGTAGGTAAATGATAAAAACAGAATTTTTGATGTGGAATGCTACTTGGCATAATTTCAATGTAATTCTCTTAATTGTGGTATGAATATTCAGATCGGAGAGATTCAAGACAAAAGTTTAATATTGACATAAAAATTGTAATACTTCAAGCATACTAACTAAGCAATTATGTCTTCTCAAAATAACATGGCCAAAGAAAGTTATCCCTACAAAATCATATAGTCTGGCTATGCTCTATCTTCACCACACAAAATATGTAAATCATGCACAACCCCGATGACAAGCCAAGCAATTGTTTCATACTTTTAGTGTTCTCAAACTTTTTCAATCTTCACGCAATACATGAGCGTGAGCCATGGACATAGCACTATATGTGGAATAGAATGGTGGTTGTGGAGAAGACAAAAAAGGAGAAGATAGTCTCACATCAACTAGGCGTATCAACGGGCTATGGAGATGCCCATTAATAGATATCAATGCGAGTGAGTAGGGATTGCCATGCAACGGATGCACTTAGAGCTATAAGTATATGAAAGCTCAACAAAAGGAACTAAATGGGTGTGCATCCAACTCGCTTGCTCACGAAGACCTAGGGCATTTTAAGGAAGCCCATCATTGGAATATACAAGCCAAGTTCTATAATGAAAAAAATTCCCACTAGTATATGAAAGTGATATCATAGGAGACTCTCTATCATGAAGATCATGGTGCTACTTTGAAGCACAAGTGTGGTAAAAGGATAGTAACATTGTCCCTTCTCTCTTTTTCTCTCATTTTTTTTTATTTCGTCCGGAGTCTCATCCCGACTTGTGGGGGAATCATAGTCTCCATCATCCTTTCCTCACTTGGGACAATGCTCTAAAAAATGATGATCATCACACTTTTATTTACTTACAACTCAACAATTACAACTCAATACTTAGAACCAAATATGACTCTATGTGAATGCCTCCGGTGGTGTACCGGGATATGCAATGAATCAAGAGTGACATGTATGAAAGAATTATGAACGGTGGCTTTGCCACAAATACGATGTCAACTACATGATCATGAAAAGCAATATGACAATGATGGAGCGTGTCACAATAAATGAAACGGTGGTAAGTTGCATGGCAATATATCTCGGAATGGCTATGGAAATGCCATGATAGGTAGGTATGGTGGCTGTTTTGAGGAAGGTATATGGTGGGTGTATGATACCGGTGAAACGTGCGCGGTATTAGAGAGGCTAGCAATGGTGGAAGGAGGAAAAGTGCGAATAATCCATGGACTCAACATTAGTCATAAAGAACTCATATACTTATTGCAAAAATCTACAAGTTATCAAAGCAAAGTATTACGCGCATGCTCCTAGGGGGATAGATTGGTAGGAAAAGACCATCGCTCGTCCCCGACCGCCACTCATAAGGAAGACAATCAATAAATAAATCATGCTCCGACTTCATCACATAACAATTCACCATACGTGCATGCTACGGAAATCACAAACTTTAACACAAGTATTTCTTAAATTCAAAACTACTCAACCAGCATGACTCTAATATCACCATCTTCATATCTCAAAACAATTATCTAGTATCAAATTTCTCATAATATTCAACACACTCATAAGATCTTTTTTTACTAATCTTGAATGCCTATCATTGTCAAAGCAAACTACCATGCTGTTTTGTAGGACTCTCAAAATAATCTAAGTGAAGCATGAGACAACAATAGTTTCTATAAAACAAAATCACCATCGTGCTCTAAAAGATATAAGTGAAGCACTAGAGCAAAAACTATATAACTCAAAAGATATAAGTGAAGCATATAGAGTATTCTAATAATTTCCGAATCAAGTGTGTCTCTCTCAAAAGGTGTGTACAGCAAAGATGATTGTGGTAAACTAAAAAGCAAAGACTCAAATAATACAAGACGCTCCAAGCTAAACACATATCATGTGGTGAATAAAAATATAGCTCCAAGTAAAGTTACCGATGGAAGTAGACGAAAGAGGGGATGCCTTCCGGGGCATCCCCAAGCTTTGGCTTTTTGGTGTCCTTAGATTATCTTGGGGTGCCATGGGCATCCCCAAGCTTAGGCTCTTGCCACTCCTTGTTCCATAATCCATCAAACCTTTCACCCAAAACTTGAAAACTTCACAACACAAAACATAACAGAAAATCTCGTGAGCTCCGTTAGCGAAAGAAAACAAAACACCACTTCAAGGTACTGTAATGAACTCAGTCTTCATTTATATTGGTGTTAAACCTACTGTATTCCAACTTCTCTATGGTTTATAAACTATTTTACTAGCCATAGATTCATCAAAATAAGCAAACAACACACAAAAAACAGAATCTGTCAAAAACAGAACAGTCTGTAGTAATCTATAACTAACGCAAACTTTTGGAAATCCAAAACTTCAGCCAAAACAGGACGACCTAGACAATTTTTTTATTGATCAGCAGCAATTGGAATCAATATTTTATCACGTTCTGGTGATTTTTAACAATTATTTTCGTGAACAGAAAGTTTCTGCAATTTTCAGCAAGATCAAATAACTATCATCCAAGAAGATCCTATAGGTTAAACTTGGCACAAACACTAATTAAAACATAAAAACACATCTAACCAGAGGCTAGATCAAATATTTATTCCTAAACAGAAGCAAAAAGCAAAAAACTAAAACTAAAATTGGGTTGCCTCCCAACAAGCGCTATCGTTTAACGCCCCTAGCTAGGCATAAAAGCAAGGATATATCTAGGTATTGCCATCTTTAGTTTTAGGGAAGAAAAGAGCAAACTTGTTATCTATGAAATTAATCTTTCTATTTTGGTAAAGCACGTGGCTATTAATGGTAGAAGAAAGATTAAGTATGTTGCGGAAATTGGCATCTAGGCTAGCTTTTATTTCTTTGATAGATTCGTTTTGGTAAGAGAGCAAAAGAGATGTGGTTTCAACGTTATCATTAATGGGGTGCCCAAATATAGTTTTCATCTTTTCATAGGTATCTATGGGGTCCCCTTCAAGAAAACCCTCTTCAAAAATAGAATTTAAAACTTGTAAGAATGAAGAGGGCAACCCAACATAAAAGCTTTTTAGGTAAACCTCAATTTGATATTGGGGTACATAGCTAGCCCGGATCCTTAATAGCCTATCCCAAGCATCTTTCAAAGATTCATCGAGTAAATAACAAAAAATTCCGGAATCATCTTCATCAAAATTATTAAGACTCTCATTGACAACTCCAGCAGGTTTTTCCATAGCTTTATTTATGAGTTTAGATAGAATAGAAGGATCATCCAAGCTCGGGAGAGAACCCCCAACTCTTTTTAGTTCCGACATGGCGAGGGAAAAGCGAGCGAAAAGAGGCAAACAGAAAAGAGAGGGCGAATAAATCGGCAAGGGTGAAGTGGGGGAGAGGAAAACGAGAGGCAAATGGCAAATAATGTAGTGCGAGGGATAAGAGTTTGTGATGGGTACTTGGTATGTTGACTTTTGCATAGACTCCCCGGCAACGGCGCCAGAAATCCTTCTTGCTACCTCTTGAGCACTTCGTTGGTTTTCCCTTGAAGAGGAAAGGGTGATGCAGTAAAGTAGCGTAAGTATTTCCCTCAGTTTTTGAGAACCAAGGTATCAATCCAGTAGGAGACCACGCACGAGTCCCTCGCCCCTACACAAACAAATAAACCCTTGCAACCAACGCAATAAAGGGGTTGTCAATCCCTTCACGGTCACTTACGAGAGTGAGATCTGATAGATATGATAAGATAATATTTTTGGTATTTTTATGATAAAGATGCAAAGTAAAATAAAAGGTAATAAAAAATAGCTAAGTGTTGGAAGATTAATATGATGGAAAATAGACCCGGGGGCCATAGGTTTCACTAGAGGCTTCTCTCGAGAGCATAAGTATTACGGTGGGTGAACAAATTACTGTTGAGCAATTGATAGAATTGAGCATAGTTATGAGAATATCTAGGTATGATCATGTATATAGGCATCACGTCCGAGACAAGTAGACCGACTCCTGCCTGCATTTACTACTATTACTCCACACATCGACCACTATCCAGCATGCATCTAGAGTATTAAGTTCATAAGAACAGAGTAACGCTTTAAGCAAGATGACATGATGTAGAGGGATAAACTCATGCAATATGATATAAACCCCATCTTGTTATCCTCGATGGCAACAATACAATACGTGCCTTGCTGCCCCTACTGTCACTGGGAAAGGACACCGCAAGATTGAACCCAAAGCTAAGCACTTCTCCCATTGCAAGAAAGATCAATCTAGTAGGCCAAACCAAACTGATAATTCGAAGAGACTTGCAAAGATAACCAATCATACATAAAAGAATTCAGAGGAGATTCAAATATTGTTCATAGATAAACTTGATCGTAAACCCACAATTCATCGGTCTCAACAAACACACCGCAAAAGAAGATTACATCGAATAGATCTCCACAAGAGAGGGGGAGAACATTGTATTGAGATCCAAAAAGAGAGAAGAAGCCATCTAGCTAATAACTATGGACCCCAAGGTCTGAGGTAAACTACTCACACATCATCGGAGAGGCTATGGTGTTGATGTAGAAGCCCTCCGTGATGGAGGCCCCCTCCGTCAGAGCTCCGGAAAAGGCCCCAAGATGGGATCTCACGGGTATAGAAGGTTGCGGCGGTGGAATTAGGTTTTTGGCTCCGTCTCTGGTAGTTTGGGGGTATGTAGGTATATATAGGAGGAAGAAGTACGTCGGTGGAGCAACGTGGGGCCCACGAGGGTGGAGGGCGCGCCCAGGGGGGTAGGCACGCCCCCTACCTCGTGCCCTCCTGGTTGATGTATTGACGTAGGGTCCAAGTCCTCTGGATCACGTTCGTTCCGAAAATCACGTTCCCGAAGGTTTCATTCCGTTTGGACTCCGTTTGTTATTCTTTTTCTGCGAAACTCTGAAATAGACAAAAAACAACAATTCTGGGCTGGGCCTCTGGTTAATAGGTTAGTCCCAAAAATAATATAAAAGTGTATAATAAAGCCCATTAATGTCCAAAATAGAATATAATATAGCATGGAACAATAAAAAATTATAGATACGTTGGTGGCGTATCAGCTGCGCTGCGGGATTTGAAGGCTTACCTTTCTTCTGCCCCAACCTTGGTCGCACCCAAGCCACCAGAGTCGTTGCTGCTATATCTAGTAGCGACAAATCAAGTGGTCAGTTATGCCTTGGTGGCACAAAGGGAAGTGGATAGTGAAGAAGCTATTGCGGCAGAACCAACCGGTGTTGGGCCTGCTTTATCTCCGGCAAAGCCTGCCGGCGGCAATGGAGTGGAACCACAGAATCAGCGCTAGTGAACCACAGAAGGTGGAAAGGAAGAAAATGGTGCAGCGACCAGTTTACTTTGTCAGCTCCCTCTTCCAGGTGGCTAGATCAAGGTACTCTTGGGTCCAAAAGCTGATCTTCGGCCTCCTCGTGTCCTCAAGAAAACTGCGCCATTACTTCCAAGCTCACGAGATCACTGTTGTGACTCGCCTCCCACTACAACGGATTTTGAGGAACCCCGAGGCCACCAGCAGGATAGTAGAATGGGCTTTGGAGCTATCTAGTTTCGCCTTGAAATTTGAAAGCACAACAACTATCCAAAGCAGAGCATTGGAGGAATTCGTAGCAGAATGGACGCCAACCCCCGATGAAGAACATGTGGAAACTGCCCTCCCCGGAAAGGAAACCCCTAAGGAATGGGTCATGTACTTTGACGGTGCTTTCTTGCTCCAAGGTGCTGTTGTAGGAGTATTACTCGTTGCACTCACCGGAGAATACCTCAAGTACGTGGTCCAGATGCATTTCCCCAGGGAAGACGCCACCAACAACACGGCAGAATATGAAGGGTCCTTGCCGGGCTCCGGATTACCGTCGAATTGGGAATCAAGAAGTTGATCATACGCGGCAATTCCCAGCTTGTTGTGAAGTAGGTGAACAAGGATTATCAAAGCCCACTGATGGAGGCATACATGGAAGAGGTAAGGAAGTTGGAGGAGCACTTCGATGGGTTGCAAACAGAGCATGTACCCCATGCGGAAAACAACATAGTTGATCAACTGTCGAAGAGCGTTGCGCATAAGCTCCCTGTGGAACCAGGCACTTTTGTACTCCACCTTACCCAGCCATCAGTTTCTCCATCAGCCTTGGCCAGAAAAAGAAGGAAGCTCAACACCGACGAACACTTCCCGGCAGAGCTCCCTGGAGCCACCGGTGAGGAGGTTGCCGGGGAAGACCCTACGTAGATTGCCGAGCCGCACTCTCAAGCAGAATCTTAGGCTCTTGCCATTGAAGAAAGTGCTCCCACAGCTGAAGAGATGCCTTTAGTCCTTGTCATCGAGCCCCAAGCTCCAGCATGGGCACAACACATAGTCCAATTCTTGCAAACTGGTGAACTTCCGGACAATCCAGAGCAATCTGAGAAAGTAGCCCGGCAATCGAGTATGTACCAGTTTGTGGACAACATTCTGTACAGAAAGAGGCCGAACGGCGTGAAGTTGAAGTGCATCAATCAAGACAATGGAGTAGAGCTGTTGGCAGAGATACATGGAGGCACGTGTGGATCACATTTGGGATCAAGAGCACTTGCCGAAAAAGGTACTGGCCCACCGCCCTCCGGGATGCAACTGAGCTCGTCACCAAGGGTGAAGCGTGCCAGTTCCACTCCAAGAACATTCATCAGCTAGCTCAAGCCTTGCAGATCATCCTTTTGTCCTAGCCTTTCGCGGTTTGGGGGCTCGACATCTTGGGCCCCTTCTCCCATGCTACCGGGGGCTTTGAATTCTTGTACGTTGCAATCGACAAGTTTACAAAGATGTCGGCGTGGAAGCACGATCACCTATGGGACATGAGTTCCCCTTTGTGGTTCGGCATGGGGGACGCCACATTGCACAAAGAGCAGAAGCAATAGGAGACGGTGCGACGATGGACTCTCTCTCTCTTTACCCAGGTTTGGGCCGCTTTACAGCGTAAAACCATACTCCTGCTTTTGTGGATTGATCTGGAGGTGGACGAAGGCTCGACGCGGTCTATCCCGGCAAGGGTGTCTTGGGAAGAGCAATGTGAGCTTACAAATGTTGGGGGTTGAAGTGTTCAAACCCTTTGCTAGGTTGCCTCGGGCCTCCTTTTGTAGGTTAAAGGGGCGACCACAGTGGCAAAACTGTCATTTGGATGCGATTAGATAGCTAACAGTGCTATCGTACCTAACTCTGGCAGTTAGGACAAAGTGCATTAAATGCACTGCTAGGTGTCTTCGCGAAGGCGAATCCCGGCAAACTTGTTGTGCCGCTTATCCACCTCTTCTCATCAGCTTTGACATGCCTCCTGGACAGGTGTCAATAAAGCTAATCCCTTCTCTTTGATGCTGCCACATGCCTGATAGGATCCACCTGGTTGTTTAGCACCTGGACCCCACACTGATAAGTGACTTGAGTGCGATGAGGTGGAGCGGTGGCGTCTTGGCGGTGATCCTTCGAGCTTGGCGGGTTTTGATCTCGGCGGCCCTAGCAAGCCTGCTGGGGCGAGTCTGGGCTTACCCTCGGGTGCGGCCTCGACCCGACCAGGCCCTCCTGCCAGGCAAGGGAGGCCTCTCCCTAGGTGGCCTTTTTCATTCTTGTTCTTCTTAATGCTCTCCTTGATCTCACGAAGAGCGGCTTTTTTGGCTTGACTTTGTCTTACATACTGGTGCTGGATGTATGATCGCCAGCACGCCTGTGTATGAGTCCGGTCGACAAACGCGGATGTTTGTTGCACCGACAGGAGCCCCTTCCCCCATGCTACTGAGGGCTTTGAATTCTTGTATGTTGCAATCGACAAGTTTACAAAGTGGCCCGAAGTGGAACCAGTAAGAAAGGTGACGACGTAGTCAGCTATCAATATCTTCAAGGGACTGGTGTGTCGTTTTGGAGTGCCCAACAGGGTAATCACCGACAATGGCACCCAGTTCACAAGCCGCGCTTTCATGCAGTACATCCAGAGCCTTGGGAGCAAGGTCTCTTTCGCCTTTGTTTCCCACCAAAGAAGCAACGGGGAGGCTGAGAGGATGAATGCTGAAGTGCTGCGAGGGCTGAAAACAAGAACCTTTGATAGACTACAAAAATGCGGCAAGCGCTGGATTGATGAGTTGCCGGTGGTTCTTTGGTCAATCAGGACGACACCAAATCAAGCCACTGGCCAGACTCCTTTCTCCCTGGTATACGGGACAGAAGTAGTGCTCCCCACGGAACTCATATACGGGTCACCTCGGGTACCTTCCTACGATGAAGTAGCGCATGGGCAGCTACGGCATGACGATGCCATGCTCCTCGAGGAGGACCGTCTCCGGGCAGCTGTACGTGCTGCACGATACCATCAGGCCCTGCACCGCTATCATAGCCGCAGGGTCCAAGCCCGGAGCCTTGAGGAAGGTGACCTTGTCCTTAGGCATGTTCAATCCGCCAAGGGTTCCAACAAGTTGATACCAAAGTGGGAAGGCCCTTACCGGGTAGCACGTGTCATCAGATCTGGCGCAGTCCGTCTGGAGACTGAACATGGCATACCAATGCAAAACTCATGGAATATTGAGCATCTTCGTAAGTTCTACCCGTAAGGCGCGGTTGCCGGGCCTTGTCCTGACAACCTATTTTGTACAATGCATAGTCTCCTGGACTTGTAACCCTTTGTACAAAGCCAGGCAAAGACCCTGTGCAAAGATAATAAAATGAAGCGCTGACACAAAACTTGCATGCATGTTTACTTAAGTACGATTTTGCTATGATAACTAATCCTTTAAGGAGGACCATATGTTGCTATTTTCTCCCCTAAATTAACACCATGGTCTCCCGGCTAGGGTGAGCTTCCCGAAAGGAAGAGTGAGAACAAGCCAGCATATTGGTCCCCGACAGCCCCACCCTATCGGGAACAATAAGAACGACAGCAAACGTAGATAAGTTGACCTCGCCATCCATGATGTATCCCTGTATAAAAAAACTTGTGCGTAAGGAAACCTTATCGCTCCCAACATTTGTGCTCCCATCCTTTGACTTGAAGATTCTTCAGTCAAGTTGGCCGCAGTAGCATTTGGGGGGAGGATGGGCAAGGGGCCGGTTTCCATCCACGCTCCTAGCCCATCAGGTAGGGTTCAGTAGCAACTATGGAAGGGACTGGCAAGATGTCTTGCCGGGGGACTTTGTTTACATGATAGTATTAAGGAATCATCCCTTAGCATGGACATGATACATGCACAGGTACACGGCAAGTACTCTTTTTCATTAATACATGAACAAACAAGTAGAATTCATACTTGATACAAGCATGGGTAGAGCATTACATGATTTGAGCTAAAACTTGGCTCAAACCTACATCTTTGGATTTGAAAAAGGATAAGTGCTCTGTAATGCCTTTCTTGTCCCTATCCTCCTAGGAGTTGCACCAAGGCGAAGAGGGGGCAAAAGAAGCGCCTGGGCAGAAGCCCAGCCTGATCCATCAGGGCCCGCGGGACACAGCCTGACAAGATCGGGAGGGTGGGGATGAAGATGGGAGGATGGAAGGAGCGGCCAAGCGATGCCCTGGTCACCACCGCCAGGACCAGAGGAACGCAGCAGAAGGGGCACTGGGAGGGAAGACGAAGCCAGAGTCCACGAGGAAGCCTGCCGAGGTCTAGCTGGAGGAGGCGGAGACACCTACACCCAACAACCTGACAATCGCTCTGCTAGGGAGAAGACCAGGTACAGATGATGGTGCCGCTGGCGCCCAGCTGATGGTGACGTGCGTCCGGCGCTCAGCTGGAATCTGAGCCGCCATCCTCTCGCTCGGCGTCGTCGTCTTTGCCATCAATGTCCTCTTTGTCGCTGTTGCTCAAGGAGGAGCTTTCGTCGTTGGTCGAGCTCTCCACGCAACACCCTAAGCGAGCACCCGAGGGCCCAAAGACCTTGATGGAGAGCAGATTAGCCTCCATTAATTTAAAATGAAAGACGTGCCCCTCCACCAGGCTATGGGCACGTGCAAAGGTTTTCCAGCCGCGCTGGAGAAGCATGACATGAGGTGCGGGGAACTCAACGTCCACCCGCATGTTGCCATTACAACAACCACTCATGTGTACCTTCAACCCATGTGGCTGTTCAACCTCCATCACCCTTGAAAAAGGAGTGGAAAGCCGAAGATGGCTGTGCGGGGGCTCGCGTAGCCTAATGATGAACACCAGCGCCATATCTCCGACATGGCCCTCCTGTAGAGACGAAGCAGCTGGGGGAGGAGTGGCTGGGACACCGCCGCGCCCTTCCCAGCCCCGAGCGCCGCGCCGGCCACGGCCACGTCCTGCGGCTCCGCCTTGCGCACTCGAACCTGCCCCTGCGTCCCAAACAGGGGCAGGGATGTGATGCCAAGAGGAGGTGCTTGTCGCCACCACTGGAGCTCGACCGCGCCCTCTTCGCCTCACCATAGTGGAAGAAGGACACAAGAAGACTAAGGAGAGGATGTGTGGGTGAGCCCTTCCCTTCACCTCCGCGCCCCCTTTTATAGTGGAGTGATACGTCTCCAATGTATCTATAATTTTTGATTGTTCCATGCTATTATATTATCCATCTTGGATGTTTTATATGCATTTATATGCTATTTTATATTATTTTTGGGACTAACCTATTAACCTAGAGCCGAGTGCCAGTTTCTGTTTTTTCCTTGTTTTTGAGTTTTATTGAAAACGAATATCAAACGGAGTCTAAATGAGCTGAAAATTTACGGTGATTTCTTATGGACCAGAAGAAGCCCCCGAAGCAAAAGAGTTGGGCCAGAAGAGTCCCGAGTCAACGACAAGGGTGGAGGGAACGCCCCTGCCTTGTCGCTGACTCGTGGACCCCCCCTGACGTGAAACCGACGCCAAAATTCCTATAAATCACGAAACCCCCAGAAAGAAACCTAGATCGGGAGTTCCACCATCGCAAGCCTCTGTAACCACGAAAAACCAATCGGGAGCCCATTCCGGCACCCTGCCGAAGGGGGAAACCATCACTGGTGGCCATCTTCATCATCCTGGCAGTCTCCATGACGAGGAGGGAGTAGTTCACTCTTGGGGCTGAGGGTATGTACCAGTAGCTATGTGTTTGATCTCTCTCTCTCTCTCTCTCTCTTGTGTTCTCGATTTGGCACAATCTTGATGTACCGTGAGCTTTGATACTATAGTTGAATCATATGGTGTTTCTCCCTCTCTATCTCTTGTTGTGATGAATTGGGTCTTGCTCTTTGAGGTTCCGTTATGTTGGATTGAGTATTGGATTTGAGAACACTTGATGTATGTCTTGCGATGGGATATCTGTGGTGACAACGGGTTGTCCTATTGATTCACTTGATGTATGTTTTGGCACTCAACTCGCTGATTCCCGAGGTGACATTGGTGTAATCTATGCATAGGGGTTGATGCACGTTTTCGTCTTATGTTCTCCGATAGAAACTTTGGAGTGGTTCTTTGTTGCACGTTGAGGGATTGTTATGTGATCTAATTATGTTATCATTGTTGAGAGAACTTGCACTAGTGAAAGTATGAACCCTAGGCCTTGTTTCCAAGCATTGCAATACCGTTCTCGCTCACTTTTACCACTTGTTACCTTGCTTTTTTTATATTTTTAGATTAAAAAAAGCTATATCTACTATCCATATTGCACTTGTATCACCATCTCTTCGCCGAACTAGTGCACCTATACAATTTACCATTGTATTGGGTGTGTTGGGGACACAAGAGACTCTTTGTTATTTGGTTGCAGGGTTGTTTGAGAGGGACCATCTTCATCCTACGCCTCCCACGGATTGATAAACCCTAGGTCATCCACTTGATCGAAATTTGCTACTGTCCTACAAAACTCTGTGCTTGGAGGCCCAACACGAGTCTACCAGAAGAAGGTTGCGTAGTAGACATCAAGCACTTTTCTAGCGTAGTTGTCGGGGAGGTTAGTGCTTGAAGGTATATCTTTAGATCTTGCAATCAAATCTTTTAGTTTCTTGTTTTATCACTAGTTTAGTTTATAAAAAGAAAACTACAAAAAAAATGGAATTGAGGTTGCCTCATATGCTTCATCGTTATAATGTCTTCCGTGGGAATGATGGAAAGGAAAATTGTGCCAAAGTGTTAGAGGAAGAAGTCAATAAAATGTTTGGCACTGAATCTTTGAATGATGAGCATGATTGCAATGTTGTTAGTATGAACTCTTTGAATATCCATGATGCTAATGATATGGAAAGCCACAAGCTTGGGGATGCTATGTTTGATGAAGATGATATTTTTTGTCCCCCAAGTTTCGATGAGCAAATTTATTATGATGATAGCATGCCTCCTATTTATGATGATTGTATTGATGAAAGTGGGTTTGGAAGAGTGTCAACTCTAGGTAGTATTGATCCCACTATTTTTGAGGGTGTTGAATCTTTTCACAATATTGATAAAAGTGGATTTGGAGAGGTCATGACTTTATTTAATGATGATTCCACTATTTTGGAAGAGGTTCCAATTGATTATGAGGACAAAGTTGCTATCTATGATGATTTTTGTGATGACATGTATGCTATAAAGAATAATGATAACCTTGAAACTTGTCATCTTGATTTTAATTTTCAATTGGACTATTCCTCACATGATAGTTATTTTGTTGAGTTTGCTCCCACTACTATTCATGAGAATAAATTTGCTTATGTGGAGAGTAACAAAATTTCTATGCTTGTAGATCATGAAAAGAATGATTTTTTTGATGGTTATATTGTTGAATTCATTCATGATTCTACTAAAAATTATTATGAGGGAGGAATATATGCCTGTAGGAATTGCAATAATATCAAGTTTCCTCTCTATGTGTTGAAAATCTTGAAGTTTTGCTTGTTTTACCTTCCTATGCTAGTTGATTCTTGTTCCAATAAATTGTTTGCTCACAAAATCCCTATGCATAGGAAGTGGGTTAGACTTAAATGTGCTAGTCATATGTTTCATGATGCTCTCCTTGCGTTTCAATTCTTATCTTTTATGTGAGCATCATTGAAATCATCATGCCTAGCTGAAAAGGCATTAAAGAAAAGCGCTTGTTGGGAGACAACCTGTAGCGATCCGACCTCAAACGGTCAAATCTCTGTGTATAAGTGTCATCCCTGGATCGGTAATGCTGACACACACAATACTTGAAGGATTTATAACAGAGTGCAATCACACACTTATTACATCGAATGTCTTAAACGAGAACTTATTACAATAATATGGCTTAAGGCCATCTAAATAAGATAATAGCAAAAGACTTGGAAGATAAAGTGAGTCCATGAACTCCAACGGCATAGCTGAGTGCACGACAACGATCTAGCGCACCTTACTCTTTGTCTGAAAAGTCTGCAACATAATATGTTGCAGCCCGAAACGGGTCAGCACATGGAATATGCTGGCAATATAACACAGTAGAGCAAATGAACAAGTAAATGCTATCACTACATGCATATATGGCTGGTGGAGGCACTACGGTTATATTGTTTTGCGAAAAGCCAATTTTTCCCTACAACAAAGGAATATATTTTATTTAACTATCATGGTAGTTGAAACATTGAGAATGGTAACCCCATCTCAATCTCAATTAAACAGTAATTAACAACCCAACAAATTAATTTAGAGTGATGAGATCAACATGATAATCCAAGAACCAGATACTCAAGATGTCCATAACCGGGGACACGGCTAACCATGATTAGTTTGTACACTCTGCAGAGGTTTGCGCACTTTTCCCCACAAGACTCAATCTCCTCCATTGGATTTCTCGCACTACATGGTGTTTGAGAAATGGATGACCGAGACACAGTCTTTCAGAAGCATTAACTCTTTACTCTGGGTAGACAGTACCAACCTACATCTGCTAGCCTACCACTAAAAGAGGTCATGCAACATACTCAACTATGCTAGAGCCCATAATAGCTTGTGGTTGCACACGAAAGTTTCTAGCATGAATAATCCTATGATCCCTTTGAGCCTGGGTGGCGAACCAAAGGACATCACTGGTATATCCCCAGGTGCCCGCAACCAATCCACCCAGATGTGTATTTGAGTATCCACCTTAAGTTAACCATTAATTAATAATCTCACATCTGTCATGGATACACTCAAACCCAATCCACGTCTACGAGCATAGCCTAGCAACATGAGCATAACGTAGAAGTAACTCCCAAGGGTTTGATAATAAAAAAACAATAGGTTCTACTTCATCATCCACTTCCCAATTCCCACATGTTAATCACATCCTAATCATGCAGTGTTTGAGGATGGTAACTAATGCATAAAACTGGGTAATAAAGGGGTATGATCAATGTGTTACTTGCCTTGCTGACGATCCGCAAACCCTAGAGACTCGTAGTAGCACGCTTCGCACTCCGGAAATTCTATCGCAAACAAACAATAGCATACATAAGCACTCAAGCATAGATGCAAGGGTAAAACTCAATTAAGAAGATCCAATCTGAAAGTTCACTGAAGAGCTTCAATTTGCAAAAAGAATCGATCAAATCAGAGCTACGGAACTGGAACTACGATCGAAAGAACTTCAAAAACAAATCTGCTTGAAACCAAATTTTAAATTGTCAAAATCATGTTCAAGTTGTTTAACCGGAAAGAGGGGCTCGAGACGAAGATGTTGGCGTTGGTTTCACTGGATTTGGACAAACGGTTAAAAAGTTGCGAGGGTTTGAAGATCAGGGGCTAATCTGCGATAAAAATAATCGCGGATAGGTCCCTGGCCGAAAAAATAAACGGAAAAAGAAAAATCTATCGGACGAACGTCCGCTAACAAAGACAAACGGGCAAATTCGTTCGTTAAAACGAACGAACGAACGAACCTTCGCAAAGTAACCTAAACCGAAGAAAACCGAGAAAACCGAACCGATGTAAATAAAATAAAACCAATCTAGGTTTAATAAAAACCAGGCGGTTTTATAACTAAAACCAAAAAAACCGGTGGCGGCTCTAGCGCGCGGGCGGCGTGCGGCAGCGCGGGCGCGCGGCTGCGGGGCGCGTCAGCAGGCGGGCGACGCGGGCGGCGGGCGGCGCGGTGCGGCGTGTGGAGCGGGCGCTGCTGCTGCTTGCGGCGGCGGCTGGCGAGGCTAGGTGGGGAGGGGCGGTTGTGGCGGCGGGGTATTTAAAGGCCTCGGGGGGGTCCGACTTGGGGAGGGGGCGGCGGCGCGTGTTCGGGACGGACACGACGTCCATGGCGGCGGCGCTCGGGAGTCCGCTCCTGAGCCGGAGCGGGAGGCGGCGGCGCGCTGGGCTGTGGCCTGCTCGGCTGGGCCGTTGGCCCAGTCGGGCGACGCGGTTTAAAAAAAAAAATAAAGTCCGCTGAAAGAAAAATCCTAAATAAATATAAAAAAATTCTAGAAAAATGCCAAAAATAATTTTCACCGTCTAAATAAAATATTTAGAACATAGTGAACATTTTCTTGGCCTAAAAAATACAATTTTGAAAAATGCATATTTTCCAATTCGAATAAAATAGCAATAAAAATCCAAATAAAATTATTTATTGGATTTTAATATTTTTCCTCCAATATTTCTTTTATTTTTGGGGAAGTCATATTATCTCCTCTCATTTTTTTAATATTGGAAATATTTAGGGAGAGAAAAATAATTAAAATCGAAATGATCATTTTTTCAAATTTGAGAAAAATTCAAATATGAAAATAAATGAAATCCCCAACTCTCTCCGTGGGTCCTTGAGTTGCTTAGAATTTCAAGGATCACAAACGAAATCCAGATAAAATACGATATGCATATGATGACCTATGTATAACATTTCAAATTGAAAATTTGGGATGTTACACAACCCAACATTTACCCCTACTGTTTTTGTGTGTTCACATGATTAAGCTACTGTAGTAATCATGTTTAAAAGCTTTTGTTTCAATAAAGTGCCAAGTAAAGCCTTTGGGATAGTGGTGATGATAGTTGACATGATTCTGTGAGAAAATAGAAACATTTGCTTCCCGTCACAGAATTGTTTAAATTCACTGGAGAGTGATAAAATTCTGATTTTTTACACATCATTGATATACAAATTGCCTACGGTGTCCTAATTTTTCATAATTTTTGAAGATACAGAAGTATGGTAGTTTTTCAGATCATTACAGACTGTTCTGTTTTTGACAGATTCTGGTTTCAATACATAGTTTGCTTGTTTTAGTGTTTCCATAGCTTATATTAAGTGATACAAATTGTGGAAATGATAAGGTACAGTAGGAATTGTGTGAGAACAATTATGAATCTTATCTTGACACTACCAAAGTGAATGATTTGTCTTTATCATACTAACCCATCTCTTGAAGTTCCGTTAAGTTTTTTGTGATTGAAGTTTTCAAGTTTTGGGTGAGATGTCGATATGAGGAGAATAAGGAGTGGAAAGACCCTAAGATTGGGGATTCCTAAGGCATCCCAAGGTAATATTCAAGGAAGATGCAAGCAACTAAGCTTGGGGATGCCCCGGAAAGCATCCCTTCTCTCGTCTTCAACATTATCGGTAACCTCACTTGGAGCTATATTTTTATTCGTCACATGATATGAGTTTTGCTTGGAGCGTCATTTTGTTTTAGTTTGATTTGCTTGCTGCTATTTATAATAATGTTTTGAATCTTTTAGCTCAATAAAAAGGTCAAGTATAGCCTTTACCATGCTTATTTTGCAAGTCTATATGTTGTTGTTTTGAAAACAAAAAGTTTTCTATCATTATCTGAATTGTTAAAAAAATCAGAACGTGACAAAATCTTGAAATTTTTACACAATGAGTAAAAACAAATTTTCTACATTGTGGTAATTTTTAGGAATTTTTGGAGTTAGAGATGTATGTTTTTTCTTGCATTCTTTACAGACTGTTCTGTTTAGACAGATTGCTGTTATGTTTGCATATGTTTGCTTGTTTAATGATTCTATTTGAGGATAGGAGTATTAAATATGCAGAGGCATTTAGTATGCAATGTTAAATAATAATTTTAGTGATTTTCTACAGTAGAGATTGATTAGGTTTTGCATTGACTTATACTAACTTATCTCACGAGTTCTTGTTCAGTTTTGCGTGGATGAAGTTTTTAAGATTTAGGGAAACCGCGATATGAAAGGAATTCAGGAGACACAAGAGCTCAAGCTTGGGGATGCCCAAGACATCCCTAGTTAATATTTCAAGAATTCTCAAGCATCTAAGCTTGGGGATGCCCCAGTTGGCATCCCACCTTTCTTCATCAACTATGATCGGTCAGTTTTGGTTGAGCCTAAGTTTTTGCTTCTTCACATGATAAGTGCTATCCTTGGAAAGTCATTATATTTTGTTTTGCTTGATGTTTGAATAAATTACTTAAGATCAAATTTTTCTTTATGAAAGAGAGTCCTCGCATAGCTAAATAATTATTCGACTACTCATTGATTTTCACTTATATCTTTTTAGAGCACGGCGGTAGTTTTATTTTCAAGAAATTGATGAACTCTCATGCTTCACTTATATTATTTTGGGAGTCTCTAAACAGCATGGTAATTTGCTTAGGTTATGAATCTAGTCCTAATATTATGGGCATGCAAGAGGGATATAATAAAAAAAATTCATATTAAGTGCATTGAATACTATGAGAAGTTTGATTCCTTATGATTGTTTTGAGATATAAAGATGGTGATATTAGAGTCATGCTAGTGAGTAATTGTGGATTGTAGAAATACTTGCGTTAAAGTTTGTGATTCCCGTAGCATGCACTTATGGTGAATCCTTATGTAACGAAGTTGGAGCATGATTTATTTATTGATTGTCTTCCTTATGAGTGGCGGTCGGGGACGAGCGATGGTTTTTTCCTCCCAATCTATCCCCCTAGGAGCATGCATGTAGTACTTTGTTTTGATGACTAATAGATTTTTGCAATAAGTATGTGAGTTCTTTATGACTAGTGTTGAGTCCATGGATTATACAAACTCTCACCCTTCCACCATTGCTAGCCTCTCTAGTACCGCACAACTTTCGCCGGTACCATACATCCACCATATACCTCCCTCAAAACAGCCACCATACCTACCTATTATGCCAATTCCATAGCCATTCCGAGATATATTAACATGCAACTTTCCACTGTTCCATTTATTATGACACGCTTCATCATTGTCATATTACTTTGCATGATCATGTAGTTGACATAGTATTTGTGGCAAAGCCACCGTTCATAATTTTTATACATGTCACTCTTGAGTCATTGCACATCCCGGTACACCGCCGGAGGCATTCATATAGAGTCATATTTTGTTCTAAGTATCGAGTTGTAATTCTTGAGTTGTAAGTAAATAAAAGTGTGATGATCTTCATTATTAGAACATTGTCCCATGTGAGGAAATAAAAAATAAATAAATGAATAAAAGAGAGAGGCCAAAGAAGCCAATCAAAAAAGAGAAAAAAAGAAAAAAAGAGAGAAAAAGAGAGAAGGGGCAATGTTACTATCCTTTTTCCACACTTGTGCTTCAAACTAGCACCATGATCTTCATGATAGAGAGTCTCCTATGTTGTCACTTTCATATACTAGTGGGAATTTTTCATTATAGAACTTGGCTTGTATATTCCAACGATGGGCTTCCTCAAATTGCCCTAGGTCTTCATGAGCAAGCGAGTTGGATGCACACCCACTTAGTTTCTTTTTGAGCTTTCATACACTTATAGCTCCAGTGCATCCGTTGCATGGCAATCCCTACTCACTCACATTGATATCTATTGATGGGCGCCCGTTGATACGCCTAGTTGATGTGAGACTATCTCCTTCTTTTTGTCTTCTCCACAACCACCATATTCTATTCCACCTATAGTGCTATGTCCATGGCTCACCACTGGTACACATCGGTGCTATACAAACGGTTTTAACCCCTTTCCGCGATGACATTTGGAACCGTCGCCAAGTGAGTGTGGGCGGTAGGGGGGTCCTTCCCACACGACCCAGAAACCGTTGGGGATAGGGAGCCAAGATGCATATACAGTACTCCTACTCGTTTGTGCTCGCATTGCCATCGCAGTCGGTATTCTGTGGTGCTACGTTTACGATGCGCGGCCCATCACAAACGGTTCACTATTATAGAATGTGTATGATAAGCATACAATCACACACATTCGCTTGTCCCAAACCGTATGCGATAACTAATTAAGAATATTAGCTAATCGTCATACGAGTGTCGGATAGGATTATGAAACATCAGACCGTCGTAACATCGTCGTGTTGGGGAATGTAGTATTTCAAAAAAAATCCTACGATCACACAAGATTTATCTAGGAGAAGCATAGCAACGAGTGGGGAGAGTGTGTCCATGTACCCTCGTAGACCAAAAGCGGAAGCGTTTATCAACACGGTTGATGTAGTCGTACGTCTTCACGATCCGATCGATCTTAGCGCCGAACGTACGACACCTCCATGTTCAGCACACGTTCAGCTCGATGACGCCAATCGTACTCTTGATCCAGTTGAGGCCAAGGGAGAGTTCCGTCAGCACGACGGCGTGGCGATGGTGATGATGAAGTTACCGGCGCAGGGCTTCGCCTATGCACTACGACGATATGACCGAGGTGTGTTTCTGTGGAAGGGGGCACCGCACACGGCTAAAAGATCAACCTGTGTGTTCTAGGGTGCCCCCTCCCCACATATATAAAGGAGGGAGGGAGGAGGAGGCCGACCAAGGTGCGGCGCGCCAAGGGGGAGTCCTACTCCAAGTAGGATTCAGCGTCCCCTTCCCTATTCCCACAAGGAGAAGGGGGAAGGAGGAGGAGGAGAGAAGGAAGGGGGGCCCAACCCTAGTCCAATTCGGTTTGGGCTAGGGGGCCGCGCCACTCCCTGGCCTGCCTCCTCTCTTCCACCACTAGGCCCATGAGGCCCCATAACTTCCGGGGGGGGGGGGGTTCCGGTAACCCCTGGTACTCAGAAACTTATCCGAAATGACCCGAACCATTCCGGTGTCCGAATGTAACCTTCCAATATATGAATCTTTATGTCTTGACCATTTCGAGACTCCTCGTCACGTCCGTGATCTCATTCGGGATTCCGAACAAACTTCGGTCATGAAATCACATAAACTCATAATACAAATCGTCATCGAACGTTAAGCGTGCGGACCCTACGGGTTCGAGAAATATGTAGACATGACCAAGACACATCTCTGGTCAATAACCAATATCGGAACTTGGATGCTTATATTGGCTCCTACATATTCTATGAAGATCTTTATCAGTCAAACCACCTAACAACATACGGTGTTCCCTTTGTCATCGGTATGTTACTTGCCCGAGATTCGATTGTCGGTATCATCATACCTAGTTCAATCTCGTTACCGACAAGTCTCTTTACTCGTTCCATAATGCATCATCCCGTAACTAACTCATTAGTCACATTGCTTGCAAGGCTTATAGTGATGAGCATTACCGAGAGGCCCCAGAGATACCTCTCTGACAATCGGAGTGACAAATCCTAATCTCGATCTATGCCAACTCAACAAACACCATTGGAGACACCTGTAGAGCATCTTTATAATCACCCAGTTACGTTGTGACGTTTGATAGCACACTAAGTGTTCCTCCGGTATTCAGGAGTTGCATAATCTCATAGTCATAGGAACTTGTATAAGTCATGAAGAAAGCAATAGCAATAAACTAAACAATCATAGTGCTAAGCTAACGGATGGGTCTTGTCCATCACATCATTCTCTAATGATGTGATCTTGTTCATCAAATGGCAACACATGTCTATGGCTAGGAAACTTAACCATCTTTGATTAACGAGCTAGTCAAGTAGAGGCATACTAGGGACACTCTGTTTGTCTATGTATTCACACATGTACTAAGTTTCCGGTTAATACAATTCTAGCATGAATAATAAACATTTATCATGATATAAGGAAATATAAATAACAATTTTATTATTGCCTCTAGGGCATATTTCTTCAGTCTCCCACTTGCACTAGCGTGAATCATCTAGATTACATAGTAATGGTTCTAACACCCATGGAGTCTTGGTGCTGATCATGTTTTGCTCGTAAGAGAGGCTTAGTCAACGGGTCTGCAATATTCAGATCCGCATGTATCTTGGAAATCTCTATGTCTCCCTCCTTGACTTGATCGCGGATGGAATTGAAGCGTCTCTTGATGTGTTTGGTTCTCTTGTGAAATCTGGATTCCTTCGCCAAGGCTATTGCTCCAGTATTGTCACAAAAGATTTTCATTGGACCCGATGCACTAGGTATGACGCCTAGATCGGATATGAACTCCTTCATCCAGACTCCTTCATTTGCTGCTTCTGAAGCAGCTATGTACTCCGCTTCACATGTAGATCCCGCCACGACGCTTTGCTTAGAACTACACCAACTGACAGCTCCACCATTCAATATAAATACGTATCCGGTTTGTGACTTAGAGTCATCCAGATCAGTGTCAAAGCTTGCATCGACGTAACCATTTACGACGAGCTCTTTGTCACCTCCATAAACAAGAAACATATCCTTAGTCCTTTTCAGGTATTTCAAGATGTTCTTGACCGCTGTCCAGTCTTGGGGAACGTAGTATTTCAAAAATATTCCTACGATCATGCAAGATCTATCTAGGAGAAGCATAGCAACAGGCGGGGAGAGTGTGTCCACGTACCCTCGTAGACCGAAAGCGGAAGCGTTTAGTAATGCGGTTGATGTAGTCGAACGTCTTCGCGATCCAACCGAACCAAGGACCGAACGTACGGCACCTCCGTGTTCCGCACACGTTCAGCATGATGACGTCCCTCGAGCTCTTGATCCAGTTGAGGACGAGGGAGAGTTCCATCAGCACGACGGCGTGGCGACGGTGATGATGAAGTTAACGGCGCAGGGCTTCGCCTAAGCACTACGATGATATGACCGAGGTGTGTAACTGTGGAAGGGGGCACCGCACACGGCTAAGAGAAGACTTGGTGTGTCTTTGGGGTGCCCCCCCTCTCACGTATATAAAGGAGGGGGGAGGAGGAGGCTGGCCCTAGAGGGGGCGCGCCAGGGGGGGAGTCCTACTTGGACTCCCGATCCAAGTAGGATTCGGCCCCCCGTTTCCTATTCCAACAAGGGAGAGAAAGGGAAGGAGGAAGAGGGGAGAAGGAAAGAGGGGGGCGCCGCCCCCTCCTAGTCCAATTCGGACCAGCCATGGGGGGGGGGGGCGGCCACCCCTTGAGGCCCTTCTCTCCTTTCCACTAAAGCCCATTAAGGCCCACTACTTCCCTGGGGGATTTCGGTAACCTCCCAGTACTCCGAAAAATACCCGAAACACTTTGGAACCATTCCGGTGTCCGAATATAACCTTCCAATATATCGATCTTTACCTCTCGACCATTTTCAGACTCTTCGTCATGTCCGTGATCTCATCCGGGACTCCGAACAACTTCGGTCATCAAATCAATAAACTCATAATACAAATCATCATCAAGCATTAAGCGTGCGGACCCTACGGGTTCGAGAACTATGTAGACATGACCGAGACACATCTCCGGTCAATAACCAATAGCGGAACCTGGATGCTCATATTGGCTCCTTCATATTGTACGAAGATCTTTATCGGTCAAACCGCATAACAACATACGTCATTCCCTTTGTCATCGGTATGTTACTTGCCCGAGATTCGATCCTCGGATCATCATACCTAGTTCAATCTCGTTACCGGCAACTCTCTTTAATCGTTCCGTAATGTATCATCCCGCAACTAACTCATTAGTCACATTGCTTGCAAGGCTTATAGTGATGAGCATTACCGAGAGGGCCCAGAGATACCTCTCCGATACACGGAGTGACAAATCCTAATCTCGATCTATGCCAACCCAACAAACACCTTCGGAGACACCTGTAGAGCATCTTTATAATCACCCAGTTAAGTTGTGACGTTTGATAGCACACAAGGTGTTCCTCCGGTATTCGGGAGTTGCATAATCTCATAGTCAGAGGAATATGTATAAGTCATGAAGAAAGCAATAGCAATAAAACTTAACGATCATTATGCTAAGCTAACAGATGGGTCTTGTCCATCACATCATTCTCTAATGATGTGATCCCGTTCATCAAATGACAACACATGTCTATGGTTAGGAAACTTAACCATCTTTGATTAACGAGCTAGTCAAGTAGAGGCATACTAGGGACACTCTGTTTGTCTATGTATTCACACATGTACTAAGTTTCCGGTTAATACAATTCTAGCATGAATAATAAACATTTATCATGATATAAGTAAATATAAATAACAACTTTATTATTGCCCCTAGGGCATATTTCCTTCAGTCTCCCACTTGAACTAGAGTCAATAATCTAGTTCACATCGTCATGTGATTTAACACCAATAGTTCACATCTTTATGTGATTAGTTCACATCTCCATGTGACTAATACCCAAAGGGTTTACTAGAGTCAATAATCTAGTTCACATCGCTATGTGATTAACACCCAAAGAGTGATCATGTTTTTCTTGTGAGAGAAGTTTAGTCAACGGGTCTGCCACATTCAGAGCCGTATGTATTTTGCAAATTTTCTATGTCTACAATGCTCTGCACATAGTTACTCTAGCTAACCGCTCCCAATTTCAATATGTATCCAGATTGAGACTTAGAGTCATCCGGATCAGTGTCAAAGCTTGCATCGATGTAACCCTTTACGACGAACTTTTTGTCACTTCCATAACCAAGAAACATATCCTTATTCCACTAAGGATAATTTTGACCACTGTCCAGTGATCCACTCCTGGATCACTATTGTACCCTCTTGCCAAACTCATGGTGAGGTACACAATAGGTCTGGTACACAGCTTAGCATACTTTATAGAACCTATGACCGAGGCATAGGGAATGACTTTTCATTCTCTTCCTATTTTCTGCCGTGGTCGGTTTTTGAGTCTTTACTCAACTTCACACCTTACAACTCAGGCAAGAACTACTTCTTTGACTGATCCATTTTGAACTCCTTCAAAATCTTGTCAAGGTATGTACTCATTGAAAAAACTTATCAAGCGTCTTGATCTATCTCTATAGATCTTGATGCTCAATATGTAAGCAGCTTCACTGAGGTCTTTCTTTGAAAAACTCCTTTCAAACACTCCTTTATGCTTTCCAGAAAATTCTACATCATTTCCGATCAACAATATGTCATTCACATATACTTATCAGAAAGGCTGTAGTGCTCCCACTCACTTTCTTGTAAATACAGGCTTCACCAAAGTCTGTATAAAACCATATGCTTTGATCACCTTATCAAAGCGTATATTCCAACTCCGAGATGCTTGCACCAGTCCATAGATGGATCGCTGGAGCTTGCACACTTTGTTAGCACCTTTAGGATTGACAAAACCTTCTGGTTGCATCATATACAACTCTTCTTTAAGAAATCCATTAAGGAATGCAGTTTTGACATCCATTTTCCAGATTTCATAAAATGCGGCAATTTCTAACATGATTCGGACAGACTTAAGCATCGCTACGAGTGAGAAAATCTCATCGTAGTCAATACCTTGAACTTGTTGAAAACCTTTTTGCGACAATTCGAGCTTTGTAGATAGTAACACTACTATCAGCGTCCGTCTTCCTCTTGAAGATCCATTTATTCTCAATGGCTCGCGATCATCGGGCAAGTCAATCAAAGTCCATACTTTGTTCTCATACATGGATCCCATCTCAGATTTCATGGCCTCAAGCCATTTCGCGAATCTGGGCTCATCATCGCTTCCTCATAGTTCGTAGATTCGTCATGGTCTAGTAACATGACTTCCAGAATAGGATTACCGTACCACTCTGGTGCGGACCGTACTCTGGTTGACCTACGAGGTTCAGTAGTAACTTGATCTGAAGTTTCATGATCATCATCATTAGCTTCCTCACTAATTGGTGTAGGAATCACTGGAACTGATTTCTGTGATGAACTACTTTCCAATTCGGGAGAAGGTACAATTACCTCATCAAGTTCTACTTTCCTCCCACTCACTTCTTTCGAGAGAAACTCCTTCTCTAGAAAGGACCCATTCTAAGCAATAAATATCTTGCTTTCAGATCTGTAATAGAAGGTGTACCCAATAGTCTCCTTTGGTATCCTATGAAGACGCATTTCTCCGATTTGGGTTTGAGCTTATCAGGTTGAAGCTTTTTCACATAACATCGCAGCCCCAAACTTTAAGGAACCACGGCTTAGGTTTCTTGCCAAACCACAGTTCATATGGTGTCGTCTCAACGGATTTAGATGGTTCCCTATTTGACGTGAATGCAGCTGTTTGTAATACATAACCCCAAAACGATAATGATAAATCGGTAAGAGACATCTTAGATCGCAACATATCTAATAAAGTACGGTTATGACGTTCGGACACACCATTACGATGTGGTGTTCCAGGTGGTGTGAGTTGCAAAACTATTTCACATTGTTTCAAATGTAGACCAAGCTCGTAACTCAAATATTCATCTCCGCGATCGGATTGTAGAAATTTTATTTTCTTGTTACGATGATTTCCCACATCACTCTGAAATTCTTTGAACTTTTCAAATATTTTAGACTTATGTTTCATTAGGTAGATATACCCATATCTGCTCAAATCATCTGTGGAGGTCAGAAAATAACGATACCCGCTGCGAGTCTCAACACTCATTGGACCGCATACATCGGTATGTATTATTTCCAACAAATCTGTTGCTCGCCGCATTGTTCCGGAGAACGGAGTCTTAGTCATCTTTCCCATGAGGCATGGTTTGCAAGCATCAAGTGATTCATAATCAAGTGATTCCGAAAGCCCATCAGCATGGAGTTTCTTCATGCGCTTTACACCAATATGACCTAAACGAAAGTGCCACTAATATGTTGCACTATCATTATCAACTTTGCATCTTTTGGCATCAATATTATGAATATGTGTATCACTACGATCGAGATTCAATAAACCATTCACCTTGGGTGTATGACCACAGAAGGTTTTATTCATGTAAACAGAATAACAATTATTCTTTGACTTAAATGAATAACCGTATTGCAATAAACATGATCCAATCATATTATGCTCAACGCAAACACCAAATAACATTTATTTTAGGTTCAACACTAATCCCGAAGGTAAAGGGAGTGTGCGATGGTGATCTTATCAACCTTGGAATCACTTCCAACACACATCGTCACCTCGCCCTCAACTAGTCTTTGTTCATTTTGTAACTCCTATTTCAAGTTACTAATCATAGCAACTGAACCAGTATCAAATACCCAGGGGCTACTATGAACACTAGTAAAGTTCACATCAATAACATGTATATCATATATACTTTTTTTCACTTTGCCATCCTTCTTATCCGCCAAGTATTTGGGGCAGTTCCGCTTCCAGTGACCATTCCCTTTGCAGTAGAAGCACTCAGTTTCAGGCTTGGGTCTAGCTTTGGGCTTCTTCATGGGAGTGGCAACTTTCTTGCCGTTCTTCTTGAAGTTCCCTTTCTTTCCCTTGCCCTTTTACTTGAAACTAGTGGTCTTGTCAACCATCAACACTTGATGCTTTTCTTGATTTCTACCTTCACCGATTTCGGCATCGCGAAGAGCTCGGGGAATCGTTTTCGTCATCCCTTGCATATTATAGTTCATCATGAAGTTCCAGTAACTTGGTGATAGTGACTAGAGAACTATGTCAATCACTATCTTATCTGGAAGATTAATTCCCACTTGATTCAAGCGATTGTAGCACTCAGACATTCTGAGCACATGCTCTCTGGTTGAGCTATTCTCCTCCATCTTGCAGGCAAAAATACTCGTCAGAGATCTCATACCTCTCGACTTGGGCATGAGTCTGAAATACCAATTTCAGCTCTTGGAACATCTTATATGCTCCTTGGCGTTCAAAACGTTTTTGAAGTCCAGGTTCTAAGGCGTAAAGCATGGCGCACTAAACTATCAAGTAGTCATCATTCCGAGCTCGCCCAACGTTCATAACGTCTGCATCTGCTCTTGCAATAGGTCCGTCACCTAGCGGTGCATCAAGGACATAATTCTTCTGTGCAGCAATGAGGATAATCCTCTGATCAGGGACCCAGTCCGCATCATTGCTACTATCATCTTTCAACTTATTTTTCTCTAGGAACATATCAAAAATAAACTAGGGGAGCTATGCGCGAGCTATGGATCTACAACATAGATATGCAAAAACTATCAGGACTAAGTTCATGATAAATTAAAGTTCAATTAATCATATTACTTAAGAATTCCCACTTAGATAGACATCCCTCTAGTCATCTAAATGATCACGTGATCCAAATCAACTAAACCATGTCCGATCATCACGTGAGATGGAGTAGTTTTCAATGGTGAACATCACTATGTTGATCATATCTACTATATGATTCACGTTCGACCTTTCGGTCTCAGTGTTCCGAGGCCATATCTGCATATGCTAGGCTCGTCAGGTTTAACCCCAGTATTCTACACGTGCAAAACTGGCTTGCACCCGTTGTATGTGAACGTAGAGCTTATCACACCCGATCATCACGTGGTGTCTCGGCACGACGAACTGTAGCAACGGTGCAGACTCAGGGAGAACACTTATACCTTGAAATTTAGTGAGGGATCATCTTACAATGCTACCGCTGTACTAAGCAACATAAGATGCATAAAGGATAAACATCACATGCAATCAAAATATGTGACATGATATGGCCATCATCATCTTCTGCCTTTGATCTCCATCTCCAAAGCACCGTCATGATCTCCATCGTCACCGACTTGACACCTTGATCTCCATCGTAGCATTGTTGTCGTCTCGCCAACTATGGCTTCTACAACTATCACTACCACTTAGTGATAAAGTACATCAATTACATGGAAATTGCATTTCATACAATAGAGCGACAACCATAAGGCTCCTGCCAGTTGCCGATAACTTTTACAAAACATGATCATCTCATACAACAATTTATATCTCATCACGTCTTGACCATATCACATCACAACATGCCCTGCAAAAACAAGTTAGACATCCTCTACTTTGTTGTTGCAAGTTTTATGTGGCTGCTACGGGCTTCTAGCAAGAACTGTCCTTACCTACGCATCAAAACCACAACGATTTTTCGTCAAGTGTGCTATTTTAACCTTCAACAAGGACCGGCCGTAGTCAAACTCGATTCAACTAAAGTTGGAGAAACACACACGCCAGCCACCTGTGTGCGAAGCACGTCAGTAGAACTAGTCTCATGAACATGGTCATGTAATGTCGGTCTAGGCCGCTTCATCCAACAATACCGCCGAATCAAAGTAAGATGTTGGTGGTAAGAAGTATGACTATTATCGCCCACAACTCTTTGTGTTCTACTCGTGCATATAACATCTACGCACAGACCTGGCTCGGATGCCACTCTTGGGGAATTTAGTATTTCAAAAGAATTCCTACGATCACGCAAGATCTATCTAGGAGAAGCATAGAAACGAGCAGGGAGAGTGTGTCCACATACCCTCGTAGACCGAAAACGGAAGCGTTTAGTAACGCGGTTGATGTAGTCGAACGTCTTCGTGATCCAACCGATCCAAGCACCGAATGTACGGCACCTCCGTGTTCAGCACACATTCAACACGATGACGTCCCTCGAGCTCCTGATCCAGTTGAGGATGAGGGAGAGTTCCGTAAGCACGATGGCGTGGCAACGGTGATGATGAAGTTACCGGCGCAGGGCTTCGCCTAAGCACTACGACGATATGACCAAGGTGTGTAACTGTGGAGGGGGCACCGCCCATGGCTAAGAGAAGACTTGGTGTGTCTTTGGGGTTCCCCCTCCCACGTATATAAAGGAGGGGGGAGGAGGAGGCCGGCCCTAGAGGGGGCGCGCCAAGGGGGGAGTCGTACTTGGACTCCCGATCCAAGTAGGATTCGACCCTCCCTTTCCTATTCCAACAAGAGGGAGAGAGGGAAGGAGGAAGAGGGGAGAAGGAAAGAGGGGGGGCGCCGCCCCCTCCTAGTCCAACTCGGACTAGCCAGGGGGGTGGGGGCGGCCACCCCTTGAAGCCCTTCTCTCCTTTCCACTAAAGCCCATTAAGGCCCACTACTTCCCCGGGGGGTTTCGGTAACCTCCCGGTACTGCAAAAAAATACCCGAAACACTTTGGAACCATTCCGGTGTCCGAATATAACCTTCCAATATATCGATCTTTACCTCTCGACCATTTCGAGACTCCTTGTCATGTCCATGATATCATCCAGGACTCCAAACAACTTCGGTCATCAAATGACATAACTCATAATACAAATCATCGTCGAACGTTAAGCGTGCGGACCCTACGGGTTCGAGAACTATGTAGACATGACCGAGACACATCTCCGGTCAATAACCAATAGCGGAACCTGGATGCTCATATTGGCTCGTACATATTCTATCAAGATCTTTATCGGTCAAACTGCATAACAACATACGTCATTCGCTTTGTCATCGGTATGTTACTTGCCCGAGATTCGATCGTCGGTATCATCATACCTAGTTCAATCTTGTTATCGGCAAGTCTCCTTAATCGTTCCGTAATGCATCATCTCGCAACTAACTCATTAGTCACATTGCTTGCAAGGCTTATAGTGATGAGCATTACCGAGAGGGCCCAGAGATACCTCTTCGATACATGGAGTGACAAATCCTAATCTCGAGCTATGCCAACCCAACAAACACCTTCAGAGACACCTGTAGAGGATCTTTATAATCACCCAGTTACATTGTGACGTTTGATAGCACACAAGGTGTTCCTCCAGTATTCGGGAGTTGCATAATCTCATAGTAAGAGGAATATGTATAAGTCATGAAGAAAGCAATAGCAATAAAACTTAACGATCATTATGCTAAGCTAACAGATGGGTCTTGTCCTTCACAACATTCTCTAATGATGTGATCCCGTTCATCAAATGACAACACATGTTTATGGTTAGGAAACTTAACCATCTTTGATTAACGAGCTAGTCAAGAAGAGGCATACTAGGGATACTCTGTTTTATCTATGTATTCACACATGTACTAAGTTTCCGGTTAATACAATTCTAGCATGAATAATAAACATTTATCATGATATAAGGAAATATAAATAACAACTTTATTATTGCCTCTAGGGCATATTTCCTTCATCCAGTGATCCACTCATGGATTACTTTGGTACCAACTTGCTAAACTAATAGCAAGGCACACATCAGGTCTGGTACACAACATTGCATACATGATAGAACCTATGGCTGAAGCATAGGGAATGACTTTCATTTTCTCTCTATCTTCTGTAGTGGTCGGGCATTGAGTCTGACTCAACTTCACACCTTGTAACACAGGCAAGAACCCTTTCTTTGCTTGATCCATTTTGAACTTCTTCAAAACTTTATCAAGGTATGTGCTTTGTGAAAGTCCAATTAAGCGTCTTGATCTATCTCTATAGATCTTGATGCCCAATATATAAGCAGCTTCACCGAGGTATTTCATTGAAAAATTCTTATTCAAGTATCCTTTTATGCTATCCAGAAATTCCGTATCATTTTCGATCAACAATATGTCATCCACATATAATATCAGAAATGCTACAGAGCTTCCACTCACTTTCTTGTAAATATAGGTTTCTCCAAAAGTCTGTATAAAACCATATGCATTGATCACACTATCAAAGCGTATATTCCAACTCCGAGAGGCTTGCACCAGTCCATAAATGGATCGCTGGAGCTTGCACACTTTGTTAGCACCTTTTGGATCGACAAAACCTTCTGGTTGCATCATATACAACTCTTCTTTAAGATATCCATTAAGAAATGCAGTTTTGACATCCATTTGCCAAATTTCATAATCATAAAATGCGGCAATTGCTAACATGATTCGGACAGACTTAAGCATCGCTACGGGCGAGAAGGTCTCATCGTAGTCAACTCCTTGAACTTGTCAAAAACCTTTTGCAACAAGTCGAGCTTTTTAGACAGTAACATTACCGTCAGCGTCAGTCTTCTTCTTGAAGATCCATTTATTCTCTATGGCTTGCCGATCATCGAGCAAGTCAACCAAAGTCCACACTTTGTTCTCATACATGGATCCCATCTCAGATTTCATGGCCTCAAGCCATTTCGCGGAATCTGGGCTCATCATCGATTCCTCATAGTTTGTAGGTTCGTCATGGTCAAGTAACATGACCTCCAGAACAGGATTACCGTACCACTCTGGTGCGGACCGTACTCTGGTTGACCTACGAAGTTCAGTAGTAACTTGATCTGAAGTTTCATGATCATCATCATTAGCTTCCTCACTAATGGGTGTAGGAATCACTCGAACTGATTTCTGTGATGAACTACTTTCCAATTCGGGAGAAGGTACAATTACCTCATCAAGTTCTACATTCCTACCACTCACTTCTTTCGAGAGAAACTTCTTCTCTAGAATGGATCCATTCTTAGCAACGAACATCTTGCCTTCGGATCTGTGATAGAAGGTGTACCCAACAGTTTCCTTTGGGTATCCTATGAAGACACATTTCTCCGATGTGGGTTTGAGCTTATCAAGTTGAAGCTTTTGCACATAAGCATCACAACCCCAAACTTTAAGAAACGACAGCTTAGGTTTCTTGCTAAACCACAGTTCATATGTGTTGTCTCAACGGATTTAGTGGTGCCCTATTTAACATGAATGTAGCTGTCTCTAAAGTATAACCCCAACACGATAGCGGTAAATCAGTAAGAGACATCATAGATCGCACCATATCTAATAAAGTGCGGTTACGATGTTCGGACACACCATTACGCTGTGGTGTTCCGGGTGGCGTGAGTTGCGAAACTATTCCGCATTGTTTCAAATGAAGACCAAACTCGTGACTCAAATATTCACCTCCACGATCAGATCGTAGAAACTTTATTTTCTTGTTACAATGATTTTCCACTTCATTCTGAAATTCTTTGAACTTTTCAAATGTTTCAGACTTATGTTTCATTAAGTAGATATACCCATATCTGCTCAAATCATCTGTGAAGGTCAGAAAATAACGATACCCACCGCGAGCCTCAACACTCATCAGACCGCATACATTAGTATGTATTATTTCCAACAAGTTTGTTGCTCGCTCCATTGTTCCGGAGAACGGAGTCTTAGTCATCTTGCCCATGAGGCATGGTTCGCAAGCATCAAGTGATTCATAATCAAGTGATTCCAAAATCCCATCAGCATGGAGTTTCTTCATGCGCTTTACACCAATATGACCTAAACGACAGTGCCACAAATAAGTTGCACTATCATTATTAAACTTATATCTTTTGGCTTCAATACTAGGAATATGTGTATCACTACTATTGAGATTCAATAAAAATAGACCACTCATCAAGGGTGCATGACCATAAAAGATATTACTCATATAAATAGAACAACCATTATTCTCTAATTTAAATGAATAACCGTCTCGCATCAAACAAGATCAAGATATAATGTTCATGGTTAACGCTGGCACCAAATAACAATTATTCAGGTCTAAAACTAATCCCGAAGTTAGATGTAGAGGTAGCGTGCCGACGGCGATCACATCGACTTTGGAACCTTTTCCCACGCGCATCATCACCTCGTCCTTAGCCAATCTTTGCTTAATCCGTAGCCCCTGTTTTGAGTTCCAAATATGAGCAACAGAACCAGTATCAAATACCCAGGCGCTACTACGAGCATTAGTAAGGTACACATCAATAACATGTATATCAAATATACCTTTCACTTTGCCATCCTTCTTATCCGCCAAATACTTGGGGCAGTTGCACTTCCAGTGACCAGTCCCTTTGCAGTCGAAGCACTCAGTCTCAGGCTTAGGTCTAGACTTGGGCTTCTTCACTTGAGCAGCAACTTGCTTGCCGTTCTTCTTGAAGTTCCCCTTCTTCCGTTTGCCCTTTTTCTTGAAACTAGTGGTCTTGTTAACCATCAACACTTGATGCTCCTTCTTGATTTCTACCTCCGCAGCCTTTAGCATTGCGAAGAGCTCGGGAATTTTCTTATCCATTGTAACACCCACGATGCGGCTATATCTCCCACGTGTCGAGGCACGACTTAGAGGCATAACTGCATTGTGGTTTTGTCGCAAGAAGGGTCATCTTCACACAATCCCATGTAATGAACAAGAATGGGATAAGGAGTTGGCTTACAATCGCCACTTCACACAATACATAAATAAATTCATACATCATACAAGATACACACATAGACCGACTACGGTCAAAGCCAAAAGAAAAGAAGATAACCCAACTGCTAGATCCCCGATCGCCCCAACTAGGCTCCACTACTGATCAACAGGAAACGAAACATAGTAACGACCAAGGTCCTCATCGAACTCCCACTTGAGCTCAGTTGCGTCACTTGCACTGGTATCATCGGCACCTGCAACTGTTTTGGAACAATCTGTGAGTCACGAGGACTCAGCAATCTCACACCCGCGAGATCAAGATTATTTAAGCTTATAGGAAAGGATGGGGTAATGAGGTGGAGCTGCAGCAAGCACTAGCATATATGGTGGCTAACATACGCAAATAAGAGCGAGAAGAGAAGCAACGGAACGGTCGTCAACTAGTAATGATCAAGAAGTGATCCTGAACTCCTAATTACGTCAAACATAACCCAAAAGCCGTGTTCACTTCCCGGACTCCGCCGAAAAGACACCATCACGGCTTCACACCCGGTTGATCTATTTTACTTAAATCAAGTGTCAAGTTCTCTACAACCGAACATTAACAAATTCCCATCTGCCACATAACCGCGGGCACGGCTTTTGAAAGATAATACCCTGCAGGGGTGTCCCAACTTAGCCCATTATAAGCTCTCACAGTCAATGAAGGATATTCCTTCTCCCGGGAAGACCCGATCAGTCTCGGAATCCCGGTTTACAAGACATTTCGACAATGGTAAAACAAGACCAGCAAAGCCGCCCGATGTGTCAACAATCCCGATAGGAGTCGCACGTACCTCGTTCTCAGGACACACCGGATGAACACTACGTACAACTAAAACCACCCCTCAAGTTTCCCCGAGGTGGCGCTGCAAGTGGCTCTAGTTTGGCCAACACTCCGAGGAGCACTGGCCCGGGGTGGTAAAATAAGATGACCCTTGAGTCTGCAGAACCCAAGGGAAAAAGGCTTAGGTAGGCAAATGGTAAAACCAAGGTTGGGCCTTGCTGGAGGAGTTTTATTCAAAGCGAACTGTCAAGGGGGTCCCATAAATCACCCAACCGCGCAAGGAACGCAAAATCAAGGAACATACCACCGGTATGACGGAAACTAGGGCGGCAAGAGTGGAACAAAACACCAGGCATAAGGCCGAGCCTTCCACCCTTTACCAAGTATATAGATGCATTAATTAAATAAGAGATATTGTGATATCCCAACATAAACATAATCCAACATGGAGCAATCTTCATCTTCACCTGCAACTAGCAACGCTATAAGAGGGGCTGAGCAAAAGCGGTAACATAGCCAAACAATGGTTTGCTAGGAAGGGTGACAAAGGTTAGAGGTGGTTTCATGGCAATTTGGGAGGCATGATATAGCAAGTCGTAGGTAGCGCGGCATAGTAATAGAGCGAACAACTAGCAAGCAAAGATAGAAGTGATTTCGAGGGTATGGTCATCTTGCCTGAGATCCCGCAAGGAAGAAGAACGAGTCCATGAAGAAGACAAACGGACGTAGTCGAACGAATCCTCACAACTCCGGAACGAAACCGAAGCTAATGAGAGAAGCCAACCGGAAAGAAGCAAACAACATGGTAAACACACAAGCATAAGCATGACAAGATGCACAAACAAGTATGATGCATGTCCGGTTTAAATGAGGCATGGCATGGCAAAACGCAACAAACAATACTACAAATTAAGTGGAGCTCAATATGTAACAAGTTGCATATTGACAAAACACCACATTCAAGTTATTTAGTTCGCTCTTGTTTATGTACCCAACAATATTAAATGTTATTAAACATGGCAAGGGGTGAAGCATAAGTAAACTAACTATTTAAGCAAGTTAAATGAGGCCGAAAATAACAAACAACAATTTCGGAAAATCCTCATGTCCATATTTTAGATTTGGTACTGTTCTGCCCTAAAACCATATTTTATTGTTGTTAAACAGGAAAATAAATGCACCATGTTAAACTAGGCATTTATCTACCCCATTTACATATAAAGTTTATTAAAATCGGAGCTACGGTTAATTAGTTATGAAATAAAGCATTTTAGCATGGCATTTATGCAAAATTAAACAAACAACATTTTAAACAAGGATGTAAGCAGCATATTATGAAACTAGATGAAATTCTGAGCATTTTTCATATATAATGTTTTTACAAATGATGCATGGTTATTAAGTTATTATATGCATGACAAAGAGGGGTTTTCTGCAAAATAGTAAATCCTAGGAAAATAGTTAAAATCGCAGAACCTAAAAAAACCTATGCAGGCCGAATCTGGCTAGCCCAACAGGAGCACAGGGGAGGACTGGGGCTGCTCACCCATGGGCCAAGGCCCGGGTCGGTGGAGAGGGAGGCCTGCAAGGGCACGCTGGACCGCGGTGCGGGAGGTTGGGCCAGGAGGCGCGGACGAGGTCGCGTCCCACGCAGCAGGACGACGCGTCCACGGCGCGGCGAGCGGGCGGTCAACGCGGGCTTGACCCGATGGCTGGTGCTGGTCTCGCTCGATGTAGAGGAAGCAGACAGGGGGACTTGGCGCTGGCGTCTCCCGGCGATGGCCGGCAGTGAGCGGAGCTTGGTATGGCGGCGACCGAGGCGACGAACCGGAGGAGGTGCTCGGGCGGCTCGGCGGCTTGGCGAGGGGAGAGGTCAACGCGGGCGTGCGTCTCCTCGTCAGGAACCGTTGAAGACGACGGCGACAGGGACTGCAGCAGGCGACGGCGCAGTTTGGGCCCCGGAGGTGGGGACGGCGACAAATTGGCGAGGCGGCGCTGGCGGGACTTGGGGACGAGCTCCCGGCGACGGGGGAATGATGCAGGGGAGGCAGACCAGGCACTGGCGACTCCGGCAGCGCAGCTGCTACGGGTTGGAGCTGGGGCCTCCATGGCGGCGCTACGAGGACAACAGAGAGAGAGAGAGCAGCGTGAGAGAGAGAAAAAGAGAGAGAGAGAGCAGATGGGGAAGGAAGGGAGCAGGGCACGGCGGGGAACCCATCTCCGGCGAGGTTGTTGCTCCTGGAGGTCGCCGGCTCGGGCGAGGGTCGCGGGCACAGGGCGCCTGGTCTCGGGAGGCAGGGCACGAACGCGGGAGAAGGAGCTCAGGCTCCTGGCGTAGTGGATGAGGGCGATGCCCTCGTGGTTGAGGTCACTGGTGGTGGTGCTCCGGTGGCCTGCCGGTGTTTGGGCGCGAGGCTGTGAGGTGGTTGGCAAAGAAGGCAGGGAGGATGCGGTCATGGATCGAGAGGAGAAGTCGTTGGCTCGGTGCTGAAAACGAGGGAGGTGGTCGGGTCAGCCGGGTGGAGAGGTGGATCTGGGAGTATCCCGATGGAGATGGTGAGTGGGTGGCGGCGCGACTAGGAGGATCCCTAGAAATTAGGGATTTGGTCTCGGTTTAGACTAGTATATAAAGCGGGTGGGTTAGGCTAGGGGCTATCTCGTCCCTACGTTCGTAATCGGACGGACGAAAAAAGGCTATGGAGTCCAAATAAGAAAACAGAGATGTTTTATAGATGTTAGGAGATGATCTGAATGCAACGGTGATGACTGAGCGGGTCGGGTTCGGGACAGGTTTCGGACGCGCGCGAGAAGGGGTTTTGTGCATTGTGCAGAGAGGCTCAGACGGTCGGACAACAAAAGAACGGTTGGTCTCGAAGGGACAATGAAGGCAACAGGGAGAAGCGGGAACTACGAACGGACCACGAGTTTAAGAAAACATGCGGATGCGAGCGTATGATGTGATGATGAATGCAACAAACAAATAAATACACGCGACGATAACGAAAAACAAGGAAGGCATCTGGAGCGTCGGTCTCGGGGCGTTACAACACTCCACCACTACAAGAGGATCTCGTCCCGAGATCTAGGATGGCACCGGAGAGAAGCGGAAGAGGAAGAGGTAAAACAAAGTTGCTTCTTTGACAAACGAGTGAAACCAAAGAACCTTGAGAGGTCGCAAAGCTTTAAGAAATGATACGACAACGGAGGTGAACAAAATTTAAAACACTCCGTCCAGCATGAGGAACGAAGACCATTACAAGAACCTTGTAGGTTGAAAAACATGGAAATAAGAGCTTAACGGATCAAAATTAATATGACAGCACAACGGTAGAAAAGAGAAACAAGGAACAAGAATGACATAATTTGGACAGCACTCCGATAGAAAATGGAAGGAATTAACATGAACTTGAGAAGATGGGATGATACTTGATGAAATCAACAACACTCTGCCTCCGGAACTATTGAAAACGAGAAGGAAAACTTGATAAGATGAAAAGAAATTGAGGAGATGACACAACACTCCGGTTAAATGGTTAGCATGAAAAGAACACGATCCTCACAAATCGAGATGATGAGTAAAGAGAGCAACATCACAATGCCTCCGGAAAAAATAGAAGATAGATCATTGGAATAACAGAATGGAGAAGAAAATGCCAACTTCTGCCACAACTAAGCTTGGAAAGCACCCTTCCAAGAAGGTTATAATGGAGTTGATGGAAAACCAACAACGAAACGAGTAAGCTTGTAGTGGACTTATGGAAAAACATCTCAAGACTATGAGGTGACAGCCGGCCACTAATGGAAACCATTGATTTGATTGAGAGCACCAAAGAGATGAAAAACTTCTTCACCGAGATGAGAAGGAGAAAATTGGATCATAGATAAGCACCACAAATAGCTACATTCCTTAGGGAAGGCTGTAGGTGAAATATAACCCAATATAACTCCAACAAAAAGATTGATTGGTTGAAAAGATCACTTGAACGAACAGAAAATGATGGATTTAAATATGTCACTCTTGAAAACTTGTGAATCATGAAACGCGAAGGGAAAATTATCAAGAATGACATAACACCATCTCAAAAGATAAGGTAAAACGAATTGCACTTTAGAATGCAAGATGAAGAATGCTTGAACTCCTCAAAACAGAACATGTGTTGAACACCATGTTTATTTTAGAGTATAGCTTGACGGATCTTGACTCCGAGAGAAATCTTGAAGAACAATTGAAGAATGAAAGGAATCCTTGACGAAGCACCATGTAGAGCCTCCATGAAGAACTCCGGTAATAAAAGGATGATAAAAAGAAAGAGAAGTTGACAACACAAGGTGAAGCCTTGCAATGATTTGGGTGGAGCTTTGAAATGATATAACCAAGAAAACTTGGAACTCCGGAAAGAAAGATGAACAAATGAAAACAAGAATTTTGATGAACCTCCGGAATAAGGAATTGAATTTACTCGATGAAACAAGAATAAGAATTATGTTATGCATATCCTTCACCAATTTAAATTGATGACAAGCAACGGATTTGGCATGCCACTTATTTCTTTTGCAAGGATTGAAGAGGGATATAGCGCCAACTTGAAGAATTCTTCGCCGAATCACCAGGAGGATTGGAAAGAACGAATGAAATGATACGATAATAAAGGAATAGGCATCTTGAACGAACCACCGTAAGAATTGAAAATGAACGAAGAAAAGATAAAGAAACACCGGGACGAATTAGAAAATGAACAAAGATACTTGAGAGAATTTAGATACAAGTGAACACAGAGATCCCGAGCTGATTAGATAATACTTGAATGATGCACCGGTATGATTTGGAGAACGAGAGCTGAAAGCTTGAATGAATAATTCTGAGATGATGAGCTCCGGAGAATCAAACTGAAAAGACTCCTGAAATGCTCCGGACGGGTGAAAAGAATTCTCACAATCGAAAACAATTTTGAGAGGATGGCATGAAGCTAGAACCATGAATCTTGAAGAGAATGGAGCAAGATTTAAGAGAAACTCTTCTTCAGTCTTCAAATGTTGAGAATAATGACGAGAAACACCACCATGAATTGTTGAGATACTCCGGGATGAAAATTAGAAAGGTTGAACCAACAATGAAAAGAATTTGAAAGATCTTGGATAAAGACATTTGACTGATGATAATTCATTCTTACGTCAAACTTTGCAATGAATTTGAGAATAACTCCGGAAAGAATTAGAAGAGTTAGGTAAGATCCTGGGAAAAGACATGTGGGTTATGGCCCACTCAAAGATACACCGTTGGAAAGATTTGCTTGAAAGAGAGATTACACCGGTTGAATTAAATGGCTTGAATGATATAACAACCTCAAAATCCCTTGAACGGATTGAGAATGGAAAGCACGAATCTTCTGAGATATGTTCAACACTCCGGAACAAATGAATAGCGAGAGCTGAATGATTACGAGCTGCTTCGGCATGAGAAAGCATTTGAAACAAGGAAATGAATATGACCAACATTGAAGGCTTGAATTTAGTCCACTGGAGAAGAAAGAGAACGAATAATGATGAAGTTAAGGCTCCGTTAGTCTCTTCCTAAGAATCACCGGATAAGAACATTGAGAGAAAAGAATGAAGAGACTTCGCATCAATAAAAAGGATACTTGATTAAGAAATCTGAGTCCTTGAAGAAAAGGGTGGGAGGGCAGGAAAACAAATACAACTTGGGACGGATGAAGCAAACACCGTTGCAAAGAACTGAGAATTGATCTCGGGAATGTTGAAATGATCGGATCCACTTGAAATAGAGCACGTCGGTTGGAAAGGAATTAACATGGCAACCTCGATGATCAAGAAGGATTAGTATTCACATAGAAATATGAGAACACCGTTTAGGGAAGGTATGGAATCAACACCTCACAATGTAGCAACTCGAATACCACAAAACAAAACAAAAACAAAGGATTTGGCTTGCAAAATAAGCCGGAACAAACATATGATAGAGATTTCGTCCAAAGTTTTCGTGGTGGGGCCCACACGGGCTCGATCGTACAACACCATCATGTACAAGGCAGTGCACATGACATACGAAGCGTCCCCGAGTCGGCATAGCCAAGGACTCTTTAAGACACTACGAGACCACTGTAAAACCAACCGTGGAAAGGCCAACCACTAGACGTCGAACCCCAATCTCATATCATGCATCTGTCGGAAAGATATCCTAGGAGCTACTTGAATTCCCACTTAAAAACTCCCGAAACTTTCTGGTTATGCAATCAGGTGTTGGGGATACATGGGACACAATATATCTCACCCAAACTAACAATACCTAGATCCAGCTGTATCCATCCTTCAACACATAACCAAGAAACCTTCGGAAATCATTAACCTCAACCTTCGAAAAGCATCCGTTATACGAGTTATGGCAATACTCCCGAACTCCCGCCCCAGTACTGGGTGGCGTCGAGGTGATCTCACCAACAACTGCATAAAAGAGATTTTCGATGTCGGCGAAACTCAGGTATTCCAGAACTGCAACGATAAAATTGTGACGACAACACCTCGGAGCTCAACCCCCCGGGACACTGCCACAACCCCTAAATGTCAGGAGGCGCCAAGAACAATGTTCTCGTCACAAAACCATCGGAACAATTCCAAGATACCCGCGTGATCCTAAATTTTTTTAGTGAAATTTGAGGCGAGGAGAGTCAAAACTTCTACGTCAGGAGACCTCACTAGAGCGGCGAAGGGACTGAGGAGTAAAAAGAATCCTACTCTCCGATATATATAATCCTAAGACTCAAAACATTTTTGTTCTAGACTCAACAACGTCAGCGATTCGATCAAGCAGGGGGCTCCTAAGTCGGGGATGCTCTGATTACCAACTTGTAACACCCACGATGCGGCTATATCTCCCACGTGTCGAGGCACGACTTAGAGGCATAACAGCATTGTGGTTTTGTCGCAAGAAGGGTCATCTTCACACAATCCCATGTAATGAACAAGAATGGGATAAAGAGTTGGCTTACAATCGCCACTTCACACAATACATAAATAAATTCATACATCATACAAGATACACACATAGACCGACTACGGTCAAAGCCAAAAGAAAAGAAGATAACCCAACTGCTAGATCCCCGATCGCCCCAACTAGGCTCCACTACTGATCAACAGGAAACGAAACATAGTAACGACCAAGGTCCTCATCGAACTCCCACTTGAGCTCAGTTGCGTCACCTGCACTGGTATCATCGGCACCTGCAACTGTTTTGGAACAATCTGTGAGTCACGAGGACTCAGCAATCTCACACCCGCGAGATCAAGACTATTTAAGCTTATAGGAAAGGATGGGGTAATGAGGTGGAGCTGCAGCAAGCACTAGCATATATGGTGGCTAACATACGCAAATAAGAGCGAGAAGAGAAGCAATGGAACGGTCGTCAACTAGTAATGATCAAGAAGTGATCCTGAACTCCTACTTACGTCAAACATAACCCAAAAGCCGTGTTCACTTCCCGGACTCCGCCGAAAAGAGACCATCACGGCTTCACACCCGGTTGATGTATTTTAATTAAATCAAGTGTCAAGTTCTCTACAACCGGACATTAACAAATTCCCATCTGCCACATAACCGCGGGCACGGCTTTCGAAAGATAATACCCTGCAGGGGTGTCCCAACTTAGCCCATTATAAGCTCTCACGGTCAACGAAGGATATTCCTTCTCCCAGGAAGACCCGATCAGTCTCGGAATCCCGGTTTACAAGACATTTCGACAATGGTAAAACAAGACCAGCAAAGCCGCCCGATGTGTCAACAATCCCGATAGGAGTCGCACGTACCTCGTCCCAGGACAAACCGGATGAACACTACGTACAACTAAAACCAGCCCTCAAGTTTCCCCGAGGTGGCACTGCAAGTGGCTCTAGTTTGGGCCAACACTCCGAGGAGCACTGGCCCGGGGGGGTAAAATAAGATGACCCTTGAGTCTGCAGAACCCAAGGGAAAAAGGCTTAGGTAGGCAAATGGTAAAACCAAGGTTGGGCCTTGCTGGAGGAGTTTTATTCAAAGCGAACTGTCAAGGGGGTCCCATAAATCACCCAACCGCGTAAGGAACGCAAAATCAAGGAACATAACACCGGTATGACGGAAACTAGGGCGGCAAGAGTGGAACAAAACACCAGGCATAAGGCCGAGCCTTCCACCCTTTACCAAGTATATAGATGCATTAATTAAATAAGAGATATTGTGATATCCCAACATAAACATAATCCAACATGGAGCAATCTTCATCTTCACCTGCAACTAGCAACACTATAAGAGGGGCTGAGCAAAAGCGGTAACATAGCCAAACAATGGTTTGCTAGGAAGGGTGACAAAGGTTAGAGGTGGTTTCATGGCAATTTGGGAGGCATGATATAGCAAGTGGTAGGTAGCGCGGCATAGTAATAGAGCGAACAACTAGCAAGCAAAGATAGAAGTGATTTTGAGGGTATGGTCATCTTGCCTAAGATCCCGCAAGGAAGAAGAACGAGTCCATGAAGAAGACAAACGGACGTAGTCGAATGAATCCTCACAACTCCGGAACGAAACCGAAGCTAACGAGAGAAGCCAACCGGAAAGAGGCAAACAACATGGTAAACACACAAGCATAAGCATGACATGACGCACAAACAAGTATGATGCATGTCCGGTTTAAATGAGGCATGGCATGGCAAAATGCAACAAACAATATTACAAATTAAGTGGAGCTCAATATGTAACAAGTTGCATATTGATGAAACACCACATTCAAGTTATTTAGTTCGCTCTTGTTTATGTACCCAACAATATTAAATGTTATTAAACATGGTAAGGGGTGAAGCATAAGTAAACTAACTATTTAAGCAAGTTAAATGTGGCCGGAAATAACAAACAACAATTTCGGAAAATCCTCATGTCCATATTTTAGATTTGGTACCGTTCTGCCCTAAAACCATATTTTATTGTTGTTAAACAGGAAAATAAATGCACCATGTTAAACTAGGCATTTATCTACCCCATTTACATATAAAGTTTATTAAAATCGGAGCTACGGTTAATTAGTTATGAAATAAAGCATTTTAGCATGGCATTTATGCAAAATTAAACAAACAACATTTTAAACAAGGATGTAAGCAGCATATTATGAAACTAGATGAAATTCTGAGCATTTTTCATATATAATGTTTTTACAAATGATGCATGGTTATTAAGTTATTATATGCATGACAAAGAGGGTTTTTCTGCAAAACAGTAAATACTGGGAAAATAGTTAAAATCGCAGAACCTAAAAAAACCTATGTGGGCGAATCTGGCTAGCCCAACAGGAGCACAGGGGAAGACTGGGGCTGCTCACCCATGGGCCAAGGCCCGGGTCGGTGGAGAGGGAGGCCTGCAAGGGCACGCTGGACCGCGGTGCGGGAGGTTGGGCCAGGAGGCGCAGACGAGGCCGCGTCCCACGCAGCAGGACGACGCGTCCATGGCGCGCTGAGCGGGCGGTCAACGCGGGCTTGACCCGATGGCTGGCGCTGGTCTCGCTCGATGCAGAGGAAGCAGACAGGGGGACTTGGCGCTGGCGTCTCCCGGCGATGGCCGGCAGCGAGCGGAGCTTGGTAAGGCGGCGTCCGAGGCGACGAACCGGAGGAGGTGCTCGGGCGGCTCGGCGGCTTGGCGAGGGGAGAGGTCAACGCGGGCGTGCATCTCCTCGTCAGGAACCGTTGAAGACGACGGCGACAGGGACTGCGGCAGGCGACGGCGCAGCTTGGGCCCTGGAGGTGGGGACGGGGACGACTTGGCGAGGCGGCGCTGGCGGGACTTGGGGACGAGCTCCTGGCGACGGGGCGTGATGCAGGGGAGGCAGACGAGGCACTAGCGACTCCGGCAGCGCAACTGCTATGTGTTGGAGCTGGGGCCTCCATGGCGGCGCTACGAGGACAACAGAGAGAGAGAGAGCAGCGTGAGAGAGAGAAAAAGAGAGAGAGCAGATGGGGAAGGAAGGGAGCAGGGCACGGCGGGGAACCCATCTCCGGCGAGGTTGTTGCTGCTGGAGGTCGCCGGCTCGGGCGAGGGTCGCGGGCACAGGGCGCCTGGTCTCGGGAGGCAGGGCACGAACGCGGGAGAAGGAGCTCGGGCTCCTGGCGTAGTGGATGAGGGCGACGCCCTCGTGGTTGAGGTCACTGGTGGTGGTGCTCCGGTGGCCTGTCGGTGTTCGGGCGCGAGGCTGTGAGGTGGTTGGCAAAGAAGGCAGGGAGGACGCGGCCATGGATCGAGAGGAGAAGGTCGTTGGCTCGGTGCTGAAAACGAGGGAGGTGGTCGGGTCGGCTGGGCGGAGAGGTGGATCTGGGAGTATCCCGATGGAGATGGTGAGTGGGTGGCGGCGCGACTAGGAGGATCCCTAGAAATTAGGGATTTGGTCTCGGTTTAGACTAGTATATAAAGCGGGTGGGTTAGGCTAGGGGCTATCTCGTCCCTACGTTTGTAATCGGACGGACGAAAAAAGGCTATGGAGTCCAAATAAGAAAACGGAGATGTTTTATAGATGTTAGGAGATGATCTGAATGCAACGGTGATGACTGAGCGGGTCGGGTTCGGGACAAGTTTCGGACGCGCGCGAGAAGGGGTTTTGTGCATTGTGCAGAGAGGCTCAGACGGTCGGACAAGAAAAGAATGGTTGGTCTCGAAGGACAACGAAGGCAAGAGGGAGAAGCGGGAACTACGAACGAACCACGAGTTTAAGAAAACATGCGGATGCAAGCGTATGATGTGATGATGAATGCAACAAACAAATAAATACACGCGACGATAACGAAAAACAAGGAAGGCATCTGGAGCGTCGGTCTCGGGGCGTTATATCCATCCCTTGCATATTATAGTTCATCACGAAGCTCTTGTAGCTTAGTGGCAGTGATTGAAGAACTCTGTCAATGACACTATCAACCGAAAGATTAACTCCTAGTTGAGTCAAGTGATTGTGGTACCCAGACATTTTGAGTATATGTTCACTAACAGAACTATTCTCCTCCATTTTGTAGCTGTAGAACTTATTGGAGACTTCATATCTCTCAATCCGGGGATTTGCTTGAAATATTAACTTCAACTCCTGGAACATCTCATATGCTCCATGACGTTCAAAACATCGTTGAAGTCCCGGTTCTAAGCCGTAGATCATGGCACACTGAACTATCGAGTAGTCATCAGCTTTGCTCTGCCAGGCGTTCACAACGTCTGGTGTTGCTCCTCCAGCGGGTCTTGCAACTAGCGGTGCTTCCAAGACGTAATTCTTTTGTGCAGCAATGAGGATAATCCTCAAGTTATGGACCCAGTCCGTGTAGTTGCACCATCATCTTTCAACTTAGCTTTCTCTAGGAACACATTAAAATTCAAAGGAACAGTAGCACGGGCCATTGATCTAAAAAACATAGACATGCAAAATACTATCAGGTACTAAGTTCATGATAAATTGAAGTTCAATTAATCATATTACTTAAGAACTCCCACTTAGATAGACATCCCTCTAGTCATATTAGTGATCACGTGATCCATATCAACTAAACCATGTCCGATCATCACGTGAGATGGAGTAGTTTTCAATGGTGAACTCCACTATGTTGATCATATCTATTATATGATTCATGCTCGACCTTTCGTTCTCAGTGTTCCGAGGCCATATCTGCATATGCTAGGCTCGTCAAGTTTAACCCGAGTATTCTGCGTGTGCAAAACTGGCTTGCACCCGTTGTATGTGAACGTAGAGCTTATCACACTCGATCATCACGTGGTGTCTCGGCACGACGAACTGTAGCAACGGTGCATACTCAGGGAGAACACTTGTACCTTAAAATTTAGTGAGAGATCATCTTATAATGCTACCACCGTACTAAGCGAAATAAGAAGCATAAACGATAAACATCACATGCAACCAAAATAAGTGATATGGTATGGCCATCATCATCTTGTGCCTTTGATCTCCATCTCCAAAGCACCGTCATGATCACCATCGTCACCGGCTTGACACCTTTATATCCATCGAAGTATCGTTCTTGTCTCGCCAACTATTGCTTCTACGACTATCGCTACCACTTAGTGATAAAGTAAAACAATTACATGGCGATTGCATTTCATGAAATAAAGCGACAACCATAAGGCTCCTGCCAGTTGCCGATAACTTTTACAAAACATGATAATCTCATACAACAATTTATATATCATCACGTCTTGACCATATCACATCACAACAAGCCCTGCAAAAACAAGTTAGACGTCCTCTACTTTGTTGTTGCAAGTTTTACATGCCTGCTACGGGCTTCTAGCAAGAACCGTTCTTACCTACGCATCAAAACCACAATGATTTTTCGTCAAGTGTGCTGTTTTAACCTTCAACAAGGACCGGGCGTAGTCAAACTCGATTCAACTAAAGTTGGAGAAACAGACACCCACAAGCCACCTGTGTGCGAAGCACGGTTGTGGAACCAGTGTCATGAACACGGTCATGTAATGTCGGTCTGGGCCGCTTCATCCAACAATACCGCTGAATCAAAGTATGACATGCTAGTAAGCAGTATGACTATTATCGCCCACAACTCTTTGTGTTCTACTGATGCATATAACATCTACGCATAGACCTGGCTCGGATGCCACTGTTGGGGAACGTAGTATTTCAAAAAAATTCCTACGATCACGCAAGATCTATCTAGGAGAAGCATAGCAATGAGCGGGGAGAGTGTGTCCACGTACCCTCGTAGACCGAAAGCAGAAGCGTTTATCAACGCGGTTGATGTAGTCGTAAGTCTTCACGATCTGACCGATCTTAGCACCGAATGTACGGCACCTCCGTGTTCCGCAGAAGTTCAGCTCGATGACGTCCCTCCTACTCTTGATCCAGTTAAGGCCGAGGGAGAGTTCCGCCAGCACGACGGTGTGGCGACGATGATGATGTAGTTACCGGAGCAGGGCTTCGCCTAAGCACTATGATGATATGACCGATGTGTGTTTCTGTGGAGGGGGGCACCGCACACGACTAAAAGATCAATTTGTGTGTTCTAGGGTGCCCCCCTACACACGTATATAAAGGAGGGAGGGGGTAGGAGGCCGGCCAAGGTGTGGCGCGCCAAGGGGGGATTCGGCCCCCTCTTTCCTATTCCCACAAGGAGATGGGGGGAAGGAGGAGGAGGAGAGAAGGAAAGGGGGGCCAGCCCCCCAACCCTAGTCCAATTCGGTTTGGGCTAGGGGGCGCGCGCCACTCCCTGGCCTGCCTCCTCTCTTCCACCACTAGGCCCATGAGGCCCAATAACTTCCCCCCCCCCGGGGGGGGGGGGGTCCGGTAACCCCCGGTACTCCGTAACTTATCCGAAACGACCCGAAGCATTCCGGTGTCCGAATGTAACCTTCCAATATATGAATCTTTATGTCTTGACCATTTCGAGACTCCTCGTCACATCCGTGATCTCATCCGGGACTCCGAAGAAACTTCGGTCATCAAATCACATAAACTCATAATACAAATCATCATCGAACGTTAAGCGTGCGGGCCCTACGGGTTCGAGAACTATGTAGACATGACCGAGACACATCTTTGGTCAATAACCAATAGCGGAACCTGGATGCTCATATTGGCTCCTACATATTCTACGAAGATCTTTATCGGTCAAACCGCATAACAACATACATTGTTCCCTTTGTCATCAGTATGTTACTTGCCTTAGATTCGATCGTCGGTATCATCATACCTAGTTCAATCTCGTTACCGGCACGTCTCTTTACTTGTTCCGTAATGCATCATCCCGTAACTAACTCATTAGTCACATTGCTTGCAAGGCTTATACTGATGTGCATTACCGAGAGGGCCTAGAGATACCTCTCCGACAATCAGAGTGACAAGTCCTAATCTCGATCTATGCCAACTCAACAAACACCATCGGAGACACCTGTAGAGCATCTTTATAATCACCCAGTTACGTTGTGACGTTTGATAGCACACTAAGTGTCGTGGAATTAACACGTCAGATGTCCTAGGTGTAAGGACTTAGTCGTGAGGCCAGCGCATCTATGTAGTAGCTTGAGAGGGGTTGATTGGGATGAGAGACGCAGGGCGGATCAACGCACAAGACAAGGGTTTAGACAGCTTCGGGCCCCGGGAAACATCATCCGGTAACAACCCTACATGCTGTTTGTGGCTAGGTCTCATTATGCTTATGAGAGAGTCGCCGGTAAGCCGGCTCTTTGAGTCTAGCCCTAGAGATTGTTTCTTGTTGCCCGTCCCTCTTTGGGGTGCCCTGCCCCTCCTTATATAAGTTAGAGGGGCGGGTTACATGTGGAGTCCTAGTAGGACTAGGACTAGTCTATCTTCTCTTACAAGTTAATTACAAGTCCGGGTCTTGCTTCCTCGTAAAGGAAATATTCGTCATCCCTTTCCTTTTAATCCGGCCCATCATAACGTGAGCCGGCCTTCTGGGCTTTAGGCCTTATTGTCCATCTGACCCGCCCGCCGGGTTACTAATGAGTCGCCAAGATCGGCCAGGTTATCTGTGAATCGCCAAGCTCCGGGCGGGTTACTAGTGAGCCGCCAATTCCGGCCGGGTCATACCGCGGGGTATATCCCCGACATTAGCCCCCAGTTTAATTTGGATTTATCCATGTTAAACTAATCTGCAATATAAACACAAGAACAAATTTGACAGGTTGTGTTCCGGGTTAAATATTCTTTGTAAGCCGGCACTTGGTCATCCTTAAGTCATTATCATCTTCCTTCTTGATATGTATCCATAATCTCATAGCAAATCTCTTTAGCAGATATGTTCAAATTTTGCCAATGCAAAAAATCCAGATACTTCCTTTGAAAATCCGGGTCAACAGGCCAGCTTCAGAGTCAATTTGCTGACATTGTTCTCTTGTTGAGAAATATTGTAAGAGATAATCCACTTGAGTCGGCTTTCAATGCTCTGACTTGACAAAAATATTGGTCTTCAAATATTCAACTTATATTCATCCGGCTTAAAGATATAAAACTTGCCGGTTTATGAGTACCAAAATTGCCGGGTTATAAATAGATGATGCCAAGTCATAATTGTCGCCGACGCCGGTTTATGATTTTTTGCAGACACCAGGTCAATCTGATTTACTCAAAACTGAGAATTTGAAGATATTTCTCCCTTATATCCATATTACCTGTAGCCCCCAAGGGCCGGTTTAATCAGCATGAATAAGCCGGGACTTATCACCATGGCTTTAAATAAAATCCAGTTGTGTAGCCCCCATGAGTCGGCTATAGTCATAGTAGTGTAGCCGGGTCATCCTAGAATTGTCTTGAATTGTTTGACAGGAGCAATTGGCAGTCCCCAAGGGCCGGCTCATTACGATGTGATGAGTCGGGTCTTCAATGAGGTGAGCAAAAAATGACTTTGCATTAGCCCCCAAGTGCCATGGTGCATGCTGGCAGTGACATGGGACTTGCATATTTGATGTAATCTCAATTTGAATAATGTAGCCCCCAAGTGCCGGGTCGTAAGCCTGCAGCGACTCGGGACTATTCTTTCCATTGTAGAATAAATCATATCCATTGATAAAAATAATAGCCATTGCGCCAAAGCGACTTTGAATACCTCATCAGCTGATAAGTCAATCCGGAGCTTAAATACTCGGCGGCTCTTGGCCGATGGCGATTTAATACGCCTCCATTGTAAGCCGGAATTTGTACAACCCGGCGGCTTATAGCCTTTGAGAAAATCAAGAATTGATAACCCTTTTGAGACACCAATTTCAATCTGGGATATTGAATTTTCACTGCCGGTTTATGTGACCTGTGCAGTAAGGGTGACAACCCAATCTTTGATACGCGCATGATTCCAATGGCGCAATTCAAAACATGCCGGCGGCTTAAAGTCCATAGCCAGGGCCAGTTTAAACATAATCATGTATAAACAATATCATACCTGTGATATTGAATTGTACTGCCGGCTTATGATACCTGTGCAGTAAGTGTGATAACCCAATCCTTAGAAGCCAATGCTTCCACATAGATGATGATTGTCATAAGCCGGCGACTTATCATCGAAAATCAAGCCGGGTTTAAATAGAAACCACTCATATACACTTTAGATGTGTTCAAAAGAGCTTTCAAATAAAATCCCAAAAATTATTTGCAAAAAGAGACTTCAAAAATTTTTGAGGCTTCTGATTCGAATACGATCAGAAAACCGTCCCAAAGGGGTTAAGCTAAGATTCGAATACGATCATATAGCCCCCAGTGGCTTTGGCGCTGCCGATCAAGAGGGTACCGACAGCTATGTTCTCTTTGGTTCGAATACGACCTATGTTTGAACAGGAAGCCCCCAAATGACCTTGAGAGTTGTTTAACGACGCTGATTCGAATACGATCCACGTCGGTTCCCAAAGGGGGTTGAGCTATGGTTCAAATATGACCAAGAAACTCCCCAATGAGCTCGGCAGTGTGCCGATCAAAAGGGTATCGACAGCTATGTTCTCTTTGGTTCGAATACGACCTATGTTTGAACAGGAAGCCCCCTAGTGATCATGAGAATATTTAACGACTCCGATTCGAATACGATCAGGGTCACACCAAAAGGGTTAAGCTAAATTCGAATACGATCAGCTCCCGATGGTCATTAAAGCAGGGTACCTATATTTGAGTTGTGCTTTGTAACAGACTCTCTTTGGTCCCTTTAATTTTTCCTGAGAACTCGAACTTTGCGAGAGACAACCTCTTTTTAAACCGGAAATTTGTAAACCTGATATTAAGAGCTTGAAAGCTTTATAAGATACAAATTTACCTTGAGTCGGACGTTGAACCGGATTTGAGAGCTTCAAAACCTTGCGGGAGAAAGATATCTCTTGAACCGGATTTTAAACCGGAATCTTTATTTGAACCGGCAATTTTCTGACGGCCTTTAAAGTTTCATCAATATGGTAGCAGCCTCCGGAACCGGGTTATCATTCCCTCCAACGACCCGGGGTTCCCGAGTCATGTCACTGTAGCCCCCGAGTCTCAAGATGACTCGAGGAGTTGGCTTGAGATTCTCCATATTTAACCGTGATATAAACCGGCATAACTTGTATATCACTGGTGTTGATAACACGATGTGTATCCACAGAAGGTTGAGGTGACTGCGGCGGGTTATAAATGATCCCGTATGAGCCGTGTCAGCAACTCGGCCAATGGTTCCTTCCAACTGGCTGTTTGAAGTTTAACCAAACTGTAGCGATGGCGACTTGTGCGCATGTCCATTGAGCCATCCAGGTGCAGACGGCGGCTGATAACATATGATAATTTGCCTCCAATTTGTTGGAAGAAAACCGGGCTTCCCAAGTAGTGACCTGCTCATACTCAATACGCAGCTCATGCAGATAGGTGCGGCTCGGTGTGTTGATGTAGACCAGGCCGCGAGAGGCGGACGGAAAAGACGACCTCAGCATCAGAGGCGGCTCAGACAGATGAACCGGCCGCGGTGTTATAAACCGGCGCGGTCGGGCGAGTTAACCACGTCGTTTTGATGTAGTGAACAATTGTCCTGCATCAACAATATTGCAGACCAAGACAAAGATAAACTGCTCTTTGACAAAATAATATGTACCAATAAAATATATTTTAGATGGATATCACCTGATGTGCCAGGCCGGAAATAATCCGCCATGAAATTGATGATCGCTAGGTGAAGTTGAAGTCGCTCACGGGTGAACCGGCCACGGCGTGGTAAACCGGTGTGGACGGGTGAGTCGGCCGTGACCTTTGTAAGCCGGCGCGGACAGCGAGTCGGCCACGGCGTTGTAAGCTGGCGCAGACACGTGAATCGGCCACGAGGGCGGACGGGCGAGTCGTCCGTGACATTTGTAAGCCGGCGCGGACACGTGAACCGGCCGCGAGGGCGGACGGGTGAGTCGTCCGTGGCGTTGTAAGATGGTGCGGACGGGCGAGTCGGCCGGCGCGTTTGATGTAAACCGGACCGCGATACGCGTGTCCGTGAAGCTGCGCGGCACAACCGAACATGCCTCCGTGGTGTAATACCACCCCTTTTTCTTTTAATAGCCGTCCTGCATAAAAATATTACAGGCCAGCGTAATTTGTTCTTTTAAAGAATAAAAAACGTATCAATAAAAAATTGATTGTACATATTTCACCTGATTCGCTTGGACGATAGATGATCCGTATATAACGTCTATATATATATCCTCCAGTAATTTCAATGGTGATTTAAGCCCTTTCTGGCCGGCTTGTCCATACTGGAATATTTGCATTGATGCTTCTAATGTAACACTAGCCGCACCTTTTCTTTTTCTTTTTTCCTTTTTCTTTGCCGACAGGCTTCAGTCGTGTCCTTTGGACAGTGCCAACACCAGTTGTAGCTCAGTGGCTAACGTCCCTGCCATCCGTCCTTGAAGGTGGTCCAGGGATCAAGTCTTAAGTTAAATAGATCTGCAATCATAAAATAGCACGAGCAGACAGCATATGTTTTGTATAATACTAATTTAATACCCAGAGCAATTTAACGAAGACGAGTGCACCTGATTACGTCCGTAGGTAGCGACTTTGAATACTCTGACCGCTTTCTTATGGTTGTTTCTTTTCTTTTTCCTCAGGAGATGAGATGTGCACCTTGAATACACGCACACGCAATCCTGGTGCTACTGGCTTCTGGCCGATTCGCCGGTGACTACTGACCTCATGCACCAAGGCCACATGCACTGACGCGGGCCCAAAATTGATTTCTTTTCGGATTCGATCGTCTGCCAGGTAACATACGACGACGGCGTACAAGAGCCGGAGCCAGCGAGGGGCTTGGCGACTTGAAGGTCGAAGCGGACTTGGTGTCGAGGCCAAGGTCGTTGAATCATGGGTAATCCGGCAACAGCAGCGAAACCCATGGGGTGGAAACAGAGGCGCCTCAAGGCCGGGCGGCTCACAAGACTTGAAGCGGGCCGACCGTAGCAGCGACTCGGCACACCGGCGAGGGCGACTTGGAGGCCGCAAGGGTTGCAACGGCTCACAATCCGGCCACAGCAGAGGCGGACTCGTTCAGACGGCGACGGCAACTCAGAGGCGGGAGCAAGGCCGTGACCTAGCGGGTCGAGGCACAGCTGCAGTAGGGACGGAAACCGCGGAGATGTCAGAATCCGAGTCCAATCCGAGTCTTCCTCCACATCGTGGTTGGTTTAATTAATCCGTGTCCGGGTCGTCGCTGGTCTGGAGACCCATGTTGATCTGATCCTGTATCTGTAGTAGTCCTTGATCTCTGTGTTGGGATCGGCACACGCCTTGACGTGATGGCTTGATGGATCAGTAGATGTAGTGCTCAACAGCCATTGAAGGATTTATAAATATGAAATATAGTACTCTAGTAGGTACTGCCTCCACGTGAGTAGTACTAGTAGATGAACATGCCTTTGGTTTTCACACGATGGGAATATCACAAACATCCACGAATCGATGCCTCGGGACCTGTGGCATGTCCGATCAGCAAAATAGATGTATAGTAGAAACCGTCTCGGCGACTTGATGGTCGATAGTGTTGCAGCGGAAATTAATCAGTTTAGATGGATCGCCTCGTCGCGCATGGCAGTGCACACAGATGCAATCCTAACTCTCATCTTGATCCAATCTCGTATATGACGTCCCGACTATTCGTCAACAACGTGGATCCTTCCATGCCAGCGGCAGAAAATTTCACAGAGACCACATGGAATCTGTTTGCTTGATGTGGAGCTTTCAGTTCCGGCTCTTCATGATCTGGATGATCGCGAACTTCTCGAACCCTAGGAGAGATCCCTCCAAGAACTCATCACCACCGTGCGCCACAGCCCCACGGTGGGCGCCAACTGTCGTGGAATTAACACGTCAGATGTCCTAGGTGTAAGGACTTAGTCGTGAGGCCAGCGCATCTATGTAGTAGCTTGAGAGGGGTTGATTGGGATGAGAGACGCAGGGCGGATCAACGCACAAGACAAGGGTTTAGACAGCTTCGGGCCCCGGGAAACATCATCCGGTAACAACCCTACATGCTGTTTGTGGCTAGGTCTCATTATGCTTATGAGAGAGTCGCCGGTAAGCCGGCTCTTTGAGTCTAGCCCTAGAGATTGTTTCTTGTTGCTCGTCCCTCTTTGGGGTGCCCTGCCCCTCCTTATATAAGTTAGAGGGGCGGGTTACATGTGGAGTCCTAGTAGGACTAGGACTAGTCTATCTTCTCTTACAAGTTAATTACAAGTCCGGGTCTTGCTTCCTCGTAAAGGAAATATTCATCATCCCTTTCCTTTTAATCCGGCCCATCATAACGTGAGCCGGCCTTCTGGGCTTTAGGCCTTATTGTCTATCTGACCCGCCCGCCGGGTTACTAATGAATCGCCAAGATCGGCCAGGTTATCTGTGAATCGCCAAGCTCCGGGCGGGTTACTAGTGAGTCGCCAATTCCGGCCGGGTCATACCGCGGGGTATATCCCCGACACTAAGTGTTCCTCCGGTATTCGGGAGTTGCATAATCTCATAGTCATGGGAACATGTATAAGTCATGAAGAAAGCAATAGCAATAAACTAAGCGATCATAGTGCTAAGCTAACGGATGGGTCTTGTCCATCCAATCATTCTCTAATGATGTGATCCCGTTCATCAAATGACAACACATGTCTATGGCTAGGAAACTTAACCATCTTTGATTAACGAGCTAGTCAAGTAGAGGCATACTAGGGACACTCTGTTTGTCTATGTATTCACACATGTACTAAGTTTCCGGTTAATAGAATTCTAGCATGAATAATAAACATTTATCATGATATAAGGAAATATAAATAACAACTTTATTATTGCCTCTAGGGCATATTTCCTTCATGTCGTACACGACAACTATTGCACATACTATTCTGTGGTGCAACGTTTACGATGCATACTTCATCAAGAACAGTTCATGGTTTCGTATCGTGTACGATAAGGCAACTATCACAAACGTTTAGTTCTTCTATGACCAAACGTTTGCGATGCGCACAACATCACAAACAGTCCATAATTTCAAAGCGTGTGTGATAAGGTGACTATTCAAACATTTAATAAGAAAGAACTGTGTGCGATGCTATTGTTAATCGCACACATTTTTTCTTGGCTGATCGTGTGTGCAGTGGAGATTGATCGCACACGTAGCGGATCCTAGAAACGTGTCTGATCTCCACGTCTATCGCAGACATTTCGCTTTTCGCCAACCGTGTGCAGTGTAATCCCTAATTAATCCCTAATTTAAAAGTCCTATGTTTTGAATTTGATAGTAGGCAATCACTTATTTCATATCCAACCATGTTTATTACAAATATAGGTTCAACCAAGAATTCATAATTCGATGCACAGGTACATATACTGAAGAACTACAGAAGCACTAAGTAAAGAATGATGAACCACAGTTGTACTAAAGAGTGTAAAGAGAGAGGCGAAAGATATTTTGGTTGCTGGAGAAGGTGAAGCGGAATGCCCATATTGTGCCCTCCTCCATGCGTAATGCGCGCATGACTCTAGGCCAACCCCTTGTGATGGTTGTCCGTCCATCCTTCACTGTCTTCACTACGACTTCTCGATGCTCATTGTAGTCTGGACGAAATACTTTAACCTTCATTGCGTGTCCACCAATCATGTACTTTGCGAGGTAATCTTGAGTGAACTGCTTCGGGAACCGCTGCGAATGAAAAAGATTCAGACATTGTTGTCTAACAACTCATTATGGGCAGTAAAAAGAGAAGGCTGCAGAGTTTGTAGTTACCATCCTACAGCTCACTGTTGTGTTGGATGGAGCATAATCAAATAATTTGCTTGCCACCATTCATATCTTTTTGCTAATAATCCTTATTAGTTTCCTCACTTGATGCTTGTTCATGAATATCTCATTGCCCCATACGCAAAAAGGGTCGATGCGTGGATCCTTGCCAAGGGCATATTTACCTACAAGCAACAAGTCAATATTAGAAGCTAACAAGTGTCCAGGCCTGGATCTATATGCACTACATTATGGAACGACTGGGGGAGTACAAGCCGAGGGATGAAGCTAACCTCGGCGGAAAACGGTGGCCACTCCCGTTGTTGTCCTAAATAAGTAGTGGAAAGGCATGATAAGTATAGCAACCTTAACATCAAACAAATATAGCAAAGGTAAACAACATCATCTCCAAATGATAGCTTAAATGTGTTGGTTTCAGCATGCTATTAAAGCATATATAAAATGGAAGGCAATGTTACCGACAGCAGGCTTAACAGCCATCAAATATTGCAATTCAAACTGGTATTGTTGAAAATGAATAGAACGTAGGTAATGCTTAAACATCACACTGGATAAATGTGTAAAACTGAAATAAAGGGCATGTGTTGACTACACCAGGCATAACTAGAACCAAATATAGCCGTTCAAGCTGGTATTGATGCAGTCGAGTAGCACAGTTCCGACTTGCACATAATGAACAACACATTGTGAAGGACTGAAATAAACAAGGCATAAATGATCAGTATAACAACCAAATATAGCCATTGAAAACTGGACAGAGTCTCAATGCAACCAACCTAACAAGCAAATATAGATAAACATGGCATATGCTTGAAAATTGGACAAATGCTCACTACGACCAACCTAACAAGAAAATACAGATAAACAAGGCATCTGCTTGAAAACTGGACAAATGCTAAAAAAACAACCTAACAACCAAATACAGATAAACAAGGCATCTGCTTGATAACTGGACAAATGCTCACCACAACCAAACTAAGAACCAAATACATATAAACAAGGCATCGGCTCGATAACTGGAAAAATGCTCACTGCAACCAACCTAACAACCGAACACAGATAAACAAGGAATCTACTCACTATAAACAACCAAATATAGCCATTCGTGAAACTGAAGTGGACAATTCATACTTAAACATCACATAGCCCTATTGAACAATAAATTTTTGCATAACTGAAATAATTAAACACGGCACAGTTATAGCACCACATGGCAAATGCTACTACAACAAAGGGTACGGGTTGGCAAGCTAGAAAAGGTAAGGTTTGCTGATAGGATATTGCCTCACATTTCATGGACGGGATCCTTCAATTTGGAAGAGCACAGACCCGTGGTGCGCTCTCTGATGTCACAAATGGGCTATTTCACCTTGGAAGAACCTTTGTGGGTGCCCTCCTCGTGGTCATGGTCGATGAGATCTGACTTGGCAATTGAGGATCCCAAGCCGCCGCCGTAGAACGTGTCCTTCGGAAATGACAAAATGGGCTCGATAGCGTATAAGGATCGCAAATCCTTGCCCGCTTGGCGGAGAAGATCAGCGACAGGGCCGTCGAAGAGATCGACGGCGGTTGAAACAGAGGGGTTGGGGATGGACCAGGTAACCTGTGACATGGCCCGCGTGAAGCCGTCACTGTCGACGAGCTTGATGTCGTAGCCAGCTTTCCCGAGATACAGTAATATGCAAGCCCGCTGACATGAAGCCTTTGGCATGGCAACATAGTCAACGTCTTTGCCGGCTTTCGTGGCGTCGTGTTTCTCCGGGATTGGCAGGTCGGAGCGAACAGCGGCCACCTCACCAACGTCCACCGGAGAGGCCATGATAAACCTCTTCTTGGCCGAACGCTCGTCGGGCTCCCCGGGATACGTGGTCGAGCTTAGGCTGCGACATTTTGGAGCAGGGGATGTGGATCTAGCGGGGAGGGACACCGCAGGCCTCATCTAAAAACTCAGGGGAGTGTGGCGATGGTATGGGAATCGTTGGGTAACCTGAACTTTACTATCTAAGCTAGGAGGAAGGGGCAGACCAGCATGGGTTGGCGGTGGCGCCGGCGGCGGCCGCGAGCTAGGGTTCGAGGGGGGGAGGGGGCCGGGTGGGGGACTGTGGAGGGGGGATGGTGGTGTTTGACGATACGCCGTGGCTACTGAAAATTTTAGTAATGGTGGGCGGAGATGGTGGTGGACAAGGGAGGGCGATGGTTCAAATGCCTCGGCTACTGCAATTTTACTATAAGGTCGGTGTTGGAAAAGTGTGGGCGACGGTTGAAGTACGACGGCTACTAAAATTTGGGTAAAGGAATTGATGCGGGGCAGGAGTGCCCAAGATCGTGCACGGTCCAATAAGAATATGTGTGTATGATAATAAGGAAAAGTGGCGGAACCGCCGATTTTTGCAACGCTCAAGGTGGGTAGTTTGTTTTTATATTTCTAGCTAGCCGATCTATCACACACGGTTCGTCCTAATTTCCAAATAAACTTACCCGCCTTTAGCTTGCACAGTCGTGGTGATTTTACAACGCACTTGCATCGCACACGGTTAAGACAGTACCTCCACCATTTTCTTACGCTTGCGGAGTCGTGGTGATTTTACAACAAAAAATAACCTATAAAAATATAGTCTACAAATTAGCAAAACAAGGATCCCAAGGTTTATATAATCAGCATGTCAGGTCATTATAGACATATTTATCTCTTTATCTCTATAAAGACCGTGTCATGGCGATTAAATGAATCTTGAGATATGTAACTTCCCACCGGGTCACCCATCCTTAGACTACTCCAGCCCGAGCACGCTTAACTTCTGCGTTCTATTCGACTAGGCTAGCAGATGGGAAGCGTTACCTTGCTGATAGGAATTGCCTCCTTGCCTTTAAGGCGTTTCACGCTGGTCACCCAATGGGACCTACTCCCTCCTATCACGCACATTTGTGCTTTTAGAAACTGTGTGCGATATTTACATGGCTGGTGTGTCGCCGTCTAGCCTTCAATGAGCACTGACACTGGTAGCGGGAAACCCGTGGGAGAAGAGGCGGGAAACCGATGAGAGGAGTGGCAGGAAACGGTAGCCTGTTTAGAAAACGTAGTAGAGAAGGAAGCATGAGCTAGCACGACGCATGCGCACATCGCTTACCCATGTACTGCATGTGCTATCGGAAGGGCTGAGGGTTGTTGTTCGATCTGGGAGAATCCAACAGTGCAGACATATGATCCGTGGGGTTTGGGTTCTGGCCAATCAGAACGCACGACACAGATCGCGCGCGCAGCAGGGAGGGAAGGGGAGTGTCTCGGCCATGGTTTGGTAGGCACACGGCTTTCGTGAGTGAACCGTGTGCTATTTGAAAACATTTCGTGAGAAGAATCTCAGGTTTTAAACCCTAGTAAATCCTAACCTCACCCAAAAATCGTGAAACTTGGCATGTTGTCACGACATGGCACACATATGTCGATAAATTTTTTCATCCATTTTGGCGCAAGTTTTATTACAAGCCTCTTACAAACTGGAGCTTCTCTCAAAGAAGCCTCGTGGTTCCGATAGGGAAACGTGTCCCCCTTGTGGGGGAAACGATAATCACTGCCTCTTTTCGCCTTGTATTTTCTTCTACCGGCAACATGGAACGACAAGATATCCGTGCTAAAATTTAAACTTATTCAGGGTTCGTTTGGCCTTTTTATACACTAATTGAGTTTCCTAGGCATTTGATGTCCATAATTCAAATCTGAACTACAAATACATGCTCCAGTTCACCAAAATGGCTAGAAAAATTATACATGTGTCCTTGGGTGCATGTTTAGGTCCCATGCCAGGAATGGGAACGAATTACAACCGTACCGGTGTCCTGGCTCGTCCTCAAACATTTGGAATCTCGGTTTTTAACTCCCCATAAATCCTAAACTCACCAGAAAGTCATGAAAGTAGGCATGGTGTCACATCATGGCACATATATGTCGTGGTAAAAACATTGTCCAATTTGGGCCAAGCTTTATTACAAACCTCTTACAAACCGGAGCTTCTCTCAAAGAAGCCTCGTGGTTCCGATAGGGAAACGTGTTCCCCTTGTTGTCGAAACATAATCACTGCCTCTTTTCGCCTTGTATTTTCTTCTACGGGCAACATTGAACGACAGGATATCCGTGCTGAAATTTAAACTTATTCAGGGTTCGTTTGGCCTTTTTATACACTAATTGAGTTTCCTAGGCATATTTAATGTCCATAATTCAAATCTGAACTTCAAATACATGCTCCAGTTCACCAAAATGGCTAGAAAAATTATACATGTGTCCTTGGGTGCATGTTTAGGTCTCATTTAAGGAATGGGAACGAATTACAACCGTACCGGCGTCCTGCCTCGTCCTCAAACATTTAGAATCTCAGTTTTTAAATCCCCGTAAATACTAAACTCACCGGAAAGTCATGAAAGTTGGCATGGTGTCACGTCATGGCGCATATATGTTGTGGTAAAAACATTGTCCAATTTGGGCCAAGCTTTATTACAAACCTCTTACAAACCGGAGTTTCTCTCTAAGAAGCCTCGTGGTTTCGATAGGGAAACGTGTTCCTCTTGTGGCGAAACGTAATCACTGCCTCTTTTAGCCTTGTATTTTCTTCTATGGGCAACATGGAACGACATGATATCCATGGTGAAATTTAAACTTATTCACGGTTCGTTTGGCCTTTTAATACACTAATTGAGTTTCCTAGGCATTTAATGTCCATAATTCAAATCTGAACTACAAATACACGCTCCAGTTCACCAAAATGGCTAGAAAAATTGTACATGTGTCCTTGGGTGCATGTTTAGGTCCCATGCCAGGAATGGGAACGAATTACAACCGTACCGGTGTCCTGGCTCGTCCTCAAACATTTGGAATCTCGGTTTTTAACTCCCCATAAATCCTAAACTCAAAAGAAAGTCATGAAAGTAGGCATGGTGTCACATCATGGCACATATATGTCGTGGTAAAAACATTGTCCAATTTGGGCCAAGCTTTATTACAAACCTCTTACAAACCGGAGCTTCTCTCAAAGAAGCCTCGTGGTTCCGATAGGGAAACGTGTTCCCCTTGTTGTCGAAACATAATCAATGCCTCTTTTCGCCTTGTATTTTCTTCTACGGGCAACATTGAACGGCACGATATCCGTGCTGAAATTTAAACTTATTCAGGGTTCGTTTGGCCTTTTTATACAGTAATTGAGTTTCCTAGGCATATTTAATGTCCATAATTCAAATCTGAACTTCAAATACATACTCCAGTTCACCAAAATGGCTAGAAAAATTATACATGTGTCCTTGGGTGCATGTTTAGGTCTCATTTAAGGAATGGGAACGAATTACAACCGTACCAGCGTCCTGCCTCGTCCTCAAACATTTAGAATCTCAGTTTTTAAATCCCCGTAAATACTAAACTCACCGGAAAGTCATGAAAGTTGGCATGGTGTCATGTCATGGCGCATATATGTTGTGGTAAAAACATTGTCCAATTTGGCCAAGCTTTATTACAAACCTCTTACAAACCGGAGCTTCTGTCTCAGAAGCCTCGTGGTTTCGATAGGGAAACGTGTTCCCCTTGTGGCGAAACGTAATCACTGCCTCTTTTAGCCTTGTATTTTCTTCTATGGGCAACATGGAACGACAGATATCCATGCTGAAATTTAAACTTATTCAGGGTTCGTTTGGCCTTTTATACACTAATTGAGTTTCCTAGGCATTTAATGTCCATAATTCAAATCTGAACTACAAATACACGCTCCAGTTCACCAAAATGGCTAGAAAAATTGTACATGTGTCCTTGGGTGCATGTTTAGGTCCCATGCCAGGAATGGGAACGAATTACAACCGTATCGGCGTCCTGGCTCGTCCTCAAACATTTGGAATCTCGGTTTTTAAATCCCCATAAATCCAAAACTCACTAGAAAGTCATCAAAGGTGGCATGGTGTCATGTCATGGCACATATATGTCGTGGTAAAAACATTGCCAATTTGGGCCAAGCTTTATTACAAACCTCTTACAAACCGGAGCTTCTCTCAAAGAAGCTTCGTGGTTCTGATAGGAAAACGTGTTCCCCTTGTGGAGAAACGTAATTGCTCCCTCTTTTCGCCCTGTATTTTCTTCTGCAGGCAACATCAAATGACATGATATCCATGCTGAAATTTAAACTTATTCAGCGTTCGTTTGGCCTTTTTATACACTAATTGAGTTTTCTAGGCATTTAATGTCCATAATTCAAATCTGAACTACAAATACATGGTCAAGTTCACCAAAATGACTAGAAAAATTGTACATGTGTCCTTGGGTGCATGTTTAGGTCCCATGCCAGGAATGGGAATGAATTTCAATCGTACCGGCGTCCTGGCTCGTCCTCAAATATTTGGAATCTCGGATTTTAAATCCCCACAAATCCAAAACTCACCAGAAATTCATCAAAGGTGGCATGGTGTCACGTCATGGCACATATATGTCATGGTAAAAACATTGCCAATTTGGGTCAAGCTTTATTACAAACCTCTTACAAACCGGTGCCTGACGCAAGAACCCTCGTGGTTTCGATAGGGAAACGTGTCCCCTTGTGGCCCAACAATAATCGTGCCCTCTTCTAGCCTCATATTTTTTTGTACACACAACATGGAACAACGGGAGATTCGCGCTGAGCTTTGAAATTATTCAGGGTTCGTTTGACCCTTTTTATTCATTAATTGAGTTTTTCTAGGCATTTAATGTCCATAATTCAAATATGAACTTCAAATAACTGCTCCAGTGCACCAAAATGGCTAGAAAAAACATACATGTGTCCTTGGGGTGCATGTTTAGGTCCCATGGAATGAATGGGAATGAACTCAACTGTCTCGCCATCCTTCCTTGGCCACAAACATTGCGAACCTCGGTTTTTAAATCTACGTAAATCCAAAACTCACCAGGAAATCATGAAACTTGGCAGGGTGTCACTACATGGTACATATAATATCCAATTTGGGCGAAGCTATATTACAAGCCTCTTACAAGCCGAAGCTTTCTCGCAACCCTTGTGTTTCGGTGGGCGAAACGATAATCGCTGCCTCTTCTCGCCTTGAACTTTGTTTTCTACAGGCAACATAGAATAACAGGAGTGTCGTGCTGAAATTTGAAACTGTTCAGGGTTCGTTTGGCCATTGTATATATTACTAATTAAGTTTTCTACACATTTAATGTAGTCCATAATTCAAATTTGAACTACAAACACATGCTCCAATGAAGCAAAATGGGTGGGAAATCGTACATGTGCCATTGGGTGCATGTTTAGGTCCCATTTAAGGCATGGGAATGGATTACAAACTTGTCGTCATCCTGAAACATTGAGAATCTCAGTTTTTAAATCCTAGTAAATCAAAAACTCACCCAAAAAAACATGAAACTTGGCATGGTTTCATGACATGGCACATATATGTCGTGGTAAAAAAATCGTCCAGTTTGAGAAGAGGCGCACACATTAGTAGCCAATGAAGTCCTTTTTGAAACAAAAGTCTGACACGTTAATATCGCAAACAGTTGTATTATATGAACCGTGTCAAAATTTAACCATACTCGGTAGCGTGCGTGCAGCTGTTTGATTAGACGGGACGAGCGCGAGAAGTCCGCCGTGTAGGCTCGACGGGATGCGTGCGAGCAGTCTGCTGCGCAGGCTCGACGGGACGCGTGCATCCTGTCCACCTCGCAGGCTCGACGGGACACGTGCTAGCAGCAAGGCCGCCCATGCTCACCGGGAAGCGAGCTCTTTGACCTCCATGCACCAGCCGCCGCCCGCCTCGCTCACAACTTCTCCATTAATGGGTTAATTAAAGCACCTGGACGTAGGGTGTTTGCTTGTGATTCCATGGCAGCATTTGCTTTGTTCATGTTTTCAACTCGTATTCTGGCATAATTTAAATTGCCACATAGGGCAACAGATAATACGGCCAGAAATAAAATGGCAATGGATAATACGACGACAAATTTACAATGGCACAGATAATAATTGTCTTACATATTCCGGATAATTTAAATTGCCACATGCAGCAAAGCCCGGAAGACACGGGGGCAAGAGATGAAGGAAAACGCAGACAACAATCTGGATCGCTACTGTCTCTACTCATCGATGGATCACCGGGCGACGACGTCCTCTAGCTCCTTCTTCAATTCCTCACGACTTTGCTTGAAAGCAGCCACAGATTCCTCCACCTCCTGCTCACGCTCAATCCGGAGCTTCCTCAAGTCACCCATCAGTTCCTCGACGACCGTTGTCAGCGTCATCCCCGAGGCACTGCTCTGCTTATGCAGCATCTTCCAGCCGGCGGCCTCCTCCTCATTCTCAAGGAGCGCCTTGAGGAGCTTCGCATTGTCACCCATGAGTTGCTCGATGAGGCCGGTCGCCTTGTCAACCGAGGCATCGCTAATCTCGAGCAGCTTCATGAAGCCGTCGACCAGCTCCTGCTGCTTAATGAAGCCAGCGAGAATGTAGTTCTCACCAGCCAACGACTTCAGCAACGCTAGCTCATCACGATCGCCGACGCGGCGAGTGCGCTTATGAGAGCCCTCGCGTGCCCGTGAGAGCTCATTCAAGGGCTCCGCGGCGCGCGGAGACATCTCTGCTGCGGCTGCCGCTTCGCGGCGGGACCTCTCTAGTGCTTCCGCAGCCTTGGTCTTTGCTGCCTGGTTATATGTCCACCCGAAACTCCTCCTACCGGTCATGGCAGAACGACTTGACAGGAAAGCCCAGTTTCATAGGTGATGAGGAGAGGAACTGGGAAGTAATTTTTGAGTGGATAGTTTTTATAGCCCGGTGCTAAGTGTGAACACATATTAGTTTGATCGGTGTGAACACATATTAGTTTGATCGGTGTGCATAGATTTGCAATTACTTTGCATTATAATCTGCAATGTGACGAGAAACAAAGTCAAAATATATTGATGGTTCTGGGCCTACAAAGTCCCGTTTCTGTTGTTCTGCCTCATCGCAAACAGTTCTTTTGGATCAACCGTATGCCACACAACGGAAGCCCGAAACGTGGGCCCTTGTTCTCGGATGTACGTGTACATGTCTGCCCACTATCACACACGGTCATGATATCACCATCATGTCCTATGGATGCACCGTCGCGTCTCCCATGGGATGCCAGAAGGTTGACCACGTGGTTGCTCACTGTGGCGTCCCTGGGCGCTCTCTGCTCGCCGTTGAGGCAAATTTACAATGGCAACGATTAATAATTGTCTTACATATTCAGGATAAATTAAAATGCCACATGCGGCAAGGCACAAAACACTCGCGACCTACTTATGCATACAATTATAATAAAATATAGGCTAAAAGGCTGAGCTGGCGGCCTTCCGACGACGGTCTTCTCGGACTCCATGATCATTATATCACCCTTGCGGCCGTTCATTATGTGTAACTTATTAATCATCGCACACGAGTACTCGCAGACGCATCGTGTGCGATACTCCTAGCCACCGCAAGCAACTAGTTTTCATTTTTCAAAGTTTTTTGTACGAATAGAATCGCACACGAACTTACTATAGTAACCGTATATGTTATAATTTTTCATCGCAAACAGTTCATCCAAGTGGGTTGTTTGGTGCATATCAGACACATCTGGTTTACATCAATTGTTTGTGTTCTTTTGGCTCATCGCAAATGTCGCATATCACACACATCTTGTTAAGATGAACCGTTTCCGTTCTATTGCCTAATCGAAAAAAGTTTGTCCAACTAAACCGTATGCCGTATATCACACACACCTTGATATGGCTGACCGTTTCTGTTGCATTCCCTAATAGCACATAGTTCATCGGAGCAAACTGTATGCCTTATATCGCACACACATTGATATGGCTGCCCGTTTATATTGTTCTTCCTCATCGCAAACAGTTCTGCTCGATCAACCGTATGCCCAGCATCACACACGTAACTAAAATCTGAATTGTGTTTGATGTCTCTGCCATCGCAAACGTTTTGCATCTTTTTTTACGGTTTTTTACATCCCCGTTTGCGATTAATGCATCACACACAGTTTCGTCAAAGGGTCTCTGATCGTAGTGTCGCGTTAGCAGCATCCTGCAGTAGTGCACGCTCATGTATTGCGTGAAAGTTGAAAAGGTTTGAGAACATCAAAAGTATGAAACAATTGCTTGGCTTGTCATCGGGATTGTGCATGATTTGAATATTTTGTGTGATGAAGATGGAGCATAGCCATACTATATGATTTTGTAGGGATAACTTTCTTTGGCCATGTTATTTTGAGAAGACATGATTGCCTTATTAGTATGCTTGAAGTATTATTGTTTTTATGTCAATATTAAACATTTGTTTTGAATCTTATGGATCTGAATATTCTTGCCACAATAGAGAAGATTATATTGATAAATATGCTAGGTAGCATTCCACATAAAAAATTATCATTTACCTACTCGAGGACGAGCATGAATTAAGCTTGGGGATGCTTGATACGTCTCCAATGTATCTATAAGTTTTGATTGTTCCATGCTATTATATTATCCATCTTGGATGTTTTATATGCCATTTTATATAATTTTGGGACTAACCTATTAACCTAGGGCCCAGTGCCAGTTTTTGTTTTTTTCCTTGTTTTTGAGTTTTACAAAAAAGGAATATCAAACGGAGTCCAAATGAGCTGAAAATTTACGGTGATTTTTATGGACCAGAAGAAGCCCACGACCCCCTAGGGCGCGCCCCCTGCCTTGTCGCTAACTCATGGACCCCCCTGACGTGAAACCGATGCCAAAAATTCCTATAAATCATGAAACTCCCAGAAAGAAACCTAGATCGGGAGTTCCGCCGCCGCAAGCCTCTGTAGCCACGAAAAACCAATCGGGAGCTCATTTCGGCACCCTGCCGGAGGGGGAAACCATCACCGGTGGTCATCTTCATCATCCCGGCGGTCTCCATGACGAGGAGGGAGTAGTTCACCCTCGGGGCTGAGGGTATGTACCAGTAGCTATGTGTTTGATCTCTCTCTCTCTCTCGTGTTCTTGATTTGGCACGATCTTGATGTACCGCGAGCTTTGCTACAATAGTTGAATCATATGGTGTTTCTCCCTCTCTATCTCTTATTGTGATGAATTGAGTCTTTCTCTTTGAGGTTTCGTTATGTTGGATTGAGTATTGGATTTGAGAACACTTGATGTATGTCTTGCGATGGGATATCTGTGGTGACAATGGGATGTTCTATTGATTCACTTGATGTATGTTTTGGCACTTAACTCGCGGATTCCCGAGGTGACATTGGGTAATCTATGCATAGGGGTTGATGCATGTTTTCGTCCTGCGTTCTCCGATAGAAACTTTGGAGTGATTCTTTGTTGCACGTTGAGGGGTTGTTATGTGATCTAATTATGTTATCATTGTTGAGAGAACTTGCACTGGTGAAAGTATGAACCCTAGGCCTTGTTTCCAAGCATTGCAATACTGTTTTCGCTCACTTTTACCACTTGCTGCCTTGCTGTTTTTATATTTTCATATTACAAAAACCTATATCTACTATCCATATTGCACTTGTCTCACCATCTCTTCGTCGAACTAGTGCACCTATACAGTTTACCATTGTATTGGGTGTGTTGGGGACACAATAGACTCTTTGTTATTTGGTTGCAGGGTTGTTTGAGAGAGACCATCTTCATCCTACGCCTCCCACGGATTGATAAACCTTAGGTCAACCACTTGAGGGAAATTTGCTACTGTCCTACAAAACTCTGCGCTTGGAGGCCCAACACGAGTCTACAAGAAGAAGGTTGCGTAGTAGACATCATGGAGCGTGGCAGGGGGCTGGCTCCTCACAACCCTTGGGCCAACCGCCCTGCTTCGCCAATCTGGTTCATGTTCGTCACTGACGGCATCCAGATTCGCCGACTGTCCTCCAGCGCCAATCATGGCACCTCACTTTCTGCCATAGCACTCATTCCCGCACCCTACGCATCCACCACCTACCCTACGCAATGCATGCAATGTATGTGGCGGAAACGGCAGGTGTGGTAGGAAGAGTAAAATGGCAGTTACCTCCTCCCCTGGGGTCGTGCGTGGGAACTTCAATTAACTTCCCGTGAACGTGGGCATCCCCTGGCCCTAGACGTGGGTAGACCCACGACGTTTGACATCGCACGACTTGCGGGGAAACCGAGAATCGATTCAATTCCAGGTCAATGAAGAAGCAAAGAAGATCTCAAGAAAAACATGGATCCCATCGTGGCACGATCAAGATGCCCGCCTGTGCATTGTTAGCGCCTAGCCCAACGATGCCAGGCAGCACACATGGGCCAGGCCCGGGGGCTCATGTCGGTGCAACAACCATCTGCGTTTGTCGACCGGACTCATACACAGGCGTGCTGGCGATCATACATCCAGCACCAGTATGTAACACAAAGTCAAGCTAGAAAAGCCACTCTTTGTGAGATCAAGGAAGAAGAACAAGAATTAAAAAGTCCACCTAGGGAGAGGCCTCCCTTGCAGGGAAGGAGGGCCTGGTCGAGTCGAGGCCGCACCTGAGGGTAAGCATAGACTTGCCTCGGCAGGCTTGCCGGGGCCGCCAAGATAAAAAGCCGCCAAGCTCTTTCGAACGATCGCCGCCAAGAAACCACTGCTCCACCTCATCACACTCAAGTCACTTATCAGTGTGGTGTCCCGGTGCTTAACAACCAGGTGGATCCTATCAGGCACGTCGCAGCATCAAAGAGAAGGGATTAACTTTATTGACACCCGTCCAGGAGGCGTGTCAAGCTGATGAGAAGAGGCGGATAAGCAGCGCAGCAACTTGCCGGTATTCGCCCTTGACATGACACCTAGCAGTGCATTTAATGCACTTTGTCCTAACTGCCAGAGTTCGGTACGATAGCACTGTTAGCTATCTAATCGCATCCAAATGACTGTTTTTCCACTATGGTCGCCCCTTTAACCTATAAAAGGAGGACCAAGGCAACCTAGCAAAGGGTTCGAACACTTCAACCCCCAATATTTGTAAGCTCTCGTTGCTCTTCCCAAGGCACCCTTGCCGGGCTAGAGCGCTTTGAGCCTTCTTCCACCTCCAGATCAATCCACAAAAGCAAGAGTAGGGTTTTACGCTGTAAAGCGGCCCGAACCTGGGTAAAAAGAGAGAGAGAGTCCATCATCGCGCCATCTCCTATTGCTTCTGCTCTGCAATGCCCCATGTCGAACCACAAAGGGGCACTCATGTCCCATAGGTGATCGTGCTTCCACGCCGACATCCGGGCACCCACGGACGTCCGGAGGCCGGTCGTCCAGAAGGACCAGAAATCCAAGATTTTCTTTCTGTAAAGTGGCACCGGACATCCGGAGGATAACAAACATCCAGAGGGCTGAGAAGCGTGGGACGTCCGGTAAGAATCAGACGTCCGGCCAAGGCAGAGGCCAAACGACAAACCCAAGGTAAAAACTCCTTCAAAAGATTTTCCTAGATTTTGAGCAAGTCTTTAGCGAGGACCAGTGATCCCCTCTTAATAGTGTGGGATCCCTATACTCAAGAAAAGGAAAACTGAGAAAGATCTAGAGCTTTGTGTCTTGTTTCTCCTGACTTTGAGTATCTTGAATATGTCAGTCATGATCCACACTATAACCTATTGGGAACTAAACCTGAGATGCACTTGACAGAAATGATCAGTTCCCTATATGTATGTTGTCAACAATATCAAATATGATTAAGGGCATGATTGCATTTTCAATCTCCCTCTTTTTGGTAGTTGATGGTAACATACATATAGCTCTCAAAATAACTAGACTTATGAAGCTTATGAGATATTTGTTACAGAGCTTCCCCTTATTGTATGCATAGTGAAACTGAAAAAGGGGATGAACTCACCTTTACTTGAAAAAGAGCAGATAAAACATTTCATAGCTCAAAATGTCATCGTACAGATAATTCATGAGTGCTCGACATTCAAAGATAGGATACTGGTTTGAACACATATACCATAACATAGTGGTTCAGCATAACAATAATGGTTCATAACGAAAAACTCATATCATACAAGACACTCCAAGCAAAACACATATCATGTAGTGAATAAAAATATAGTCTCAAGTAATTTACCGATGGATTTGTAGACAAAAGAGGGGATGCCATCTGGGGCATCCCCAAGCTTAGGCTCTTGCCACTCCTTATTCCTTGGCCTATCGAAACTTCACCCAAAACTTGAAAACTTCACAACACAAAACTCCACAAAAAAACTCGTGAGATCTGTTAGCATAGTAAATCAAATCACCAGTTTTAGGTACTGTTGTGAAGTCATTCCAATTTTATATTTGCATTATATCTACTGCATTCTAACTTCACCATGGTTTATAACCCTCGATACTACCCATAGATTCATCAATAATAAGCAAAATGACACATAAAAAACAGAATCTGTCAAAAATAGAACAGTCTGTAATCTGGATTTAGCTCATACTTCTGTAACTCCAAAAATTCAGAAACATTAGGACAATTTAGGAAATTTGTATATCAATCTTGTGTAAAAAAATTTAGAATTGTTCCACGTTCCAGCAAATTTTGATAATTCTGCTATTGGATGCAAAAGTTTCTTTTTTTCCAGCAAAATCAAATCAACAATCTTCCAAATCATCTTAAAGGTCTTACTTGGCACAAACACTAATTAAAACACTAAAACAAAATCATTATAGAAGTAATATTGCATATTTATTGAAAAACAGACGAAAAAGCAAAAATATAAAAATAAAATTGGGTTGCCTCCCAACAAGCACTATTGTTTAATGCCCCTAGCTAGGCATATTGCATAGATCTAGGTATTGTCATCTTTGGTATTCAATCCATAAGTGGCCCTCATAATATGTTAATATGGCAACTCAATTTTCTTTCTTGGAAAGTGTTCCATGCCCTTCCTTAATGGGAACTGAAATCTAATGTTTCCTTCTTTCATATGAATTATTGCACCAATTGTTCTAAGGAAAGGTCTACAAAGAATTATAGCGCATGTAGGATTGCGATCAATATCAAGGACAACGAAGATTACGGGCACATAATTTCTATTTGCAATAATAAGAACATCATTAATTCTTCCCATAAGTTTCTTAATAGTGGAATGCGCTAAGTGCAAATTTAAAGAAAAATCATCAAGTTTATGGAAACCTAGCACATCACATAAAGTTTTTGGAATAGTGGAAACACTAGCACCCAAATCACATAAAGCATAACAATCATAATCTTTAATCTTAATTTTAATAGTAGGTTCCCATTCATCACAAAGTTTTCTAGGGATTGAAACCTCCAACTCAAGTTTTTCTTCAAAAGATTTCATCATAGCATCAACGATATGTTTAGTAAAAGCCTTATTTTGATTATAAGCATGAGGTGAATTAAGCATAGATTGCAACAAGGAAATACACATACACTCAATCAAAGAACAATTATCATAATTAAAATCCTTGAAATCCAAAAGAGTGGGCTCATCACTAATTGAAGTTTTGACCTCGCCAAACCCACCTTTATCAATTTTTTCATTAAGATCTTCACCCTCCAAATTATTGGGATGCCTTCTAGATAAAGTTGACTCTTCTCCAGTCCCTTCTTTATCAAGTTTTATATTAGCAAACAAAGACTCGATAGGAGTCACACCAATCACTTTAAGATCTTCATAATGATTATCGCAAAAACTAGAAGAACATACTTTTCTAGCCATTCTCTCTTAGCTCGCATCCTAGCGATTCTCTCCCTACTTTCATTAATAGAAATTTGAATATATTTCAGAGACTCATTAATATCATGCTTTTGTGGCATAGATCAGATGTTAAAGGAATCTATCTCATGAGAAATTTTACCAATGTTTCAAGCCAAATCATCAATCCTAAGCAATTTTTCTTCTACCATAGCATTGAAAATATTTTAAAATTAATAAAATATTTAATATCTTTCTTAAGATCAGAGGGTATCTTATTATAATTTCCATAAGAATTGTCGTACGAATTACGATAATTATTAGAGAATTACTAGGAAACAACTTATGATTAAAATTGCCTCTATACTCGTTATTACCAAAATTGTTCCTACCAACAAAATTCACATTCATAGATTCGTTGTTATTCTCAATCAAAATAGACAAAGGCATATCATTAGGATCCGTAGGATCACTCTTGCTAGCAATCAATTTCATAAGTTCATCCATCTTTCCACTCAAAGTGTTTATTTCTTCAATAGAATGCACTTTTTTACTAGTAGAAGATCTTTCGCTATGCCATTGAGAGTAATTTGCCATAATATTATCTAGGAGTTTAGTAGCTTCTCCTAATGTGATTTCCATAGAAGTGCCACCCGCGGAGGAATCTAAAAGATTTCTAGATGCAAAATTCAATCCACATAAATTTTTTCTATTATCATCCATAAACTTAAACCATGAGTAGGGCAATTTCTTATCACTAATTTCATCCTCTCCCATGATTGTGCAACGTGTTCATGATCAAGTTTCTTAAAATTCATTATATCGTTCCTAAGGGAGATGATCGAAGCGGACAAAAAATACTTGGAAATAAAAGCATCCTTGCACTTATTCCATGAATCAATACTATTTTTAGGCAAGGATGAAAACCAAGTTTTAGCACGATCTTGTAGTGAGAACGGAAATAGCTTTAACTTGACAATATCATTATCCACATCTTTTTTCTTTTGCATATCACACAATTCAACGAAAGTATTAAGATGGGATGCAGCATCTTCATTAGGACTACCAGAAAATTGTTCTTTCATAACAAGATTCAACAAAGCTGCATTAATTTCATAAGATTCCCCACTAGTGGCAGGAGCAACCGGAGTACTAATAAAATCATTATTATTAGTGGTGGAAAAATCCCACAACTTAGTATTTTCCTTAGACATTGTGACAAAGCAAGCAATCTAGCACACAATCAAACAAAAAGAAAATGAAAGTGCAAACGAAAAGAAGGCAAATAATTTTGTGTATTTCTGAAAACGTTTTAGAAGTGGGGGAGAGGAAAACGAGAGGCAAATGGAAAATAATGTAAATGCAAGAGATGAGAGTTTATTATGGGTACCTGGTAGGCATGATGTAGATCCTCCCCCGCAACGGCGCCAGGAATTCTTCCTGCTACTTCTTGAGCTTTCGTTGGTTTTTCCCTTGAAGACGAAAGGGTGATGCTGCAAAGTAGAGATAAGTATTTCCCTCAGTTAAGAACCAAGGTATCAATCCAATCGGAGGAACACACAAGTCTCCAATGATAGCACCTGCACAAACAAACAAATACTTGCACCCAACGCGATAAAGGGGTTGTCAATCCCTTCACGGTTACTTGCAAGGATGAGATCTGATAGCGATAGATATAAAAGATAAGTAAAAGTGCAAAATAAGGTAAAGGTAAATAAATTATAGCAAGGTAATTTTTGTGTTTTCTATTTTATAGATCTGAAAATAATATGATAAAAATAGACCCGGGGCCATAGTTTTCACTAGAGGCTTCTCTCTTGAAAGAAAGCATACGGTGGGTAACCAAATTACTATTGAGCAATTGATAGAAAAGTGAATAATTATGACAATATCCAAGGCAATGATTGATACTCTCCATTGTATCTACTTTTCCTAACGCTTTTGCTCTTGTTTTGGACTCTAATTTGCATGATTTGAATGAAACTAACCCGGACTAATGCTGTTTTCAGCAGAACTACCATGGTGTCGTTTTTGTGCAAAAATAAAATTTCTCGGAATGGAACGATACTTTTTGGAGAATTTTTATACAACAAAAGAAAAATACAGACCCAAGAACCACCGGAGGGGGGCCCTGGGTGAGCACAACCCACCAGGATACCCCCCCCCCAAGCGCACCCAGGTGGGTTGTGCCCAGCTGGTGGCCCGGCAGACCCTATCTCCGACGCTATAAATACCTATTTTCGGAGAGAAAAATTAGGGAGAAAGAACTATCACGTTTCATGAGATGGAGCCGCCGCTGCTTCTTGTTCTTCATCGGGAGGCCAGATCCGGAGCCCGTTTGGGGCTCCAGATAGGGGAATCTTCAGTCTTCGTCATCACCAGCCCTTCTCCATCGCCAATTCCATGATGCTCCCCACCGAGAGTGAGTAATTCCTTCGTAGACTCGCTGGTCGGTGAGGAGTTGGATGAGATTCATCATGTAATCGAGTTAGTTTTGTTAGGGCTTGATCCCTAGTATCCACTATGTTCTGAGATTGATGTTGTTATGACTTTGCCATGCTTAATGCTTGTCACTTTGGGCCCGGGTGCCATGATTTCAGATCTGAACCGTTTATGTTTTTGCCATTATATCTATGTTCTAGATCGATCTTGCAAGTCATATTAACCTATTACATGTTACGATCCATAAACCCTAGTGTGACAATAATTGGGATACTTTCCGGTGATGACCGTAGTTTGAGGAGTTCATGTATTCACTATGTGTTAATGCTTTGTTCTGGTTCTCTATTAAAAGGAGGCCTTAATATCCCTTAGTTTCCTTATGGACCTCACTGCCTCGGGAGGGTAGGACAAAAGATGGCATGCAAGTTCTTTCCATAAGCATGGATGACTATTTACGGAATACATGCCTACATTATATTTATGAACTGGAGCTAGTTTTGTATCGCCCTAGTTTATGACTATTATATGATGAATATCGTACAACGAATTCACCGATCCAATGCCCCCGAATTTTCCATATATTGTTCTTGCTAAGTTACTATTATTGTTGCTACTGTTACACTTGTTACAAAATCATTACTATCACTGTTACCGTTACTGCTACTGTTACCACTACTATAAAAACTATAATATTACTGTGCTACTAATCACCTTGCTGCAGATAATTAATCTCTAGGTGTGGTTGAATTGACAACTGAACTACTAATACCTACAAATATTCTTTGGCTCCTCGTGTTGAATCTATAAATTTGGGTTGAATACTCTACCCTCTTAAACTGTTGCAATACCCTATACTTGTGGGTTATCAAGACCTTTTCTAGCGCCGTTGCCGGGGAGCATAGCTATATTTGTTGAGTCACTTGGGATTATTATCTATTGATAATTATGAAGAATCTCAAGGATACCAAGACTAAGATTTTTCCCTCTAAGACGAGGGGAGGTAAGGAACTGCCATCTAGCTCTGCACTTGATTCACCTTCTATTTTGAGTAGACTCGCAACACCACCACATGCTATTAATCCTAATATGTCGCAAGTTATTGATGATGCTACTTCTGCTATGAACGATTCTCATGATGATGCTAGTACCTTGCTTGATGATAATGTGCCACTAGGTGAATTTCTTGATGAATAACTTGCTAGAGCTAAAGATATTGAGAATGTTGAAACTGATGAAGCACTTGAAACTGAAAATCTTGAAACACCTATTAGACCTATCTCTCCTAGATATGAATTGCGTAAGGTACCTGAAGGTTATGTTATGGATGAGGAGACAGCTAGAGTTTTTCTTGCTTGCAATGATAGAGATGATCTTACGAAATTATTATGCAAACTGAAAGAAAAATCTTTGAATGCTAGAATGAAATATGATCCTAAGTTTGCTACTTCACCTATCTTTGTTGATGATAAGGACTATGAATTCTCTGTCGACCCAGAGTTAATTACTTTGGTTGAATCTGCTCCTTTCAATGGCTATGAAACTAAAACTGTTGTGGCACATCTTACCAAATTAAATGATATAGCCACCCTATTTGCTCATGATGAGAAGATTCGCTACTACTATATTCTCAAATTATTTCCGTTCTCATTAAAGGGTGATGCTAAGATATGGTACAATACTCTTGTTCTTGGTTGTGTGCGTAGTCCCCGGGATATGATTTATTACTTCTCTGGAAAATATTTTCCTGCTCGTAAGAAACAAGCTGCCTTACAGGAAATATTTAACTTCGTGCAAATTGAAGAAGAGAGTCTCCCACAAGCTTGGGGGAGGCTTCTCCAATTGCTTAATGCTTTGCCTGATCATCCTCTTAAGAAAAATGAAATACTTGATATCTTCTATAATGGACTAACCTATGCTTCTAGGGACTTCCTAGATAGTTGTGCTGGTTGTGTTTTCAGGGAATGAACTGTTGAACAAGCTGAGGAATTATTGAATAATATATTGAAAAATTATGATGATTGGACTCTTCCTGAACCACCGCATAAGCCCACTCCGAAGAAGAGGGGTATCTTATATCTCAGTCCCGAAGATATGCAAGAGGCAAAGAAAAGCATGAAGGAAAAAGGCATTAAAGCAGAGGATGTTAAAATTTTACCTCCTATTGAAGAAATACATGGACTTGACAGATCACCACCAAAGGTGGTAGAGGGAAATTATTTAATGAAATTGATGAAAGTGACATCCCTTACAATAAACATCCTAGTCAATGCCTTTATGAGTTTGACAACTACATTAGAAAACAAGATCACTTCACTAAAAATGTTATAAAACAATTGAAATATAATTCCAATATGATTGTTCGCTTGAGTGAATTGTTATTTAGAATCTCCAATGATGTTAGAGGTGTAGGAAAACATGCATCTATGGTTCAAAATCAACTAGAACAAGTTGCTAAATCTCAAAGAGAATTGCTTGATGAAATGAATAATAATATGAATGATCATGCTATAAGAGTAGTGACTAGAGGAGGTAGAATGACTTAGGAACCACTTTATCCTGAGGGACACCCTAAAATAATTGAACAAGACTCTCAAAGAATTAACACTGATGCACCTAGTCCATCTAAAAAGAAGCAGAAAAAATGATAGGACTTTCCATACCTCTAGTGAACCTGAGATAGAAAAACCTCACGATGATAATATTGATGTTTCTATTTCTGATGCTAAAACTCAATCTGGTAATGAACATTCATCTAGTGATAATGAAAAAGATAATGATGATGTTCATGAAGACACTCAACCAGACAATGATAAACAACCAGATAATGATGTTGAAATAGAACCAACTATTGATCTTGATAACCCACAACCTAAAAATAAAAGATATGATAAAGGAGACTTTGTTGTTAGAAAACATGGAAGAGAAAGAGAACCATGGGTTCAAAAACCCATTCCCTTTCCACCTAAATCAACTAAGAAAAAGGATGATGAAGAATTTCAATGCTTTGCTGAAATGCTTAGGCCAGTCTTTTTGCGCACTCGCTTGACTGATATTTTAAAGATGGCCCCTTATGCAAAATATATGAAAGACATCATCACTAATAAGAGAAAGATACTGGAAGCTGAAATCTCCACCATAATTGCCAATTATTCTTTTAAGGATGGGGTACCTAAAAAATTTGGAGATCCAAGAATACCAACTATCCTTGCTCCATCAAAAGAAATTATATCAAAACTGCTTTGTGTGATTTGGGAGCTGGTGTTAGTGTTATGCCTTTCTCCTTATATAAAAGACTTGATTTGAATAAACTCACACCTACTGAAATATCTTTGCAAATGGCTGACAAATCGACTGCCATACCTATCGGTATTTGTGAGGATGTGCCTGTTGTTGTTGCAAATGTTACTATCTTAACTGACTTTGTTATACTTGAGATGCCCGAGGACGACAACATGTCGATTATCCTTGGTAGACCCTTCTTGAATATTGCAAGGGATGTTATTGATTGCAATAAAAGCAAGGTCACTTTTCATATCAATGGTAATGAACATACGGTGCACTTTCCGAAGAAACAATTCCAAGTGAACGGTATTAATGTTATTGAAAAATCTCTGACACTCACTATTGGAAGTTTTCAACTACCTCTATGTTGGGGATATAACTATTGGGTATGACCCGCCGAGGAGAGGCCCGGTCATACCACTGATGGCTTATACATTGAAGATGGCGGATCATGGTGAGCCTGTTGGCGACCCAGGACTCAGAGGCGACTTGAGGCCCAAGAGGATGAACCGCCATAAAGTATAACTTGTATTGTAAGGCAAGCATAGTTAGTCGCCGAGCCGGACACATTGTGTATGAGCCGGCTGGGACTCTATAAGCCGCCGGGCATCAACCTGTGTATATAAAGGGGTGACCCGGTGGCGGGTTAACTCAAGAAACAAGAGATCGAGAACTAGGTCAAGCGTATTCGCTCCCTGGTAATCAAAACCCAAGCAATACAACCCCAAACTAGAGTAAGCCTTTACCTCCACCGCGAGGGGCCGAACCAGTATAAACTCTCTGTGTCCTTTGTCCCGATTAACCCCTTTAAGCTAACCTAGTTGTGATGGCTCCACGACTAAGTCCTTTCGCAGGGACATCTGCCGTGTTAAGTCCACGACAGTTGGCGCCCACCACGGGGCCAGCGCACGATGGCTTCGAGTTCTTGAAGGGCAACTTTGCAGGGATCAAGGGATAAGTTGTGGGACGGATGACCAAGAGTCGTCGTGGCAAGCTCTACATCGACGATGCAGGCTGCGGCCCCGAGGCCGGCTCAATGGAGTACGGGTACCGGGTCTCCTTTGGCGAAATCCATGTCTTCATCGGCAAGATCGGCGAATCGGGCCCTGAGCCGGACACCTGCACCGACATCATCGAGACAGCTCAGCGTGCACGGCCCGCCAAGGTTCAAGCAGCCGTGAAGCATGCATTTGTTGGTTTCATCCATGGGGCAGAATTTGAGGGAGGATCTGTGTCTGGTGGTGAGACGGCCATCTACTCTGATGGCGAATCGTCAACCGGTGAGACCAATTCAATGTATCAACTGCAGGACGGCCGGCTTGGGGGCTATTCCGATGGCGATAGTATTTCGGACCCCTATGAGCCGCCGAACAGGGTTGCGATTTTCATGGCCGGTGCACAACCGGCGCTCGGCTCAACAATCGTCGCGGCTATGACCTCCAGCTCAACGGCTGCGGCGACGGCTGGTGCTAGCAGCTCTGCGCGCCCGCCGACTCAAGTTCTGACAGAGTTGTTGGAGGCTTTGGCGACTTTGATGGGGGTGGAGGTGACCCTGGACACTCAGGAACAACATAAGGTGGATGTTGCGAAGCTACAAGATGAGATAGCTCAAGCTAAGGAAGAACTGGCGGCTGAGAATGCTAGGATGGCCACAGAGCGAGCTGCTTTGGATGCTCGGGCACAACGGATTCAGGCAGAGTCTGTCCGGCTTACCTTGGATCAAAATGCTTCGAATGCCATCATGAGAAGGAGACACTAGAGTCGCGTACCTCCGGTTTATGACGCGAGAAACCTCTTCAACACACCTGGGGCAGGGACCAGTGACCCGCCTGTGATGAATCGGGCGGTTGAGGCGCCCATCACCGGAGCGCCGGTTCAGCCACGTGCTGTGGATCCGCCTCGTTTGGATATGACTCCCCCTCGGCATGTTCCGACGCCGCCGAGTCATTATTCTAACTCTTTGGAGAATATGATTGCTGCGGCGACACGATTGGCGGCTCTCCCAGTTGAAGGCGAGTCTCCGGCAGCAATAGAGACACGGAGGGCCAGAGAGCTTCTTCAGACAGCCGTGGCTCAACAGGCGGCTTATTCGTATAGCCGCGAATGGATTCATTCAAACCCTCGACCAAGCCAGAGTTATAGCAGGCACATTGACTCGCCAGTAGTTTCAAGCAGTGAGCAACACCATAATCAGCCTCGTAGGCATGACCCGGCACGTGGTGCTGTCAATGCTCAGACTTTGGTGGATCAGGGCAGGGCACGTCGGGAGGCAGAGCTGGCGGCTCAATAGCAATCTCCGTTTTATCCATCAGCATTTATGGAGGCAGGAGTGATCTCTAGAACCCTGGGTGTGTCGTGTTTAGTGTCGGCTCTACGGAACGAGTGTTTGCCTAAGGATTTCAAGGGCCCTCGTAAGGTGCCTAATTACACAGCAAATCAGCCCCTAGAGGCTTGGATCGAGAGCTATGAGATGGCTATGGAGATGTTGGATGTTAGTGATGCTGCGTGCGCTAAGTACTGCACCATGATGTTGGATGGGCCGGCTCGTACTTGGCTGAAAGGGCAGCCTGCTGACTCCATTAGGTCATGGGCGGAGTTGAAAACGCATTTTATCCACAAATTTGAAGACACATGCAAGCAGCCTATGTCAACTCTGGATTTAGACTCTTGCATCCAAGGTGAGGGCGAGTCAACAACGAATTGGGTACGCCAGATCTCAGCTGTTACACACTCATCGGACAGTATCAACGCCGGTTCAACAGTCCTGATGTTGGAGAAGAATTGTCGTTTCCTTCCCCTTAAGAAGAACCGGGGGCGGCTTAAACGCCACTGCAATGACATGGGGAGCTCATGGCGGCTCTCGTCAAATACGCCGACTCTGATAGTACTAAAGATCTTGAGTCTGATGAGGAGAAGACTGGTAAGGGGAAGAAGAGCGGCAATGCAAAGGGGCAGCGGCATAATACGGCAGGTCAAAGTGGCAACGGTAAGTGCAAAGCTGATGGCAATTTAGATTTTGTGGCTAACACCAGTACGCAGAATAATAATCAGCGTCGCAAGGGAAAGCCGCCCCGGCTTGGAGGGCCAAAATTTAACATTGAGGCAATGATGAATCAGCCTTGTCCAAAGCATGGTATGCAAGAGAAGCCGACCAATCATCTGTGGAAGGATTGTTTCAACATGAGGGAGTATAGGAATTCCAATTTTTTCCAGAAAAATCATGGACCGAATGGCGGTTCATGATCCGGCTCTCACGGGCCTGGCTTTGGTAGTGGCGGGTCAAACTATGGTTTCCAGGGCCAAGGCAATCAAGGTGGTTTTAATCAGCAGTTTGGTCAAGGGAATCAGCAGCAGCAATCTGGTTATCAGAGTAATCCGAAGCAGTTGAATAGTGGACAGTATCATGTGTTCACCACGAGTTTATGCAAATGAGACCAGAAGATTCATAAAAGGGCGGTGAATGCAGTTGAGCCAGCGATTCCTCGTTACTTGCGATGGTCTGAACATCCTATTCTTTGGAGCCGTAAGGATCACCCGCCCCGGGTTCACAATCCAGGTCAGTTGGCTTTGGTGGTTGCACCTCAGGTTGGAGGGTACAAGTTTACTAAGGTGCTCATGGATGGAGGCAGCAGCATCAATATCCTTTACTATGATACTTTCCGTTGTATGAGTTTGACCGATAAGGATCTTAAGCCGTCTAATACTGTTTTCCATGGCGTGGTTGTTGGAACACACGGTACGCTACACTAGCGCCAAATAAAATTTTCTACCGCGCACCCAAGATCATGCTGCTGGAAATAGATCACGGGATCGGGTTTACCACTAGACGCGCAGTCACCGCGGCGGAAGTAGAGTTGGTGATGCGTGTAGCCGATCTCCCGGGCCGTCTCCTGCTCGCGTTGCCGATCTCCCGCGAACAGTGAAGACCCGTGAATGATGATCTCCCGCGAACGGCACCTCGCAGTTCCCTCGAACGGTTCGTCCAAGCACTGCAGATGCGATGCCTCCAAGGTATCCACACGTACGGGGAGCAGCGTCGAGCGGCAGACTGCTAGGTTCGGTCGCGCGGCATGGGCATGGGGAGTGGCGGTGGCTAACCTGGGTTCAATCCGATCGACCCTAAGTGGTGTGCCCACTCCCCTTTATAAAGACCTCCGAGGTGGTCTCAACACTTGAGCCCACTAGGAGTCCACATCTATTTTCCACTCAGATCCAATCCGAATGGGCTGCAGCCCCTTAAGTGTGCGACCCTATAGGTTCACGTACACATGGACACGATCAGAGTTGATAGTTGGTAGCAGCTCCTAGCAGAACGTGCCAACTCCCATGTGGGCGTAAAGTCGTTTGATGAACCTCAACAATGTGGCATATGCAACATTCCTTTTGCCTCACGATATTTGTTGTCGAGCTCAAGGCGAGTACTTGTCACCCTTGTGTTAGCTCGACCTCTCTTCTCGAAACCATGATACAGATTCCCGAACTGGGTTAACACTTAACCCAAGTCGCATGGCCATGCTTTCTGAATCTGATCACTCAAGAGGGCCCAGAGAATATCTCTCCAAATAGGAGGGGCAAATTCCATCTTGGTCAACCATGTCTCGCGGCATGTCTCACGACTCACCTGAAAGCTACCTTTATAACTACCCAGTTACGGAGTAGCGTTTGATAGACCCTAAGTGAGTCGATCCTCATACCGAGAACATGCAAGGACCTCAGGTCTAGGACATGGCATAGACATTGCACTTGAGACTAACAGATGACTATATCTCGCTGCGTCTCAAAGTGGGTCTGTCCGGCTCCGTGATCTCCATCCCCGAGCCCATACTATCGGTTTAGCATCTCCATGCACATGACTTGTGAAACATAGTCATCAACCGAGTCGTATACTAGTCAAGGATATGTGTCCGCTTAACCTTATCAACTAGGGACCATTAAAACAATCATCATACAATACATAGTTCCACAAACAAGTCACATACTTATTGATACATATCATTGATGATGTTCAAGGACAATATAAAGGACTCATGAATACATATGGAAATATCATCATCACATGATTGCCTCTAGGGCATATCTCCAACAGTGGTGCCTGGTAAGTCGGCGCATCCGGTGGGTAAGATAGCTTTAGAAGTGGCTATTGGTGATGAGCATGATTACAGAGCTGAGACATTGACTTTTGAAGTGGTCAAGATCAAGAGCCCTTATCATGCTTTATTTGGGCGGCCGGCTTATGCTAAGTTTATGGCGAGGCCTTGTTATGTTTATCTGCAGCTAAGATGCCAGGTCATAAGGGTACCATCATAGTGCATGGAAATAGGAAGATAGCCTTGGAATGTGAAGAAGGTGATGCCGCTTATGCTAAGTTTGTTTGTGCAATAGAAGAGTTGAAATTCTACAAAGACAATGTTGACCCAGCAGATATGACACCTTTGAAAAAGCCAACCACAGAGCACGACCCCTTGCTGAAGTTTAAGTCGGTAGATGACACTAAGTTTGTTGATTTTGTTCCTGGCGACTCATCCAAGCAATTCAGTATCAGTGCGAATATGGATCTGAGATAGGAAAGCGCGCTCATCGAGTTCATCCATGAGAACCGGGACATCTTTGCATGGAAACCTTCTGACATGCCAGGTGTACCGAGGAAACTCGCTGAGCACACTCTCAATATTGATCCAAAGTTTAAACTGGTCAAGCAATTCTTTCATTGTTTCAATGAGGAGAGGCGCAAGGCCATTGGTGAAGAAGTGGCCCGGCTCTTGGCGGCTGGGTTTATTGTGGAGATTTTTCATCTCGAATGGTTGGCAAACCCGATGCTGGAACTACATAAGAAGAATGGTACTTGGCGTATGTGTGTAGATTACATAGACTTAAACAAGGCCTGTCCGGTGGATCCTTTTGCTCTTCCCCGTATTGATCAGATTATTGATGCTACGCCGGGTTGTGAGCATTTGAGTTTTTTGGATGCTTACTCTGGATATCATCATATCAAGATGGCAGTTAAGGACTAGGAGAAGACAGCTTTCATCACTCCCTTTGGAGCCTTCTGCTATGTCTCTATGTCTTTTGGGCTCAAGAGTGCCCAGGCGACTTATGAACAATGTGTTCAGAATTGCCTGCATGACCAGATTGGGCACAATGTTCATGCTTATGTGGATGATATTGTGGTGAAATCCAGGAAGAAAGAGACTTTGATAGATGATTTGAAGGAGACCTTTGACAATCTCTGGGTCTAGAAGATGATGCTTAACCCGGCCAAGTGTGTCTTTGGTGTACCAGCAGGCAATCTCTTGGGTTTTTTGGTTTCTGAACGGGGCATTGAAGCTAACCCGGAGAAAATCAAGGCTATCACTTCCTTGGCTAAGCCGGCATGTATTAATGATGTTCAGCGCCTGGCGGGTCGTATTGCGGCCTTAAGCCGGTTCATAAGCTGGTTGGGTGAAAAGGCTATCCCTGTGTACCAGATGATGAAGAAAACAGATCACTTTGTCTAGAGTGATGCTGCTGATCAGGCGTTTGAAGCCTTGAAGAAACAGTTAGTTGAGGCGCCGATCCTTGCTGCTCCTATTGATAAGGAGCTCTTGTTATTATATGTGGCTGCTAATAGCCGAGTTGTCAGCATGGCAATTGTTGTGGAAAGGAAGGAATCAGGCAAAGAATATCCGGTTCAGCGGCCGGTTTATTATGTTAGTGAGGTACTCATTGAATCCAAACAGAAATATCCACATTGGCAGAAACTAGTATATGGAGTGTTCATGGCTAGTCGTAAGCTGAAGCAGTATTTCTTTGGTCATCCCATCACTGTGGTGAGTTCTGCTCCCTTGGGGGATATTATTAAAAACAGAGAAGCCATAGGTCGGGTAGCCAAATGGGCCATTGAGCTTGGACCCCATGGTTTGAAATATGCGCCTCGAATAGCTATCAAATCTCAAGCACTTGTGGATTTTATCAATGACTGGACTGAGCTGCAGGTGCCTGAGGAGAAGCCGGATAGCACATATTGGACTATTGTCGGAGTAAATGGCCATGGGTAGGCTAACCGACTCCCCCTGGCTCTTCGAAAAATTATCAGGCCATTCGAGCCTTCAAGCATACAGAGCACATGGCCGCCTTCCCCCAGCCGGCTATCCCCAGGGCCGACACCAGAAGGCGACCCGGCCTCAGAAACCTTCCCCAAGAAAGCTACGAGATGGCCGACTCCAGGAAGCCGGCCCCAAGAGGACCGACTCCCAGAAGCCGGCCATGAAGAAAGCCGACTCCCAGAAGCCGGCCAAGACTGCACCCACTAGGACTGTATCCACATAACGGTGATAAGACGGGGCGTGGCCGCAGTACAGCCCACTACCCCCGAATCCCGGAACAGGCATGGTCACAGGGCGCCGTACGGGTCAGCCATCACCCGTCCGGCGCGGCACTGTAGCCATGTTGACCTCGATGTCACCCACGACAGGCGCCAGTATGGCCCGCGGGCGGCGGGCCCCTTTAGCCAGAGAGACGCTCGAAGGCGGCCCGGCCTCCCCTAGTCGGCCAGGGGCGTAGCCGGCTCCCAATAGCCGGCTACCTCCCTCCCTCGAAACATGTGCCTCATTAAGGAGACAAGACGAGGTGAGGCTACAGTGAGAGCCCGCAAGGCGGCGGCACTGTAGCCACGCTTACCTCGACAAAGCCCTCGTCATCAGAGGCGAGGCAACAATAACCAACCGCCGACAAGGCCCCCAAGCGGTGGGGCCGGCCTGTCGACCAAGAGGCCGGCAGCCGGCGGGCCCCAATGACCGGTGGAGAAGCCGGCGAGCACAGACACTGACGGCTGGGACCCGTGCCCAGCCGGATTACCATTGTACCCTTGGGGGGTAGGCCTATATAAGCCCCCCGGGACACCCATGCAAAGGGTTGATCTCATAGAATTTCACACACCACATAGAGAGAAAAGGAGAGCTAGCCTTGCCCTTCTTCTTCCTCTAGACAAATAGCTCAAGGAGTACCTGTAGCTACTTGTATGATCTAGTGATCATGCGGAGACCCCGCAGAGCAGGACTAGGGGTGTCATATCCACGGAGAGCCCCGAACCTGGGTAAGATCCGCCGGCGTGCATGTCTTCGCCTTATCCCGTTTCCAGGCACCGGCGATGTCTTACTGGCTCCCACAATGATAAGCCACCCGTTGGCATATGTCGCACCTACCACCCGACATTTGGCGCCCACCGTGGGGCCAGGTGCACCGTCGTCCGGAGACCTGTTCTGGACGGGAACCCTTTTCCTCCCCCGCGAGCGTAGCCAGCCTGCTACGCCCGATGGCGCTTGCCCCGACGCGCTGCAAGGTGTCGACGACGCCTGCGCGGCGAGCTGCCTCGCCGACCTTCTTGGCGAGACTCGCATCTCTGACGAGCCCGCGTCCGACGCGGGCACAGACTACCCCGAGAGCCGCCTCGTCAGCCTCCTCGACCAGCTTCACGTCTCCAGCGAGCTTGCTGTGGACTTGGAGTCGGTCGGCTCCACCGACCCGATGCTTGTCGACTCCGACACGGAATCGCTCGAGGCCTACCCCTCCGACGTGGTAATCTTCGACGCCCCTCTCCCTCGAGCCGACAGTGGCAGCAGCGCTGTCACTGAGGTGCTGGTCATCAGCCACGGCGCCGACTCGGGCGAGAACGCCCACGACGCCCTACAAGCGGCGATGCATGACTTGTCCGTCCCCATCCCGGCCGACGCCGACGCCGAGACTCTGGAGGCACGCCGCCTCGCCCTCATCGCGGAGGGCCAGAAGATAGCCTCCATGAGACGCCTCACCGAGGCTCACCAGCGCGAAGTCGACCGCGCCGCCTTTGGTACGCCGCCTCATGGCGGGCCGAGCCGAGCCGGCCTCGTCAAGAAGCGCGGCGCGGCCATCGCCAGCATGCTGGGGGCAGACCGCCCAGTCTACGCCACACCGCTCGAGAATCTGCGAGCCGCTCAGGCGGCCGCAGAAGAGTTGAACGGGCTGGGGGCTGATGAGCTCCCCTACATGACAAGGCGCATCCAGCAGCTGATCGACGCGGCCGCAGAACGGCATGAAGCCGGCGCCCGCGCTGAGAGTCCTCCCCCACGCCGAGAACACGCCGCGACATCCCGGTCGCCGACTGCGAGCGGCGCCCGCGCAAGGAAAGACAAGGAGCCGGCTGCTAGCCGCAGCCGGACTCGAATCACCATCGAGCGCGACGCAGAAGGCCGCCCTCGAGCGGTGGAGCGCCAAGGCAATCCGCCTCCTCCCCCGCCTCGTGGGGAGAGATATCCCACCCCGCCGCCTGTCACGCATCCGACTCTCGGTGGCCGACTAGGCCACCGCGAAGGAGTCGGCGAGAACGACGCCCGCCACCGGATCGACCGCCTAGCACGATCCCTGGCGCTAGAAGAAGAAGACGATGTCGGCCCGCCTTGCTTTGGCCCCCGCATCCGCGACGAGCCCTTCCCCAAAGGGTTCTCGCTCCCCAGAGACACGCCCAAGTACAACGGCTCTGTGAAGCCGGAAGATTGGCTCATCGACTACTCTACCGCTGTCAGCATAGCGAACGGCAACAGGCGCGTAGCCGTGAAGTACGTCCCTCTTATGCTTCAAGGCACGGCACGCACCTGGCTGAACAGCCTCAAGCCCTACAGCGTCAACAGCTGGCTGGACTTCACGGAAGTCTTCGTCCGCAACTTCACCAGCACGTACAAGCGGCCTCCAAAGCCCCGCCAGCTCTCCTTGTGCGTCCAAGGGCCCAGCGAATCGACTCGCGACTACCTCACGCGGTGGGCCGAGCTCCGCAACTCCTGCGAGGGGGTGCACGAGGTTCAAGCCATCGAATACTTCACCGCCGGGTGCCGAGAGGGCACCCTCCTCAAGCACCGACTCCTCTGCGACGAGCCGGCTACCCTCGACGAGCTGCTGGTCATAGCAGACAAGTACGCCACGGCCGACTCCTCGATGAAGACCGAGCTCCGAGTGGACGCCTCTGGGAAGGTGCTCGCTCCGGCTCCCAAGACGCCGGCTGGTGACTCCAACCGACGCCCCTACCAGAACGACCACAAGCGCAAGGCCCCTATGCCGCCTTCCACCAGTCGGCAGGTGGCCACTGTCGAAGACGAGCAGCCCGAAGAGCGGCCCGCTCCCAAGAAGAAGGGCGGCAGGCCGGCTTGGCAGCCGGCCTTCTCCTACGAGCAGACTCTCGATGCCCCCTGCAAGTTTCACAGCGGCGCGAAGCCGTCCAACCACACGACCCGGAAGTGCCACTGGCTCACACGGATCTCCAAGGGCGAGGGGCTGGTGCCGCCTCCGCCTCCCGGCCCGCCGCCTCCAGCCCCCAGCAGCCGGCTGCTCGACCAGCAGTCGGAGCCATTCAGGATGAGTTCCCAGATGAGCACGCCGCCTACGTCGTCTTCACGAGCCAGGTTGAAGACAAGCGCAGCCGGCGCCGACAGCACCAAGAGGTCAACGCGGTCGCCTCCAGCAACCCCGAGTTCATGCATTGGTCTGAAAGGCCTATCAGCTGGAGCCGGGCCGATCACCCAGAGGTGATGCCGTCTCCTGGCTCCTACGCATTGGTGTTGGACGTCACCCTCGCGACGGAGAGGCGAGCTGCCCGATTCTCCCGCGTGCTGATTGATGGCGGAAGCAGTATCAACATACTGTACCGCGACACCATGGAGAAGTTGAACCTCAAGGCAAAGCAGCTCATGCCAAGCCGGACCGTGTTCCATGGCATCGTACCCGGCCTGTCCTGTTCCCCAATCGGCAAGATCAAGATGGATGTTCTCTTCGGAGACAAGGATCACTTTCGCCGAGAAGCATCTGGTTTGAGGTAGTGGACCTAGAGAGCCCTTACCACGCCTTGCTTGGCCGACCTGCCCTGGCCAAGTTCATGGCTGTGCCCCACTACGCCTACCTCAAGATGAAGATGCCGAGCTCGAAGGGGATCATCACTGTAGCCGGCGACTACAAGAAGTCCATCGAGTGCGCTGCAGCCAGCAGCCGACTGGCCGAGTCCCTCGTGGTTGCAGAAGAGAAGAAGATGCTGGAGCGAGTTGTGGCCATGGCCGGCAAGCAGCCGGCCCTGTCCCCCAACCCCAAGGAATATGATGCGCAGGGCTCCTTCCAGCCGGCCAAGGAGACGAAGAAGATACCTCTGGACCCGGAGAACCCGGAGAGGTTTGCTCTCATTGGCACAAACCTGGACAGTAAATAGGAAGGCGAGCTCGTCGACTTCCTCCGTGAGAATCGAGACATCTTTGCATGGTCCCCAAAGGACATGCCGGGTGTTCCGAAGGATTTCGCCGAGCACAAGTTACACGTCCGAGCGGACGCGAAACCAGTCAAGCAGCCTCTCCGCCGACTGTCGGAGGAGAAGAGAAGAATCGCAGGAGAAGAGATAGCCCGGCTCCTGGCCGTCGGCTTCATTATGGAAGTGTTTTTCCCAGAGTGGCTTGCCAACCCAGTCTTGGTGTTGAAGAAGAACAACAAATGGCGTATGTGTATAGACTACACTAGCCTCAACAAAGCCTGCCCCAAAGATCCGTTTGCCCTACCACGGATTGATCAAGTGATAGACTCCACAGCCGGATGCGAGCTGTTGAGTTTCTTGGATGCCTACTCAGGATACCACCAGATCAAGTTGGACCCAGCTGACCGCCTGAAGACCGCCTTCATCACACCATTCGGAGCTTTCTGTTACCTGACTATGACATTCGGCTTGAGGAATGCCGGTGCCACTTTTCAGCGTTGCATGCAGAAATGCCTCCTCAAGCAACTCGGCAGAAATGCCCACGTCTACGTAGACGATATTGTGGTGAAGACGGAGAAGCGCGGCACCCTGCTGGAAGACCTCAAAGAAACATTTGCCAACTTGCGCCGATTCCAGATCAAGCTCAACCCCGAGAAATGTGTGTTCGGAGTACCAGCCGGCCAGCTTCTAGGCTTTCTGGTCTCCGAACGCGGCATTGAGTGCAACCCTGTGAAGATCAAGGCCATTGAGAGAATGGAGATTCCCACCAAGTTGCGAGACGTTCAGAAGTTCACCGGGTGCCTGGCCTCCCTAAACCGCTTCATCAGCCGGCTAGGAGAGAAGGCTCTCCCCCTGTACCGACTCATGAAGAAATCCACTCACTTCGAGTGGAACGACCAAGCAGACCAAGCCTTCCATGAGTTGAAGAAGATGCTGACCACTCCACCTGTCCTGGCGGCGCCGACTGAGAAGGAGCCCATGCTCCTCTACATAGCCGCGACTAGCCGAGTGGTCAGTACAGTCATCGTGGTCCAGCGCCCAGAAGAAGGCCGAGCCCAGTTAGTCCAGAGGCCGGTATATTATTTAAGCGAAGTACTGTCCACCTCAAAGCAAAACTACCCGCACTACCAGAAGATGTGCTATGGAGTGTACTTCGCCGCCAAGAAGCTGAAGCCCTACTTTCAAGAGCATCCCATCACGGTCGTATGCACCGCCCCGCTTGCCGAGATCATAGGCAGCCGGGATGCATCCGGCCGGGTGGCTAAGTGGGCCATTGCGCTGGCTCCTTACACAATCTTCTACCAGCCCCGCACCGCCATCAAGTCCCAAGCATTGGCCGACTTCCTTGTCGACTGGGCCGAGACCCAGTACCTACCGCCGGCTCCCGACTCCACTCATTGGCGGATGCACTTCGACGGGTCCAAGATGCGCACCGGCTTGGGAGCCGGCATCGTCCTCACCTCTCCCAAAGGCGACAAGCTCAGATACACGCTGCAAATCCATTTTGCCGCCTCCAACAATGTGGCTGAGTACGAGGCGCTCATACACGGGCTCCGGCTAGCCAAAGAGCTCGGCATACGCCGGATCCTGTGTTATGGCGACTCGGACTTGGTGGTCCAGCAGTCATCTGGCGACTGGGACGCCAAGGATGCAAACATGGCGAGCTATCGATTCCTCGTCCAGCAGATCAGTGGATACTTTGAAGGGTGCGAGTTCCTTCACGTGCCACGGGCCGACAACGACCAAGCAGATGCCCTGGCACGGATCGGCTCCACCCGACAGGCTATACCAACCGGTGTCTCTCTCCAGCGCCTCCTCAAACCGTCTATCAAGCCGTCTCCAGAATCGGACTCTATCTTCGTACCGCCCGCCCCTGATGCAGCCGGATCCGACTGGAGGAACCCAGCAGGCGGCTCGGGGACTTCGACAAGCGGCCCGGGGACTGCCGTAGTCGCACCCGGCTCGGGGACTTCAGAACCCGGCCCGGGGACTACAGCAGTCGGCCCGGGGACTGCAGCGGCACAAGAAGCGGTGGCCGACTCCAACTCTCCACCACCCAACCCACCCACCTGGGTCACAGTGGCCGTACTGACAGTAGAAGAAGTCACAGCTCCATCATGGGCCCAGCCCATCCTCAACTTCCTAGTCAACAGAGAGCTGCTGACTGATGAGATCTCGACAAAACTAGTGCAACGCCGAGCTGGAGCATACGCAATAATAAACAGAGAACTTGTCAAGCGTAGCGTCACTGGAGTCTTCCAGCGCTGCGTCAAGCCAGAGAGGGGCATAGCAATCCTCAAGGATATCCACCAAGGCGAATGCGGCCACCACGCAGCCTCAAGATCACTTGTCGCCAAAACCTTCCGCCATGGTTTCTTCTAGCCGACTGCTTTGGAAGATGCCAAGGAGTTAGTCAAATGCTGCAAAGGATGCCAAGTCTTCAGTTCCAAGCAACACCTGTCGGCTTCTGCACTCAAGACCATCCCCCTCACCTGGCCCTTTGTCGTTTGGGGACTGGACATGGTGGGCCCATTCAAGACAGCCCGCGGCGGCATGACACATCTGCTTGTCGCCATGGACAAATTTACCAAGTGGATTGAAGCGAAGCCGATCAAGAAGCTGAACGGGCCGAGTGTCGTGACATTCATCGCAGACATCACTACTCGGTATGGTGTGCCACACAGCATCATCACCGACAACGGCACAAAATTTGCCAAGGGAGCACTGACACGTTTCTGCGCGACACAGGGCATCCGACTGGACTTAGCGTCCGTTGCCCACCCGCAGTCAAACGGCCAGGTCGAGCGAGCAAACGGCCTCATCCTCTCCGACATCAAGCCCCGACTGGTCGTACCACTGGAGCGTTCGGCCGGCTGCTGGCTCGATGAGCTGCCGGCTGTCCTCTGGAGTCTGCGTACTACCCCAAACAAGTCAACCGGCTTCACTCCGTTCTTCCTTGTATATGGTGCCGAGGCTGTCATCCCAACTGACATCGAGTTCGACTCGCCTCAGGTCACCATGTACACGGAGGCGGAGGCCAAGGAAGCACGAGAAGACGGCATCGACCTGCTGGAAGAAGGCCGGTTGTTCGCACTCAGCCGGTCCGCCATCTACCAGCAGGGTTTGCGCCGTTACCACAACCGGAAGGTCAAGCCAAGATCCTTCCAAGAGGGCGATCTTGTGCTCCGGCTGATCCAGCGAATAGCCGGCCAGCACAAGCTCTCGGCCCCTTGGGAAGGCCCTTTCGTCATCACCAAGGCACTAGGCAACGACTCCTACTACCTGATCGACGCACAGAAGCCAAGAGCACACAAGAGGGATGATTCCGGCAAGGAGTCAGAACGACCATGGAACGCCAACCTCCTGAGAAGATTTTATAGTTAAAAGCAGTATGTATCATGCTACCTTTTTGTATTAAGCACGAAACAACGGGCCCCCTGAGGCGCACTCGGGGACTACCCTCCTTTATCTATGAATGACAAGTGTCATACTCATGAATGTATTATTACATTTGATTTTCTATCTGGCACCGGGTTCGACTAGTCGGCCCGGGGACTGGCCGCCTTAAGTTATATTAAAAGTTCTACCTGAAGTCAGACAAGTAGTGTGCCAGCACCCGAGCCCTTTCTTGTTGAAAGTCGCAGCTCGAAGAACCGACTGTCCGACCGGCAAGAGCCAAAGGCAGAAAAGATGCCCACACGAAAAACGGCTAAGGACTAATGAACTTATATAACGCAAGCCGGCCTCCAGCCACGCCTACCGGCTGACAAAACAGCCGGCTGGCCGGCTTCCCAGTCACTTCGCTACAATCCAACAAAGCTAGAGTACTTGCCCTCCCAACCGGCCAAGCACTTCTCCAGCCACAGACTGTAGAGCAGCTGTCCGGCTGGGAAGGCAGCAACCAAGGGAGGGCGGCAAAGGAAACAGCCGAAGGATGAAAAGCAAAGAACAAGGGAAAGCCAAACGCATGCATAATTATATTTACACGTAAGGCCCTCAAACAGGCCAGCGGTCAATATAGTTCGAATACACCCACAGTGGGTGGAACTGTGCAAACTTAACAAAATACTGTTCCAAGAGTAATAAAACAGGAAAGTAGAGGCAACAAATTAGACTAAGGGCGCAGCAGGGGAGCCAGGCTGGTCGGTGGAGACGGTGGCACCGGCTGGAGGAGTGGCCGGCTGGCGAGTCTCAGCTTGATCATCGCCGGCTGCACGCGGTGCGCTCGCACGTGCCTTGTTGCTGGAGGCACGATCAAGCTGAGGCTGACCGGCTGCTCCACCATCTGGCGCGGCACCTTCACCCTCCTCCTCCTCCTCCTCGCCCTCGTCGCTGGAGTCGATCTCCTCCGCCGAGTCCTCGCCATCTGCCGGGTTCAGCCCGAACCACTCCTCCGGCTGGGCAACGCCATTGTCGTCCACCTCAGGAGCAAAGGCGCTGGTGTCGCTGTAGTCGGCGATCGCCGAGGCTCGCTGAATGATAGCCGGCCGCACCGGCTCCAGCTCCGTGTCGGCCTCCTACCGCCAGGTGGCCAGCTGGTCCAAACTCAGCTCGGGATACCAGGCCTTGACGAACTCCAGCGCCCGTCTGGCGCCTGACCGAGCCGCAGAAGCCTTCCAGGCCTTGAAGCGGTCGGCCGCCACCTCCAGCCAGTCGGCAGTCCGACTGGGAGTGCAGGGAATCACTTCACCAGGCCAGAGAGCGGCCAGCACCTGCGCCCCAGCACGCTGAAGCCAGCGGAGCATGTGGTAAGCCGGCTGGAGACGGGCTTGAATCACCAAGAGCTGTTCCTCCAGCGACCGGTGAGCGTTCGGCGCGATCTTGGCACCAGCCTGCCTTTGCGCCTCGCGGTGGGCCTCGACGACCTGGTTGGCGGCAGTAGAGTAGCCAGGGAAGTACTTTGCGCAAGAAAGAAAGAGAAAGAAGAGAGAAATACCAAGTCAGAAAATGAACCAAACGGCAAGCGGCAAGCAAGGGACGAAGAAGAGGGCGGCCTACCGTCAACCAAGTCTCGCCTCGGCCCAGCTCGCCGCCTCCGTCTCATATTCGGCTTGAAGGGCGGCCTCGCTGTCCTGCACCGCCTTCAGGGCCGCCTTGTGGCTCTCCTCCTGGTCGGCCAGCTTCTTGGCCAGGCGGTCACGCTCCTGGGCCAAGGCATCAAACTCGGCCTCCTTAGCACGAAGGGCGGCCTGAGTCCCACCCAGCTGCTCCCTCAGTTTGGCGTTGGCCGCTGCAGACATGGCAGAGAAGAAAGAAGCAATAAGGAAGAAGTCGTCAAGAAAGATCCGATCCGACTGCTCAGCAGTCGGCCCGAATCTCGGGGACTACACCTAGTGGGTGCGCTGACGCGCCATCACACGAGATAAAAGATGAAGCACTTACCCCAGCTCTCAGATAAGTCAGCATTCTTCTGGGTCAGCTCCCGAGCCTGGGAGTTGAAGGCAGCTGCACGGAGGTTGTGGTAGTCCTGCAAGTCAGGCAGAGAAGCGAATGAAAACAAGATAGCAAACAAAGCCCGCTAAGAAGTTCCAAGCCGCCTGCTCAGCAGCCGACTCGGAACTCGGGGACTACACCCAGTGGGTGCACTGACGCGCCCCCACAGAAGAAACCAACATCAGAAAGCAAAAATAGGAAGACTTACCCGAATGGCCGCTCGCGTCGCGAGGAACTCGTCATTGTATTGCCTCAGCGCCGCGGCCTGGGACTGAAGCCGGTTCCGGACTTCTTGCGTCGCCACATTCACCACGGCCAACCCTCCACCCGGCGTCCACCCTGAGCTAGCGCTGGCTGCCTCCACGTCCTGGGCCGACGAGCTGGAGCCCGCGGCCTTCTGCGGGTCCGGGGCCGAAGTGGCCTTCCCCGCGCGCTGGCGCGACGGCGACTAGACCACCAGGTTCATCCTCGCAGCCGGCTCACCCCTAGCCGATTGCGCCGGCGGCACATTAGGCCGGCTGCCTTGGGCCGCCCCAGTCGGCGGGGACGGTGCCGCCTCCCTCTCCGGGACGACGACGTCGTCCTCCCTCTCTGTAACGCCCCGGATCCGATGCGCCACGTGTCTTCCGTTTATTCGTCGTTGTTGCCATGTCATTTGCTTGCATGTTGCTTTTTGCCATGTCATCATCTGCATTGCATCTGCATGTTTTCCAAAACTTGCATCTGGTCTTTTTCCCCGTTGTCCGTTTCGCGATCCGACTCACTCGCACGCGCCCGTCACCCCTCTCAGACCTTGTTTCGTGAGCGGGATAAAAACGTTCTCGGAATGGCCCAAGATTTGCCGAGTGGCCTTGGTATATCACCGGTAGACCGCCTGTCAAGTTTCGTTCCATTTGGAGGTCGTTTGATGCTCCAACGGTTAACCGGGTAACCGCAAAGTCCTTTTGTGTGTTGCAGCTAAACCCCCCTCCAAACAGCCAAAATCCATGCTCTAGGTCGTTCGATCACGATCGTGTGGGCGTAAACCGCACTCCATTTGGAGTCTCCTAGCTCCCTCTACCTATAAAAACACCTCCCCCTCCGAAATTCGGGCGAAACCCTAGTCTTCTTCCACCCGCGCCGACAGACACGTCCAGTCCGGACGGACGAAAGCCGCCGCCGCCCCAGGCCAACCAGAGGGCGCCACGTGGCCCAGCCACCGCGCGCCGTCGCCGGCACGCCAGGCCCGCGCGGGCCCCCCCGGCCCGCTCCGCCGCCGCCCGCGCCTCCTCCCGGGGATCCCCTCGCCGCCGCCGGATCCCGTGCCCGCCGCCTCGTCGCCCCGCCTCGCCGCCCGACCGTCGCCCGCCGCGGCTCCGCTCGCGCCTCCCCCGAGCGCGCCTCCTCTCCCCGACCCCGCGTCGCCGGATCCGTCCCCTCCGGTCCCTCCCCGACGCCGCCCGAGTTCCTCCGGCCGGCCACCGCCTCTGCTCCGGCGAGGAGCTCCGGCCGCCGTGCGCCCCGACCCCAGCGTCCTCGAGCCCGATCCAGATCCACGGTTGACTTTCTCCCCTCCCCTCGAAATCTTCCAAGTCCTGAAATATTTACAATATATGGCTCTGTTCATTGCATCATAACTCTCTGCATACTGCTCCGTTTCGTGCGTGTAATATATCGAAGTGTTCGTCTCGAGATGCTCTTCACTTTGTTCCATTGTTCCATGCTCATTTGAGTCCATCTTGATGCCGAAATCTCTGGTGCAAGAGTGCTATATGCTGTTACCTGCTGTTACTTATCAGAACTTGAGGATTTGTTATTTTTTGTTGCATTTGATGTGTCCATCTTATGGGCATGAGCTCTACAGGTGTTTTGATCTATGCCATGCCATCTTTACAGTGGTGCTAGTCTTGTATTTTTAGGATCTTTGTGGTGACTAGCACAAGCATGCAAAGTAGCCTCCATGATGCTGCTGATTTCTGTGACTTGGTGATTTCTGCTAAGTCGAGTCTGTTATATTTTGTTGCTAGGTAAACCTGCTGCTACAAGTCATTATATGCATGATCTGGAGATGATTACTAAGGATATTTTATTTTTAATGTCATTCTCTATCCATCCATGCCCTTGGTTGCATTTATAGCCTGCTTTAGCTTGTTGCGATCTTGCTCCAAAGTTCCTAAATAATGTTGCTGTCAGCCTGTCATCATTTAGTTCAGTTTTGCCATGTGTTTTGCTAGTGATCCATGTACCCTATGAACTATGCTATTTCCATTTTAGCTTAATTTTTATGCTTTCTTGCTGTTGGTTGACTTCACATGCGATAAAATGCTCTGTGGTGAGTGGTTCAAGCTCACCAACATGCCTACTTATCGTTATTTCTGCCATGCTCTGTTTTTCTTCTAAGTCTGAGGTTGTTAATAAAACTTGCTATGTTTACATGGGTGCCATCATATCTTCTGTACCTTTTTGGCTCGTGATCAGTAAGGGACTTTTGTTCTATGCAATTAATTGATTCATTCCATGCCTTTGTTTGCTATGATATGTTCTGGTAGCATGTTGTTTGATAGCTCTAAACTTTGCAACCTGATGTTATTTCTGCCATGTCCAGTATTTTCTGCCAAGTCTGTGAAACTGTTATTATTTGCAATCTTGTCATGTCCTTTTGAGTATGTTCTAATGGTTTCTGGAGATAGCGCAGTGTTCATGTTTTGTAATGCTTTACCTGTAAATCATGCCCATGTCATTTTTTTCATGTTAAGGTGCTGTAGCATATTGTTTTGATGCTTGCAAGATGCCTAGTTGCTGTTTTGGACAGATTGTTGCTATATGTTGTTTGGAGTGTATGTGTTGCCCCGTTGCTCATGTTAAGGTGCTGTAGAATTGCATGTAGTTTCATATTACCTTGTTGCATCCTTGTTTCGAGTGTGTTTGCTTGATGTTTGTATGCATTTTGCATCAATGCCATGTTTAACTTGTTTTGCTCATATCTTCTAGGCCGTAGCTCCGAATCTAATGAACTTTATATGTAACTTGACTAGAATTTCGTGTAGATTGTTTTGGTACATCTTAACTTGCTGTTTAACAACTTGAACATAAGGTTTATTCAGATCTGGTCCAATTTCGAAATTTGCATATGAGGACTTACCATAGTTGTTATATGTTGTTTCCGGCCTCATTTAAACTTGCTTTGATGTGTTGTTCTTGTCTGCATCATGTCATGCCATGAGTAGCATCATATAGCCTTGTCATGCATCATACTTGATTGAGCATCATGTCTTGTTCATGTGTGGTGTGTTTACCATGTTGTGTGCTTCTTCTTGATAGTTCCCGTGTCGTTGCGATCGTGAGGATTCGTTCGTCTTCGTGGCTTCATCTTCTTCATGGACTCGTTCTTCTTCCTAGCGGGATTTCAGGCAAGATGACCATCACCTTGGATCTCACTACTATCATTGCTATGCTAGCTGCTTCGTTCTATCGCTTTGCTGCGCTACCTATCACTTGCTCTTCAAGCCTTCCAAATTGCCATGAACCTCTAACCTTTGTCACCCTTCCTAGCAAACCTTTGTTTGGCTATGTTACCGCTTGTGCTCAGCCCCTCTTATAGCGTTGCTAGTTGCAGGTGAAGATGAAGTTTGCTCCATGTTGGAATATGTTTATGTTGGGATATCACAATATCTCTTATTTAATTAATGCATCTATATACTTGGTAAAGGGTGGAAGGCTCGGCCTTATGCCTGGTGTTTTGTTCCACTCTTGCCGCCCTAGTTTCCGTCATACCGGTGTTATGTTCCTTGATTTCGTGTCCCTTACGCGGTTGGGTGATTTATGGGACCCCCTTGACAGTTCGCTCTGAATAAAACTCCTCCAGCAAGGCCCAACCTTGGTTTTACATTTGCCTCACCTAGCCTTTTTCCTTGGAAGTCACGCTCCCGAGGGTCATCTTATTTTACCCCCCCCCCCCCGGGCCAGTGCTCCTCGGAGTGTTGGTCCAAACTAGAGCCACTTGCAGCGCCACCTCGGGGAAACTTGAGGGCTGGTTTTAGTTGTACGTAGTGTTCATCCGGTGTGTCTTGAGAACGAGGTACGTGCGACTCCTATCGGGATTGTCGACACATCGGGCGGCTTTGCTGGTCTTGTTTTACCATTGTCGAAATGTCTTGTAACCGGGATTCCGAGACTGATCGGGTCTTCCTGGGAGAAGGAATGTCCTTCGTTGACCGTGAGAGCTTATAATGGGCTAAGTTGGGACACCCCTGCAGGGTATTATCTTTCCAAAGCCGTGCCCGCGGTTATGTGGCAGATGGGAATTTGTTAATATCCGGTTGTAGAGAACTTGACACTTGACACTTGACTTAACTAAAACGCATCAACCACGTGCGTAGCCGTGATGGTCTCTTCTCGGCGGAGTCCGGGAAGTGAACACGGTTTCTGGGTTATGTTTGATGTAAGTAGGAGTTCAGGATCACTTCTTGATCATTGCTAGTTTCACGACCGTTCCGTTGCTTCTCTTCTCGCTTTTATTTGCGTAAGTTAGCCACCATACTTGCTTAGTCGCTGCTGCAACCTCACCACTTTACCCCTTCCTTACCCATTAAGCTTTGCTAGTTTTGATACCCATGGTAATGGGATTGCTGAGTCCTCGTGGCTCACAGTTTACTACAACACCAGTTGCAGGTACAGGTTTTGCGATGATCATGACGCGAGAGCGATGTCACTTGTTTTGGAGTCCTTCTTCTTCTTCGATTAGGGGATAGGTTCCAGGTCGGCAGCCTGGGCTAGCAGGGTGGGTGTCATTTGAGCTTCTGTATATGTTTCATCCGTACTCGGATGTTGATCATGTGTTTGATGTATTGATGTATTCTTGCGGCATTTGCATGCCTTGTATGTATCCCCATCTATTATGTAATGTTGATGTAATGATATCCACCTTGCATAAGTGTCTTCAAGATGCGCTTCTATCCTTGGTGGGACCTTCGAGTTCCTTTAGGATAGGGTCGCATCTTGGGCGTGACATTCTCCAACCCCGGCAGGTCGCCGCCGGCTTCCTCCGACAGGGGCTCCGGGACCTCGGGCGCTGCGACGCGCAGAGGGGTGACAAGCAAGGCCCCCTCCGCTGTTGCCGCGGCCGCAGCCTCCGCCTGGGCCTTGGCCGCCTCGTCGGCACTCGCCTTCGCCGACTCCTCCTCCTCCTGTGCCGCCTTGGCGGCAGCCGCCTTCAACTCCTCCGCCTCCCGCTCCTCCCGTGCATTTTGCTCCATCGCCGCCTGAAGCTCGGCGCGGGGGTCCACATGGCGGGTGCTCCCGGATCCTCCCGGCGATCCAACCACGGAGGCGGCAGCAACCCGCTCAAGAGAAAGCGGAGCCCTAAGTTTTGAGAAAGGGCAAGGATTCAGAAATCAACAAGAAAAGAAGAAAGAGTATACCAAAGAATATACACTTACGCTGACACCGTCTACGGCTGCTTCACCACCTTGCGGAAGCGGGCCGCCTTCGCGGCCGCCTCAGCCCGCCTGGTCGCCGCCGCCCCGCCCTTGGGCTTCTTCGGCCGATTGCTGAACAAGCCCGACGCGGCGCGGCGCTTCTGCCCGCCGCCCCGAGCAGGCGGCGCGGCGGAGGAACCCGCGCCATGGCCGGACGCCGGCTGGCGGCGTGGGACGATTTCCGCCTCGTCGTCATCCGGCCAGTCGTCGAAGCTGACTCCAAGCCCGGAGCCGCCTGCTTTGCCGCCTCCTGCTCGGTGTTGTCGTCCATGGCGGCTGCCCCCAAGTCGTGGTCCTCCAAGTCATGCTCCGCCCGGTCGGGAAGAAATCGGCGATCCGCCCCCAACTCGGCCGCAGGTCGAAGGAGAGGGCTCTGCCAAGACGTGCCGACTGGTCAGAGTCGGCCAAGAGAAACTCGGCGACAAAACTAAGAGAAGAAAGGATAAAGAGAGCATACCATGGGCGGAGGATGTGCACGGGAGTATGGCTCCTTGCCAAACCGCCACTCTGCGGAGAGCTTGCAGTTCGCAAGATAATTTACCATATGAGCCACCTCGTCGTGCGGCATATCCTTGGTGCACATCCGACTCGGATCGAGTTGGCCGCTCATCTGACAGATCAGGTGAGGGCGGCTTTGAAGCGGAAGCACCCGACGCACGACGAAGGCGGCCAGCAAGTCGGACCCAGTCAGGCCCTCCGACTGGATCATCACCCAGAGTGGGGCGACGGCCGCGGCTCCAGCCTGCGACAGCGTCACGGCCCGGTAGGACCACTGGGGCCGCCTCCCAGCCGGCGGGCCGGCTATGTAAGCCGGCAAGTTGACGTAGTCGCCTTGCGGGGCGACGTTCCTCACGTAGAAATACGACTTCTGCCAGCGCTTCACCGACTGGATCAGCGTGATGACGGGGAAGGGGTTGTCGGCCCCCATCCTCCGTATCGCGATGAAGGCGCCGCTCTAAGCCGGCACGCCCTGCATGCGGGTGCCGAGCTTGGTTTGGAAGAACTCCCCCCAGAGCTCGAGGGTGGGGAGAACGCCAAGAAAGCGTTCGCATAGGGTGACGAAGGCGGACAGCAGCACCACTGTGTTCGGAGTGAGGTGGTGTGGCTGGAGTTGATTAAGTCGAGGAAGGAGCGGAAGAAAGCGCTCGCCGGCAGGCCGAGGCCGCGCAGGAAGTGCGAGCGGAAGATTACCCGCTTGCCTTCCTCCGGCGCCGGCGTGATCTCCTTCTCCGGCGCGAGACGGACCCGCACCTGGTCCTTGCCGGGCAACCGCCGCGTCTTGCGGAGGAAGTCAATGTGGTCCATATGGACGTTGGAGCCGTCCCAGTCCCCGCTGTACTGCATGATGGCGAGAAGCTAACGAGGAGGGGTGCGGCGGCGGAGAAAGCACGGCCCTGCGGCGGCGAAGCTGCGGGGCGGAGTGAAGATTAGTGGGACGGCGCGGCGGCGAGGCGCTGCTGCGAGGGAAAGCAGGAGGAAGAAGATGGCGGAGAGGAGAGGAGTGTGTGAGCGTCTGCCGCTTCCCCTCCTCCCCCTACTTATAGCCTCGTGCGGTGAAGCCGAGGAGGCGAGGCGTGGGGAGGAACGTGGGATTAACTGCGCCCACTCCCCCACGCCCCGCGATTATTGCGCCCTAACGGCGTGCGGAAACCACCGCCGGAAGACATGCAGACAGCTCTGGGCCATAGAGGATCCGTGCCTGGGCCTAGGCGTAGGAGTGGTGGGCCCCCGGCCTGTGGCGACGTACTGTCGCGGGCGTGGGTTGGCAGGCTTTTTTTAGCTCGAGGATGCCACGTGGTTCGTAGGCGATGAGCAAGGTTGGAAAAAGCGGTAGGTGTAAGCGAGGCGGTTGGCCTTCGCCAAGTGCCTAGGCGGTGCCTAAGCGACCTAGGCGCGGCCTAGGCGGTAATATAGTTTTTACTCATAGTGTATTTGTGATTATTGCATGGGTGTTAATATTAGTTTAGGGCATATAAATAACTTAATTACCGTATACTACCATTGTTATATAACCAGTTTGGCATATCAATGTAGTATGTGGCATGATTTCTTGTTTGGGTAGGCAATTCCTTGCTTTCCCTGCCTAGACCTCCATTTATGCCCTAGGCGAGGCATTTGGCCATTGCCTAGTGCCTAGGCATGCCTAAGCGCCTCCTAGGCACTGCCTTTTCGAACAGAGGCGACGAGCGGCCGGCCCGCGGCCCGGCGCATGCGCCAACAGACTCCAGCCTTCCGACTTTAGAAATTTCGCCAAGACGGCGCGCCCAACCGAAGCCGGCTCCTAGCTGCTGGGTCGTCAAGATAAGAAGCTGACCAAGCTTCTCGATCTCCTCTCAGCCTCGAAGCCCAACCAGCTTCGGGGACTACTGTCGGAGTAAATGGCCACGGGTACGCTAACCGACTCCCCCTGGCTCTTCGAAAAATTATCAGGCCATTTGAGCCTTCAAGCATACAGAGCACAGGGCCACCTTCCCCCGGCCGGCTATCCCCAGGGCTGACACCAGAAGGCGACTCGGCCTCAGAAACCTTCCCCAAGAAAGCTACGAGATGGCCGACTCCAGGAAGCCGGCCCCAAGAGGACCGACTCCCAGAAGCCAGCCATGAAGAAAGCCGACTCCCAGAAGCCGGCCAAGACTGCACCCACCAGGACTGCATCCACATAACGATGATAAGACGGGGCGTGGCCGCAGTACAGCCTACTACCCCAGAATCCCGGAACAGGCATGGTCACAGGGCACCGTACGGATCAGCCATCACCCGTCCGGCGCGGCACCGTAGCCATGTTGACCTCGATGTCACCCACGACCGGCGCCAGTATGGCCCGCGGGCGGCAGGCCCCTTTAGCCAGAGAGACGCTCGAAGGCGGCCCAGCCTCCCCTAGTCGGCCAGGGGCGTAGCCGGCTCCCAATAGCCGGCTAGCTCCCTCCCTCGAAACATGTGCCTCATTAAGGATACAAGACGAGGTGAGGCTACAGTGAGAGCCCGCAAGGCGGCGGCACTGTAGCCACGCTTACCTCGACAAAGCCCTCGTCATTAGAGGCGAGGCAACAGTAACCAGCCGCCGACAAGGCCCCCAAGCGGTGGGGCCGGCCTGTCGGCCAAGAGGCCGGCAGCCGGTGGGACCCACCAGTGGGCGGGCCCCAATGGCTGGCGGAGAAGCCGGCGAGCACAGACACTGACGGCTGGGACCTGCGCCCAGCCGGATTACCATTGTACCCCTGGGGGGTAGGCCTGTATAAGCCCCCCGGGACACCCATGCAAAGGGTTGATCTCATATGATTTCACACACCACATAGAAAGAAAAAGGAGAGCTAGCCTTGCCCTTCTTCTTCCTCTAGCCAAACAGCTCAAGGAGCACCTGTAGCTACTTGTATTGATCTAGTGATCATGCGGAGACCCCGCAGAGCAAGACTAGGGGTGTTATCTCCACGGAGAGCCCCGAACCTGGGTAAGATCCGCCAGCGTGCATGTCTTCGCCTTATCCCGTTTCCAGGCACCGGCGATGTCTTACTGGCTCCCACAATGATAAGCCACCCGTTGGCATATGTCGCACCTACCACCCGACAACTATTCACATTGATGGATCCGGGCAGTTGGAAGGCTCGGGTGAGGGAGTCCTGGACTAAGGGGTCCTCGGGCGTCCGGCCTGTTATCCATGGGCCGCACTGATGGGCTGTGAAGATACAAAGACCGAAGACTCTCTCCCGTGTCCGGATGGGACTCTCCTTGGCGTGGAAGGCAAGCTAGGCATCCAAATAGGAATATTCCTTTCTCTCTGTAACCGACTTTGTACAACCCTAGTCCCCTCCGGTGTCTATATAAATCAGAGCGCTTAGTCCATAGAGGCCGATCATATAATCATAGTCATACAGGCTAGACTTCTAGGGTTATAGCCATTATGATCTCGTGGTAGATCAACTCTTGTAACACTCATATTCATCAAGATCAATCAAGCAGGAAGCAGGGTATTACCTCCATAGAGAGGGCCCGAACCTGGCTAAACATTATGTCCCCTGTCTCCTGTTACCATCGATCCTAGACGCATAGTTTGGGACCCCCTACCCGAGATCCGCCGGTTTTGACACCGACATTGGTGCTTTCATTGAGAGTTCCACTGTGCCGTCGCCAAAAGGTTTGATGGCTCCTTCAATCGTGTACGACAATGCTGTCCAAGGAGAAGCCTTGCTCCCCGGACAGATCTTCGTATTCGGCGGCTTCGCACTGCGGGCCAATTCACATGGCCATCTGGAGCAGATCGAAAGCTACACCCCTGGCCATCAGGTCAGATTTGGAAGCTTGTACTACGTCGCTGATATCCGCGAAGACTTGATCTTCGACAGATCTGAGACCACGGCAGCCGCTCCCTGCCACCTCAATGAACATGACTTAAATCTTTCATCGGACCATACTCAGGAGATAGCGCTTGTGACTGCTCTGGCCTTAGATCCGGAGCAGATCATGCCATCCGAGGACGGGAAGCTCAACCCCGCCACGGAAGCCGCAGACTCTGCGGCGTTGGAGCTGCACACAGACTTAACCTCGGGTGACGTCTGTGTCACCGGAACCTCGGACTTGTTCCCGGCTATAGGTTCCGAACCATGTGCGTCCGCATGCGTCGAGCTTGATCGGACATCGATCACCGAATTTAGCACCGCGGACATCTTCCGGCACTCGCCTTTAGGCGACATGCTAAACTCATTAAGAACTCTATCCTTAGCGGGGGACTCACAGCCGAATTATATCCGGTTCGAACTGGAGGCTTATGATGGAGAATTTCGCTTCCCACCCGCCACCCACTTCATAGCCACTGTCGAGGACTTAACCGACATGCTCGATTAAAGCTCCGAAGACATCGGCGGTATGGACGACAATGCCGATGAGGAGCAAGGCCAAAACCCGCCGTTTACCGGACAATGGACGGCCACTTCTTCGTACGACGTGTACATGGTGGATACACCTAAAGCAACTAACGACGATGACAAAAGAAGACCGAGTTGAGGATAAACCTCCTGAGACACAGCCTAAGCACCGGCGTCAGCGGCGCCACTCTAAGCCACATCGTTCAAAAGACAGCAATACTGGCACCGGAGAAAATAACACTCCGGACGATGCCGAAGACAACGATGACCCTGTTGAGGTAACCTCCGAACAGGAGGAACTGGAAAACGGGCAAGTCAGCCCTGATGAACAGGCCATAGACAATGACTCGGAGGATAGTAGTTATCTTCCAATCTCCGAGAATGAGGTGAGCCTCGGCAACAAAGATTTCATCGTGCCTGAGGAACTTCTCGATCAGGAGCGCTTCAAGCGCCAACTGATAGCCACCACTACAAAAAAAAGACACATCCGTGACATTTTGGGCCGAACGAAATTTTTTTCTGTCATACATATGACACTTCTATGACGATAATTGTGACAAAACCCGGTATCATCATAGATGTGGTTGGCTCCTACTTCTCTGACAAAAAATCATGACAGAAAATGGGCTTTTCGTCCTGCGCGGGCCGGAGACGCAGCAGCATGACATTCTTTGGGCCGTCCATGACGGAAAAAACCGTGGTAGAAGCGAGGGGGAGGAAAATTTCGGGGAGTTCCCGGTTACGGTGGGAGGTCGGGGGCCGAGCGATGCGCGTTTCTCTCGTACACGTACGCGCGTGTGTGCGAGGCGTTGGCTCTAACTGAACCCGAGCGAGGCGTTGGGCTCTAACTGAACCCGAGCGATTGCACTGCAGGCTACGTGTTACTGAACCCGAGCGATCGATCGATGGCTGTTAACTGAACCCGATCGAGCGATTCCTTCGCTACTGCTGCTAGCTGAAGTCGATCGATTGGATGAACAGTGAGCGTTGCGGGGGGGGGGGGGTGGATGAACAGTGAGCGGTGGCGTTGCCTCTGGATGAACAGGACCCCGTGGTGTGGAGGGCTGGATGAACAGTAGATGGTGGAGGGGTGGTTGAACAGGACCCCGTGGTGTGGAGGGCTGGATGAACAGTAAACGGTGGAGGGGTGCCCGTGGAGGGGTGGTTGAACAGTAGCCGGTGGAGTAGCGCGCGGTGGAGGCTTGATGAACAGGAGCCCGTGGAGGGTGGAGGAGGTCGACGGTAGCCCGTGGAGGCTGGAGGAGGTCGACGGTGGAGATGAATAGTATCCCGTGGAGTCCCGTTTTGCGGTACGCCACACCCCTCCCGATGAACACGACCCCCGTTTCGACCGTAGGAGGTCCGTTTCGTCCGTTTTGCGGTACGCCACACCCCTCCCGATCAACAGGACCCCCGTTTCGACCGTAGGAGGTCCGTTTTGTCCATTTTGCGGCACGCCACACCCCTCCTGATCAACAGGACCCCCGTTTCGACCGTAGGAGGTCCGTTTCATCCGTTTTGCGGTACGCCACACCCCTCCCGATCAACAGGACCCCCGTTTCGACCGTAGGAGGTCCGTTTCCTCCGTTTTGCGGTACGCCACACCCCTCCCGATCAACAGGACCCCTTTCCGAATGTAGGAGGTCCGTTTCCTCCATTCTGCGGTACGCCAGGCCTCATTTCCATCGCCTGTTCCGTCCAAGCCCTCCCGATGAACACGACCACGCATTTCGTTCCGACCCAGCCGGTTGGCTCCCACGCGTTTCCGTTGCCTCCCGATGAACACGACGCATTCCGTTGCCTCCCCATGAACACGACGCATTCCGTTGCCTCCCCATGAACACGACGCATTCCATTGCCTCCCCATGAACACGACGACGACGCAGTTTCTCCGTTTCGACCCAGCCATGTACACGAGCCCTGGCCGTACGTATGCGCGAGTAGGCGTTCGAGACCCTGCCCGTATGTACACATACGTGGCCGTATTTTCTTTCTTGCACCCTGGCCGCTGTACGTACGTGTACATGCTACGTGCGCGCCTCTACTACGACACGTGCGCGCCTCTACATCGACCAGTATGTACGTACACGTTCGCGACCAGAATGACAACGCTACGTACGCTTCGACCAGGTGGGTCCCGACTGTCAGGCACTTCCTTGCCTGCGAAGATGTAGCTGGTGGGTCCCAGCAGTCAGGGGGGCGAATCGTTTTTTTTTTTGCCCGGACGCACTTCCTTGCGTGCGAAGGTGTAGCTGCTGGGTCCCAGCAGTCAGGGGGGCGAATCGTTTTTTTTTGCCCGGACGCACTTCCTTGCGTGCGAAGGTGTAGCTGGTGGGTCCCAGCAGTCGGGGGGCGAATCGTTTTTTTTCGGACGCACTTCCTTGCGTGCGAAGATGTAGCTGGTGGGTCCCAGCAGTCAGGGGGGCGAATCGTTTTTTTTCGGACGCACTTCCTTGCGTGCGAAGATGTAGCTCGTGGGTCCCAGCAGTCAGGGGGCGAATCATTTTTTTCGCGAAATACGGTGGCCCGTCCGGTGGGTCCCCGCTGTCAGGTGGAGGAATAATTATTTTGCGCGTAATAAGGAGGCACTTCCTTGCGGCTGCCGTGGACCCAGCTGTCAGCCTCTCCACGTACAGTCCACGTCCGATGGAAGTCGTTCCTTGACCACGTTGACCACGCCGCGCCGAGAGCACCAGGGCGGTGGACGACGGCGAGGCCTAGGAAGGGGACGACGCGGAGCCGGGGAAGACGCGGCAGTGGATGCACACGCGGAGAGGAGTACGAGGGTTCACTGGTTCGGCTGCGCTGCCGTCGCCGCAGAATAACAGGGGGTGTGGGTGAGTGGAGGGATGGCCTGGCCAGCGGTGGGAGTAGTAGGGGGCGGTGAGGCCTCCGCGGCAGCACAGCCGGCCACGGGAGGCAGGAGCAGGCGGCACGACCGGCGCTGCTTTGGGCGGCTGGAGCAAGAAGACCAGAGGTTGAAGAAGCACGACGGCCGTTGGATGGACATCGTACGGTCACTGCAGCTAGAATCGTTTATATTGACTAAGTTGACAAAGCCCTTGGTACGTCAACTTAGTAGGCCCACAGGTCAGCTTCCGAAACGGTGCGCCCCAGATGTCAGGGGGAGGAATCATTTTTTGGGCGGGTGAAGCTAGAATATCCGAGATTGAAGAAGAAGCACGGCATCCGTTGGATGGACATCCAACGGCCACTGCTGCTAGAACCGTGTGTTGACTATAAGTTGACAAAGCCTTGCATACGCGTCAACTCTGTTTTTTAGGGGACGCGTCAACTTAGTAAGGCCAGAAGTGTGTGGCAGAGAACTTATAGCCCATTTGAGATTTGTAAGAATGTGTAGCCCATTTTTGAATTCTAATGGAATTTACTACAGCCCATTTACAGTTTGTTAAAAGTACAGCCCATTTCAACCAACCGTTCAAAACAGAATTCAATAAAATTTCCCACATTTTGATGGGATCCGAAATATTTTTATCCCGAAATTTCTAGTCAGATTAAATACAATTTCAATATAAATTTATATTACGTAAAAATCCAACGAAACATTGCGCTCGCAACAATTAATGAAATTAAAATTTTCAATATCCAAAAATAATATTTTATAAAGTAATCACGTGTTTGGTGCATTTTTTTATAGTTACTGCCCAGTTTTTATAATTACATCCCATTTATTATTTCTTAAAGCCCATTTTCTTGTTAAGCCTAATGCATCCCTCCTAGGAAAGATTTGCAGCCCAGCGGGGCGGAGAATAACAACTTGACCTTGCCTGGGTATTCCTAAAAAAAGTATAGCTGGGCTAGCCATTTTCAGCTTGAAAAAAATTAATATCTGGGCTGGATATCTGGCCTGGGCTAGACGGGCCACAGCCCGCCCAGTTAATACCTGCAGCGATGTTTTCGTTGTTGTTCAGAGGAGAAAAATTAATATCTGGGCTAAACATCGAAAAACTCTGCAGTGCTCACACCTCAAAAACACAAATACTGCTCGAGCTGCTTGGTCCCAGCTGTCGGCCGCTTCTTGTGCAATTCTCTCGTTTATTGACTACTACATAGGTTGACAATGGTGTGGGACCGTGATGTCAGGAAACCAGGAGGAAGCAAAATAAATTATAGTTATATATATATATAATAAGGAGGCACTTGCGTACGTGAGGCTATGGACCTGGTGGGTCCCCATTGTCATCCTCTCCAAGTAAAGTCATCTCCTCGCCCGCGCGCGCTTTCCGCCCGAAACAGTCAGCGCCGCCCGCCCCGCTTCCCGGTGCAGGCGATTGCTCCGCCTTCAAACGACACAAGTGCCGTCCGTCCGTCCATCTGCCGCCCACATTAATGATACGCGGTTGCCGAGGCGGCTACTCCGGCGCCACACGTCCGTCCCTCCGCCCGCCCACCATTGCTATATAAACTGCTGCGCCGGCCATAGCCGCAGTCATCCGCATCCGTTCCCTTTCTCCTGTCCACACCACTACTGCCCACCATGGCTTCCTCGCGCTCCAGCGCTCTTCGGGACGGGCGGACGACGGACCACAAGGAGATGGCAGCCATTGCTGCCGACCGGCTGGCCGGCAGGCAGCCGGAGGACGACGACGTCCCAATGGAGAACATGGTAGTCGACGATCCGGCGCCAACCCCCTCCTCCGCGCCATCCTCGCCGGTGCATTGCACCATGACCATCGGCGAGGCCCGTGCCCAATATATGGACAGGGTGAGGCAGATGCGTGAGGAGCAGTTCCGGGAGGCGCAGGCCGACGCCGCCTACAACCACCATCTCCTCCAGGAGCACCTGCAGGCGGAGGAGCAGATCGCCGCGGAGCGGGCGGAGCAGGAGGCGCTGCTCGACTCGTACCGCTCCGCCCGCAAGGGCCGCCTCGAGCGCTGGCGGTACCGCATGCGGGTGGCGGAGGCTGCGGCCGCCTACAAAGAGGCTAGCAAAGAGGGCGATGAAGCGGGCGAGGCGCTGTTTGGCGAGACCGAGGACGAGGCAGAGGACAATGCCGGCTCCGACGAGTCCCCGCTCCGCTGGCGTCGACGAGGCCCTGCTCCGCCGAGGCCCCGCGGCGCCAACAACGAGGCAGAGGACACCGCCGGCTCCGCCGAGGCCCCGCCCCGCCAACAACGAGGCAGAGGACATCGCCGGCTCAGCCGAGGCCCCACCCTGCCGGCAACGTGGGGGAGGATTTCCACCGCTCCGCTGAGGCGCCGCCCGCCGGCAACGAGACAGAGGACATCGCCGGCTCCGCCGAGGCCCCGCCCCGCTGCCAACGAGGCCGCGCCACACAGAAAACGAGGAAGAGTAGAACACGGTAGGTCGCCGCCGCTCGGGTCCAAGTAAGGCCACCGCTGCTACCCTCCGGTTGAAGCCAAGCTAGGCGGGTTGACCATTGACGGCCGGTTAGCTTCTTGGCGGCGACGTGGAGTCGGAGAGCTGCGCTGGAGAAGAACGCTGCTTCTACTTAACTGCTGGTGCAGTTGGCTGACTGACACGTGGGCCCAACAGGCCACATGTCAGTTACGCAACTGCACCTGCAGTTAAGTCACTGAAGCTTCTGTTCGGCTCAGCGGGACACAGGTGGGTAGCTTCGGTTAATTAATTATACCTCCAGCGCACCCCTTTTTAGTTGAAGAATGTATGAAATGTAATGAAATCCGGCATGTTTATATGAAATCCGACCGTGTATGAATGAATTTATTTCGATTAGTTCGAATTCCTGTATCACTGGCATTGGATGAACATGCAAAACAATACGTACTAGCATTATTCCCAGGGTGATCACCTCGTTTGCAGCAGTTTCACATGTACTCCCTCCGGTCCTTTCTAGTCGTGCATACAAGTTTTGTCTGCAGTCAAAGTATCTCTACTTTGACCAATCTTATACAAAAAAGTATGCACTTTCACAATGTGCGAAGTAAAAAGGAACAGAAGGAGTACAAAGAGTTTGAGCAGCTTTTTAGCGTTTCTGTACATTGCAATCAAACACACAGGCCTGGCAATTCATAGAGAACATTCAAAACAATCGATGATTATGCATCTCAGCGACTCACATGTCAGAGGCAATATTTACTTCACAACTAAAGAATAAAGAAAAAATTGATCGACGCTGCTGACAGCAAAGGGCGTCCCATTCGAAAATATCAAACGCATGTCTTGCTAAAATCAATGAGCAAAATTTGACAAGGTTGTCCCATTCCAAAATATCAAATGCCTACGATTGTGGAATGGGCAGGGTTTGCCATCAGTTCGGACATTGACATGGCACCTCGTGCTAAATAAACCAGCTGTTCTTTTTGTGCAGTTCCACCAAAATCAACCAAATTCGCGCGTAGCTTGTATGATTTCGCCCTTATATGTTGCAACGCCTTGAACTTATCGGCACCTCCTTTCTTGTGGTGGAAATGAATGATTCGATGTATTCATGAACATTTTGTGCAGTTCCCATTGAAATCAAGCTGAGCACCCCTGTTTGCACAAATACAAAAAAGTGATTAGTATAAAGCAAACTGTACTATGAATTGACAGTTTCAACAGGCACATACATGGTCCATGTAGAGCACACTTTTAGAAAAATGGAACTCACCAGAAAGAATCCTAGAACAACATTGTACTCGCGCATCACAGCAAAAAAATGGAGATTTGTCAGTCCTTCTGAGCTGAAGTTAGTTTGGTCTTGTGGGGAGTAATGTAACCATCCTTCAACTGCTCCTTCTGATGAGAAGATAGACAGGGCTTCTTCATCCTGGCATAATCGGAACTAGTCACTTCACGTACTCCATATTCTTCTTCAGAGGAAGATGATCCTGTTGTGCAAAGACAAGAGGACTACTAAATGCTAGCATCCCTGTTTGCTCGAAAAAAAGGAAAGGAAATATTTAAAACAGCACAGATGAAGCACTTCTCAAGGACAATACCACTTTTTCATGACAGTATCTAAACAGTAGCACAACACCAATAGAGATGACAAAGCTCAATCATATGGATGAAATCAGTGGGCGAGTACCAACCTTTGTCAGGAGGCTTATTGTGTAGAGCATACAGATGAAGCACTTCTCCGGAACCATCTGTTGCTATCTACGGTGGTGGCCATGCTTACTATATACTCCTCGATTAGTTTAATGTTTCCAACATCTTCTTGTGCAGTTCCACTAAAATATATGGTATCTTCAAAGAAGATCCCTGTTTGCACAAGTAGAGATAATTACATATTACATTAAGAGTGGCATCAAATCAGTGGCAAAACAATTGCTCGTTCCAGCCATAGCAATAAATTAAGATGCAAAACTATATCATTACTTGTGTCATCACAGTTCCAGTGCTTCATTACAGCACCGGGAGTTGATTTTTGTTTTTCTTCCGCTTGTTCTTCCCCTTCATCACTTGGTTCAATAACAGACAAGCTTCGCCTTCAATGTAAGATTTGGCATGTCAATTAGGGAGCACAAGTATAGTACTAAACTTAATTTTCTGATGAAAGTGGCAAAATACAGGCCAGCAGTTGTGAAATATCCTTATCTTACCTCAATGGGATATTACGGTGCACATACAGATTGGAAGTCTTGTCTCCATTTGTGCAGTTCACTAAAATCAAGCAACATTATCGTACAAGTAGCACAACATATGAAAGCACACTGCAGAATCATGTGAAAGAAGGCTAGTACTGACCTCTCATGATGCGGAATTCAAACAACTCACAAGAAGAAGATCTGAACCAAATTCGCCTTAACGGATAGGAAGTAAGATCTCCTCTTGTGCAGTTCCACTAAGATCAAGCAATCAAGCAACGTTGTCGGTGTGACATTTTGGTTGAACTGCACAAAACACTCTTAAAACAAAAGTGTTTTGTGCAGTGCAACAAAAGGTCACAATGGCAACGAGGTGAAGTAGATAACCCTGTTTACACAGAGGTGCAAAGGAAACAATTAGTGGTCAATAACGGTGGATGACACAGAAGCCAACAAAAAGAAGCATCTACCTTATCTAAATGGGAAAGAAAGCAAGACAGTAGCATTTCTCAAACGGTGGCATTGATTAATATTAACATAGAGATTATATTAACAATAAAATTCGTTAAACATGTAATTTGCTTTTAACTGTGGCATTGCATCAATTTTCCAGCGGCATTATTAGAGGGTGTTTGTTTACAGGGACATTTTGGTGTAGGGACTAAAAAACTCCGTGTCAGTCCCATCTAAACCAAACAGGAGGGACTTTTAGGGACTAAAAGTGGGCATTTGGGACTAAAGAAAGAAGACCCCGAGGGAGTCTTTTTGGGACTTTTTCCAACAGTTGCCCCTGCCACGCATCGCACCTTGTCTCTATTAGTTCATTACTAGGGGTAACATGGTCTTTTAGCATGTCATTTAATAACCTCTAGTCCATGTTTAGTCCCTGGAACCAAGCAGGTAGGGACTAGGGAGTTTTTAACCAAACAGGGCCTTAGATTAACAACAGCTAATGAGTTGCACGGGACAGTGGACGCACCAGCACCATGTGCATCTACCGATGTACTGTGGTCATGCACAGTCTGTTGCAACAAAGAACAAACAACCAAGGAGCATATTTGTGTTGGTCCCAGTTTTGTTATCTTTAGACACCTTTCCCTATGTGAGCGCAGCAAATCTAGTCCTGCTCAAACTCTACAGCCTTGTCCCTTCCTTTCCTTTTTGAACTAGTACTTTCGCCCCTTCCTTTCCTCTTTGAACCACGTCCTAGATTTATGCGATACAACTTTCCCCACTACTTTCCCCCATTCCTTTCCTCTTTGAACCACGTCCTAGATTCATGCTATACAACTTTCCCCCTTCATTTCCTCTTTGAACCACGTCCTAGATTCATGCTATATACAACTTTTCCCACTACTTTCCCCCACTCCTTTCCTCTTTGAACCACGTCCTAGATTCATGGTATACATGCAGCTAGAGCAATGCATGTGGAGTAAGTAAATTATACCTTAAGGTTCTTGGGGCGTGGTTCGGTGGGCGACGGGACGGCGGCGAAGAAGAAGGGGTCGGAGGCCCTCCCGCGCCGCCGCTGGGTGGAAAGTGAACAGCTGCGCCGGTAGTCCCTCGCCGACGGCGACAGCGTTAAGCCTCCTTCCCTTCCCGGCGGACGGATCCTGCCGGCTCTTTGAGCAGCAGTGAGGGGAGAGAGAGGCCAACGAAGTCTTGTTTAGATCTGGAGAGGGCGAGAGAGTGTGAAGAGAGCAACTACAAGCGCTGAGGCTCCAGCGGGAGAGGGCGAGAGAGTGTGAAGAGAGCAACTACAAGCGCTGAGGCTCCAGCGTGTATATATATACTGGAGAGAGAGTGTGAAGCGTGCAAACCCTAGAAAACATTTTGACCAGTCAAAGAATCCTCCTGGCACAAATTATGCTCAAGTGTAGTTATCGAACCCGAGACCTCAAGTTTGATGAGCGAACAGGCTAACCAGCTACACAACCCTCCCGTTATGTTCAACGAGAGGGAAATAACCTTTTATACATTCCTGCATTCGTGTGACAAGCATGCCGTGTTTTTTTGTGTGTGTGGGAGTCATTGGGATTTCAATCATAATCGTGTCATGTGGCTTTGGTGGTAAGACTATCCACAGTGGTGCAGAAATAATGCAGCCTTAGTCACCTTACCTCTCTCCACGTAGTACGTTGGGTCCCACCAGTCAGAGGGTGAAACAAACAAATTAATAAGAAAAATTAAAAGCGCCAGCGGTGTATCTTACCTCACACATCTCGCTACTGCTCGGGAACACTGTCCAATTGATCCCTCTGTTCGCTCACGTACTATTTTAAGTGAATCCTTATTATAACATGCACACAAATTTTGGGCACTTGTATTCGACTTAAGTCAGTGTGCCACCGTATCTCGTATACTTACTACTCCCTCCGTCTAGGTGTAATAAGTCACGTTAGAAGGTGCAACGGGACCAAGGTGCGTGCGTGTGCGTGTGTGTGTGTGTGTTTAACAGCATGTGTGTGTTAGAGAGAGCGACAGATCGACCTACTCCTACAGAGAGATGTTGTGTAGTGTACGATTTTAGCCGCGAGAGTCGGTGCATCCTCTCGTTTCCGGGCGTGTCCGGTAGGGACATGCGGACAGCTGCCACGCCCGCTCCTGACCAGCCTGGCCCACCCAAAGCCCCTCCATCGCCCGCGCGCGCTTCCCGCCCGAAACGGTCAGCGCCGCTCCAAAGAATCGGTGCCGCATTCATGCCCGGGCAGAGCGGACGCGACCTCTCACTGGCGCAAGAGTGATGGTTGCTTCGTCCGTCCAACTTACTGCTGGGTCTATGTGATTTGACGGCTCATTGGTCTTTATTACTGAGGTGGTAGGACTGCTGGATGTCCCACGCTTTCGGCGAAAGGAGGTACTACTACTAGATTACAATTTTCTCCATTCTTACAGCGGAGGCGTGCAAGAGCAGTGAAAACACGCAGGCTCAGTGATTACATGGCCCACCTCACACTATCACCGTGCGACACCTAACTCTTTACATAGTACTCCCTCCGTTCCTAAATATTACTAGATGAGTCCCCGCGCGTTGCCGCGGAACAGCGGTATATCTCTCTGCGCAAAATTATCGATTTCATAGAACTAAAAAAACTCTATAACCGCATGACAAATGTGGTAGCCAAACTAAATAAACTCCCATCATCATTTAGATCATCCCACGTAAGGAAAAAAGATCAGCCAACTCCTACTGCATAATGGGATTATATTTTTCTTTTTGACATGTTAATGGGACTTAAAAGCTCACTTACATGCATGCTACCGGTGCATGCTTGCATGCAGACATGTTGATGTGATTTAAAACCCACTCACATGCATGTGCCACGGTATTTCTGCATGCTTGCATGTGGCTTAGTGCGGAGCCTCTCAACGTCTAGATCAGACGGCTATTATGGACTGATTTACTTCATCTAACGGCTACATCAATTTTGATGATGTGGCTCAAGGAGAGGATAGAGAATTCCTAGTAGTGGGGGCTAGCTATTACTAGTAGATAAGTCTTTGTAGAGATTCCACTACATACGGAACAAAATGAATGAATCTACACTTAAAATGCATCTATATACATCCGCATGTGGTTCATGGTGAAATCTCTACAAAGACTTATATTTAGGAACGGAGGAAGTACTAGTATAGTACGTACTGTAATTTATCAGCGAGATAAATTTGTACAATGCTATGAAGCTTCCAGCTTCTGTTACATGTATCTTGCGTCCAAGGTTGCCCGTTGCAACATTTCATCAAATACAAAGGAGACTAACATGCATGCTATTGCATCTCAATGATTGACAGATCATAGCAAATATGTACTCCCTCCGTTCCAAAATAAGTGTCTCAACTTTGTGCAAACTTTAGTACAAAGTTGTACTACTACTAAAGTTGACACTTATTTTGGAACAGAGGCAGCTAAAGAAAAAAACGATCCATGCAGTCCCTAGCCCTTGAACCGTGAACCCTGACCAGGCTTCAATTTGCTGGCAACGTTCGAGCTTCCTAATAAATGAAGTTTGCAACCTTTTGACCATCGGATCATTTTGTGCAGTTTCACCAAAATCGAGATGAGCATCCCTGTGGCAAAGAAATTGAAGAAGCGTGATTAGAATAAGATTACTGGGACTAGTTGATGAGACATAAACTCATCACAAATACAGTACGTAGAAGCCAGTAGAGGTATGTGCGGGGCAAAGAAGTAGAGAAATATCCACAGGGAGTGATGTGGGCAGCTGGAGCAGTGGTGCAAGCCGGCTGTAAAGGGAGTTGTACCTGAGGGACGTAGCTCAACCTTGAGGAGGGCGGCGGGAGGCGGCAACTGCCCACGTCGCGGCAGTGAGCAAGGGACGAAGGCAACCTCACCGGCTTTGTGAGAGAGAACGGCGGGGACCCCTGATCGGGACGTGCCGACAGTGGGTTTTCGCCGTCGGCGACGGCCACCGCATCTACACTAAGCATCCACCCCTTCCCCAAGCGGACGTGATCCGCCGGGATGTTAGAGATGTGGCCACAGTCGTTTTGTGCGAGAGAGTGTGAAGAGAGCAACCCCAGCAAGCAACCGTGTAGGCTGGCCCGTCCTGACTATGTATATAGTGGAGCGGTTTCCTTTTCTCTCCATATGAACCTATCATATTGCGTACGTGCCACTGAAGAAAAAAAACTTTATTTATAAATGACGCGGCACCTACTACTCGTTCTCCTATAACCTTGCGCTTGGCATCTCCAAAATATTAACCTTGCGATTGGCTCTTCGCCTCTTCGGGAAGTCGAGCAATAATGGTAGTGCAGTATATATCGTTCTGGCTATATGAGACCGAATGAATTGCTGCACGTCCACCACGTGGGCGAGGGTCGAGGGGCGAGGGAGAGTGCTACATACGGAGCAAAATGAGTGAATCTACACTCTAAAATACGTCTATATACATCAGTGTTTGGAGTATGTACTAGTAGTTCATATTGAAATCTACTAAAGGACATATATATTCCAAACAATATGATATAATCTCTATAACCAAGGTAGTAGGGACGAGGAGTAAACGGAGGGAGTAGTAAATTTTTCTCCTCGTCCTGCGAGCCACCGCGCGCATGGGCGAGGGAGCGGGCGTAAGGCGGAGCAAGCTTCACCTCATCCTGCGAGCCACCGCGCCCGTGGGCGGGGGAGACGGCGTACTAAGCAAGCTTCTCCTCGTTCTGCGAGTTGACGGGACACATCAAAAGTACTCCAGTGTATAGAGCCTTGCCTCTAAGGTAGGCCCCACATGGTTTGCCTCTTTTTTTAACATAACACGTCAAGTCGCAATTTGTTTGTTCACCCGTGGTAGACGATCCTCCCTCCACCAAGTGGACAACCAGTACACGTGCCAAATTACCACGTGGGCTGCCTTTTTCGTACAGAAATGAGCTCCACCGTGTACCCGCGCGGGTGTGGTTGGGAAAGAGACGGGAGTACGTGCGCCGTGCATGCACCTCTTCTCTTCGTGCACGTCCCCCACCTACGTGGGTGTGTGTGAGAGATACAAACCGCGTTCGTGAGTGTTTTTTGTTTTGGGGTGGGGGTGGGGTGGGGGGTTGATTTCGTGAATTATTTGTGGGAATATGTGTCGATGACATCTCAAACAAAATTTTGCATGCAATGTGTGTGAAATGGAGGCCTATCCATATCATACATAGAGGGTCGGGCAATCCACGAGAAGAGAGGGAGGGGTCATAGCTATCGATAGAGTCGAAGAGAGGATCAAGTGGGTGGGTGCGAGATCGATGAAGAGAGCCATCGAAATTGTGTGTGTGTGCAAGTCAAAGATATAGGGCGACTGGCCTACCGGAACGTTAGAGGGCACATGTCAAGTTTGTGTGTGGCAGGGAGACATGACTAGAGCGCTCGATGTATCGGTGTGTGTGGGGGGAGGGGGTGGGGGAGGGGTAGGCAGAGGCCTAACTATAGAGGTAGAACGACTCGTATATGTGTTGAGAAGGAGAGACCCAGCTATGTCTTGAGGGAGATCGGTCGACATCCATACATAACTGAAGGACGGGAAATATGATGGGACAGAGAGAGAGAGAGAGAGAGAGAGGGAGGGAGAGGGAGGGAGAGGGGTAGAGTGCTGGATGGGTGATGGAGTTGCTTCTCGAAGATGGTGGGAGAGGCCTACTAGACAAACTGAGGGTGGAACTGCAATGTTATCAATAAGAGTGGGGATGTGTTTCTGTGTGTGCCTGTGCGTGATAGATCTGTCGGGACGCATCCATGGATGATGAAGGGGAACCATGTGTTTGGTAAGCAAACCTAACTAGATCGGTAGATCAATTGTTGTTTGTCGGAGGAAGGGAGAGACACAACTAATGAGGTAGATCGATTGACGTGTGGGTAAAAACGAGTTATAAGGACCTAGCTAGCTATATGTATAGCGAGAGATCGGTCGGTGTACGTCCATTTGTTAGAGGCAAATAAGGCCCAGCGAGACGGATAGACAGAGAGAATGGAGCTAGGAGGTGGTGCGAGAGGCCCAACTACTAGCTAGATAGGGGGAGGAGTGTGCGGTTGTGAGATCGATGAAAAGAGGGGCGAGAGTTTACACGTGTGTCTGACCGTATGAGAGACACGAGGCAAGGACACATAAAGGAGGAGATTGAAGGTGTGTGTGTATGTTGTAGGCAGGCATCGCTGGAGAGGTTTATCGATCGGTGTGTGTCGGAAAGGAGTTGTGGAGACTCTGGGAGAACGACCTAAAGAAAAAAATGAATGTGCCCGGTGGATAGAATGCCGAGGGAGGGGGAGGGCGAGGAGGGCGTGTGCATGCACGAGAGAAAGTTAGTGGTAGCTACAAAGGTTAGAGGATTGTGTGGGTGTAAGAGACTAACAAAGATCATAATTTGATATGAAAGCGGATTCATATATTTGAATAGGAGATCATAGTGTTTTAAACATTGCATGCATGAATATAGCGGTGATACACGTGCTGTGCACATGTTATACCATAATGTGATAATGCATGGCGTTTGCAACTCACAGCTAAATGCCGAACAATCTAAACCATACTATACATCAAACAATCTCACATTTTATTTGAATTTGTGATAATGTGTGGCGTTTGCAGCTTACAACTAAATATCGAACAATCTAAACAATACTATATATCGAACATTCTCACATTTTATTTGAATTTGTGGTAATGTGTGGTGTTTGCAACTCACATCTAAATACTTGTAGGCGTAGGGGGCGGGGCACCATACATAATGTGATAAACACATTATACATATGAGACATGGTTTAGATTATGAAGATCTAGCTAGAGCTAGAAATGTAATGTGATTTGAAATCAAAATAAAGTGGATTCAAAAAATCTAGTTCGAGTTCATATAGTACACATAGTTCATATGTAACTCGAGACTAATCATGTGGTGTGCTGTGAAGATAATACACAAACGATGGTTTAACTTGACAATAATGATGATTGTAGATCTTATTAAAACAGAGAAACGAATTCAAATGCTTTGACTTCACAACAATCATTACTGTAGATCTTATTCAAATAGAGAAACGAATTCAAATTTAGTTCATATTGAAGCGGTAGTATATACGTTTGGAATGCACTAAAACGTTCATTTGAGTAGTAGGTTGCATGCATTATACACGTAGCGAAATATTTTAATTGAACATAACATGAATTCAAAGTTTTGAATGACATTTGTAGTGCGCATTGATTTGGTACAGTACACGTTAGGCTTGTCCGGAAATTTCAACCCGCGCCTTGTTAGCCCGAAATATTTAAGATATATCTTTGTCTCGTTGTGCTCCGACAACTCCCTCCATCTCAACCCGCGCCTTGCTATTCCGAAATTACAACGCGCGCGAAAACTCCCACCTCCTGTGAAATCCCGACACGCGAAATGCCCGTGGTACCCCTGAACCGAAAGAACCGCCTCAAATCGGTGGGGGTACTTTCGTAACTTACCCCACATTTCGGACAAGCGCGTCTCTAAGCCATGGTTCCCCACTGCCATCCCATCCGCCCACCCATTCGTACACCGAGGCCGCGAAAACCCGCGACGAAACCCCACACCCTGCTCCGTCCGCCACCCAGCCGGAGCCTCTTCCCCGACGACGTCGTCCACAGCAACACCTCGACGTCCCTCATCCACCGTACCGGATGAGGATCCGTCGTCGATCTCATCGTCCCGCCGGTTCAGCCACCCCGTCCTCCACCTCCAAGGAGCTGCCCCGACGTTCCCCTCGTCTTTCGCGCCACCTCCATTCCCACACCGCCGTCTTCACCTGCACCACCGGAAGAGCATCATCATCACCGTTTCCTCGGATGAAGCTGCGGCCTAATCGGCGCCACCAAAGAGGTTGTACACTAATCGCCGCATTTTCTTCTTGATTCGATCTCACGGTGCTGCCGGCGCTCGGTCCCGAGCCGACACGGCGCGGCTCCATCCACGGCGGCGTCGCCGGCCACTTCCTCCACGGCGTCGCTCCCTCGGTGGTGACGTCCACATCAGTAGGAGCTGCTGCTGCTTTGCTCTTGCTCTCGGTTCCCCGCCTGGTCTGCTCTTGCTATTGCTCTTGCTCGCGCTGCTGCTCTCGCTCTTGCTCTTGCTTGCGATGCTGCTCTGATTTAGCTACACTTCAGTCGACTAAATCAACTTTTTGGGTCAGTCGATTTTCAAGGGGGGGGCTTGCCGGGGTGAAGGAAGAACCAGCCGCAGCAGGGAGGGGGGCTTGCCAAAGAGGTACCCCACTATCTATCTTAGGGTTCAAGATTGGGGGCGGTGGTCGCCGGCGGTGGCGGGGCATTGGCGGGGCGGTGGCGTGGGGATTGCCGGAGAAAAAGCTCGGCACGGGGGGCCTAGAGGGATGGCCAGAGGCAGCGGCGGACCGGCGGTGGGGGAAGTGTTTTCGGGCGGCGCACCGCCTGCCGCGGCGCGGGGGGCTGCTGTTTGGCCGGTGGTGGCTGGCGGCTCAGGGGGGTGGAGGTTGAAGATGAACCGCAGGCCCTTGATTTCGTATCCAACGGCTGCAAAATCGACTGACCAGAGATGAAAAAGTCAGTCGACCGACGTGTAGCCTCACCTTGCTAGTGCGTTCAGTTTCGACAGCAAAATTCAGTTTCGACAGTTAAGTTCAGTTTCGACAGTTAAGTTCAGTTTCGACAGTTAAGTTCAGAGATGAGCGGCTGATGTATTTTACATCTAGCACTTTGTGGTTATGTATTTTACGTCATGTATTGGAGATGCTATTAGAATTCCACTCAGGTTAACGTTGTTCGTTGTCTCTCTTGTCCTGCTTCAGCCTCGGCGTCGTACAACTCACCGGAGCTGCTCCAACGACGAAACCCTCCATCACAGCGGAGCAGTACCTCGGGCTCCATCTCCAGACGCCTAAGATCTTCTTCCCCTCCTCCGACAGCAAAGTCAGCCGGAGCATCCTCACCGGCCAACCCAATCACGCTGAGATCGACATGGCTTCGCCAAAGAGGTTGTACACTTGTTGCATCTCTTTTTTACTCTACATGTTATATATATTGTCCACTGAGCACACGGATTTGTTCCTTTAGTGTCTCCTTGAAAGAAAAAACGTAGGAATTTTAATTTTCACTTGTCCTCCTTTTCAAATTCCTATTCATGAAGCACAAGACTAAGAGATAGTAGCATAATAGCATTATAACCGTACATTTTCTTGTGGTTTGACTTAATCTCACCATGCTTCTTTGCATCCTGTGATCTTCCAATTGTTGTGAATCAAACACCCAGATTGGCAGAAATCCTGTGTTTTTAAATTCTCTGTTTTGCACGTGCATTCCTATCCTATTCCTGTCTATTTCCTATCCCTGCATTGTTGGAATCCTCCAATTCAAACGAGCCCTTACAGAATTACTTCTCTTACAGATAGTTGTCAAAGAAAACCTTGCGTGGTTTGTCCCGCTCCTGCTGCGCCGTCGTCCACCCCAGCTCAGCTGCTCCAACGACAGAAGGGTCCAGCACAGCAGGGATCCGGCCTCCAGACTGTCTTTCGCCGCCTCAGATCTTCTTCCCCGCCGCTGGCAGCCATGAAAACTGCATTACCATCATCAACCGAGCAGATGACCTCGAGGACTACACGGGTCCGCAAGAGAGGTCGCACTCTTTCGTGTCTGCTTACGTTATGCATCGCTTAATATTACATGCTACTTTATCGTCCTGTTCACCGATTAGACTCTGAGTCAGCTCCAAACTAATGGTCAAACTTGAGTTTTTAAATGGTTGTGGGGTACATATCGGGGCCGCTATCAATAGTATCTATCTACTATCTGGTTAATCTCCGGTGTCTACTATGAGTTTCATGTTGGGTGGGAAACAAACAGTAAAGAAGCCATTATCTGTATTTTTTAACTGAAGCCATTATCTGCCTGCTATTATTGGTTTTGGGTCTATCCACAGGTTGCTACCATCACTCTGGATTTCTGCATGCACTCCTTACATAATCTCACTATGTTTTATTCCTATGCATGACAGTTATTGTAAACAATGGAACTGAACATGTAGAGCAAAAGAGACGAGCCTTGCGTGGCAATAAAATTTCATGCAGACGTCGCTCCATGGTAGGCGCAAAGGCAGCCCCCCTCCACGCATTTCGGATTGTAATCGAGAGGAAGATATCTGTTCTGAGGGGGATTCAGAAGGAGAAGACAACTCCTATTTACCCCCTGAGGTCTTCGCTCTAACTTGGCATGCTGATGTTGGTTATATCATGCATATGGTGTCTTGCATTGCTTACTTTATACATCAAATATGTCATCTGCTTAGTTTAGACATCCTTTGTGCGAATGCCATCTGTTTAGTTTATTCATCGTTTATGTGAATTATGCAACGCCATCTTGTTTAGCCAGGCATCATATATGTGAATTTTGCAATGCCATCCTGCTTAGCCAGTCATCTTATATGTAAATTATATCAGGCCATCCTTTTTTTCGTTACATATTACATTTGTCAACAATGTTAGTACATTCAACTGCTCTTCGTGTGCATCAGCCATTTGACACGGTGATGGCAAATTCTGGAGTGAAAACAAGGTCTTCAGAGCAGACTATGCTATCTGACGAAGCGCATATCTCGCTGGTTACGGATAGCTCCTCAGAGGAGGATTCAGAGACAGATGACCAGTCCTATTCCCCCCCCCCGAGGTGTATGCTCTAACTTGGCAGGGTTATGTTGCTCATATCGTGCGTATGGTGTCTCGCATTGCTATGTCATTTGATTAGTTTAGACATGCTTTGTGTGAATGCCACCTGTTCAGTGTCTAATTACCATATATGTGAATTATGCATTGCCATCTTGTTGCAAGACATTATATATGTGAATTATACAATGCTATCTTGTTGCAAAGGCATTATATATGTGAATTATGCAATGCCATGCTGTTTAGCCAATCATCATGTATGTGAATTATATCATGCTATCATTTTTTTGTATTACGTGTTCCATTTGTCGACAACGTTTGTATATTCAACTACTCTTCCTGTGCATCAGCCATTTGAAGCGGTGATGGAAGTATCTGGAGTGAAAACAAGGTATTCAGAGCAGACAATGCTACCTGCTGAAGCAGACATCTTGCTGGTTACAGAGAGCTCCTCAGAGGAGGATTCAGAGACTGATGACCAGTCCTATTTCCCCCCTGAGGTCTATGCTCAAACTTGGCAGGGTTATATTACCCATGTCATGCATGTTGTCTTGCATTGCTTAGTTTTTACATCATATATGGATTGCCATCTGCTTACTTGCTTACTATATAAATCATATATTTGAATTATATCATGCCATCATGTTTACATAGTACATACACATCATCTATCTGAATTATGGCATGGCAACCCATTTAATAAAGACATCATATAGTTATATCATCTCATCCTGTTTAGTGTTTACAGTCATCATATTTTGAACTATGGCATTCTATCCGTGAATGTATGTGAATTATGGCATGCCAACCTATTTAATAAACACATTATATAATTATGTCATGTCATCCTGTTTACATAGTCTCATATTTTGAACTATGTATTTCCATCTTTTTTAGTTAGCCATCATAATGTGAAATTGTGTCATGCTATCCTGTTTAGTTAGCCATCATATATGTAAAATTGTGTCATGCTATCCTGTTTGGTTAGACAACATAAATATGAATTATTTCATGCCCTCTTTTATTCCCCACTATCCATTGCACCTGTCTATCATACAATGTCTATACTTTCAATTACTTTTCTTGTTTATCAGCCATTTGAATTGGAGAGCGTGATGGCAGTATCTAAGGGAGTAACAACACGGTCTTCAGAAAAGATAGTGCTACCAGTTGATGCAGATAGAACCACGGTTGTACTTGCCCAAGGACCAGATCCACCACACATAACCCAAACTCTCGCAGATTGTACCCCTACCCAGTTGGACAGAGAACCAGCTACACCCCTTCTAACCCCAACCCCGGCTGATAGTAACCCAGTTCTAGTTGACACAACACCGTCTCCAGCACAGAGCACCCAAACACGAGCAGTTAGTAAGGGAACTGCAATGCCCAAAGCACGAGGACCACCACTCCGAATCCCAACTCAACACTTAAAGGAGAAGAAGATTTGTTCTCAGGTCAGGTTCTGTAGCTATGGTTCATACTCCTTTGCTCTTACATTATTGTCTTTACTCATACCAACTATTTTCAAATTTTAAGGATGGAATTGAAACTCCAATGGCGCAACAGGTATGTTTTAAACATGTTTCTTTAACTGGTTTGTTGTTGTAACCTGCTCTATGTTGATTTTAGTTTCGATTGAATAAACAATTATGTTCTCATGTCATGCACATTACAAGTGTTGTTTTTGCTCTATAGTTACCCACACTTATATTCTGTCTATTCTGCTTTGTCTTGAACAAATATTATTTGAACTGTGTCTCTACCTTGATTTGGCAACAAAAACTAGAATGATATAGACCATAAAGTGACCATGGTACATAGATATATGTTTGTTTCATGTTGTTATCCTGTCCACTTTACTACTGAACTCATTTACCAAAATGAGTTTCATATACAACATGGTAAACATGTGATGTGTCTGCTTGTTTCTCTTTTAGAATGCGGAAATTTTTTGGAGAACAGTACCACGTTATCCAATGGTAAAGGAAGTAATGCAGATAAGGTTCAAGATAGTGAGACATCCCTGATGGTCTCCAAGAAAGCTGATAAAAACTATCTTGACGATAGTGAGGGAACCCAAAAGTCCTGTCTTGATTAGTGTTCGAGTTACTGGCCACTACTGCTGGCACAAGCTCTTCGAACTTGCTGCCTGAATCAGTTCGTCTTCTTGAGTCTCAACTTCAAGTTGAAAGACATCGATCAGATGTGCTGTGACAGGAAGCTGAAGGACTGAGGAAGTCCCTGCAGAATTCAGATGCATATTTTCTGGTGCAACAGCAAGCGCTGGAGGATTTAAGCACCAAACAAGAGAAAGTTAATAAGCTTGCTAAGCATCTTGCCAGCATTATGGGTACCCAGGATATTGTTTCTTGAGATCTTCTGAAGTGGTTTTAGTTCTGGATTTGTTTTGCTGCGGCGTTTATTTGCGCTGGTCGCCAACTTTGACAACCAGTGTATATGATATGCTGCTTTGTTCCCTATATTTGCACTGGTGGCGAACTTTGATGCCCAGTGGATGTAATATGTGTAATAGCCGTGATAGCCTAGCGTTAGTTGCTTGCTTATTTATTTCCTTGTTGTCTTGTTTATTTGTTTGCTTGTAGTCATTGCAGTTTTTTTCCGCGGTTTGCTAGTGGCTGCAATAACCTATTTTTTAAAACTAGGCCACAATAACCATGGGCTAATATTTACTGTAGTGACACTGGGCCTCCTACTGGCCGTAGAAATAGTGGGCCTTCTATGGGCCGTAGAAACAATGGGCCTCCTACGGGCCGTAGAAGCAATGGGCCTTCTGCGGGCCGTATCATCAATGGGCCTTATACGGGCCGTATGATCGATTGGCCAAACATGGGCCAAACAGACCGCATTATGGCCGTAAATGAGCTAGAGTTGGAATTGTCCGTTCATGGGCCGACCATAACGGGCCATCGTTAATAGGCCGTATTTGATGACGCTATGAAAACGACCCAACTTATTAACGGACCATAAACGGGACGACTGTAACCACGGGCTGAATTTGGCCCACAAGCAGAAAATGACAGTAACGGGCCGTAAGTAAACGAATGATGGAAATGAGCCAAGAATAAATGGGCTCTGAGAAGGCCGAAAGATAACATGGGCTGGAAACGGCCCAACGGAATAATGGGCTGTTAATGGGTATAAAGTGATACACTGTTCATTACGGGCCAGTTTCACCACGGGCCGTTAATGAGTGTAAAGTGATACACTATTCATTACAGTGCAGTTTCACCACGGGCCATTAATAGGCCAAGAGTTACATAGGGCCTCATATGGGACGAAAGACGTCATGGGCCATACATGCGCCAGAAGTGAAAACGGGCTGGAATCATATTGGATGGCCCAGATGATGCTACTGGGCCTAATTCGGATAGGGCGTAACGGGCCTTGGGTTAGCGGGCTATAAATGGGCTATATGCGAACATGCCGTTAACAGGCTTTCCATGGGCCGGCCCACCACCTTTTGACCAAGTCAAACGGGCCGGCCTTTTCACAGGAATGTGCCTCTGTTGGGCCGTGCCACGTGTCGACGTATCATAGGCGCCTTCCGTCCAATGAGTGGATGACATCTGTCCCAACGATGAGCCGACACGTGTTTCCTCCAGCCAATGATTATTTTACACGTGGAAAATCCCCATTGGTCGGGGCTGTTAACGGGTTATCGGATACAAAACCTGACCCGATAGCTTAACGGTGTTCCATTACGGTGGATGCCACGTGTCGGTCACCCTTGACGAAAGCACTTCGTGACGCGTGATTTATCGTCATGAAAGTGGACACTTCCGTGATGATAATTTTGGTAATGTCACGGAACACTTCTACGACAGCACAGGTATGACTATATTGATTCTGTCATAAAATCGTCATGGATGTACATGCATGACAAAAAACGCGACCTACTGTGACAAACACGTATCATCACGGAAGTGTATTTTTTGTAGTGCACTGCAAGGAGCCTGAAAAAGAAACAGCTCGGTGTTATACATATGACCTTCGGCAGGACCTAGACAGTAGAGCAGGACATACCAGATCGATCTACGGATCGCGAGGACGTGCCTCGACACGCGACAACGGCTACCTATTCGGACGTGACAAGCCTAGTCACGCCCGGGCCAAAAACCGCAGACGGACTCCATCGGAGCTACGTCGTGATGCGGCCCGATATAGAGGCGCCGCACACCCTCTTTGCTTCACTGACAAGGTAATGGATCATGAATTCCCAGAAGGGTTCAAACCCGTGAATATTGAATCATTCGATAGAACAACTGACCCCGCGGTATGGATCGAGGATTTCATTCTCCACATCCATATGGCCCGCGGAGATGACCTTCACGCCATCAAATACCTCCCACTAAAACTCAAAGGACCAGCCCGGCACTGGTTGAACAGTCTGCCCGAAAACTCCATTGGCAGCTGGGAGGACTTGGAAGAAGCCTTCCTTGACAACTTCCAAGGTACATATGTTCGGCCCCCGGATGCCGACGACTTAAGTCACATAGTTCAACAGCCCGGAGAGTCAGCAAGGAAATTCTGGACTAGGTTCCTAACTAAAAAGAACCAGATCGTCGACTGTCCGGATGCCGAAGCCCTAGCGGCCTTTAAACATAGCATCTGCGACGAATGGCTCGCCCACGACCTCGGCTAGGAGAAGCCGAAGTCCATGGCAGCCCTCACGGTACTCATGACCCGCTTTTGTGCGGGTGAGGATAGTTGGCTGGCCCTAGCAAAAACACAACAAGCGAAGGGGGCACCTTTGAGGTCAAAAATAGCAACGGCAAGCTCCAACGCAACAGGCATAAACGCTGAAGCAATGGTGACAACACCGATGACACAACAGTCAACGCCGGATTCAGTGGCTCCAAGCCCGTCAGCGGAAGAAGCCATATAAAGGAAACAATTCGGGACCATCCAGCTTGGACCGCATACTAGATCGTCCGTGCTAGATTCATGGCACCCCACACAAACAAGCCAATCATACCAACAGAGATTGTTGGGTTTCTAAACAGGCTGGCAAGCTAAATTCCGAGAACAAGGAGAAGGGGCCGCAAAGCAAGGATGATGACAAGGAGCCTCGGCCACCGAACACAGGGGGACAGAAGAAGTTTTTCCCTCAGGTCAAAACGGTGAACATGATATACGCTACCCACATCCCCAAGAGGGATCGCAAGCGCGCGCTCAGGGACGTCTACGCGATGGAGCCAGTCGCCCCAAAATTCAACCCATGGTTGTCAGGCCCGATCACTTTCGACCGCAGAGATCATCCGACCAGTATCCGTCATGGCGGTTCGGCCGCACTGGTCCTCGACCCAATCATTGACGAGTCCTCATGGATGGGGGCAGCAGTCTGAACTTGCTCTACCAGGATACGGCATGCAAAATGGGCATTAATCCATCACGGATTAAACCCACAAAGACTACCTTTAAAGGAGTCATACCAGGTGTAGAGGCCCGCTGTACGGGCTCTATCACACTAGAGGTTGTCTTCGGATCTCCGGACAACTTCCGAAGCGAAGAGTTAATCTTCGACATCATCCCCTTTCGCATCGGCTATCACACACTGCTCGGACGAACTGCATTCGCTCGATTCAACGCGGTGCCGCACTACGCTTATCTCAAGCTCAAGATGCCCCGTCCACGCGGCGTCATAACAGTCAATGGAAACACGGAGCGCTCCCTCCATACCGAGCAGCACACCGTGGCCTTAGCAGCAGAAGTACAGAGCGGCCTTTTCAAACGGTCGAGCTCCCGGACACTGTCAAGAGAGTCCGGACTAATCTGCAGGACAGCTCGGCTCATCAAGAGCTCAACTAGCAATTTGGCCTCCGTCCCAGCCCCGATCAAGTGGCGGCATTCGTACCGCGCATACATAGCCACGCACTCAAAATACCATGGGCATCGATGGAGGCATAACTAGTTTGTGATCCACTGTACGGCTTGACCGACCCCGGACACACACATACTTTCACTTTTACCTCTTGGCCTCCCAGATCTCCTGGAGGGCGCCCTGGGCCTCAACCCGGGCCTCTTCCGCGCTTTGGCGAGCCTTGGTGAGTTCGGTCTCTTGAGCCGAAACATTGCGCCCCAAGGTCTCGCATTTCTTCACCGCATCCTGGAGCTCTTGCTGGACCTCATCAAGCTTGGCCTCGTGTTTCTCACGGGCGGCTTTTTCCTTGGCAGCTTTTTCCTCGGCCTCGGCCAGGGCCTTCTTAAGGACCTTGACCTCGGTCACCGCTCCTACAAATATCATGGCACTACAGTCATTTATTCTTTCCGAATATACAACAGGTCATTACATACCTTGATTGTCTTCCAGCTGCTTTCTCGCTTGGCCGAGCTCCTCCTCGGCTCGCTCCAGTCTCTGCTTCAGTCTGGAGACTTCGGCAGTGTGTGTGGTCGCAGCTAGCAATGACGCCTGTTGCAACACATAGGTGCATATGGTTAGTCTCCTACGACAAACTATTTGATCCTCTATCTGGCTCTTCTTTCCGAACACCCGACAGAGTCTCAGGGGATACTATCTATACTGTGACACTCTTTTTACAAAAAATTGTGTCGCTTACCTCAAAACCTGTCAGCAAGCTGCTGCAGGCTTCGGTCAGTCTGCTCTTGACGGACTGAACCCTCTCAATCACCGTACCCACAAGGATACGGTGTTCCTCCATGATGGAAGCGCCTCGTAGCACTTCCAGCAGATTGTCCGGTGCCTCTGGTTGGACAGAGGTCACCAGCGCGCCAGGCACGCCTCCTTCTTTTGAAGGAGGTTGCTTGCCGGATTCCGGAGCCATATGGATCTCCGGAATCGTATTCGGCTGGGGGCTGAACTGAACATGGCCCCCATCGCCCTTCTCCATGAGGATTTGCTTCCCCATGTGTCCGACGACGGAGGCTTCGCCCTCCGGCGCCTCCCTGACAGCCTCCTGAGCCTCTCCCTGGCCGAGGAAGGTCCTTCAGGATAGCACCTCGGCATCGCCCTTGGCCTCGGGAGATTGAACGGCCGGCGGTGACTCGCTGGCCATTGCCTTCGAATCCAGCGAACCTCCTGATGAGGATCGCGGGGAGGTGTCATGGGCCGGACTGCAATAGCATAATTTAACATGTTAATAACATGAAGTAGAGAGGCCGGATACATGGACGAACGTGGGATTTTAATACTTACGATGCGGCCAGGGGCTTGTTTCGGGGGCGTCGCTCCGGGCTGCTCTCGACATCCCACGCGGAGTTATCCGCAAGGGGGCCCTTCCCCCTCTTGGGCGCCTCCGCCTCCAGAGTGGAGGAGGCCGCCCTCTTCTTCCTCCCCCCTCAGGTGGGGAGTTACTTTCCTCCTCCTCCTCCTCGTCGTCTTCAGCGGCGGAGGAGTGAGTCTCGTCATCTTCGGACATCACATCCGAAGCATCCTTGTGGCGAAGGCCACTTTTGGCCCCCTTGGCCTTCTTCTCTGGCGCTTTGTAGGGCGCCGGAACCAGCATCTTCTCTAGGAGCGGGATGACTGGTTCCTCGGGCAGCAGAGCCGGACACCGAATCCGCTTCGCTTTCTTTGTCCATCCCTGAAAAGATGGAATAGTAAAGTTCAGATATCTTCCTTGAGCAAGCAAGTAGAGGATGCGCCTTGAGATGTGAAAAACTTACCGCACTGGCAGGATGGGCAAGACCGTGCCCACGGTCCAAATCTATGGCCGGCGGCGTCTCATTGCCCTTGAAGAGCAACTTCCAGGAATCTTCGTGAGTGGTCCCGAAGAGCCTTTCCAAAGTTGGGTGCTTCTCCCGATCGAATTCCCATAAAGGGCAGGTTCGGCTTTGGCAGGGGAGGGTCAGGCGAACTAGCATCACCTAGATCACGTCGACAAGCTTGATGTTTTTATCCATCATGCTTTGGATGTGCGTTTGCAGCGCTAAGAGTTCGCCCGACGCAGACCAATTTGGGCCCTTCTCTATCCAGGAGGTGAGCCGCATTGGAGCTCCGGACTTGAATTCGGGAGCTACCGCCCAAGTGGCGTCGCGAGGCTCTGTGATGTAGAACCCTTGTTTCTGCCACTCTTTGACAGTCTCCACAAAAGTACCCTTGGGCCATGTGACATTGGGCAGCTTTCTCACCATGGCGCCTCCGCCCTCCGCGTGTTGGCCATCCACCACCTTCGGCTTCACGTTGAAGATCTTGAGCTGTAGTCTGAAGTGGTGTTGGATGCGGAGGAAGGCCTCACACACGACAATGAATGCCGAGATGTTGAGGAAGGAGTTTGGGGCGAGATCATGGAAATCTAGCCCGTAATAGAACATAAGTCCGTGGACGAAAGGGTGGAGAGGAAACCCTAACCCGCGGACGAAGTGAGGGATGAACACCACCCTCTCAGTAGGCTTCGGGGTGGGGACGATTTGCCCCTTGGCCGGAAGCCGGTGGGCGATTTCCTTCGCCAGATACCCGGCCTCCCGAAGCTTGGTGATGTCCTTCTCCTTGACGGAGGAGGTCATCCACTTGCCTTGCACTCCAGATCCGGACATGGCTGAGAGCTGTCTTGAGGTGGAGAAGATGAAGACTTGGGCGCTGGAGCTTAAGAATGGAAGGGCAGAGAAAGAGAAGGTGTGGGTGAAGAAAGGGAATCCTTATCTCCTTATAAAGGCAATGAATATCAAGCGCCTCCCTACTCGCCTTAAACCTCGCCTATTCCCAAGGGCTATCCAAACGACACGGTTGGATTACCCACACCCGTATTGATGGGAATCCTGCAATAAGGGGACACGATCTCTGCTTTGACAAGACGTGCCAATGAAAACCGCGTCTCGAAACATGGAACGTCCTGGACTAAGGGGTCCTCGGGCGTCCGGCCTGTTATCCATGGGCCAGACTGATGGGCTGTGAAGATACGAAGACCGAAGACTCTCTCCCGTGTCCGGATGGGACTCTCCTTGGCGTGGAAGGCAAGCTAGGCGTCCAAATAGGAAGATTCCTTTCTCTCTGTAACCGACTTTGTACAACCCTAGTCCCCTCCGGTGTCTATATAAACCGGAGGGTTAGTCCATAGAGGCCGATCATATAATCATAGTCATATAGGCTAGACTTCTAGGGTTATAGCCATTACGATCTCGTGGTAGATCAACTCTAGTAACACTCATATTCATCAAGATCAATCAAGCAGGAAGTAGGGTATTACCTCCATAGAGAGGGCCCAAACCTGGGTAAACATTGTGTCCCTTGTCTCCTGTTACCATCGATCCTAGACGCATAGTTCGGGACCCCCTACCCGAGATCTGCCGGTTTTGACACCGACATCGGGTGCTGGAGTTATTTTGACTTCCCCACGAGGTGATATATTTTGTTATGTTTTAAGGTTGATGTTCCCTTGTACTAACAATGCAGCTGAGTATGAAGCCTTACTCCACGGTCTTCAGATGGCTAAAGAGATGAATCTAAGCTGGGTGAGGTGTTTTGGCAACTCAGATTTGGTGCCTCAGCAAGTTTCATGCACTTGGGATTCAAAAGACCCACTCATGGCGGCTTACCGCCGAGAGGTTGATGCTATTGTTGGTCATTTCAAGGCTTATCAAGTGGAACATGTTGATCGCAGGAAAAATGAGGCGGTTGATGCTTTGAGCTGGCTAGGGTCCCAGCATAAGCCGGTACCACCTAATGTTTTCCTTGATATTCTGCATAATCCTTCAGTCAAATTGCCTACGGAGGAAGATCTTGCTATTACTGACCCGAAGGCGCAGTTGGTGGCGGCTCTTCATGCTATTCCTGATTGGACAGTTCCATATTTGGCTTATATGACCCGGGGCAAGTTACCTGGAGATGAAACTTTGGCCAGGCAGATAATCCAACGGTCCAAGTCAATGACTATTGTCAAAGGAGAGTTGCATCGCTGCAGTGTTACACGGGTGTTTCAATGTTGTGTTTCTCCTGAGGAAGGCCGTGAGATTCTGCGAGAGATTCATGAAGGAGATTGTGGTCATCATGCCGGCTCTAAGTCTCTCGTAGCCAAGGCTTTTCGTCATGGATTTTATTGGCTGACGGCTCACGCTGATGCAAAGGATTTGGTCAATAAATGTGATGGTTGTCAGAAATTTTCAAGACGAGCTCATAAGCCGGCTCAAGAATTGAGGATGATTCCAATTACTTGGCCGTTTGCAGTCTGGGGGCTGGATATGGTTGGACCTTTCAAAAGGTCCAAGGATAAAAAGACCCACCTTTTGGTGGCGGTTGACAAATTTACAAAGTGGGTTGAGGCAGAGCCGGTCAGTAAGTGTGACGTGGCGACAGCGGTTCAATTCATCAAAAAGGTGATTTTCTATTTTGGCTATCCCCACAGCATTATAACTGATAATGGCACTAATCTGTCCAAGGGTGCTATGAAACAATTCTGTCAACGAGAGCATATTCGTTTTGATGTATCATCAGTGGCTCACCCCCAGTCCAATGGTCAAGCTGAAAGAGCTAGTCAAGAAATTTTGAGAGGCATCAAGCCCCGGCTTATGGTCCCTTTGCAGAGGACGCCAGGTTGTTGGGTGGAGGAATTGCCCTCAGTGTTATGGAGTATCAATACTACCCCTAACAGATCTGCGGGTTACACACCTTTCTTCATGGTTTACGGAGCAGAGGCGGTTCTCCCTAGTGACATCCGTCACGACTCACCCCGCGTGGCGACTTATGTTGAAGCTGATAATGAAAGAGCACGTCAGGATGATCTTGACTTGTTGGATGAGGAGCGTGACCATGCGGCGGCTCGTTCGGCGATTTATCAGCAAGATCTGCGTCGTTATCATAGCCGCCGGGTTAAAAACAGGACCTTTCAAGAGGGAGATTTGGTGCTATGGCTTATCCAGGATCAAACTGATATGCACAAGCTATCCCCACCTTGGGAAGGGCCCTTTGTGGTCAGCAAAAATTTGAACAACGGGTCGTACTACCTTATCAATGTTCGAGACCACAAGGACTCACGCACATCGGAGGAGGAGACCCGTCGGCCATGGAATATTGCTCATCTTCGGCCTTATTACACCTGAGCCACCGGCTCTTGTGATGTACATACTTTTATCAATGTATGTATTATGTTTAGTATAATAAAGCCGGCATTCCTGATAATTCAGGGCCTCTGTCGTTTCATTTCTGAGAATATGAGTCTTTATTGTCACTTCATACGATCACTTGGGGGATTCGTGCTTATTGAGCATAGCTATGACTACCCTCTTGATCCGGCTTGTACGCCATGATTACAAAATACTTGGGGGCTTCCTGCTCATTGAGCATAGCTATGACTACCCTACTAATCCGACTTATATGCCTAGAATGAAATATTACTTGGGGGCTCCTTATTAATGAACAGAGCTTTGTTGACCCTTGTAATAGGCTTGGACGCCAGGTGTATTCACCAAAAAATCCGGGTTATCCTGCCTTTGTTTGCCTGCCACTCCGACCAGGTAATCCTGGAATGACTCGCCGTACTCTTGACAATCAATCTTATAAAGACCCTGAATTTATCAAAGTTAAAACGACGATTGGTCATGTGAGGTTCGCCTTACGGGTTTGAATTAAGGTTTAACTCAGCGGCTGTGTGGCCCTTGAATAACGCTTGACATTGAGGCTTGGCAGCCTATGAATGCCTTGCTTTTTGTTTTTTATGATTTATATTTGGTTTGAACATTTTTTCAGGTTCATCTTTTGTGCCATGTTGACACATGGTTGAAAACTGATTAGGGCCATGTTGCCTTATGGTTCATATATGAATCTATCCGGAGTTTTATTAATCTGGCCTGGTTTTGGACTTTAAGTCACCAATGTATGATGATTATGTGCTTGGAGTGCTGTGCTCTAAGCTTTTGGATGTTACCCCTTGCTGCATATGGCATTGTAAGCCGGCGGTATGAATAAATTGAACATGGCGTTGTGCTCTCAGTCTTTGGGCTATTACCCTTACTACACGACACATGATAAGCCGGCAGTGTGAACAAATATCACAAGTATGATATTTATTTTGTTGTAGTTATATGAGGTTTTGTTAAACCGGCCCTAGTTATGGTCTATTTAGTCATTAGTGGTTTTTATATGGGGTATTGTGACCCGCCCTATGTTAAACCGCCAGGGCACTTGTTATCTGCTTATTGATGTCTACTACACATCCTTCTTCTTGTAGAGGTTGTTGGGCCTCCAAGTGCAGAGGTTTGTAGGACAGTAGCAAGTTTCCCTCAAGTGGATGACCTAAGGTTTATCAATCCGTGGGAGGTGTAGGATGAACATGGTCTCTCTCAAACAACCCTGCAACCAAATAACAAAGAGTCTCTTGTGTCCCCAACACACCCAATACAATGGTAAATTGTATAGGTGCACTAGTTCGGCGAAGAGATGGTGATGCAAGTGCAATATGGATGGTAGATATAGGTTTTTGTAATCTGAAAATATATACACAGCAAGGTAGCAAGCGATAAAAGTGAGCGTAAATGGTATTGCAATGCTAGGAAACAAGGCCTAGGGTTCATACTTTCACTAGTGCAAGTTCTCTCAACAATAATAACATAATTGGATCATATAACTATCCCTCAACATGCAACAAAGAGTCACTCCAAAGTCACTAATAGCGGAGAACAAACGAAGAGATTATTATAGGGTACGAAACCACCTCAAAGTTATTCTTTCGGATCGATCTATTCAAGAGTCCGTAGTAAAATAACACGAAGCTATTCTTTCTATTCGATCTATCCTAGAGTTCGTACTAGAATAACACCTTAAGACACATATCAACCAAAACCCTAATGTCACCTAGATACTCCAATGTCACCTCAAGTATCCGTGGGTATGATTATACGATATGCATCACACAATCTCAGATTCATCTATTCAAACCAACACAAAGTACTTCAAAGAGTGCCCCAAAGTTTCTATCGGAGAGTCAAGACGAAAACGTGTGCTAACCCCTATGCATAAGTTCACAATGTTACGGAACCCGCAAGTTGATCACCAAAACATACATCAAGTGGATCACGTGAATATCCCATTGTCACCACAGATAAGCACATGCAAGACATACATCAAGTGTTCTCAAATCCTTAAAGACTCAATCCGACAAGATAACTTCAAAGGGAAAACTCAATCCATTACAAGAGAGTAGAGGGGGATAAACATCATAAGATCCAACTATAATAGCAAAGCTCGCGATACATCAACATCGTGCCGAATCAAGAACATGAGAGAGATCAAACACATAGCTACTGGTACATACCCTCAGCCCTGAGGGTGAACTACTCCCTCCTCGTCATGGAGAGAGCCGGGATGATGAAGGTGAGGGATCCCCCCTCCGGCAGGGTGCCGGAACAGGGTCCTGATTGGTTTTTCATGGCTACAGAGGCTTGCGGCGGCGGAACTCCTGATCTAGGTTTCTTTCTGGAGGTTTGGGTATTTATAGGAATTTTTGCGTAGGTCTCACGTCAGGGGGGGTCTCCGAGTCGTCCACGAGATAGGGGGACGCGCCCAGGGGGTAGGGCGCGCCCCCACCCTCGTGGACGGCCCGGGACTCTTCTGGCCCAACTCTTTTACTCCAGGGGCTTCTTTCGGTCCACAAAAAATCATCAAAAATTGGCACGTCAATTGGACTCCGTTTGGTATTCCTTTTCTGTAAAACTCAAAAACAAGGAAAAAACAGAAACTGACACTGGGCTCTAGGTTAATAGGTTAGTCCCAAAAATCATATAAAATAGCATATAAATGCATATAAAACATCCTAGATGGATAATATAATAGCATGGAACAATCAAAAATTATAGATACATTGGAGACGTATCAAGCATCCCCAAGCTTAATTCCTGCTCGTCCTCGAGTAGGTAAATGAGAAAAACAGAATTTTTTACGTGGAATGCTACCTAACATAATTTTCAATGTAATTTTCCTTATTGTGGCATGAATGTTCAGATCCGAAAGATCCAAGACAAAAGTTTAATATTGACATAAAAACGATAATATTTCAAGCATACTAACCAAGCAATTATGTCCTCTCAAAATAACATAGCCAAAGAAAGCTCATCCCTACAAAATCATATAGTTTGGCCATGCTTCATTTTCGTCACACAAAATGCTCCCATCATGCACAACCCCGATGACAAGCCAAGCAATTGTTTCATACTTTAGTATTCTCAAACTTTTTCAACTTTCACGCAATATATGAGCGCGAGCCATGGACATAGCACTATAGGTAGAATAGAATATGATGATGGAGGTTGTGTGGAGAAGACAAAAAAGGAGAAAGTCTCACATCGACGCGGCTAATCAACAGGCTATGGAGATGCCCATCAATTGATGTCAATGCGAGGAGTAGGGATTTCCATGCAACAGATGCAATAGAGCTATAAATGTATGAAAGCTCAACAAAAGAAACTAAGTGGGTGTGCATCCAACTCGCTTGCTCACGAAGACCTAGGGCATTTTGAGGAAGCCCATCATTGGAATATACAAGCCAAGTTCTATAATGAAAAATTCCCACTAGTATATGAAAGTGAAAACATAAGAGACTCTCTATCATGAAGATCGTGGTGCTATTTTGAAGCACAAGTGTGGAAAAAGGGTAGCAACATTGTCCCTTCTCTCTTTTTCTCTCTTTTTTTTGTTGGGCTTCTTTGGCCTTTTTTTTGGGGGGGGGGGCTTCTTTGGCCTCTTTTATTTATTTATTTCATCCAGAGTCTCATCCCGACTTATGGGGGAATCATAGTCTCCATCATCCTTTCCTCACATGGGACAATGCTCTAATAATGAAGATCATCACACTTTTATTTACTTACAACTCAAGAATACAACTCGATACTTAGAACAAAATATGACTCTATGTGAATGCCTCCGGCGGTGTACCGGTATGTGCAATGAATCAAGAGTGACATGTATGAAAAATTATGCATGGTGGCCTTGCCACAAATACGATGTCAACTACATGATCACGCAAGGCAATATGACTATGATGAAGCGTGTCATAATAAACGGAACGGTGGAAAGTTGCATGGCAATATATCTCAGAATGGCTATGGAAATGCCATAATAGGTAGGTATGGTGGCTGTTTTGAGGAAGATATAAGGAGGCTTATGTGTGATAGAGCGTATCGTATCAGGGCGTTTGGATGTACCGGCAAAGTTTGCACCAACTCTCGAGGTGCGAAAGGGCAATGCACGGTACCGAAGAGGCTAGCAATGATGGAAGGGTGGGAGTGCGTATAATCCATGGACTCAACATTAGTCATAAAGAACTCACATACTTATTGCAAAAATCTACAAGTAATCAAACCCAAAGCACTACACGCATGCTCCTAGGGGGGTAGATTGGTAGGAAAAGACCATCGCTCATCGCCGACCGCCACTAATAAGGAAAGCAATCAAAGAACACCTCATGCTTCAAATTTGTCACACAACGGTTACCATACGTGCATGCTACGGGACTCGCAAACCTCAACACAAGTATTTCTCAATTTCACAATTACTCAACTAGCACGACTCTAATATCACCATCTTTATATTCAAAACAATTATCAAGTATCAAACTTCTCATAGTAACTAATGCACTCTATATGAAAGTTTTTATTATACCCATCTTGGATGCCCATCAAATTAGGACTAATTTTATAGCCAAAGCAAATTACCATGCTGTTCTAAAAGACTCTCAAAATAATATAAGTGAAGCAGTAGAGATCAATAATTTCTATAAAATAAAACCACCACCGTGCTCTAAAAAGATATAAGTGAAGCACTTGAGCAAATGACAAACTACTCCAAAAGATATAAGCGATGATCAATGAGTAGTCGAATAATTATGAAACTATGTGAAGACTCTCTAAAATTTAAGAATTTCAGATCTTGGGATAATATTCAAACAGCAAGCAAAACAAAATAAAACAAAATGACGCTCCAAGCAAAACACATATCATGTGGTGAATAAAAATATAGCTCCAAGTAAAGTTACCGATGAACAAAGACGAAAGAGGGGATGCCATCCGGGGAATCCCCAAGCTTAGGCTCTTTGTTGTCCTTGAATATTACCTTGGGGTGCCTTGGGCATCCCCAAGCTTAGGCTCTTACCACTCCTTATTCCATAGTCCATCGAATCTTTACCCAAAACTTGAAAACTTCACAACACAAAACTTAACAGAAAACTCGTAAGCTCCGTTAGTATAAGAAAATAAATTACCACTTAGGTACTGTTGTGAACTCATTCTAAATTCATTTCGGTGTAATATATACTGTATTCCAACTTCTCTATGGCTCCTACCCTCCGATACTACTCATAAATTCATCAAAATAAGCAAACAACACATAGAAAACAGAATCTATCAAAAACAGAATAGTCTGTTGTAATCTGTATCATTCGAATACTTATGTAACTCCAAAAATTCTGAAATAAATTGGTGGACCTGAGGAATTTGTATATTAATCATATTAAAAAAGAATAAACCTAAAAGAACTCTCCAGTAAAAAATGGCAGCTAATCTCGTGAGCGCAAAAGTTTCTGTCTTTTTACAGCAAGATCGCATAGACTTCACCCAAGTCTTCCCAAAGGTTCTACTTGGCACAAACACTAATTAAAACATAAAACCACATATAAAAAGAGGCTAGATGAATTATTTATTACTAAACAGGATCAAAAAGCAAGGAATAAAAATAAAAATTGGGTTGCCTCCCAACAAGCGCTAACGTTTAACGCCCTTAGCTAGGCATGATGATTTCAATGATGCTCACATAAAAGATAAGAATTGAAACATAAAGAGAGCATCATGAAGAATATGACTAGCACATTTAAGTCTAACCCACTTCCTATGCATACGGATTTTGTGAGCAAACAACTTATGGGAACAATAATCGACTAGCATAGGAAGGGGAAACAAGCATAACTTCAAAACTTTAAGCACATAGAAAGGAAACTTGATATTATTGCAATTCCAACAAGCATATATTCCTCCCTCATAATAATTTTCAGTAGAATCATGAATGAATTCAACAATATAACCATCACATAAAGCATTATTCCCATGATGCACAAGCATAGAATTTTTATTACTCTCCACATAAGCAAATTTCTTCTCATCAATAGTAGTGGGAGCAAACTCAAGAAAATAACTATCATGTGAAGCATAATCCAATTGAAAATTAAAATCATGATGACAAGTTTCATGGTTATCTTTATTCTTTATATCATACATGTCATCACAATAATCATCATAAATAGGAGCCATGCTTTCATCATAATAAATTTGCTCATCAAAACTTGGGGGACTAAACATATCATCTTCATCAAACATAGCATCCCCAAGCTTGTGGCTTTGCATATTATTAGCATCATGGATATTCATAGAATTCATACTAACAAAATTGCAATCATGCTCATCATTCAAAAATTTAGTGCCAAACATCTTATAGATTTCTTCTTCTAAATTGGGCACAATTTTCCTTTCCATCATTTTCACGAAAGATATTAAAAAGATGAAGCATATGAGGCACCCTCAATTCCATTTTTTTGTAGTTTTCTTTTATAGACTAAACTAGTGATAAAACAAGAAACTAAAAGATTTGATTGCAAGATCTAAAGATATACCTTGAAGCACTAACCTCCCCGGCAACGACGCCAGAAATTGCTTGATGTCTACTACACAACCTTCTTCTTGTAGACATTGTTGGGCCTCCAAGTGCAGAGGTTTGTAGGACAGTAGGAAATTTCCCTCAAGTGGATGACCTAAGGTTTATCAATCTGTGGGAGGTGTAGGATGAAGATGGTCTATCTCGAACAACCCTACAACCAAATAACAAAGAGTCTCTTGTGTCCCCAAAACACCCAATACAATGGTAAATTGTATAGGTGCACTAGTTCGGCGAAGAGATGGTGATACAAGTGCAATATGGATGGTAGATATAGGTTTTTGTAATCTGAAAATATAAAAACAGCAAGGTAGCAAGCGATAAAAGTGAGCGTAAACGGTATTGCAATGCTAGGAAACAAGGCCTGGGGTTCATACTTTCACTAGTGCAAGTTCTCTCAACAATAATAACATAATTGGATCATATAACTATCCCTCAACATGCAACAAAGAGTCACTCCAAAGTCACTAATAGTGGAGAACACACGAAGAGATTATTGTAGGGTACGAAACCACCTCAAAGTTATTCTTTCGGATTGATCTATTCAAGAGTCCGTAGTAAAATAACATGAAGCTATTCTTTCCGTTCGATCTATCCTAGAATTCGTACTAGAATAACACCTTAAGACACATATCAACCAAAACCCTAATGTCACCTAGATACTCCAATGTCACCTCAAGTATCCGTGGGTATGATTATACGATATGCATCACACAATCTCAGATTCATCTATTCAAACCAACACAAAGTACTTCAAAGAGTGCCCCAAAGTTTCTACCGGAGAGTCAAGACGAAAACGTGTGCCAACCCCTACGCATAAGCTCACAATGTTACAGAAGCCGCAAGTTGATCACCAAAACATACATCAAGTGGATCACATGAATATCTCATTGTCACCACAGATAAGCACATGCAAGACATACATCAAGTGTTCTCAAATCCTTAAAGACTCAATCCGACAAGATAACTTCAAAGGGAAAACTCAATCCATTACAAGAGAGTAGACGGGGAGAAACATCATAAGATCCAACTATAATAGCAAAGCTTGCAATACATCAAGCTGGTGTCGAATCAAGAACAGGAGAGAGAGATCAAACACATAGCTACTTGTACATACCCTCGGCCCCGAGGGTGAACTACTCCCTCCTTGTCATGGAGAGCGCTGGGATGATGAAGATGGCCACCGGTGAGGGATCCCCCCTCCGGCAGGGTGCCGGAACAAGGTCCCGATTGTTTTTTCGTGGCTACAAAGGCTTGCGGCGGTGGAACTCCCGATCTAGGTTTCTTTCTGCAGGTTTGGGTATTTATAGGAATTTTTGGCGTAGGTCTCACGTCAGGGGGGTCTCCGAGTCGTCCCCGAGATAGGGGGGTAGGGCGCGCCCCCACCCTCGTGGACGGCCTGGGACTCTTCTGGTCAAACTCTTTTACTTCGGGGGCTTCTTTTGGTCCATAAAAAATCATAAAAAATTGGCACGTCAATTGGACTCTGTTTGGTATTCCTTTTCTGTAAAACTCAAAAGCAAGGAAGAAAACAGAAACTGGCACTGGGCTCTAGGTTAATAGGTTAGTCCCAAAAATCATATAAAATAGCATATAAATGCATATAGAACATCCTAGATGGATAATATAATAGCATGGAACAATCAAAAATTGTAGATACGTTGGAGACGTATCACTTATGTGCAGGAAAAAATGATAAGCGTGGTCTGCATAAACTGATGATATTGTAAGCATAAGTGGCAGATCTTCAACTGGCGGATCGGCAGTGTTATGCAAATAAACACGCACGATGGCGCGACAAATCAGGGTCATTCAACTAGCCTATTACAAGGCATCATATGGCCGCAAAACAATAGGTTTTTTTAGACACGCAGAAACCGGCTCATGAATTAAGACTTCTAGTCTTGATGGGTCGAAGCCTCCGGGTCATCCTACACTACTTCTTCTTCTCCTTGGTTACCCATTGGCTGGAAGTCAGGCGAAGCCCAGTTGATACCGGTCAAAGCTCTAAACATAGCCTCGCCATCTATAAGACTTGATGGATCAATGTCAGGAGCGAAGGTGTGCTTATGAGTCTGCGGGATGAGATCCACCTCCTGATGAACCGGCGCCTTCACCTTCTTGTTCTCAGCGTCATAAGCCGCCTGATATTGGGATAGATCTATGTCCTCGGCCAGCTTGCTTGCCAATGATCGCATTTCCCTTGCTATCTTTGCAAAATCATCAGCGCTGAATGGAGACCCGTCTTCTTTTACACTAGGACAGCCATTGGACAAATCTTCTGGATCAAGATCTGCTTGCCATGCCTTGGCCCGGCTTAGGGCAGTCATGGCGCCAGCTCTGGCGGCTGATCGCTTTAAATCCTCAATTCTTTGGGGTAGTACTGATAGCTTCGCTAGTGTTTCTTTGATGAGCGAGGGCGGTTGTTTCTTATGAATAGCAGCAGAGATTGACCGTTGAGCACCAATGTATAGCTGCTTTGCCATAGTATAGACAGCCTATCGGAGTAATGGGCCACGGGTAGGCTAACCCGAGACCCAGAACCTTTCAAGACATCGGGGTTGGCTGCGCCCCTCAAGGAACTAAGACGAAGTGCCGCCTTCTGGTGGCCGGCTGGAGGAATAGCCGGCTGCCCGTAGACGGCCGAGTCCCAGAAGCCGGCATCAAGGCAAGCCGACTCCTAGTGGCCCCTAGCAGTCGGCCCGTGGCGCCAACGAAGCCTGCGCCCTCATCAAGAAAGACAAGACAGGGAGTGGCTACAGCGTACCCCATCCCTCCCAAATCCAGGGACGGGCGTGGCCACAGTGCACCATACCTGCGGAGATCTCCGCCCGGCGCGGCACTGTTGCCACTCCACCCCTGACGTCACCACTAGCAGGCGGAGCCCTGCTCCCATGACGGCTTGTCGGTACGGCCCAAGGACGACGGGCCCCACCGATCAGCGAGAGCCCAGAAGACGGCTAGAGCCCCACCAGTCGACCTAAGGGCGGCCGAGTTCCAGCAGGCTGCCAACTCCCCCCTCAGGACCCGTGCGCCATTAACAAAACAAGACGCGGAATGGCTACAGTGATCGCCCGCCAGGCGGCGGGACTGTAGCCAAGCTCCGCCGACCAAGCCTGCATCATTAGCATCACGGCTACAGTGATCAGAAGCCGGCAAGGCCCGCGAGCGGCGGGAGCGGCCTGTCGGCTCCGTACCAGACCAGTCGGCGGGCCCCAGCAGCCAGCGGAGAAGCCAGAGGCCGGAGACACTGACAGCCGGGTCCTACACCCGGGAAGATTACCAATGGACCCCAGGGGGTAGGCCTATATAAACCCTAGGGCACCCATGCAAAGGGTTCCCAACCTGTTAGAACTAGACTCACCATAGAGAAAGGAGGGAGCTAGCCTTGCTTTCTTCCACCTCTAGCAAACAGCTCGAGGAGCACCATTGTACTCACTAGTGCCTTAGTGATCATGCAGAGACCCCGCAGAGCAGGACTAGGGTTGTTATCTCCTAGGAGAGCCCCGAACCTGTGTAAAGTGCGCCGGCGTTCGTGTCTACGCCTTATCCCGCTTCCAGGCACCGGCGACGTTCTACTCGCTCCCACCATGATAAGCCATCCATTGGCATATGTCGCACCCAACCCCCGACATTTGGCGCCCACCGTGGGGCGAGGTGCACCGTCGTCTGGAGACCTGTTCTGGACGGGAACCTTGTTCCTTCCTGGCGAGCGCAGCCAGCCCGGCACGCCAGACGGAGTCTACGCCCACGCGCTGCACGACACGGAGGTCGCCTGCGCGGCGAGCTGCCTCGCTGATCTTGTCGGCGAGGTTCACCTCTCCGACGAGCCCGCGTCTGATGCTGGCACCGATGGTCCCGAGAGCCGCCTCGTCAGCCTCCTCGATCAGCTCCACGTCGCCAGCGAGCCTACTGTAGACTTGGAGTCTGTTGGCTCCACCGACCCGATGCTTGTCGATTCTGACACTGTGTCGCTTGACGTGTTCCCCGCCAATGTGGTAGTCTACGACGAGCCGCTTCCTCGCGCGGAGAGCAGCGAAAGCGCCGTCACAGAGGTGCTTGTCATCGGCCACAGCGAGCACTCCGGCGGAGGTGCTCATGACCCACTCGATGCGGCAATGCAAGACCTGACAGCGCCCATCCCAGAAGACGCCGACGCCGAGATGCTGGAAGCACGCCGCATCCAGCTCGTCGAGAGCGCCAAGAAGCTGACCAACATGAGACGCCTATCAGAGGCCTACCAGCGCGAGATGGACCGCGCTGTGGGTGGCACGCTGGCTCCTGGTGGGCCTAGCCGTATAGGCATGGTCCGGCAACGCGGCGTGGCCATCGCCAGCCTGTTCGGGGCAGATCACCCCGTCTACGCCACGCCCGCGGAAAATATCCGAGCTGCCCAGGCGGCAGCAGAAGAGCTGGACAAGTTCGAGGGCGAAGAGCGTCGCCAGATGGCGGAGCGTGTCCAGCGACTCCTCGACGCGGCTGCTGAGCAGCACAAGGCCGGCTGCCGCACTGAGGCACCCAACCGACAAAACAACAATCTGCCTCCCCGCCGAGATCAAGGCGCGACATCCCGGACGCCGACTGGTGGCGTCCGCGGAAGAAGAGACAAGGAGCCGGCTGCCAGCCGCAGCCGGACTCGCATCACCATCGAGCGCGACCAAGACGGCCGCCCGAGAGAAGTGGAATGACGGGATGACTGTCCGCCTCCTCCCCCTTGTAGGGAAAGGCGCGTCTCCCCGCCACCTGTTGATCACCAGACAGTCGGCAACCGCCTTGGCCGCTGAGAAGGAGTCGGAGAGAATGATGCCCGCCACCGGATCGACCGTCTCCACCGATCCCTGGCGCTAGAAGAAGAAGATGAGCTGGGTCCGCCTTGTTTTGGCCCCCGCATTCGAGATGAGCCCTTCCCCAAAGGGTTCACGCTCCCAAGAGACACGCCCAAATACACCGGCTCTGTGAAGCCGGAGGACTGGCTGGTCGACTACTCCACAGCCGTCAGCATCGCGAACGGCAACAAGAGCGTTGTTGTGAAGTACGTTTCGCTCATGCTCCAGGGCACGGCCCGGACATGGCTGAACAGCCTGAAGCCCCGCAGCATCAACAGCTGGGTTGACTTCACCAAGGCCTTCATCCGCAACTTCACCAGCACGTACAAGCGGCCGCCCAAACCTCGCCAGCTCTCCTTGTGCGTACAAGGCCCCAACGAGTCGACTCGTGACTACCTCGCGTGCTGGGCCAAGCTCCGCAACTCTTGAGAAGGCGTGCACGAGGTGCAGGCCATGGAGTACTTCACCGCCGGGTGCCAAGAGGGCACCCTTCTCAAGCACAGGCTTCTCTATGACGAGCCTGCGACCCTCGACGAGCTGCTAATCATAGTAGACAAATACGCTAGGCCGACTCCTCTATGAAGGCAGAGATCCAAGTTGATGCATCTGGCAAAGTGGCCCCTCAAGCTCCTCGGACCCCGGCTGGCGAGACCAGCAGGCACCAGCAACCAAGCGACAACAAGCGCAAGGCCATGCAGCCAGCTTCCACAAGCCGGCAGGTGGCGACAGTCGAAGACAGCAGCCGGAAGGGTAGCCTCCGTCCAAGCGCCAGAAGGGCGGCAAGCCCAATTGGCTGCCTGGTTTCTCCTATGAGCAGACTCTTGATGCGCCCTGCAAATTTCACAGCGGCGCGAAGCCGTCCAACCACACCACTCGGAAGTGCCATTGGCTCACCAGGATCGCCAAGGGAGACGGCCTTCTGCCTCCTCTGCCTACTGGGCAGCCGCCTCCTCCTCCCCCCAGCAGTCGGCGGTTCGACCAGTCGGAGCCATACAAGATGAGTATCCTGAAGAGCACGGAGCTTATGTCGTGTTCACCAGCGTGGCCGACGATAAGCACAGCAGACGGCAATGGCAGCAAGAAGTGAATGCGGTGGCATCAGAGACCCCCGAGTTCATGCACTGGTCTGAGAAGCCCATCAGCTGGAGCAGAGCCGACCACCCGGAAGTAATGCCCAATCCCGACTCTTACGCCCTGGTTCTGGATGCCACCTTTGCCACAGATAGGCGAGCTGCTCGCTTTTCCCGAGTTTTGATAGATGGCGGCAGCAGCATCAACATCCTGTACAAGGATACCATGGAGAAGTTAGGAATCAAACAAAGGCAGCTTCAGCCCAGCCGAACCGTATTCCATGGCATAGTTCCTGGCCTTTCCTGCTCACCAATCGGCAAGATCCAGATAGACGTCCTCTTTGGAGACAAGGATCACTTCCGCCGAGAGCCAGTCTGGTTTGAGGTGGTGGACCTTGAGAGCCCCTACCATGCACTACTTGGCCGGCCTGCTCTGGCCAAGTTCATGGCGGTCCCCCACTATGCTTACCTCAAGATGAAGATGCCGAGTTCCAAGGGAATTCTGACCATAGCAGGAGATTACAAGAAGTCGTCCGCTTGCGCGGCAGATAGCAGCCGGCTGGCCGAGTCCCTTGTGATTGTAGCCGAGAAGCGACTCCTTGACCGAGTTGTGGCAATGGCATGCAAGCAGCCGGAAATGTCACCCAACCCCAAGGAGTCGGAAGCTGAGGGCTCGTTCAAGCCGGCAAAAGAAACAAAGAAAATACCCTTTGACCCAGAGCACCCGGAGAGGCATGCTGTCATAGGTGCGAACCTTGACAGCAAATAGGAAAGCGAGCTCGTCGATTTCCTCCGTGAGAATCGGGACATCTTTGCATGGTCTCCCAAGGACATGCCGGGTGTTCCGACGGATTTCGCCGAGCACAAGCTACATGTCTGACCTAATGCCAAGCCGGTCAGGCAGCACTTGCGCCGCCTGTCAGAAGAGAAGAGAAGAGTCGTTGGAGAAGAGATAGCCCGGCTTCTAGCAGCCGGCTTCATCATGGAAGTGTTCTTCCCAGAATGGCTAGCCAACCTAGTCCTCGTGCTAAAGAAGAATAAGTAGTGGCGCATGTGCATCAATTATGCCAGCCTCAATAAAGCTTGCCCCAAAGATCCCTTTGCCCTGCCAAGAATCCACCAAGTGATAGACTCCACAGCCGGATGCGAGCTGTTGAGTTTTTTGGACGCATACTCAGGGTATCACCAGATCAAGCTGAACCCGGCCGACAGGCTGAAGACCGCCTTCATCACACCATTTGGAGCCTTCTGCTACTTGACCATGACGTTCGGCTTGAGGAATGTCGGCGCCACATTTCAACGTTGCATGCAGAAGTGCCTCCTCAAGCAACTCGGCAGGAAACGCCACGTTTATGTGGACGATGTTGTGGTGAAGACGGAGAAGCGTGGAACGCTGCTAGAAGACCTCAAGGAGACCTTTGAGAACTTGCGCCGATTTCAAATCAAGCTCAACCCGGAGAAATGCGTCTTTGGAGTACCAGCCGGCCAGCTTCTTGGCTTCCTGGTCTCAGAGCACGGCATAGAGTGCAACCCCGTGAAGATCAAGGCCATCGAGAGGATGGAAGTGCCCACCCGACTGCTCGACGTGCAGAAGTTCACCGGCTGCTTGGCATCCATCAGCCGTTTCATCAGTCGGCTGGGCGAGAAGGCTCTTCCCCTGTACCAGCTCATGAAGAAGACCACTTTTTTCGAGTGGAACGACAAGGCGGACGAAGCTTTTCTCCAGCTCAAGAAGATGTTGACCACTCCGCCCGTCCTGGCGGCTCCGACTGCTAAGGAGCCCATGCTTCTCTATATCGCTCCTACCATTCGGGTGGTCAGCACAGTCATAGTTGTGGAGCGCAAGGAAGGAGGCAAAGCACTACCAGTCCAGAGGCCGGTGTATTACCTGAGTGAAGTGTTGTCCGCCTCCAAGCAGAACTACCCCCACTATCAGAAGATGTGCTACGACATGCATTTTGCCGCCAAGAAGCTGAAGCCATACTTTCAGGAGCACCCGATCACTGTTGTCTGCACTGCTCCGCTTGCCGAGATCATTGGAAGCCGAGATGCTTCGGGCCGAGTGGCCAAATGGGCCATAGATTTGCCCCCCTACACCATCTACTACCAGCCTCACACCGCCATAAAGTCACAAGCGCTGGCCAACTTCCTCGTCGACTGGGCCGAGACCCAGTACCTGCCACCAGTGCCGGACTCCACCCATTGGCGGATGCACTTTGATGGTTCCAAGATGCGCACCGGTTTGGGAGTCGGCATCATCCTCACCTCTCCCAAAGGCGACAAGCTCAGATATGTGCTGCAAATCCATTTTGCCGCCTCCAACAACGTCGCTGAATACGAGGCACTCATTCACGGGCTCCGGCTTGCCAAAGAACTCGGAATTCGCCGGATTCTATGCTATGGTGACTCTGATTTGGTGGTCCAGCAGTCGCCGGGCGACTGGGACGCCAAAGATGCAAACATGGTGAGCTACCGTTTCCTCGTACAGCAACTCAGCAGATACTTTGAAGGGTGCGAGTTTCTCCATGTACCAAGGAATGACAATGAGCAAGCAGATGCCCTGGCACGAATCGGCTCCACCCGTCAAGCAATACCAACCGGCGTCGCCCTACAACGCCTCCTCAAGCCGTCTGTCAAGCCATCGCCAGAGTCAGATTCCATCTTTATGCCGGCTCCTCCTGAAGCGCAGATCGACTGAGACCCCGGCGCACAAGAGAGGCACCCACCCACCCGCCCGGGATCAGAGCCGTCGGGACTGCGCAGGCGGCTCTCGACCAGCAAGCAGTGCCCACCGCCGGCCCGGCCACGCTCGTGCAAGTCAGTCCTTGTCGGGTGGTGGTGCGACATATGCCAACGGGTGGCTTATCATTGGTGGGTGCCATAAGACGTCGCCGGTGCCTGGAACGGGATGAGGCGAAACATGCACGCGGCGGATCTTACCCAGGTTCGGGCTCTCCGAGAGATAACACCCTAGTCCTGCTCTGCGGTCTCCGCATGATCACTAGATCGGTAAAGGTAGCTACAATCGCTCCTAGAGCTGTTGGGTTCAAGGAGAAGAAGAACAAGGCTAGCTCTCACTTCTCTCTTCTCTATGGTGTGTGTGCTATGCTTAGAAGCCAACCCTTTGCATGGGTGCTCCGGGGGGTTTATATAGGCCTACCCCCCGGGGGTACAATGGTAATCCGGCTGGGCACTGGTCCCAGCCGTCAGTGTCTACGCTCGCCGGCTTCTCCGCCGGCTGTTGGGTCCCGCCGACTGGTGGGTCCCGCCGGCTGCCGGCTTCTTGGTCGACAGGCCGGCCCCACCGCCTAGGGTCTTGTCGGCGGCTGCTTACTGTAGCCTCGCCCTTGATGATGAGGGCTTCGTTGAGGTAAGCGTGGCTACAGTGGGCCGCCTCGGGGGCTCTCACTGTAGCCTTACCTCGTCTTGTCTCCTTAATGTGGCACATGCTTCGAGGGAGGGGGTAGCCGGCTTCTGGGGGCCGGCTACGCCCTTGGCCGACTGGGGGAGGCCGGGCCGCCTTCACGCCTCTCTCTGGCTGAAGGGGCCCGCCGCCCGTGGGCCGTACGGGAGTCTGTCGTGGATGACGTTGAGGCTAGCATGGCTACAGTGCCGAGCCGAACGGGAGACGGCCGTCCCGTACGGCCTCCTGTAGCCATGCCCGCCTCGGGCTTCGGGGGTAGTGGGCCGCACTGTGGCCACACCCCGTCTTGTCACCGTTATGTGGGTGTAGCTTTGGTGGTTGTGGTCTCGGCCGGCTTCTTGGAGTCGGCGCTCTTCGAGGCCGGCTTCCTGGAGTCGGCCACCCCGCGGATGTCCTGGGGGGGGGGTTGCTGAGGCTGGGCCGCCTCCCGTGAGTCGGCTTCGGGGCTAGCCGGCCAGGGGAGGTGGTCCAATGCTTGGAGTGCTTGGAGGCCCAAAGGCCTGATAATTTTTCAGAAGAACCAGGGGTAGTCGGTTAGGCTACCCGTGGCCATTTACTCCGACAGTAGTCCCCGAAGCTGATTGGGCTTCGAGGTTGGAGTAGGAGTTGAGAAGCTCGATCAGCTTCCCATCTTGACAAGCCGGCAGCTGGGAGCCGGCTTTGGTTAGGCGTGCCGCCTTGGTTGAAAACTCCGAAGTCGGAGCGGGAGCTCGCCAGTGCGTGCACCGGGCCGCGGGCCGGCCACTTGCCGTCTGCGAACCACGTGGCCCCTCTTGGCCGGAAAGCCTGCCAGCCCACGCGCGCGACGGGATGTCGCCGCAGGGCAGGGGCCCGCCACGTCCACGCCCGGGCCCAGGTGCGGATTGTCTGCATCCCGAAACCGCCCGCACGTCTCTTGCGGCAGTTTCGGCTCGCCTTTAGGGCGCAATAATCGCGAGGCGTGGGGGGAATGGGTGCAGTTAATCCCCACATCTCCCCCCACGTCCGGCCTCCCCGGCCTTGCCTCGCGAAGCTATAAGTAGGGGGAGGTGGAGGGCGGCAGGCCCTCGCACGCTCCTCCTACTTCCACCATCTTCTTCGCTCGCCGTTTCTTGCCACAGCGCCTCGCCGTCGCGCTCTTCCACCACACGTTACTCCGCCGCCGTGCTTGTTTTCGCCATGCCTCCCGCCACGGAGCAGTATGGCGGGGATTGGGACGGCTCCAACGTCCACGAAGATCACGTCGAGTTCCTTCGCAATACGCGGCGGCTGCCCAGCGCGGACAAGGTGGAGGTCCGTCTTGCGCCGGCGAAGGAAATTACGCCGGAGCCGCGGGAGGGCGAGCGGGTGGTCTTCCGCTCGCATTTCTTGCGCGGCATCGGCCTGCCAGTGAGCGCCTTCTTCCGCTCCTGGCTCGATTTCTACCAGCTCCAGCCGCACCACCTCACCCCAAACGCGGTGGTGCTGCTGTCAGCCTTCGTCACCCTGTGCGAGGGCTACCTCGGCGTCCTCCCCACCCTCGAGCTCTGGGGGGAGTTCTTCCAGTCCAAGCTGGGCACGCGCATGCAGGGCGTGCCGGCTCAGACTGGCGCCTTCATCGCGTCGCGGAGGTCGGTCGCCGACAACCCCTTCCCCGTCATCACGCTGATCCAATCGGTGAAGAAGTGGCAAAAGTCGTACTTCTACGTGCGGAACATCGCCCCACGGGGCGACTACATCAACCTGCCGGCTTACGTAGCCGGCCCACCGGCGGGCAGGCGGCCCCAGTGGTCCTTCCGGGCCGTGACTCTGACGCCGGCCGGGTCCGCAGCCGTCGCCCGAGTGCGAGTGATGACCCAGTCGGAGGGCCTGACGGGGCCCGACCTTCTGGCCGCCTTCGTCACGCACCGGCTTCTTCCGCTCCAGAGCCGTCCTCATTTGATCTGTCAGATGAGCGGCCAGCTCGATCCGAGCCGAATGTGCACCAAGGACATGCCGCGCGAGGAGGTCGCCTATATGGTGAACTACCTTGCGAACTGCAAGCTCTCCGAAGAGTGGCAGTTCGGCAAGGAGCCATACAGCCGAGCCAATCCACCGCCCACGGTATGCTCTCATTGTCTCTTCTTTTTCTCTTGACTTTGTTGCCGAGTTCCTCTTGGCCGACTCTAACTTAGTCGGCTTGTTTTTCGACAGAGCCCTCTTCTTCGGCCGGCCGGCGGGTCAGACGCGGAGCGTCGATTCGTCCCCGACCGGACGGAACACGATCTGGAGGACCCCGACTTGGGGGCGGCTGGTATGGACGACAACATCGAGCCGGGTGGTGGCCAAGCCGGCGGCGAAGCAGGCGGCTCCGGGCTTGGAGTCACCTTCGACGACTGGCCGGACGATGATGAGGCCGAAGTCGCCCCGCGCCGCCAGCCGGCATCTGGACGCGGCGCGGGTTCCTCCACTGCACCGCCTGCTCGGGGCGGAGGGCAGAAGCATCGCGCCGCCCAGGGTTTGTTCGGCAGTCGGACGAAGAAACCCAGGGGCGGGGCGACAGCCACCAGGCGGGAGGGGGGGCCGCGAAGGCGGCTCGCTTCCGCAAGACGGTGAAGCAACCGCAGACCGTGTCGGCGTAAGTTCAATTTCTTTGTATACTCTTTTTCTTTCTTTTCTCTGGTGTTTCCTGAACCGTTGTCTTTTTCTCCAACGATCAGAGCTCCGTTGTCGCTTGAGCGGGCGGCTGCCACCTCCATCGTTGAGTCGCCGAGGGGGTCTGGGAGCACCACTCGCCGTGTGGACCCCCGCACCGAGCTTCAGGCGGCGACGAAACGGAACGCGCGGGAAGCGCGGGAGGAGCAAGAGGCGCGGGAGGCGGAGGCACGGAAGGCGGCCGCTGCCCAGGCGGCACGGGAGGAGGAGGCGGCGAAGGTGCTCGCCGACGCCGCAGCCAGGGCCCAGGCGGAGGCTGCAGCTGCAGCGGCGGCGGGGGAGGTCTTGATGGTCACCCCGCTGCGCGTCATGGGGCCTGGGGCCATGGAGCCCTCGCCAGAAGGGGCCAGCGGCGACCAGCCAGGACTTGAGAGGGACGACGACGTCATCGTTCTGGAGAGGGCGCCGGTGCCGACCCCGCCAACTGGGGCGGCTCAAGGCGGCAGGCCTGATCCGCCGCCTGCGCAGTCGGCGGGGGGCGAGCCGGCCGCGAGGACTGAGATGGCGGTCTGGATGCCCCCGAGTCGTCGTGCGGGGAAAGCTGCGTCGGAGCCACAGAAGGCCGTGTCGGAGCTGCAGCCGGCCGTGGGCTCCAGCTCGTCGGCCCAGGATGCGGAGGTGGCCAGCGCTACCTCGGGGTGGACGCCGGGCGGGGGGTCGGCCGTGATGAACGTGGCCGCGCAGGACGTCCGGACCCGACTCCAGGCCCAGGCGACGGCGCTGAGGCAGTTCACCGACGAGTTCCTTGCGACGCGGGCGGCCATCCGGGTTAGTCTTCCAATCTTGCTTCTTCTTGATCTTGATTTCTTTCGTGGGGGCGCGTCAGCACACCCACTGGGTGTAGTCCCCGAGTTCCGAGTCGGCTGCTGAGCAGGCGGCTTGGAACTTCTTAGTGGATTTGTCTTTGCTATTCTTGTTCTTACTTCGATCTTCTGTCTATCTTGCAGGACTATCACAATCTTCGTGCGGCCGCCTTCAACTCCCAGGCTCGGGAGCTGACCCAGAAGACCGCCGACCTTACAGAGAGCCGAGGTACGTGCTTTTTTCTTTATCTCATGTGGGGGCGCGTCAGCGCACCCACTGGGTGTAGTCCCCGAGATTCGGGCCGACTGCTGAGCAGTCGGGTCGGATCTTCCTTGGCGACTTCCTCTTACTGTTCTTTCTTTTTCTGCCGTCTCTGCAGCGGCCAACGCCGGTCTGAGGGCACAGCTGGGGGAGTCGCAGACTGCCCTTCGTGCCAAGGATGCCGAGCTCGCCGCCTTGGTGCAGGAACGCGACCGCCTGGCCAAGAAGTTGGCCGACCAGGAGGAAGGCCACAAGGCGGCTCTGAAGGCGGTGCAGGACCGCGAAGCCGCCCTCCAGGCCGAGTACGAGACGGAGGCGGCTGGCTGGGCTGAGGCCAGGCAGACTCTTTCTGGCTATGGTCAGATCGAAGATCTGGTTGACGGTAAGCCGCCTACCTCTTCGTCCTTTCTTGCCATCTGCCATTTTTGGCTCGTTTTCTGATTTGGTGCTCTTTTCTTCTTCTCTCTTGCACAGAGTATTTCCCTGGCTATTCTACCGCCGCCAACCAGACCATCGAGGCCCACCGTGAGGCGCGGAGGCAAGCTGGCTTCGAGATTTCGCCAACTGCCGGCCGTTCGCTGGAGGACCAACTCTTGGCGATCCAGGCCCGCATCCAGCCGGCGCATCGACTGCTCCGCCGGCTTCAGCGTGCAGAGGCGCAAGTCTTAGCCGCTCTCTGGCCCGGTCAAGTGGTTCCTCGCACCCCAGTCGGACTGCCGACTGGCTGGAGGTGGCAGTCGGCCGCTTCGAGGCTTGGAAGGCCTCGGCGGCTCGCTCCGACACCAGGCTGGCGCTGGAGTTCGTCAAGGCCTCGTATCCCGGCCTGAGCCTGGATCAGCTGGCTACCTGGCGGCAGCAAGCCGACACGGAGCTGGAGCCGACGCGGCCGGCTATCATCCGGCGGGCTTCGGCGATCGCTGACTACACCGACACCAGCGTCTTCGCCCTTGAGGTAGACGACAACGGTGTCGCCCAGCCGGAGGAGTGGTTCGGGCTGAACTCGGCAGACAGTGAAGACTCGGTGGAGGAGATCGACTCCAGCGACGAGGGTGAAGAGGAGGAGGAGGAGGAGGGTGAAGACGCCGAGCCGGCTGGTGGAGCAGCCGACCAGCCTCAGCCTGACTGCACCTCCAGCACTACGTCGCGTGCGAGTGCATCGCCTGCCGCTGGTGGTGGCCAAGCCGAGACCCGCTAGGCGGCCACTCCTTCAGCCGGCGGGACCGTCTCCACCGACCAGCTCGGCCTCCGCACCGCGCCCTAGTCTGCCATCTTTTGTTTTCCTGTCTTGTTACTTTTGGAACAATGTTTGGTTAAGTCTGCACAATTCCACCCACTGGGTGTATTCGAACTTATGTCTGTTGCCGGCCTGTTGGGGGCTTTATGTATATATAACTTATGCATGCATTTGGCCTTTCCTTGTACTTTGCTTTTTATCCTTCCGCTGTTTCCTTTGCCGCCCTCCCTTGGTTGCCGCCTCCCCAGTCCAACAGTTGCTCTGCAATCTGTAGCTGGAGGAGTGCTTGGCCAATTGGGGGGGGAAGTACTCTAGCTTTGCTGGACTAAAGCTAAGTGTTTAGGAAGCCGGCCAGCCGGCTGTTCTGACAGCCGGCAGGCATGTTTGGAGGCCGTCTTTTGCTATATAGGTTCGTTGTTCCTTAGCCATTTTTCGTGTGGGCATCCTTTCTGCCTTGCCTCTTGCTAGTCGGACAGTCGGTTCTTCGAGCTGCGACTTTCAACAAGAGAGGACTCGGGAGCCGGCACACTACTTTTCTGACTTCAGGTAGAACTTTTAATATAGCTCAAGGCGGCCAGTCCCCGGGCCGACTAGTCGAACCCGGTGCCAGACAAGAAATCAAATGTAATAATACATTCATGGATATGACACTTGTCATTCATAAATAAACAAAGGCAATCCCCGAGTACTGTTCGGGGGGCCTATTGGTTTGTACTTAATACAAAAGGGTAGCATGATACATACTGCTTTCAACTGTAAAATCGTCTCAGGAGGTTTGCGTTCCATGGTCGCTCCGACTCCTTGCCGGAGTCGTCTCTCTTGCGTGCTCTTGGTTTTTGTGCGTCGATCAAGTAGTAGGAGTCGTTGCCGAGTGCCTTGCTGACGACGAAGGGGCCTTCCCAAGGGGCCGAGAGCTTGTGCTGGCCGGCTGTTCGCTGGATCAGCCGGAGCACAAGGTCGCCCTCTTGGAAGGATCTTGGCTTGACCTTGCGGTTGTAGTAGCGGCGCAGCCCTTGCTGGTAGATGGCGGACCGGCTGAGTGCTAACAGCCGGCCTTCTTCCAGTAGGTCGACGCCGTCTTCTCTTGCTTCCTTGGCCTCCTCCTCCGTGTACATGGTGATCCGAGGCGAGTCGAACTCGATGTCTGTTGGGATGACAGCCTCGGCACCGTACACGAGGAAAAATGGAGTGAAGCCGGTTGACTTGTTGGGTGTAGTGCGCAGACTCCAGAGGACAGCCGGCAGCTCATCGAGCCAGCAGCCGGCCGATCGCTCCAGTGGTACAACCAGTCGGGGCTTGATGCCGGAGAGGATGAGTCCATTTGCTCGCTCGACCTGGCCGTTTGACTGCGGGTGGGCAACGGACGCTAAGTCCAGTCGGATGCCCTGCGTCGCGCAGAAACGTGCCAGTGCTCCTTTGGCGAAGTTCGTGCCGTTGTCGGTGATGATGCTGTGCGGCACGCCGTACCGAGTAGTGATGTCGGTGATGAATGTCACGGCAGTCGGCCCGTTCAGCTTCTTGATCGGCTTTGCTTCGATCCACTTTGTGAACTTGTCCACAGCGACAAGTAGATGTGTCAAGCCGCCGCGGGCTGTCTTGAAAGGGCCCACCATGTCCAGTCCCCAGACGGCAAAAGGCCAGGTGAGGGGAATGGTCTTGAGTGCAGAAGCCGGCAGGTGTTGCTTGGAACTAAAAACTTGGCATCCTCTGCAGCTCTTGACTATTTCTTTAGCATCCTCCAAGGCAGTCGGCCAGAAGAAACCATGGCGGAAAGCCTTGGCCACAAGTGATCTTGAGGCTGCGTGGTGGCCGCATTCGCCTTGGTGGATGTCCTTGAGGATTGCCACTCCTTTTTCTGGCTCGACACAACGCTGGAAGACTCCAGTGACGCTGCGCTTCACAAGCTCTCTGTTGATTATTGTGTATGCTGCGGCTCGTCGTTGCACTAGTCTTGCTGAGATCTCATCAGCCGGCAGCTCTCTGCTGACTAGGAACTTGAGGATGGGCTGGGCCCATGACGGAGCTGTGACTTCTTCTTCTGTTAATGTAGCCACCATGACTCGGGTGGGTGGGTTGGGTGGCGTGAATTGGAGTCGGCCACCGCTTCTTGTGTCGTTGCAGTCCCCGGGCCGACTGCTGCAGTCCCCGGCCGGGTTCTGAAGTCCCCGGGCCGGGTGCGACTACGGCAGTCCCCGGGCCAGTTGTCGAAGTCCCCGTGCCGCCTGCGGGGTTTCTCCAGTCGGATCCGGCTGTATCTGGCGCAGGCGGTACGAAGATGGAATCCGACTCTGGAGACGGCTTGATGGACGGCTTGAGGAGGCGCTGGAGGGAGACGCCAGTCGGTATGGCTTGTCGGGTGGAGCCGATCCGTGCTAGGGCATCTGCTTGGTCGTTGTCGGCCCTTGGCACGTGAAGGAACTCGCACCCTTCGAAGTATCCGCTGATCTGCTGGACGAGGAATCGATAGCTCGCCATGTTCGCGTCCTTGGCGTCCCAGTCGCCAGACGATTGCTGGACCACCAAGTCTGAGTCGCCGTAGCACAGGATCCGGCGTATGCCGAGTTCTTTGGCTAGCCGGAGCCCATGTACGAGCGCCTCGTACTCGGCCACGTTGTTGGAGGCGGCGAAGTGGATCTGCAGCGTGTACTTGAGCTTGTCGCCTTTGGGAGAGGTGAGGACGATGCCGGCTCCCAAGCCGGTGCGCATCTTGGACCCGTCAAAGTGCATCCGCCAATGGGTAGAGTCGGGAGCCGGCGGTAGGTACTGGGTCTCGGCCCAGTCGACGAGGAAGTCGGCCAATGCTTGCGACTTGATGGCGGTGCGGGGTTGGTAGAAGATTGTGTAGGGCGCCAATGCAATGGCCCATTTAGCCACCCGGCCGGATGCATCCCGGCTGCCTATGATCTCGGCGAGCGGGGCAGTGCACACGACCGTGATGGGGTGCTCTTGGAAGTAGGGCTTCAGTTTCTTGGCAGCGAAGTACACCCCATAGCACATCTTCTGGTAGTGCGGGTAGTTTTGCTTTGAGCTGGATAGCACTTCGCTGAGATAGTACACCGGCCTCTGGACTAGCTGGGCTCGGCCTTCCTCCGGGCGCTGGACCACAACAACAGTGCTGACGACTCGGCTAGTCGCGGCGATGTAGAGGAGCATGGGCTCCTTCTCAGTCGGCGCCGCCAGGACAGGCGGAGTGGTCAGCATTTTCTTCAACTCATGGAAGGCTTGGTCGGCTTGGTCGTTCCACTCGAAGTGAGTGGACTTCTTCATGAGTCGGTACAGGGGGAGAGCCTTCTCTCCTAGTCGGCTGATAAAACGATTCAGGGAGGCTAAGCAGCCAGTGAACTTCTGCACATCTCGCAGTTTGGTGGGAATCTCCATCCTCTCGATGGCCTTGATCTTGACAGGGTTGCATTCGATGCCGCGTTCGGAGACCAGGAAGCCTAGCAGCTGGCCGGCTGGCACTCCGAACACGCACTTCTCGGGGTTGAGCTTGATTTGGAATCGGCGCAAGTTGGCGAATGTTTCTTTCAGGTCTTCCAGCAAGGGTACCGCGCTTCTCTGTCTTCACCACAATGTCGTCTACATAGACGTGGGCATTTCTGCCGAGTTGTTTCAAGAGGCATTTCTGCATGCAACGCTGAAAAGTGGCACCGGCATTCCTCAAGCCGAATGTCATAGTCAGGTAGCAGAAAGCTCCAAAGGGTGTGATGAAGGCAGTCTTCAGGCGGTCAGCTGGGTCCAACTTGATCTGATGGTACCCTGAGTACGCATCCAAAAAACTTAACAGCTCGCATCCGGCTGTGGAGTCTATCACTTGGTCAATCCGTGGCAGAGCAAACGGATCCTTTGGGCAGGCCTTGTTCAGGCTGGTGTAGTCTATACACATACGCCACTTGTTATTCTTCTTCAGAACCAGAACTGGGTTGGCAAGCCATTCTAGAAAGAACACTTCCATGATAAAGCCAGCGGCAAGGAGCCGGGCTATCTCTTCTCCCACAATTCTTCGCTTCTCTTCTGACAGTCGGCAGAGGGGTTGCTTGACCGGCTTCGCGTCAGCTCAGACATGTAATTTGTTCTCGGCGAAATCCTTCGAGACACCCGGCATGTCCTTTGGGGACCATGCAAAAATGTCTCGATTCTCACGGAGGAAGTCGACGAGCTCGCCTTCCTATTTACTGTCCAAGTTCGCCCCAACGACAGCGAACCTCTCCGGGTTCTCCGGGTCCAGAGGTATCTTCTTCGTCTCTTTGGCAGGCTGGAAGGAGCCCCGCGCATCACAATCCTTGGGGTTGGGGGACAGGGCCGGCTGCTTGCCGGCCATGGCCACAACCCGTTCCAACATCTTCTTCTCTTCTGCCACCATGAGGGACTCGGCCAGCCGGCTACTAGCCATGGCGCACTCGATGGACTTCTTGTAATCGCCGGCTACCGTGATGATCCCCTTCGAGCTCGGCATCTTCATCTTCAGGTAGGCGTAGTGGGGCACAGCCATGAACTTGGCCAGAGCAGGTCGGCCAAGCAGAGCATGATAGGGGCTCTCCAAATCCACTACCTCGAACCAGATTGCTTCTCGGCGAAAATGATCTTTGTCTCCGAAGAGAACATCCATTTTAATCTTGCCGATTGGGGAGCAAGACAAGCCGGGGACGATACCATGGAAGACGGTGCGGCTCGGCATGAGCTGCTTCGCTTTGATGTTCAGCTTCTCCATGGTATCGCGGTACAGTATGTTGATACTGCTTCCGCCATCTATCAGGACGCGGGAGAATCGGGCAGCTCGCCTCTCCGTCGCGAGGGTGATATCCAAGACCATGGCATAGGAGCCAGGAGAGGGCATCACCTCTGGGTGGTCGGCCTGGCTCCAGCTGATCTGCTTTTCTGACCAGTGCATGAACTCGGGGGTGCTGGAGGCGACTGCATTAACTTCTTGATGCTGTCGGCGTCGACTGCGCTTGTCGTCGGCTTGACTAGTGAAGACGACGTAGGCGGCGTGCTCTTCGGGGAATTTGTCTTGGATGGCGCCGACTGCCGGCCGAGTCGCCGGCTGCTGGGGGGCTGGAGGCGGCGGGCCGGGAGGCGGAGGCGGCAACATCCCCTCGCCCTTGGTGATGCGGGTGAGCCAATGGCATTTCCAGGTTGTGTGGTTGGACGGCTTCGCGCCGCTGTGGAACTTGCAGGGGCGTCGAGAGCTTGCTCGTAGGAGAAAGACGGCTGCCAAGCCGGCCTGCCACCCTTCTTCTTGGGAGCGGGCCGTTCTTCGGGCTACTCGTCTTCAACTGTGGCCACCTGCCGACTGGTGGAAGTCGGCATGGGGGCCTTGCGCTTGTGATTGTTCTGGTAGGGGCGCCGATTGGGGTCGCCAGCCGGCGTCTTGGGAGCCGAAGCAATCACCTTCCCCGAGGCGTCTACTCGGAGCTCGGTCTTCATCGAGGAGTCGGCCGTGGCGTACTTGTCCGCGATGACCAGCAGCTCGTCAAGGGTAGCCGGCTCGTCGCAGAGGAGTTGGTGCTTGAGGAGGGTGCCCTCTCGGCACCCGGCAGTGAAGTACTCGATGGCCTGGACCTCGTGCACCCCCTCGCAGGAGTTGCGGAGCTCGGCCCACCGCGTGAGGTAGTCGCGGGTCGACTCGTTGGGCCCTTGGACGCAGAGGGAGAGTTGGCGAGGCTTGGGAGGCCGCTTGTAGGTGCTGGTGAAGTTGCGGACGAAGACTTCTGTGAAGTCCAGCCAACTGTTGATGCTGTAGGGCTTGAGGCTATTGAGCCATGTGCGCGCCGTGCCTTGCAGCATGAGGGGGACGTACTTCACGGCGACGCGCCGATTGCCGTTGGCTATGCTGACGGCCGTGGAGTAGTCAATGAGCCAATCTTCCGGCTTTACTGAGCCGTTGTACTTGGGCGTGTCTCTGGGGAGCGAGAACCCTTTGGGGAAGGGCTCGTCGCGGATGCGGGGGCCAAAGCATGGCGGGCCGACATCGTCTTCTTCTTCTAACGCCAAGGATCGAGCAAGGCGGTCGATCCTGTGGCGGGCGTCGTTCTCGCCGACTCCTTCTCGGCGGCCGAGTCGGTCGCCAAGAGTCGGGTGTGTGATAGGCGGCGGAGTGAGGCGTCTTTCTCTTCGAGGCGGGGGAGGAGGCAGATTTCCTTGGTGCTCTACTGCTCGAGGGCGGCCCTCCGCGTTGCGCTCGATGGTGATGCGAGTCCGGCTGCGGCTGGCAGCCGGCTCCTTGTCTTTCTTCTGGCGTGCGCCGCTTGCAGTCGGCGAGCGGGACGTTGCGGCGTGCTCCCGGCGCGGGGGATGACTATCAGCACGGGCGCCGGCTTCGTGCCGTTCTGCAGCCGCGTCGATCAGCTGCTGGATCCGTCTTGTCATGTAGGGGAGCTCATCGGCTCCCAGCCCATTGAGCTCTTCTGCAGCCGCCTGAGCGGCTCGCAGATTCTCGAGCGGGGTGGCGTAGACGGGGCGATCTGCCCCCAGCATGCTGGCGACGGCCGCGCCGCGCTTCTGGACGAAGCCGGCTCGGCTCGGGCCGCTAGGCGGCGGCGTACCGAAGGCGGCGCGGTCGACTTCGCGCTGGTGGGCCTCGGTGAGGCGTCTCATGGAGGCTATCTTCTGGCCCTCCGCGATGAGGGCGAGGCGGCGTGCCTCCAGGGTCTCGGCGTCGGCATCGGCCGGGATGGGGACGGAGAGGTCGTGCATCGCCGCTTGCAGGGCGTCGTGGGCGTTCTCGCCCGAGTTGGCGACGTGGCTGATGACCAGCACTTCGGTGACAGCGCTGCTGCCGCTGTCAGCTCGAGGGAGGGGATCGTCGAAGACCACCACGTCGGAGGGGTAGGCGTCAAGCGATGCTGTGTCGGAGTCGACAAGCATCGGGTCGGTGGAGCCGACCGACTCCACATCTGCAGCAGGCTCGCTGGAGACGTGAAGCTGGTCGAGGAGGCTAACGAGGCGGCTCTCGGGGTAGTCTGTGCCTGCGTCGGACGCAGGCTCGTCGGAGATGCGAGTCTCGCCGAGCAGATCGGCGAGGCAGCTCGCTGCGCAGGCGTCGTCGACGCCTTGCAGCGCGTCGAGGCAAACGCCATCGGGCGCAGCAGGCTGGCTGCGCTCGCGGGGGAGGAAGAGGGTTCCCGTCCAGAACAGGTCTCCGGACGACGGTGCACCTGGCCCCACGGTGGGCGCCAAATGTCGGGTGGTTGGTGCGACATATGCCAACGGGTGGCTTATCATTGTGGGTGCCAATAAGACATCGCCGGTGCCTGGAAACGGGATGAGGCGAAGACATGCACGCCGGCGGATCTTACCCAGGTTCGGGGCTCTCCGAGGAGATAACACCCCTAGTCCTGCTCTGCGGGGTCTCTGCATGATCACTAGATCAGGTAAAGTAGCTACAATCGCTCCTAGAGCTGTTGGGTTCAAGGGAGAAGAAGAACAAGGCTAGCTCTTGCTTCTCTCTATCTCTGTGGTGTGTGTGCTGTGTTCAGAAGCCAACCCTTTGCATGGGTGCTCCGGGGGGTTTATATAGGCCTACCCCCCGGGGGTACAATGGTAATCCGGCTGGGCACTGGTCCCAGCCGTCAGTGTCTACGCTCGCCGGCTTCTCCGCCGGCTGCTGGGTGCCGCCGACTGGTGGGTCCCGCCGGCTGCCGGTTTCTTGGTCGACAGGCCGGCCCCACCGCCTAGAGTCTTGTCGGCGGCTGTTTACTGTAGCCTCGCCCTTGATGATGAGGGCTTCATTGAGGTAAGCGTGGCTACAGTGGGCCGCCTCGGGGGCTCTCACTGTAGCCATACCTCGTCTTGTCTCCTTAATGTGGCACACGCTTCGAGGGAGGGGGTAGCCGGCTTCTGGGGGCCGGCTACGCCCTTGGCCGACTGGGGGAGGCCGAGCCGCCTTCTCGCCTCTCTCTGGCTGAAGGGGCCCACCGCCCGTGGGCCGTACGGGAGTCTGTCGTGGATGACGTTGAGGCCAGCATGGCTACAGTGCCGAGCCGAACGGGAGACGGCCGTCCCGTACGGCCTCCTGTAGCCATGCCCGCCTCGGGCTTCGGGGGTAGTGGGCCGCACTGTGGCCACACCCCGTCTTGTCACCGTTATGTGGGTGTAGCTTTGGTGGTTGTGGTCTCGGCCGACTTCTTGGAGTCGGCGCTCTTCGAGGCCGGCTTCCTGGAGTCGGCCACCCCGCGGATGTCCTGGGGGGGATTGCTGAGGCTGGGCCGCCTCCCGTGAGTCGGCTTCGGGGCTAGCCGGCCAGGGGAGGTGGCCCAATGCTTGGAGTGCTTGGAGGCCCAAAGGCCTGATAATTTTTCAGAAGAACCAGGGGTAGTCGGTTAGGCTACCCGTGGCCATTTACTCCGACAGTCCTAGCAGTCGAAGAAATTGCAGCACCTTCATGGGCCCAGCCCATCCTCAACTTCTTGGTAAACAAAGAGCTGCCGACTAATGAGATCTCGACCCGGCAAGTGCAACGCCGGGCAGCAGCATACACCATAGTCAACAGAGAGCTTGTGAGGCGCAGTGTCACTGGTGTCTACCAGCGCTGTGTAGAGCCGGAGCAAGGCCAAGCAATCCTCAAAGACATCCATCAAGGCGAGTGTGGTCACCACGCGGCTTCAAGAGCACTCGTCGCCAAAGCTTTCCGCCATGGTTTTTTCTGGCCGACTGCTCTAGAAGACGCCAAAGACTTGGTCCAGAAATGCAAAGGGTGCTAGAAGTTCCGTTCCAAGCCACATCAGCCGGCTTCCGCACTCAAGACTATTCCCATTGCCTGGCCCTTTGCTGTCTGGGGCCTGGACATGGTGGGACCATTCAAAACAGCGCGAGGTGGCTTGACTCATCTGCTTGTCGCGGTGGACAAGTTCACCAAGTGGATAGAAGCAAAACCAACCAAGAAGCTGAATGGTCCGACTGCTGTGACTTTCATCTCCGACATCACCATCCGGTATGGCATACCACACAGCATCATCACCGACAATGGCACGAACTTTGCCAAAGGTGCCTTGGCCCGTTTCTGCGCGACGTAGGGCATCCGACTGGACTTAGCGTCCGTTGCTCATCCGCAATCAAACGGCCAAGTAGAGCGAGAAAATGGCCTCATCTTGTCTGGCATCAAGCCCCAACTGATCGAGCCTCTGGAGCGCTCGGCTGGCTGTTGGCTCGATGAGCTGCTGGCCGTCCTCTGGAGCCTGCGCACAACTCCAAACAAATCAACCGGCTTCACGCCTTTCTCCCTCATCTACGGTGCCGAAGACGTCATCCCAATGGACATAGAATTTGACTCCCCTCGAGTCACCATGTACACCGAAGAGGAGGCAGAAGAAGAACGTCAAGACGGCGTCGATCTGCTGGAAGAGGGCCGGCTATTGGCACTCAGCCGGTCCAGCATCTACCAACAGAGCCTGCGCCGATACTACAACCGGAAGGTCAAGCCGAGATCTTTCCAAGAGGGAGACCTTGTGCTCCGGCTGATCCAGCGAACAGCCGGCCAGCACAAGCTCTCAGCGCCTTGGGAAGGCCCCTTCATCATCAGCAAAGTGTTGGGCAACGACTCCTACTACCTGATCGACGCCCAGAAGCCTCGAGCGCGCAAGAGGGACGACTCCAGCAAGGAGACAGAGCGGCCATGGAATGCAAATCTCCTCCGAAGATTTTACAGTTGATGCAATATGTACCACGCTACCTTTTGTATTAAAGTACGAAGACCCCGGGTCCCCCGAGAAGAGCTCGGGGACTGCCCCATTTTATCCATACGATAAGAATTATGCCTATGAATGTGTCATTTTCTTTATGCCGCTTGGCACCGGGTCCGACTAGTCGGCCCGGGGACTTGCCGCCTTGCACTATGAAATGCTTCCTGTTGCCGGACAAGTAATGTGTTGGCACTTAAGCCGCCTCCTGCCAAAAGGCGCAGCTCGCAGAGCGACTGTCTGGTGGGCAGGAGTAAGGCAGAAAGGGTGCCCACATGAAAAATGGCTAAGGACCCAAAACATGTGCATAGTTCAAGCTGGCTTCCCGCCTCTACGACCGGCTGTTGAGCAGCCGGCCGGCCGGCTTCTACTTAACTTGCTAAAGAACTCTAAAACGGCTAAGTACTTGCCTCCCCGGAAGTAGCTAAGTACTTGACCCAGCCACAGTCCGCAGAGCCGCTATTCGGCTGGCAAGACGGCAACCAAGGGAAGGCGGCAAAGGAAAAAGCCAAAGAGCAGCAAGAAAGAAAAGATAGAACTCGGAAAAATATTTTACATAGCAAAAGGCCCTTGGCCGACATTCAGCGGAAGTTTGAGATACACCCCGCGGGTGGAATTGTGCAAAATTAACAAGTTCGTCGAGACTGATAGGCAGGTAAAGCAAAAGATAAACTAGCGGCCTAAGGGGCGGCAGACGGGTTCGGGGGATCGGAGGAGTCGGTGGCGCCGGTTGGTGGAGCGGCCGGCTGGTCAGTCTCTGCTTCGTCGCCTCCAGTGGTAGCTGGCTCGCTTAGGCGTGGCTCGTTGCTGGAGGCGCGGTCGAGCTGAGGCTGGCCGTCCGCTCCGACCTCTGGCGCCTCCTCTTCGCCTTCCTCCTCCGCCTCGCCTTCTTCCTCGCCGCTGGAGTCGATCACCTCGGCCAAGTCCTCGCCGTCCTCCGGGTTCAGCCCAAACCATTCTGGTGGCGCCTCGGCGCCGTTCTCAACCCACTCCAGGACGAAGACGCTGGTGTCGGTGTACTCGGCGATAGCCGCCGCGCGCTTGACGAGGTCATCTTCCACGACCGCCAACTCCGCCTGAGCTTCCAGCCGGAACATGGCCAACTGGGCTAGACTTAGCCCAGGGTACCACGCCTTGACGAATTCCAAGGCCCGGCGCGCTCCAGCCCGGGCCGAGGAGCCCTTCCAGGCCTCAAGACGGCCGGCCGCCACCTCCAGCCAATCAGCAGTCCGACTGGGAGTGTGCGGTGCCGGCATGTCCGGCCACAGGGCGGCGATTGCCTAGGCACCGGCACGCTGAAGACGGTGCAGCATCCCGTGAGCCGGCCGAAGACGGCCTCGATGCTCAGGATCTGCTCGCTGAGGGTTCAGGGCGCGTCGGCAGCGATCTGTGCGCCGTCCGCCCTCCGTCCTTCACGATTAGCTTCAATGGCCTGATTGGCGGCGTCCGAGTGACCAGGGAAGAAGTCTGTCAAGACAGAAAGCAAAGAGCCAAAGTTAGAGACAAGAGGCCGGCTCGACCAGCAGCCGGCAACTCAAAGAAGGAAAAAGAGGGAAGCTCACCATCGACTATGTCCTCGATCTCGTGAAAGCCGGAAGTCAGCATCACCTCCTTGTCAGTCCAGGCGGAGCGTTCGGTCATGAACTCAGCAAGGAGGACGGTCTCCTTGTCCTCCGCCTCCTTCTGGGCCTTCTTGAGAAGCTCCGATTGTTCCGCCAGTTGCGCGACAGGCCGGTCACGCTCTTCAGCCAGCTTGTCGCACTCCTCCTCCTTAGCGCGCAACGCGGTGTTGGCTTCGCCCAGCTGCTGCTGCAAGGCGGCGTTGGCCTCTGCAGAAGAAAAGAAGAAGGGAAAGGTGTCAGTTACCAACAGAGAAGAGGCAAAGTCACCGGGGAGATCCGGCCCGACTGCTCAGCAGTCGGCCCGAATCTCGGGGACTACAGCCCGCAGGTGCACCAGCGCGCCCCCACGGAGAAAGGAGTCATCAAATCAACAGAAAGAAGAGCAGTTGCCGGGGATATCCGGCCCGACTGCTCAGCAGTCGGCCCAGATCTCGGGGACTACAGCCCGCGGGTGCGCCAGTGCGCCCCCGCAGAGAAAGAAGAAGACTTACTTCGCTCTCCGACAAGTCGGCAGCGCGTTGATCTAGCTCCTGGACCTTGGAGTTGAAGGCGGCAGCATGAAGGTTATGATAATCCTGCAGCAAGGATATCAGCACTCAGAGCCTGCTAATTAAAAGTTCTGAGCTGCTTGCTCAGCAGCCGGCCCGAAACTCGGGGACTACACCCAGTGGGTGCGCTGACGTGCCCCCACGAAGCAATACAAGAATTCAAAATGAAGAACCAAGAAGCGTACCCAGATGGCCTCTTGTGATGCCAGGAACGTCTTGTTGCAGTGCTTGATGGCATCAGCCTCGGCGCGGAGTTTGGCTTGAACATCCAGGATAGCCTTGTTCAGAGGGCCCGTCCCGCCTCCCCACACCCACCCAGTGGGCGCGGCGCTGGTCGCCTCAGTGTCCAGGATCGAGGAGCTCGCGGCACCGAACTCCAGTGGGTGTGGCGCCGAAGCCGCCTTCGCAAGACGGCGGCGCGTCGGTGTGCCGACCTCAGGAGTCGGGCCCGGCACCACCTCATTTCCGGTTGGCGGCACCGGCGGGTCCGCCGGCTGCTCGCCTTGTGCGCTCCCTGACGGCGATGGAGGAGGCACGATCACGTCCGGTATGGCAACGTCGCCGCCGTCCCTCTCCTTGATCGGGTGCTCGTCGCCGACTTCCCCAGTCTGCGCCACGAACTCCGGAGGTGGCGGCGCAGAGTTCAGGGGAGTGATGAATATCGCCGACTGGCGGTGCGCAGCCTCCTCAGCCTACTTCTTCGCCGCATCGGCTGCCTCGGCCTCCGCCAGTTTCTTCAGGGCGGCGGCCTCCTCCTTCTCTGCTTCCGCCTTCTCCAGGCGGGCGACTTCCTGCTCCTCGCGCGCTTCCTGCGTGTTCCGCTCCCTCACCTCTCGGAGGTCAGCGGCCGGGTCGATCCGCCAAGTGGTGGTGGAAGTCTCCGCCGACCCCACGATGGAGGTGGCGGCCGATTTCTCGAGAGAGAGCGGAGCCCTAGATCAAGGGAAACAAGTAAAGAAATTCAGACAGAGTCAACAAGGAAAAAAACGAAGGCGCAAGGGGAAGGCAGTACTTACGCAGAAACCAGCTGCGGCTCCTTCACCGCCTTGCGGAAGCGGATGGCCTTCGCGGCCGCTTCATCCCGCTTGGTCGCTGCGGCCGAGCCCTTGGGCTTCTTCGGCCGGCTGCCGAACAAGATCGGCGCGGCCCTGCGCTTCTTCGCGCCACCTTGGGTGTCCGGCGCAGCAGACGAGCTCGCGCCAGGCTGGCCGGCCCCTGGCTGGTGGCGCGGGGCGACTTCCCCCGCATCATCGTCGGGCCAGTCCTCGAGGCTGGCTCTGAGCCTCGAGGCGCCTGCTTCACCGCCTCCTCCCTCGGCGTCATCCTCCAAGGCCGCTGCCCCCAAGTCGGGGTCGTCGACGTCACTCTCCGCTCGGTCGGGGAGGAATTGGCGCTCCGGCCCCGCGGCGCCGGCTGCCGGCTGGAGGAGGGGGCTCTGTTCAAAGGCCAATTGGTCAGGTTGGACAGGACGAACTCGGCAACAAAAAGGATAGAGAAAAAGAAGGATAACTTACCATAGGCGGGGGGTCGGCGCGTGAATACGACTCCTTGCCAAACCGCCACTCCTCCGTGAGCTCGCAGTTCGCAAGATAGTTCACCATGTGAGCTACCTCGGCGCGAAGCATCTCCTTGGTGCACAGCCGGCTTGGGTCCCGATGCCCGCTCATCTGGCAGATCATGTGAGGGCGGCTCTGGAGCGGGAGCACTCGGCGCGCCACGAAGGCGGACAGCAAGTCGGGCCCGGTCAGGCCCTCAGACTGTGTCAACACTCGGAGCCACGCGATGGCGGCCACTCCAGAGGGCGACAGCGTCTTGGCCCAGTACGACCAGTTGGGCCGCCTTCTAGCCGGCGGGCCGGCTTCGTAAACCGGCAAATTGACCCACTCGCCCTCTGGGAAGACACTCTTCACATAGAAGTACGACCGCTGCCACATCTTCACCGACTTGATCAGCGGGATGAGAGGGAACGGATTTTCGGCCGCCGGCCTCCGCACCACAATGAACGCGCCGCACTGAGCCGGCACGCCCACGACGAGGGTGCCGAGCTTGATGTAGAAGAACTCCCCCCAAAGCTCGATGGTGGGGAGGACGCCGAGGAAGCCTTCGCACAAGGTGACGAAGGCGGACAGCAGCACCACCGTGTTTGGGGTGAGGTGGTGCGGCTGAAGACCGTAGAACTCGAGGAAGGACCGGAAGAAGCTGCTCACCGGCAGGCCGAGGCCACGCAGGCAGTGCGAGCGGAAGATGACCCGCTCGCCCTCGTCCGGCGCCGACGAGATCTCCCTCTTTGGCGCAAGGCGGACCTTCACGTAATCTTTGCCGGGCAGCCGCCGCGTCTGGCGGAGGAAGTCGATGTGGTCATCGTGAACTTCGGAGCCATCCCATGCTCCGGAGCGCGCCATGGGGGGCGTGGGATTGGAGGATGAGCTCATCGGAGACGAACCACCACAGCGCTCAGCGTGGCTTGGAGGTGCTACGGCAAGAGGAAGACGAAGGAGGAAAGAATGGGGAGGAGGGACGCGGGTGCTCCGCCGCTCCCCCTCCCCCCCCTACTTATAGGCCTACGGGCTGCGAAGCCGAGGGGGCGATCGTGGGATTTACTGCGCCCACGACCCCACGCCCCCACGTTTATCACGCGAGTTACTGCGCGCAGTAACTCTGTGGGAAACTCAACCACCCACCTTGGCCGCAGCGGATCCGCTCGCGTGCGAGGCGTGGTAGTGGCGGGCCCCGCCAGCAGGCATGTCCCATCGCGAGCGTGGGTTGGCAGACTGGCCCGACCGTTCGGCGCCACGTGACGTGCCCACGACGGGCGGCGGCCTGGAGGCTTAGCTAGCACGCCACTCGGTTCCCGCCGACTCGTTCGAAGTTTGGATAAGTCGGGCCGGACAAGGTCGACTCCCGTCAGTCAGCTCGGCAGAGGTCGGACAAAGCTCCACCTCAAGCACTCGGAGAAAGAAACTGCTGAGGCTCCTCGGCTGCTCAGCCGCGGCGCCTCACCAGCTTCGGGGACTACTGTCGGAGTAATGAGCCACGGGTAGGCTAACCCGAGACCCAGAACCTTTCAGGACATCGGGGCTGATTGCGCCCCTCAAGGAACTAAGACGAAGTGCCGCCTTCTGGTGGCCGGCTGGAGGAATAGTCGGCTGCCCATAGACGGCCAAGTCCCAGAAGCCGGCATCAAGGCAAGCCGACTCCTAGTGGCCCCTAGCAGTCGGCCCGTGGCGCCAACGAAGCCTGCGCCCTCATCAAGAAAGACAAGACAGGGAGTGGCTACAGCGTAGCCCATCCCTCCCAAATCCAGGGACGGGCGTGGCCACAGTGCGATGTACCTGCGGAGATCTCCGCCCGGCGCGACACTGTTGCCACTCCACCCCTGACGTCACCACTAGCAGGCGGAGCCCTGCTCCCACGACGGCTTGTCGGTACGGCCCAAGGACGACGGGCCCCACCGATCAGCGAGAGCCCGGAAGACGGCTAGAGCCCCACCAATCGGACCCGAGGGAGGTCGTCCCCCAGCAGTCGGCCCGCCCCTTCCTTGGGGCCCACTCGCCGTTAACCAGACGAGACGCAGAGTGGTTACAGTAATCGCCCGCCAGGCGGCGGAGCTGTAGCCACGCTCCCCTGACCAAGCCTGCGTCATTAGCATCACGGCTACAGTGATTAGCAGCCGACCAGACCCGTGAGTGACGGAGGCGGGCTGTCGGCCCCGTACCAGACCAGTCGGCGGGGCCCACCAGGCGGCGGGCCCCAGTAGTCGGCGAAGAGGCCGGCAACCAGAGAGACTGATAGCCGGGTCCTACACCCGGCCGGATTACTATTGTACCCCTAGGGGGTAGGCCTATATAAACCCCCCAGGGCACCCATGCAAAGGGTTCCCAACCTGTTAGAACTAGACCCGCCCATAGAGAAAGGAGAGAGCTAGCCTTGCTCTCTTCCACCTCTAGCAAACAGCTCAAGGAGTACCATTGTACCACTTGTGCCTTAGTGATCATGCGGAGACCCCGCAGAGAAGGACTAGGGGTGTTATCTCCTAGGAGAGCCCCGAACCTGGGTAAAGTGCGCCGGCGTTGGTGTCTACGCCTAATCCCGCTTCCAGGCACCGGCGACGTTCTACTCGCTGCCACCATGATAAGCCATCTATTGGCATATGTCGCACCCAACCCCCGACACAGCCTTAAGTTTGATGCGCATGTCTGAACCCAGCTTGGCGCTTCGGGACCCTACATCAGTAAAATTATTGGTAAACCAGCAGATGATTATGATATGCTGCTGGTGTAAAGGAGATTATTTTTTGCTACTTACCGAAGATGGCCGACGTCATGTTGTTGATTTGATGCTTTAAACCGGACAACTCATCAGTTGCTGGTTTAAGGGATGCTTTGGCATCCTTTGCTCTTTTTAATAGCGCTGCCCTCTCGGTCTCCTAGACGAGTTTATCAGTAATGAAGTTTTGTTTCAACTGCTCAATGTTTTCCAATGCAGTCTTCAGTTCTGATTTGGCTTTTGAAGTCTCAGATTGTTGGGTTTCAATCTTGATCCTCAGATCATTTATGGGATTCCTTCATGCTTAATTCAGCCTGCAACATGAATAAGATATGGAGTATTATGATCATATTATTTGAAGTCCCAAGCACAATACAAGTAGTTTACTTAGCACTTGGGGGCTAATGCATATTGCTCTTTTCTGAAGACAATTCTATGATGACCCGGCTACACTACTATGACTATAGCCCACTCATGGGGGCTACACAGCTGGATTTTATTTAAAGCCATGGTGATAAGTCCTGGCTTATTCATGCTAATTAAACCGGCCCTTGGGGTCTACAGGTGCAAAGTTGATCACTGTTATTGGAAGTCCCGGCTTAACTTGATTGTTTAAGCCGACCCTTAGGGGCTACTAGCTTTGATCTTGATATGTTTATGGATATCTAAAAGTCTACAGCATATTTAATTCTATCATATTCTGTAGACTTGGTGGCTGATAGAGGTGTATTTATATAAAGAGGATTGTGCTGGATTACCTCAAAGCGTTCCTTCATCAGGTTGACCAAGTCGGCTTCGAAGTCACGGCTGGTGTGAAGGCGGTTTAAATAACCAGAGTGAATGTCTTGAGCACTAAATTGAGCATAGCCTTCTAATCCACTTTCCATTTGCCCTTGTCAACAGCAGAGAACTCCTCTTTTGCGCTGTGTTTGGATAGGGCAATGGGGTTGCTTGGGGCTGTATAAGTTGTGCCACTAATCATTATATCTTCAGTCTCTTGAGCTGGTTGAGCAGGACTGGGTGGCTTCGCTGGTTCCGTATCAACATTTATGGGATCCGTGGTGATTGGGTGTTTTGGTGGCAGGTCATCCATAGCAGTTTTTGAAGCTCGATGCAAAGTCTCGGATGTGGCATGCCTCTCTGGTTCAACAGTCTTGGGCTCTTTAGCCGATTTATCAATTTTCTACTTCTTACTGGGCTTTGCCATAGCGCTGAACAGGAAGTACAAGTCAAAGTTAATATGACAGTTAAATGCATGATTCAAAGTGGGTAGTCTTAAACATTCTTACCAGGCACGGTCTTAAAGACTGGGATTTGAGTTCCCATTGAGTCACCGGAGGAGGAGTGAGATGTTCCCTGATAATTTGAGTCGGAAGGGTTAAGAGGTTGACGAAAAATATACGCCTTGGGGTAAGCTAACTAAGAAATTTGTGAAACTTCGGCATGACGTTTGCGAGGAACAGGTGTGTTGGGTAAGCCGGAGGATAAAACCCCACCGCTGCTATTCCGGGTCATGCGGCGAGCTTCATGCTGTTGTTTCTTCAAAATAAAGTTGGGATCCAAGTAAGCTAAAGGGTGAGAAAATATTACTTTCCGGCTTGCTTGTCGAGTTTTCTGTATTGGCAGAGGTTCTGAGCCGGAGGAAAGAGTAATAACCTCTTCATCATCTCCACGGCAGGCCTCCGCATCATCCTGATAATGGTCATTGTCAATAAGGTGTACAAAAAATGAGCCAAGGGAATCAAGTTCTACCTCCGACTCATCATCATCATCATTTTCATCCAAGTTGAATAACTCGGCGGGATTGGTCTTCTTCTTGGCAGGTTTTTTGGTCGCCTTGCTCTTTGTCCGGGTCTTCTTGACCGGCTTATCTAATTTCCTCTTCCACAAAGGAGAATTGGCCTGCACAAATAAAGTGGGATATGAGAAGACAGTTTAAATAAAAGACAGTGCTTAAACCGGAAATAGCTTCAAAGCTTACAGCTGGCGGTTGGTTGAGAACGCAGAAAGGATTTAGTCCAACTTTGTTGCAGTCTTCCAGACTCTCGTTCAATAGAGATTTGGTCATATTATTGATGTCTTCTTCAGTTATTTCTGTCTGGCAGTTGCGAAGTGGATCTTTCAAGTCGCCAGTATATTCACACATTAAACCGGGTCGGCGGCTTAGGGGCAATATCCTCCATGAAACCCAGCACCAGACAAGGTCGATGCCGGTTAAACTGTTAGCCATGAAGGCTCTAATTTTTGAAAAAATTCGCGCATATTTGGCCCGTTCCTTTGTGCTGATGTGGTCTGGAAGAGGATGCATGTTGCTAAGCCGGCTGGCGCGATAACCCGGCAGAGGATTTTCTCCTTCTAGAGAAGTGTCTTTGCAATAAAACCAGGTTTGGTTCCAGTCTTTGGGATGACTGGGCAGAGTGTCGGCTAGGAAGGTCGCTTCTTTCCGTCACTGTATAGAGATGCCGCCTAACTCTAGGTTGGGCCCGTCTGTGAACTTGTTTTGCCGGTTTAAATAGTAAAATTCCCTGAATAGCTCTACGGTGGGCTCCTGTTGAAGGTACACCTCGCAGAATACTAGAAAATTTCATATGTTTGAAACGGAATTTGGTCCAATATCTTGTGGATGGAGCTTGAAAAAATGCAACACATCGCGAAAGAACTTTGAGCCGGGAGGGCTGAAGCCCCGAAGCATATGATCAGTGAAGACAATTACTTCACCATCTTTGGGCTCAGGAGGGGTTTCTGTGCCTGGCACCCTCCAATGGATGACATCTTTTTTGGCTAGGACGCCTGTTTGAACATACTCGTTCAAATCTTCCTCGGTGACCCGGGAAATGACCCAGTTGCAGGCAGTGACAGTTTTGCCCATTCTAAAATTGAAGGCCTAAAAGAAAAAAATGTTACCGGTTTAAGATTATGCTATTAAGCCGGACCATTGATTCAAAAGTAAAGTGCTATAACGGCTGACGTGTTAAGCCGGAAGATGAACATTGAAGTACGCGGATATTCATATTGGCGGCTTAAAAGGGGACTAATGATACCCGCCGGGTTAAGGATTATGCTGTTAAACCGGCCAGAGGTTAGAAGCCAGAGCGAAATTAGGAGGATGAATAAGCAAACATGGTTAAACCGGAGAATGTCACCGGGTTATACAGGTTAGGAAGTACATGGTGGCGGCTTGAAACGGGACTTAATGTTATATGGCAGATCACGGTTTATGATATAAGCCGCCATGGCAGTTATGATACTTCAAATTTATCAGTGAAAATTTTGCTAAGTGATGGACAAATAGATTTCACAGACTGGAGCTATAATTTTGGATCTACAGCAGTTCAGAAAAGGCAGTATTCTAAACCTAAGGTGGTGGCGGCAGAAAGGTTTGTGTGCTCCGATGAGATGTTCTATGGAGAGAAGGTATTCTGATGTTAAAAATGAATGCTAAACTGCTACCGCACAAGTTTCATACCATGTTCAGATCAAAAGCTACTCGAGCTAAAGGAGAAAACGAAGAACGGCGAAGAACACCGATGAACAAAGCAAACCCTAATGCAGATCTGAGGCATAAGGAGATGAATACTTACGGATGCAGATGGACTACGGTGGAGCGCTGGTGTTCTCTGGACCCGTCATGTTGATGCAGCGGCCTGAGTTGGTGCAGCGGGCGGAGGACTGCGGCGGTGGAGCTCGGGTCTGCAGAGGGGTCACGAGAGGAAGACGAAGACAAGGAGGCAAGGGGGGGAAATGAAAACGACCCCCGTCCCTATTTATAAGGGGATGGATATAAGGCATGCGCGGGAATCGAGGAGGCCGAAATAATCATGTGGCTATGTGGATGCCTCGATTTTCGGGAGGTTCCTTAAAAGATAAGGATCTTTTAAGATATTCTGGGCCTCATGCGAGATTAATGTGAAATGACGTCATGGCGGGTTAAGGTGGTTCTGTGAGCTGACGTCATGGCGGGTTACAGTGAGTTTTACAAAGCGGACGACGCAAGATTTTGATTAGACAGGTACTGAAGATTGATGTGAACAAGTTCAATTCAACCTGGGGCCTAATGTTGGGGATATAACTATTGGGTATGACCCGCCCAGGAGGGGCCGGGTCATACCACTTACGGCTTATACATTGAAGATGGCGGATCATGGGGAGCCTGTTGACGGCCCAAGACCCAGAGGCGACTTGAGGCCCAAGAGGATGAACCGCCATAAAGTATAACTTGTATTGCAAGGCAAGCATAGTTAGTCGCCGAGCCGGACACGTTGTGTATGAGCCGGACGAGACTCTGTAAACCGTCGGGCATCAACCTGTGTATATAAAGGGGTGGCCCAGTGGCGGGTTAACTCAAGAAACAAGAGATCGAGAACTAGGTCAAGCGTATTCGCTACCTGGTAATCGAAACCCAAGCAATACAACCCCAAACTAGAGTAAGCCTTTACCTCCACCGCGAGGGGCCGAACCAGTATAAACTCTCTGTGTCCTTTGTCCTGATTAACCCTTTAAGCTAACCTAGTTGCGATGGCTCCATGACTAAGTCCTTTCGCTAGGACATTTGTCGTGTTAAGTCCATGACACTATACCTACTGCCAAAAAGAAATATGAAATGCTTATTGTTGGGGACATGCATATCCCCGTTGAGGTAATTTAGTGTTTTACGAAAGTTCTTCGGTTTCATGTTAATCGAAGGTGGTTGTTAATAAGACTTGATCAATCTTATTAATGGATCATTTTTTAGAGGTATGAAGTTGATGAATTTAGTAAGCACAACCTTATGCTCCCAACTTTTGTTTTCTGTTTTTCTTAGTTAATTAAAATAAAATACCATGTTTTATCTGTTTTCCGAATTTCCCGTGCAATAAAAAATGACCCAAAAATAAAGGTTCTCAGAATGCCCTGAAAATTTAATACAATTTTTTCTGATGCAAATAACATCAGAGGGGGGTGCACCAGGTGGGCATAGCCCACCTGGGCGCGCCAGCAACCCCAGGCGCGCCCTGGTGGGTTGTGGTCCCCACATGCCCCCCTCACTTATCTCTTGTAACGCCCTGGACACACCCGCCGGTGGTCGTTACTCCTAGCGGGATCTAGACTGGCCCCACAGATCAATACTAGTCTTTTCCGAGCACTTTGTCCTCGCTCGTGCGCACCCGGGAGCAACTTCCCGGTCGGTCACCCATCCTGAAACTACTCCAAGCTAAGCACGCTTAACTTTGGAGTTCTGTCTGAATGGGCTCCCAGAAAAGAAGGAATTCCTTATTGATATGAGTAGTCCATCAGCCCTAATAAGCCAGGCTATCACATACACCCCCACTCAGAGGAACCGACGTCCTCGTCGGGCCAGGAACGTTCCCTCTTAGCACATACGTCTGTGCTTCCAGTCCGGCACATGTGCCATGTCATGTGACACGACGGGTCACAAACGTCATGCACAACATGACCGCGCACCTGTCCGCAAACATCCATGCAACCGCGAGGGTCGGCTCTGATACCAACTTGTAACACCCCGGACACACCCGCCGGTGGTTGTTACTCCTGGTGGGATCTAGGCTGGCCCCATAGAACAATACTATTCTTTTCTGCGCACTTTGTCCTCACTCGTGCGCACCCGGGAGCAACTTCCCGGTCGATCACCCATCCTGAAACTACTCCAAGCTGAGCACGCTTAACTTTGGAGTTCTGTCTGAATGGACTCCCGGAAAAGAAGGAATTCCTTATTGATATGAGTAGTCTATCATCCCTAATAATCCAGGCTATCACATCTCTTTAGTCCATGCCTTCACCTACCTCCAGAAAAAAATCACCATTGCTATCTCTCTCTCTCTCTCGTGTTCTTGCTCTCAAACCCGTAGATTTTGATCTCTTTGCTCGAAGCTCCGTTTTCGAAACTGTTTTGGGGGATTGCTACTTGGTATGTGACTCCTCCATTACTCAAGGGATTATGCGGCCATTCGCATGGCCGCACCTCCGCCCTTCTCCGAGTATGGAGATCATTGTCCGATGATTCCCCAAATGACTCCCTTGGCATTTTTCTTGGAGGTAAACTTCCTAAAGATACTCATCTTATTCCTAGATAAAATTTGAAAAATTTAGTCCACAAATTTTTGTCAACAAAACTTCACAAGAATTCAACATGCAAGCTCATCTACAGCAGCACCAAGAGTAGCTAATTATTCAAAATATAAACCACCAAAGCAAAAACTAACTTGAGTAATTAGCTACTCTTGGTGCTGCTGTAGATGAGCTTGCATGTTGAATTCTTAGAGTTCTAAGTAGTTTGAATGCTTAATATGGCCTCTATGCATCCCTATGAGTAGTTGCTATCATCTTGTGAAGTTTTGTTGACAAAAATTTGTGGACTAAATTTTTCAGATTTTATCTATAGGAATAAGATGAGTATCTTTAGGAAGTTTACCTCCAAGAAAAATGCCAAGGGAGTCATTTGGGGAATCATCGGACAATGATCTCCATACTCGGAGAAGGGCGGAGGTGCGGCCATGCGAATGGCCGCATAATCCCTTCATGGATGGGGTCGAGATCCGTCAAGAGTTCGCACAATTTGCTGTTAATGCTGGGCTTACCGACTTCATCGCAGCTGAGTGTGAACAATACAATCTCCTTACAAATTCCTTTGTGCAAAATTTTCATTTTCTGAGTAGGAATAATCCTCCTGAAGTGCAGTTTAATTTATATTCTGAAACCCGTCAGATACCACTTACTGATTTTTGTGAGATATGAATGATCCCTTCTGACGGGGAAATAAGAGAGCCTAGGCCTTCAGAGATTGAGGACTTTTACCGTACTCTATCAGTGGGAGATGACAGAGGTGTGTCGAGTGTCACTGCCACTAGTTTGCAGCTTCCTTCTATGCATTATTTCGCTCTATTCATTGATAAGTGCTTAGTTGCTAGAGAGAAAGTCGGTGCACTCAGTGCTCCTGACTTCACCATTTTACGTTGTGCGTTACAGAATGATCACACTTATAGCCTAGGGGCTATTATTGCACGCCGTCTGCACCTTAACAGAACCAAGGGCAAAATAAATGGTGGTATTTATGCTACTCGTTTAGCGAGTGACTTTAACGTTCAGATTCTCCTACATGATTATCGTTTACCCAAGGTTTATTTAGATCACCACGCGATGATGGATCACCAGTTTACTGATATTGATAATTCTATTAATAATATTCCTTACAACCTGGTTTTCAGTGTGGATACCCGTGATATTATTCCCTTGCCTGCACCTTCTTTGTTCGATTCTATTGCCAGGGGCGGATACAGGATCATGCTTGAGGACATTATTGCCTACTGGAATGCCTAGGCAGAGGCAGATGAGGAGCCTTAGGTGTGGGACGCTCAGGTGCCGCCGCCGCAGCACTTCGAGATGGGACCGGATGGCTACTTCGAGTGGTGATTACCAAGCTAGGCCAACAGCCTAATCTTGGGGGAGTACGTATTTCCACCGACATTACATTCATTGCTCACACATTTCATTCTAGTTGTCGGTGTTCGCACTTTTTCATTGTATTATCCATGTTAGATTTATTTTCTAGCTTTCTTCTTGTATGTTTGAAAAACTTTGAGAAAATCCCAAAAAAATGTTTCTTGCTTCTTTTCAGTTTTTCTTTCTAGTTTAGTTAGTTGTAGTAACCCAAAAAGATTTCCTTGTTCTTCTTTTGCTTGTTGGGAGCTCCCTTTGTAAATAGTTTTTCTCGTTTTTGTTTTTGTTTTTCTTTAATTTGCATTCTTCAAGAAAAACTAAAAACTTCAAAAATATTTCAGTGCGTTTCTCTGAATTTCTTTTCTTTTTATTGAGTCATACCAAGGAGAAGACCACGATGAAAATGTTGAGTGGCTCTCATATGCATTGATATTGATCTAACAAAGAGCCCATATTACCTTATCTTCTCCTTCTGAATAAAATGTTTGCAGATTCCAGCTTAGTCCACAGCACTCTTGCACTATTATTATTTTCATATCATTCGGTCATGCAAGTGAAAGGCAATAATGACGATATTTGATGAACTGGCTGTGGCAGAGAGAAACGAGTATGAACTCAACTTGTTTTGTTTATGCAAGTATGATTAACCTAGTGTCCATGATTCAGCATATTATGATCAAACATGTTTGCAATGAAAATTAGAGATTATAGTTTCTCATGCCATGCTTAAGTAGCTAGGAGTGGATAATGATTTATCTTGGACGTCAACATGCATTAAAATGATTGTGATGTGGTATGATGATATGGTATCCTCCTCTGAATGCTTCAAGTGGCTTGACTTGGCACATGTTCATGCATGTAGTTGAATCAAAACCAACATAGCCTCTATGATATTTATGTTCATGGTGTTCATATCCTACTCATGCTAGTATCCAATGTTTATTATGCATAATGCATGCTCATGACTGTTTTCACTCTAGCTAACCGCTTCTCAACTTATTTGCTAGCCTTCGCCTGCACTAAGTGGGAATACTGCTTGTGCATCAAAATCCTAAAACCCAAGTTATTCCAGATGAGTCCACCATATCTACCTATATGCGGTATTACCCTGCCGTTCCAAGTAAATTTGCATGTGCCACCTCTAAAAACTTCAAATAAATATTCGTTTTTGTGTGCCTGGATTGTTCATAGAGCGACAGGGGGTAGTCAGTATCTTCCATGCTAAGCAGGTTATTCTCATGATGAGTGTTTATTCACTCGTCCTTGCACAAGAGGGGCGGTAATAGGGATTCCCAGTCCCGAAATAAAATTGCAAATAATTAAATAAAACTCCCCCAGGACTGATGTTGGTATGGACGGTACCCGTGGATTCGGCTAGCCTGGACTGTGTTTGTTGGTGGTGGGGGAGTAAAACTTTACTTTTATCGCTTGGGAACCGCCACTAATGTGTTTAGCATGGAAGATATTGATAACTTTCAGTCGTGACGTAAACAGGAAGGGTGCATTTCTCAAAATTACATTTACCTCTGTTTTAAAAATCTGAGCTATGGCACCACTGCAAACCCCTGCTTCCCTCTGCTAAGGGACTATCTATTTCATTCTATGTTGAATCATCACCTTCTCAAATAAGCGCCCGATCTGAGAGCACTATTGTCATCCTCATGCATTGTGTATTGTTAATGTTGTGTGCATCATGACTGGATCTTTTCTACCATGAATTAGAATGTTTAGTCGCTTCTTGGACTTTGGGGGTGCTCTGCATTTATGTTTTGCGGTCTCAGAAAGGGCTAGCGAGATACCACTGTTGTCATCTTATATCATGGTTGTTTTGACAAAGTGTTGTTATTCGAGATATTTTATTATTGCTCGCTAGTTGCTTATGCCATTGATATGAGTTAATATAATTTATAAGAGTTATTGTCGACATGGTTAGTCATAATCTTTGCTGAACACCTGGGTGCTACTTAAGCTTATTTATGTAAACAAAAACAAAAGAGTTCATAAAAGTTTTTCTTTTTCACTTTCAGTTTATCAATTGAATTTCTTAAGGACAAGCAAAGGTTTAAGCTTGGGGGAGTTGATACGTCTCCGTTGTATCTACTTTTCCTAATGCTTTTGCTCTTGTTTTGGACTCTAATTTGCATGATTTGAATGAAACTAACCCGACTGACGCTGTTTTCAGCTGAACAACCATGGTGTTTTTTTGTGCAGAAATAAAGTTCTCGGAATGGAACAAAACTTTTTGGACATTTTTTATACAATAAAATAAAAATACTATAGCCAAGAACCGGGGCCCCTGGGTGAGCACAACCCACCAGGGTGCGCCCCCTCCAGGCGCGCCCAGGTGTGTTGTGCCCACCTGGTGGCCCCGCAGACCCTATCTCCCACGCTATAAATACTTATTTTCGGAGAGAAAATCAAGGAGAAATAATTATCGCGTTTCACGAGACGGAGCCGCCGCCGCCTCCTGTTCTTTACCGGGAGGCTATATCTGGAGTCCGTTCAGGCTCCGGAGAGGGGAATCTTCGGTCTTCGTCATCACCAACCCTTCTCCATCGCCAATTCCATGATGCTCCCCACCGGGAGTGAGTAATTCCTTCATAGGCTCGTTGGTCGGTGAGGAGTTGGATGAAATTCATCATGTATTCGAGTTTGTTTTGTTAGTGTTTGATCCCTAGTATCCACTATGTTCTGAGATTGATGTTGTTATGAGTTTTCCATGCTTAATGCTTGTCACTTTGGGCCCGGGTGCCATGATTTCAGATCTGAACCGTTTATGTTTTCACCATTATATCTATGTTCTAGATCTGATCTTGCAAGTCATATTCACCTATTACGTGTTATGATCCGTAAACCCCAGTGTGACAGTAATTGGGATACTTTTCGGTGAGGACCGTAGTTTGAGGAGTTCATGTACTCACTATGTGTTAATTCTTTGTTCCGGTTCTCTATTAAAAGGAGGCCTTACTATCCCTTAGTTTTCTTATGGACCCCGCTGCCACGGGGGGTAGGACAAAAGATGTCATGCAAGTTCTTTCCATAAGCACGTATGACTATTTATGGAATACATGCCTACATTATATTTATGAACTGAAGCTAGTTTTGTATTGCCCTAGTTTATGACTGTTATATGATGAATATCATCCAACGAATTCACCGACCCAATGCCTACGAATTTTCCATATATTGTTCTTGCTAAGTTACTACTACTGTTGTTACTGTTACACTTGTTACAAAATCATTGTTATCACTGTTATCGTTACTGCTATTGTTACCACTACTATCAAAACTATCATATTACTGTGCTACTGATCACCTTGCTGCAGATAATTAATCTCCAGGTGTTGTTGAATTGACAACTTGTCGGTACAACAGACCATGGGTATGTTGACCAACTATGCACAGGCATGAGATCAAGATTGAAGCACCAGCTCAAGCCAGAGATTGGAGAATCAAGAGGTTTGGAAGTACCAACATACAACCCAGAGAGACCAAGGACGAGCCAGGAGAACAAGATGTCTATAGGAAAAGGGCCTCCCTCGCCGGGCAGGCGAGCCCAGCAAGGGGCCAGGCCAACACCAGAAGCAAGCAACCAAGACCCCGGCAGGGCCTGCCGGGGCTTGCGGGGGGCTGAACCACCCCGCCAACCGCGCAAGTACAACCCACATCGTCAATCAGTGCGGTGTCAAGCCGCAAGATGATTAAGTGGCATTATTTGCCACATGGCAGCCGCCTCCTACAGAAGAAGCCCACAGATGACACCCATCCAGCGACGTGTCAAGAGAACAGATGCGGAGCTGGCAAGATAAGCCCAGCAGGCCTTGCCAGGTAGCTAGCGATGTGACACTGAGCGGTGCATTTAATGCACCCTGTCATCCCATAGAGTTAGGTATGATAGCATTGTTTGCTATCATATCAGTAGGTAATGATTGTTTTGCCACTGTGGTGACCCCTTGATCTATAAAAGGAGGCCCATTGCCATCGTAGGAGGGGGTTAGAGGGTTGAAACTTGAGAAACCCAAGCCACCATATGCGTGTGTGTCACCGTAGCCCTGGGGTAGGCCTTGCCGGGCAAGTGTACCACGCACCACCACGTTCGTTTCCACCATCAATCCACCAAAGCAGGAGTAGGGTCTTACGCCTCGCGGCGGCCCGAACCTAGGTAAATTGCTTGTGTGCTCTCTATTGTGCTGTTGTGCGCTGATCTGCTCTTTGTGCAACGCAACGTCCCCCGCCGAACCAGCAAGGGGCCGCCCGGTCCCATAGGTGGCCGCGGATATCCCGCGACATCTTTGGCGCGCCAGGTAGGGGGCTCGCTTGTGCGAACCTGAAAGCGTGCGCAGCGCGTCATCTTCATCGCCATCTTCATCTTTGACGACGTCATCGACCATGGCGCCCAAGAAGAAGAAGTCCGGCCCTTCGGCCCAGCCATCCTCCTCGAAGGCTCCGCCGCCCGCGGCCTCAGACACCGTGGGGGATGCGTGGACAGATGAGGACGTGAGCGCTGCTGGGGGTGTGGCAGGAGCAGGTGGCGCCATCACCACTCGCCCTGCAGTCGACGCGGGGGCTGAAGGCGTCGGAGGAGAACAGCTCTAGCAACATTTCAACGGTCAAGCTCCGCAAGGTGCGGGCGGGAGGGTGACTACGCTTGCACCCCCTCCTCCCACCGGCGGGCACAGCCACAACAATGGCGCTAAGTCCGAGGTGAGCCACCGCCCTCCGGCCGTCCCTGCCATGGGGGCGGTCACGGCGCGTGTGTCCCCTCTATGGGGAGCCGACCCAAGCACTGCACCCGATGGAGCCGCGGACTCTCGAGCACCATCGCCGCACGACCCCGTTGCCCAGGTGGTCGTCCCACCACAGCGCGGGCGCGCCACTGCCGCCGCCGCCGCGGGCACCGTCAGGAGCCAGGCGACGGTGCAGTCGAGATCATCAACTTCCATGCCAAGCACAGCCATGGAGGCTATGGCGCGGGCCCAGCTGCTGCTAAGGTTCCCGCCAGCAGCTGAGCAGATGGATGAGTGGCGTGCCACCATCCAGAGTCTGCTCAGTTTTGCTGAGGCTGGGGGCTCGTGATGCACTGGCCCGCCACGACCTCCCCAAGTGTCGACAACTGCCCGTACTGCTGGCCGAACGGAGGGGGCTGACCCCACCATGTAGTCCCCACCACGGCAACAGGCGCGGGCGCAGCAAGATCAAGATCCCGATGATGTCTCGATGGCCTCTTCCGACCCTCGAGCGCGTCTGGGCCAACGGCGAACTCCGGAGGATAGGTGGCGGGGAGACGCGCGCGTCATTGTGGGGCGGCCTCTCGACGACCCCCGCCAGACCGACGGGTGCGGCGGCCTCAACGTCGACGGGCCTGCGTTCGGTGTTGGGAGGTGCCTACCTTTCAAGGTCGGCTACCCTGCCTTTACACGCGAACTGCGGCAAGTCCGTTGGCCGTCCGTCCGCACATTCAAGCCGAAGATCCCCGAGAAGTACGACGGGAGACTGAACCCGACAGAGTTCCTGAGCATCTACACCATCATTGTTCAGGCTGTCGGGGGAAGATACGAGAAGGTGTTCGCCAACTACTTCCCGTTGGCCCTCAAGTGCAACATGAGATCTTGGCTCATGCACCTGCCGAAGAACTCCATTTCGTCATGGGCAGACATGTGCCACGAGTTCATCGGCGCCTTCACCGGTGGCCACCAGGAGCTCGGCAGGCCCAGCGACCTACAACTTCTCCAGCAGAAGGAAGGAGAAACTCTCCGTAAGTATTTACAAAGATTAAGTAAAGTTCATAGGAATATTGCAAATATCCATCTAGCAGCTGTTATAGCAGCCTTCCAGTCCAATGTGCGCAACCATCGCATTCGTTCTAAGATGAATGTACGGTTGCCCAAGACTGTGAAGGAGCTGTACACCCTAGTGGATAACTGTGCTCGGATAAGTGTGCCCGGAGAGGTGGATTGCATCAATGTTGATTCAGAGGATGAAGATGAATCAACCGGTCAGAGAAAGGGCAAGAAGCGTAACAAGAAGCCAAGAGACAAGGCAGTGATGACTGTGGAAGGTTCTAGCACGCCTAGTACCGGCAAGAAGGCCAAGGCTAAGGCCCCCGGCAAGGAAGTTGTCGTGTGCACTGCCTGCCGGGACGCCGCTGCTGCGGAAAAAGCCGGGGAAGGTGATGGGCCATACTGCAAGATCCACCGGACCAAGGGCCACGACCTCCACGAATGTTATCAAGTTGAGCAGCTTGTAAAGAGACAGAGGGCAGAGTATGATAAGCGTGATAAGAAGAAAGGTCAGAATGTTGCTGGCGGAAAGGGCCGAGGCGGTGAAGCAAACCGCCCCAGCAAACCCTTTCGGAACCAAGGAAAACCCGCCAGGGGCCAAGAGAAGGAAATCTGTGATGATTTGAGTGATGGGGGGAATGAAGAGGAAACCAGTGAGCAGGAATTTCAGAGGGCCACTGATGCCCTATGCATTGATGGGGGTGCGTATCTGCACTCCTCCCATTGCCAGCTCAAGCGATGGTCACGAGAAGTCAATGCTGTGGAGCCAGCGCCAGACGCCCGGAAGCCACTCAAATGGTCCCGCATGCCCATCACCTTTGATAAGGAGGACCACCCTTGCCGCACCACTGCGGTAGGGTGTTTGCCGTTGTTGGTCTCCCCAACAATTCGTAACCTCAAGGTCACAAAGATGTTAGTGGATGGCGGGGCCGGGTTGAACCTGATTTCCCCAGCAGTCATTAACAAGCTTCAGATAGGAGGGGAAGAGCTAGAGGTTACCGGCACGTTTCAAGGAGTCAATCCCAGCAGGAGCCGTCCCAGGGGAAAGATTACGTTGCCAGTGACGTTCGATGGAGAGCTGAACTATAGGACTGAGGAGGTTGTGTTTGATGTGGTTGAGCTCCCCCTGCCGTACAATGGGATTCTGGGATGTCCGGCCTTGGCCAAGTTCATGGCAGCATCCCACTATGCTTACAACACTTTGAAGATGCCTGGGCCGTTGGGAGTCATCACCATCCCATCGGATGAGAAGGATCCAATTATCTGTGTGGACACGATGTATCGGGATGCCGTCGCAGCAGAGGCCACGGCGGCAACGGTCCCCGCTAAGGAAAGGAAAGGAAAGAAGAGGGACTGTAGGACCTCTGGCAAGGAGTCCGGGAAGCATGCCCCTCTCCGAGTGCACGGCACCCGTCGATGACGTGCCGGAGTGTTCCAACAGCAAGAGGTCCAAGGCTGCAGCACCCCAAGTTAAGAAGGTCCCGGCAGGGCTGGCTGGTGTTGATGGTACTTTCACCATCAGAGCCACCCTTCATGACAAATAGAAAAGCGCGCTCGTTGCCTTCCTGCGGGCAAATATCGATGTGTTTGCCTGGCAACCATCTGATATCCCCGGTGTTCCCAGGGAGGTAATCGAGCACCACCTTGTTGTATGCCCACATGCCTGACCCGTCAAGCAGCAAGTTAGCAAGCAAGCCTTGGAGCGGCAGCAGTTCATCGTCGAGGAGATCAAGAAGTTAGAGGCAGCTGGATTGGTCAGAGGAGTATTGCACCCTACATGGTTGGCGAACCCAGTGGTAGTTCGGAAGGCGAATGGGAAATGGAGGCTTTGCATTGATTTCACATATCTCAATAAGGCTTGCCCAAAGGACCCGTTCCCCTTGCCGCACATTGATCAGATTGTGGATTCCACTTCAGGTTGTGTTCTGCTCTCCTTTTTGGATGCTTACTCCAGATATCACCAGATCTTCATGTCCAAAGAGGATGAGGAGAAAACATCATTCATCACTCCGTGTGGTACATACTGTTTTGTCCGCATGCCTTTTGGATTGAAGAGTGCCGTGTCCACTTTTGCAAGAGCAGCCCAGATCGGTTTTGAACCATAGCTACACAGAAACATAGAAGCCTACATGGATGACATTGTGGTCAAGACCAAGGATAAGGCCACCCTTATCCAGGATTTGGAGGAGACATTTGCTAATTTGCGCAAGATCAACCTGAAGCTTAACCCGGAGAAGTGCGTATTCGGTATTCCCTCCGGCAAGCTACTTGGATTCTTTGTGTCCCACCGGGGGATTGAAGCCAACCCCGACAAGATCAAGGCCATTGAGCAGATCCAAGCGCCAAGGACAGTCAAGGATATAAGGCATTTGACGGGATACGTTGCCGTGCTGAGCAGATTCATCTCCAAATCCGCCGAGCGTGCCCTGCCGTTCTTCAAAATTTTGAAGAAGGCAGGGCAAATGAAATGGACCCTAGAAGCAGAAACAGCCTCGCAAGAGTTGAAGGCCTACCTGTCATCTGTGCCCACCTTGGTTGCGCCCAAACCCCGAGAGCCGTTGTTGCTCTACTTGGCGGCAACCAACCAAGTGTTCAGTGCAGCCTTGGTAGCACAACCGGAAGCAGAAGATGTGGAAAATGGCCAGATCATGGTAGAATCAGTAGAGGAACAGGACAACAGTGAGGACGGCAACAAGAACAGTCGCAAGGACGCGGCAAGGAAGAAAGTGGTGCAGCGCCCACTTTACTTCGTCAGCTCCTTGTTACAAGGAGCTAGGTCGAGGTACTCTGGTGTGCAGAAGTTGATCTTCAGCCTCATCATGGCCTCAAGTAAATTGCGCCACTACTTCCAAGCCCATGAGATCATGGTTGTTACTCATTTTTCGTTGCAGAGGATACTCTGAAACCCTGAGGCTACTGGCAGAATAGTGGAATGGGCTTTGGAGTTATCCAGCTTTGGTTTGAAATTTGAGAGCACTTCAACCATTCAGAGCAGGGCGCTGGCAGAGTTTATTGCAGAATGGATGCCAACCCCTGATGAGGAGGTAACAGAAACAGCTCTCCCGGCAAGGAATCACCACAAGAATGGATTATGTATTTTGATGGTGCTTTTTCCCTACAAGGTGCAGGAGCTGGTGTGCTTCTTGTTGCCCCCTCCGGGGAGAACCTGAAGTACGTCGTCCAAATGCACTTTGCCTGGGAAGAAGCCACCAACGATACAGCAGAGTATGAAGGGCTCCTTGCCGGGCTTAGGATTGCAGTAGAATTGGGAATCAAGAAGTTGATCATTCGAGGAGATTCACGGTTAGTGGTGAGACAAGTCAACAAGGATTACCAAAGCCCATTGATGGAAGCATACGTTGAGGATGTAAGGAGGTTGGAGGAGCGCTTTGACGGGCTGCAAACAGAGCACATACCCCGTGTGGAAAACAGCATAGCTAATCACCTGTCAAAGTGTGCTGCACAGAAGCTTCCTGTGGAACCAGGAACTTTTGTTCTCCACCTCTATCAACCCTCCGTATCACCAACCACAATGGCCCGAAAAAGGAGAAAGTTGGACTACGGTAAGCCTCTCCCGATCGAGCCATCCGCTCTCGGCAGAGACCCTGCTGGAAACAACTCCTCACAGCCTGCCGGACCACCCCCTCTAGCCGGGCCTATGGACCCCGTGTACGAGGCTGGTGCTCCCGCAGCCGAGGAGGTGCCGCTAGTCCTTGTTGCCGAGCCTCAGGCTCCAACTTGGGCAAGGCACATTGTCCGCTTCCTCCAAACCGGAGAACTCCCCGATGACCCAGATGAAGCTCAGAAAGTAGCCCGGAGGGCCAGTATGTATCAGTTTGTCGATGACACTCTGTACAGAAGGAGGCCCAACGGTGTGAAATTGAAGTGTATCTGCCGGGAGGACGGAAAGGAACTGATGGCTAAAATTCATAGTGGAATGTGCGGCTCACGCATTGGATCAAGGGCATTAGTTGCGAAAGCATCCCGGCAAGGATTCTATTGGCCCACAGCCATCCAAGATGCAGTTGAGCGCGTCACGACATGTGAAGCCTGTAAGTTCCATTCCAAGAAAACACACCTGCCTGCCCAAGCTCTTCAGACAATCCCTCTGTCATAGCCATTTTCGGTCTGGGGGATCGATATCCTTGGACCCTTCCCCTGAGCAATCGGGGGCTTTGAATTCTTGTTCGTCGCCATCGAAAAGTTTACAAAGTGGCCGCAAGTGACTGCCGTGAGGAAGGTGACTACTCAGTCGGCTATCAAGTTCTTGAAAGAATTGGTGTGTCGTTTCGGAGTTCCGGCAAGGACCATCACTGACAGCGGCACCCAGTTCACGAGCCACGCCTTCATGCACTATGTTCAAACCCTCGGATGCAAGATCTCATTTTCCTCGGTGGCACACCCCCGGAGCCATGGACAAGTTGAGAGGGCGAACGCTGAAGTGCTTCATGGACTCAAGACAAGAACTTTCGATACGCTGCAGAAGCACGGCAGACGGTGGATTGAGGAGCTGCCGGTAGTTCTCTGGTCCATCAGAACGACACCTAATCGAGCTACCGGGCAGACTCCCTTCTCCCTGGTCTATGGGGCAGAAGCAGTTATCCCCACAGAACTCATTTACGGGTCTCCTCGGGTGCTTGTCTACGATGAAGTAGAGCAAGATCAACACCGGCGTGACGACGCTGTGCTACTCGAGGAGAACCGTCTCCGGGCCGCTACGCGTGCTGCACGCTATCAGCAAGCCCTGCGCCGCTATCACGGCCGCAGGGTTCGTGCCCGGTGTTTTGAGGAAGGTGCCCTTGTCCTTAGGCGCGTTCAGTCCGCCAAGGGTACACACAAGTTATCACCAAAGTGGGAAGGCCCTTACCGGGTAGTACGAGTAACCAGACCTGGCGCAGTCCGTCTGGAGACCGGAGATGGCACACCGTTGCAAAACTCATAGAACATTGAGCATCTCTGTAAGTTCTACCCGTAAGGCGTAGAGGCTGCCGGACCCTGCCCGATAGCCACCCATTGTACATGGCCTTGCGGAAGTTGCATGTAACCCCTTGTACAAGCTGGGGCGATGACCCCGTGCAAGAGAAAATAAAGAAGCATTGTAGGGGGCCCCAACTAAGATTGCATGCATGCACAAGCACACCCAGATCATAGCATAAGCATTTCATGAGCACTTGCATATGCATATAGATAGGATTGCATCCTTCCATTCATTCTCGTCTACATGGAGTCGCAGGTTCTTGCCGTGAACCTGGCTTCGACAAAGGACGAGAAGATTGCACGACATCGCGATCATCGGCAAGCCAAACAGATGAGTTCACCTCTTGTCCATTAGTATTCTGTAAAGCTACAACTTTGCATGAGCAAACCTCGCCTCTCTCTCTCTCTCTCTCTTTGAAACTTAGGTGCTCCCATCCATGACTCGAACGCTGCTTTGGTCAGGGTGGTCGCAGTGGCCTTTGGGAAAAAGGAGTTGGCGGGGGGCTGGCCCCTCTGTCTGTTCCCCGGCAGACATAGTTCTCCGGCACACAAAGAGGGTGCCGGCATGATATCCTGTCGTGGAAAACTCGTTTATTTTATTAAAGAGGCACTTTGCCTCTGCATGGACGTACACATGCACGGGTTCCTGGCAGGATTTCATCATTTTCATTCATATGCAGTTACAAGTACAAGGATTACAGAATACAAAGATGGACTCGAGAAGATTACATTATTTGAATTAAAATTTGGCGATTGCCTACAAGTTTAAGGTTAAAAAAAAGATAAGTGCCCCGTCACACCTTTGCCCCTGTCCATCCCTCGCAGGAAGAGATTAAGGGGACCGGAGGCGGGCACAGCTGGGATTCGGCGCCTCCCCAGGATCAGGACGGCGCTGCTCCCCAGCAAGGAGGAAGAAACCGGAGGGCGGGCGTGGATGGTGACGCTGCTGGAGGACTAGATGGGAGGCACGGAGTCACCGGCAAACACGACTCGTCAGACCGGTCGTCCTCGTTCTTGACACGTCGTGGGTTGCCGCTGCCGTCCACATCACTACCACCCAAAGACCACGGCGCGGCCGCCACAGCGGACACCATGCTCCCTAAACTCTTCCACAGAGAGCATGGTCGTCCCCAGGAGCCCTGGCGATTGAAGTTACCGCACGTCTTGAAGACGCATGAGAAAACAAGAAGCCTCCCTGATTGACAGGGCGATCACACCCCCGAGGAGCCAGGTTCATCCCCGTTAGCGGCGAATAACTCCTGCGACTCCCCCCCGACGCCAGTCAAAGAAGTAGAACAAGGAGCATTCGGCTACCACGCGCCATGCTCGCCTCGAGCCGTGGCATGGTGCCAACCGCGTCCCCTCTCACTAAGGTCAAGGCTACGGGCGACACAGCGACAGATACGCCGGGATTGCCGCTCCCGGTCACAACGCCGCGTCGCCCGAACCTTCCTCTCAGATCTGAGGGAGATCCCAAGCAGAAGCCCAGGGGCTGGCCCCGGGCTCTTTTCTTCAACATCACTAGTGGAAGCCGAGATCAAGAGAAGAGGAGGAAGAATGCAGGGATGAATGACTTCGCCGTCCTCCGCCCCTCCTTTTATAAGCCAGGCGGGGAAGGGCAGCCGCTCCATCAACGGGCGACCACTGCCCTCCTCCACCAATTCAAGATAGGCGGGCCCTCTTCAAGATGCTCGCCCATGACACGCGCCTCCGTTACCTACCCCGCGCGATGCATGTAGCATACGTGGCCAAGGATAAGAGAGCGCCGTGGGAAGGGTAATTTGGTAGCTTCTACCCCGTGCGAAAGTCATTCACGGGGCATCACTGCCGTGGCCCCACCACTGTTGGCTTTACACCACGCGCGAGGGAATCGGAAACCGCCCCAAGATCAAGACTAATGAAGAAGCAAAGGAAAACTTCAAGGGGCCAACTCCTTCAGCAGCCCTGCCTGTGCACTTATTAGGCCCTACCCCGACGACGCTCTGCAATGTGTTCGGGACAGGCCCAGGGGCTTCTGTCGGTACAACAGACCCTGGGTATGTTGACCAACTGTGCACAGGCATGAGATCAAGATTGAAGCACCAGCTCAAGCCAGAGATTGGAGAATCAAGAGGTTTGGAAGTACCAACATAAAACCCGGAGAGACCAAGGACGAGCCAGGAGAACAAGATGTCTACAGGAAAAGGGCCTCCCTCGCCGGGCAGGCGAGCCCGGCAAGGGGCCAGGCCAACACCAGAAGCAAGCAACTAAGACCCCCGGCAGGTCCTGCCGGGGCTTGCGGGGGGGCTGAACCACCCCGCCAACCGCGCAAGTACAACCCACATCGTCAATCAGTGCGGTGTCAAGCCGCAAGATGATTAAGTGGCAGTATTTGCCACATGGCAGCCGCCTCCTACAGAAGAAGCCCACAGATGACACCCGTCCAGCCACGTGTCAAGAGCACAGATGCGGAGCTGGCAAGATAAGCCCAGCAGGCCTTGCCGGGCAGCTAGCAATGTGACACTGAGCGGTGCATTTAATGCACCCTGTCAGCCAGAGTTAGGTATGATAGCACTATTTGCTATCATATCAGTGGGTAATTACTGTTTTGCCACTGTGGTGACCCCTTGATCTATAAAAGGAGGCCCATGGCCATCGTAGGAGGGGGTTAGAGGGTTGGAAACTTTACAAACCCAAGCCACCATACGCGTGTGTGTCACCGTAGCCCTGAGGTAGGCCTTGCCGGGCAAGTGTACCACACACCACCATGTTTGTTTCCACCATCAATCCGCCAAAGCAGGAGTAGGGTCTTACGCCTCGCGGCGGCCCGAACCTGGGTAAATTGCTTGTGTGCTCTCTGTCGTGCTGCCGTGCGCTGATCTTCTCTTTGTGCAACGCGACGTCCCCCGCTGAACCACCAAGGGGCCGCCCGGTCCCACAGGTGGCCGCGGATATCCCGCGACACAACTCAACTGCTAATACCTACAAATATTCTTTGGCTCCCCTTGTGTCGAATCTATAAATTTAGCTTGAATACTCTACCCTCGAAAACTGTTGTGAACCCCTATACTTGTGGGTTATCAATGATCATGTATATAGGCATCACGTCCGTGACAAGTAGACCGACTCCTGCCTGCATCTACTACTATTACTTCACACATCGACCGCTATCCAGCATGCATCTAGTGTATTAAGTTAACAAGAACGGAGTAACGCCTTAAACAAGATGACATGATGTAGAGATATAGATCCAAGCAATATGAATAAACCCCATATTTTTATCCTTAATGGAAACAATACAAATACGTGTCATGTCCCCTTCTGTCACTAGGATTGAGCACCGGAAGATTGAACCCATTACAAAGAACCTCTCCCATTGCAAGAAAAATCAATCTAGTTGGCCAAACCAAATCAATAGATCGGAGAGAAATAGAAAGCTATCTTAATCATGCATAAAAGAGTTCAGAGAAGACTCAAATAATATTCATAGATAATCTGATCATAGACCCACAATTCATCGGGTCTCAACAAACACACCGCAAAAGAAGATTACATCGAATAGATCTCCAAGAACATCGAGGAGAACATTGTATTGAAGATCAAAGAGAGAGAAGAAGCCATCTAGCTACTAGCTATGGACTCGTAGGTCTGTGGTAAACTACTCACACATCATCGGAAGGACAGCAAGGTTGATGTAGAAGTCCTCCGTGATCGAATCCCCCTCCGGCGGAGTACCGGAAAAGGCCCCAAGATGGGATCTCATGAGAACAGAAGCTTGCGGTGGCGGAAAAGTATTTTTGGTGTGCCCCCTGGTCTACAGCGAATATTTGGGTATTTATAGAAGAAGAATTAGGGTTAGAGGAGACACGGGGGCCCACAAGCTTGGGGCGCGCCCTGTGAGCTTGTGGCCCATCTGTGGCCCTTCTGGCCTCCTCCCGAAGCTTCCAGGGTGTCTTGTGGTCCAAGAAAAATCGTCAAAAAGTTTCGTTCCGTTTGGACTCCGTTTGGTATTGATTTTCTATAAAGCAAAAACAATGGGAAAATAGCAACTGGCACTGGGCACTAGGTTAATAGGCAAGTCCCAAAAAACGATATAAAATAGCATAATAATGCATATAAAACATCCAAGATTAATAATATAATAGCATGGAACAATAAAAAATTATTGATACGTTGGAGACGTATCAGATAGGTTTACAAGAATAAAACTAGAGGTACTTAGCGGAAATAAAACTATTAGTAATTTGCAAGATAATAAAAGTTAGTTGTTTAGTAGAAAGGTTTTTGTCACACAAGAAAGTTATTTGTCCCTAGGAAATCGATAACTAGACCGATAATCATTATTGCAATTTTATATGAGGGAGAGGCATGAGCTAACATACTTTCCGTACTTGAATCATATGCAATTATGATTGGAACTCTAGCAAGCATCTGCAACTATCAAAGATCATTAAGGTAAAGCCCAACCATAACATTAAGTATCGAGTCCTCTTTACTCCCATACGCAACAACCTACTTACTCGGGTATTCTCGCCACCCACCATAAGCGAATCATGAACGTATTGCAACACCCTACAGCGGGAATCCCCCATGCTTGCGCGACACAGAGGGCACCATAGGAGAGCACCAAAATAAAACATACAACTCAAACAAAACACGATCATCAATCAACCCATAGGACAAAACAAATCTACTCAAACATCATAGGATGGCAACAGGTCATTAGATAATAATATGTAGCATTAAGCACCATGTTTAAGTAGAGATTACAATGGGGAGAAGAGGTGTTACACCGCTGCATAGAGGGGGAGAGAGTTAGTGGTGACAGCGGCGAAGTTGTTGGTGTAGATCGTCGTCATGATGATTGCCCCGATGGCGTTCCGATGCCACCAGGAGAGAGGGGGAGAGAGCCCCCCTCCTTCTTCTTGCTTGGCCTCCCCCCTAGATGGGAGGAGGTTTTCCCCTCTGGGCCTTGGCCTCCATGGCACCTGGAGGGGAAAGAGCCCCTCTGAGATCGGATCTCTCTCTCTATTATCTTCTGTTTCGCGTTCTATTTTCTGGCCCTTCACCGTTTCTTAAATTCCCGGAGATCCGTAACTCCGATCGGGCTGAAATTTTAACACGATTTTTTCGGATATTAACTTTCTTGCGGCAAAAGAAGGGGGTCAACCGACCTATGAGGTGCTCAATAGGCACCACGGTGCGCGAGACCCCCTGGCGCGCCCTGATGCCTAGTGGGGCCCGTGGGCCTCTGTTAGCATTGATTCCACCTCCCAAAAATCACATATATTCCAAAATAATTATCCGTAAATTTTTATCGTGTTTGGACTTCGTTTGATATGGATATTCTGCGAAACAAAAAACATGTGACAAACAGGAATTGGCACTAGGCACTGGATCAATATGTTAGTCCCAAAAATGATATAAAATGTTGCCAAAAGTACATGAGAGTTGTAGAATATTGGCATGAAACAATAAAAATTATAGATACGATGGAGACGTATCACAAGGGCACTTGCTAAACAATAGGAAGAGGTTGTCAATGGCTGCAAGCGCAAATAGGTGTTGGGAAACGTCGCATGGAAAACAAAAACATTTCTACGCAAACGCAAGATCTATCCATGTAGATGCATAGCAACAAGGGGGGAGTGTGTCTACGTACCCTCATAGACCATAAGCGGAAACGTTTAGTAACGCGGTTGATGTAGTCGAACTTCTTCGAGACCCAACCGATCAAGTACCAAACGTACGTCACCTCTGCGTTCAGCACACGTTCAGCTCGGTGATGTCCTCGCCTTCTTGATCCAGCAAGACGGTGAAGTAGTGGATGAGTTCTGGCAGCACGACAGCGTGGTGACGGTCTTCGCGGGGCTTCGCCTAAGCACTATGAAAATATGACCGAGGGACGAAACTATGGAGAGCGGCTCCGCACAGGCTAAGAGATTGTCGTGGTTATGTGTGGAGCCCCCTTCCCACATATATATATGTGGGGGAGAGGGGAGGCTGCCAGGAGGCGCCCCAAGTAGGTTGAATCCTACTTGGGGTCCTTCCCTAGCCGCGCCCCCCTTTCCATATTTGCCGGAGGGAGAAGGAAAGGGGAGAAGAGGGAAGGAAGGGGAGGCCGACTCCCCCCCCCCCCCTTTCCTTGTCTCCCCAAGGGCTGCGGCCTTAGGAGGGGCGCGCCAGCCCCTTGTGGGCTGGTGTGTTCCCCCCTTTTGGCCCATATGGCCCATTAACCTCCGGGGGTTCCCGGAACCCCTTCCGGTGACCCTATAACTACCCGGTATCTCCCGAAACACTTCCGGTGTCCAAAAATCATCATCCTATATATCAATCTTTACCTCCAGACCATTTTGGAGCTCCTCGTCATGTCCGTGATCTCATCCGGGACTCTGAACAACGTTTGGTCACCAAATCATATAACTCATATAACACTATATCATCAACGAACATTAAGCGTGCGGACCTATGGGTTCGAGAACTATGTAGACATGACCGAGACACCTCTCCATTCAATAACCAATAGTGGAACCTGGATGCCCATATTGTCTCCTACATATTCTATGAAGATCTTTATCAGTCGTACCTTATGACAACATACGTAATTCCCTTTGTCCATCGGTATGTTACTTGTCTGAGATTCGATCGTTGGTGTCTTCATACCTAGTTCAATCTCGTTACCGGCAAGTCTCTTTACTTGTTCCATGATACATCATCTTGCAACTAACTCATTAGTCACTTTGCTTGCAAGGATTCTTATGATGTGTATTACCGAGAGGGCCCAGAGATACCTCTCTGATACTCGGAGTGACAAATCCTAATCTTGATCTATGACAACTCAACAAACACCTTCGGAGATACCTGTAGAGCATCTTTATGATCACCCAGTTATGTTGTGACATTTGATAGAACACAAGTTATTCCTCCGGTATTCAGGAGTTACATAATCTCATAGTCGAAGGAATACGTATTTGACATTAAGAAAGCAATAACAATAAACTGAACGATCATATGCTAAGCTAACGGATGGGTCTTGTCCATCACATCATTCTCCTAATGATGTGATCCCGTTATCAAGTGACAATATATGTATATGGTTAGGAAACCTTAACCATATTTTGATCAACGAGCTAGTCTAGTAGAGGCTCACTAGGGACACGGTATTTTTTTATGCATCCACACATGTATTTAAGTTTCCGGTCAATACAATTCTACCATGAATAATAAACCTTTACCATGATTAAGTAAATATAATAATAACCATTTTATTATTGCCTCTAGGGCATATTCCCATCAGTCTCCCACTTGCACTAGAGTCAATAATCTAGTTCACATCGTCATGTGATTAATACCATAGTTCACATCGCCATGTGACCAACACCCAAAGATTTTACTAGAGTCAATAATCTAGTTCACATCACCATGTTATTAACACCCAAAGAGTACTAAGGTGTGATCATGTTTTGCTTGTGAGAGAAGTTTTGTCAACAGGTCTACTACATTCAGATTCGTATGTATTTTGCAAATTTCTATGTCTACAATGCTCTGCATGGAGCTACTCTAGCTAATTGCTCCCACTTTCAATACGTATCCATATTGAGACTTAGAGTCATCCGAATCGGTGTCAAAGCTTGCATCAACGTAACCCTTCACGACAAACTCTTTATCACCTCCATAACCGAGAAATATTTCCTTAGTCCTCTTAGGTAACTAAGGATAATTTTGACCGATGTCTAGTAATCTACTCCTGGATCACTATTATATGTACCCCCTTGCCAAACTTATGGCAAGGTACACAATAGGTCTGGTACATAGCATGTCATACTTTATAGAACCTATGGCTGAGGCATAGGGAATGACTTTCATTCTCTCTCTATCTTCTGTCGTGGTTGGGCTTTGAGTCTTACTCAATTTCACACCTTGTAACACATGCAAGAACCCTTTATTTGTCTGATCCATTTTGAACTTCTTCAAAACTTTGTCAAGGTATGTGCTTTGTGAAAGTCCTATTAAGCGTCTAGATCTATCCCTATAGATCTTGATGCCCAATATATAAGTAGCTTCACCGAGGTCTTTCATTGAAATATTCTTATTCAAGTATCCTTTTATGCTATCCAGAAATTCTATATCATTTCCAATCAACAATATGTCATCCACATATAATATCAGAAATGCTACAGAGCTCCCACTCACTTTCTTATAAATGCAGGCTTCACCATAAGTCTGTATAAAACCATATGCTTTGATCACCTCATCAAAGCGTACATTCCAACTCTGAGATGCTTGCACCAGTCCATAGATGGGTCGCTGGAGCTTGCACACTTTGTTAGCACCTTTAGGATTGACAAAACCTTCTAGTTGCATCATATACAATTCTTCTTTAAGAAATCCATTAAGGAATGCAATTTTGACGCCCATTTGCCATATTTCAGAATCATAAAATGCGGCAATTTCTAACATGGTTCGGACAGACTTAAGCATCGCTACGGGTGAGAAAGTCTCGTCGTAATAACCTCCTTGAACTTGTCAAAAACCTTTCACGACAAGTCTAGCTTTGTAGAGAGTAACATTACCATCAGCGTCAGTCTTCTTCTTGAAGATCCATTTACTCTCAATGGCTTGCCGATCATCAGGCAAGCCCACCAAAGTCCACACTTTGTTCTCATACAAGGATCCTATCTCAGATTTCATGGCCTCAAGCCATTTATCGGAATCTAGGCTCATCATAGCTTCTTCATAGTTTGTAGGTTCGCCATGGTCTAATAACATAACTTCCAGAAAAGGATTACCGTACCACTCTAGTGTTGATCATGCTCTCGTCGACCTACGAGGTTTAGTAGTGACTTGATCCAAAGTTTCATGATCATCATCATTTGTTTCCTCTCTAGTTGGTGTAGGCATCACGGGAACGACTTTCTGTGATGTGCTACTTTCCAATTCGAGAGAAGGTACGATTACCTCATCAAGTTCTACTTTCCTCCCACTCACTTCTTTTGAGAGAAACTCCTTCTCTAGAAAGGACCCATTCTTAGCAACAAAGATCTTGCCTTCGGATATGTGATAGAAGGTGTACCCAATAGTTTCTTTAGGGTATCCTATGAAGATGCACTTCTCCGATTTAGGTTCGAGCTTATCAGGCTGAAGCCTTTTGACATAAGTGTCGCATCCCCAAACTTTAAGAAACGACGGCTTAGGTTTCTTGCCAAACCACAGTTCATATGGTGTCGTCTCAACGGATTTAGACAGTGCCCTATTTAATGTGAATGCGGCTGTCTCTAATGCATAACCCCAAAATGATAGTGGTAAATCTGTAAGAGACATCATAGAACACGCCATATCTAATAAAGTTTGGTTACGACGTTCGGACACACCATTATGTTGTGGTGTTCCAGGTGGCGTGAGTTGTGAAACAATTCCACATTGTTTTAAATGAAGGCCAAACTCGTAACTCAAATATTCGCCTCCGCGATCAGATCGTAGAAACTTTATTTTCTTGTTACGATGATTCTCCACTTCACTCTCAAAATCTTTGAACTTTTCAAATGTTTCAGACTTGTGTTTCATCAAGTAGATACACCCATACCTACTCAAATCATCTGTGAAGGTCAGAAAATAATGATACCCGCCGCGTGCTTCAACACTCATCGGACCGCATACATCGATATGTATAATTTCCAATAAGTCATTAGCTCGCTCCATTGTTCCGGAGAACGGAGTTTTAGTCATCTTGCCCATGAGACATGGTTCGCAAGTATCAAATGATTCCAAAATCCCATCCACATGGAGTTTCTTCATGTGCTTTACACCAATATGACCTAACGGCAATGCCACAAGTATGTTACACTATCATTATCAACTTTGCATTTTTTGGCATCAATATTATGATGTGTGTATCACTACGATCGAGATTAAATAAACCATTCACATTGGGTGTATGACCATAGAAGGTTTTATTAATGTAAACAGAACAACAATTATTCTCTGACTGAAATGAATAACCATATTGCAATAAATATGATCTAATCATATTCATGCTCAACACAAACACCAAATAACATTTATTGAGGTTCAACACTAATCCTGAAGGTAGAGGGAGTGTGCGATGGTAATCGTATCAACCTTGGAATCACTTCCAACACACATCGTCACCTTGCCCTTTACTAGTCTCTGTTTATTCTACAACTCCTATTTCGAGTTACTAATCTTAGCAACTGAACCAGTATCAAATACCCAGGGGCTACTACGAATACTAGTAAGGTACACATGAATAACATGTATATCAAATATACCTTTGTTCACTTTGCCATCCTTCTTATCCGCCAAGTATTTGGGGCAGTTCCGCTTCTAGTGACCATTTCCTTTGCAGTAGAAGCACTCAGTTTTAGGCTTAGGTCCAGCTTTGGGCTTCTTTATGGGAGTGGCAACTTGCTTGCCATTCTTCTTGAAGTTCCCTTTCTTGCCCTTGCCCTTTTTCTTGAACTAGTAGTCCTATTAACCATCAACACTTGATGCTCCTTCTTGATTTCTACCTCTGCGGCTTTAAGCATTGCGAAGAGCTCGTTTTATTCATCCCTTGCATATTATAGTTCATCACGAAGCCTTTGTAGCTTAGTGGCCGTGATTGAAGAACTCTGTCAATAACACTATCAACTGGAAGATCAACTCCCAGCTGAGTCAAGTGGTTATGATACCCAGACATTTTGAGTATGTGTTCACTGACAGAACTATTCTCCTCCATCTTGCAGCTATAGAACTTCTTGGAGACTTCGTATCTCTCAACCCGGGCATTTGCTTGAAATATTAACTTCAACTCTTGGAACATCTCATATGCTCCATGACGTTCAAAACATCTTTGAAGTCCTGGTACTAGGCCGTAAAGCATGGCACACTGAACTATTGCGTAGTCATCAGATTGAGCTTCCCAGACATTCATAACATCTGCAGTAGCTCCTGCAACAGGTTTGTCACCTAGCGGTGCATCAAGGACATAATTCTTCTGTGCAGCAATAAGGATAATCCTCAAGTTACGGACCCAGCCTGTGTAGTTGCTACCATCATCATTCAACTTAGCTTTCTCTAGGAACGCATTAAAATTCAGGGGAACGGTAGCTCGGGCCATTGATCTACAACATAGATATGCAAAACTATTAAGACTAAGTTCATGATAAATTAAGTTCAATTAATCAAATAACTAATGAACTCCCACTTAAATAAGCATCCCTCGGGTTATCTAAGTGATACATGATCCAAATCAACTAACCCATGTCCGATCATAATGTGAGATGGGGCAGTCATCAATGGTGAACATCTCTATGTTGACCATATCAACTATATGACTCACGTTCGACCTTTCGGTCTCTAGTGTTCTGAGACCATGTCTATACATGCTAGGCTCGTCAAGTTTAACCCAAGTATTCTGCATGTGCAAAACTTTCCTAGACCCATTGTATGTGAACATAGAGTCTATCACACCCTATCATCACGGGGTGCTTCGAAATGAGGAACTTTGGCAATGGTGCATACTCGGGGAGAACACTTTTATCATGAAATTTAGTGAAGCGATCATCTTATAATGCTACTGTCGTTCTAAGCAAAATAAGATGCATAAAGGATAAACATCACATGCAATCAAAATATGTGACATGATATGGCCATCATCATCATCTTGTGCTTTTGATCTCCATCTCCAAAGCATCGTCATGATCTCCATCGTCATCAGCTCGACAACTTGATCTCCATCGTTGCGTCGGGGTCGTCTCGCCAACTATTGCTTCTATAACTATTGCTAACGCATAGCGATAAAATAAAGCAATTACATGGCGTTTGCATTTCATACAATAATTAAGAGACAACCCTAAGGCTCTTGTCGGTTGTCGATATTACAAAACATGATCATCTCATACAACAACGTATATCACATCACGTCTTGACCATATCACATTGCAACATGCCCTGCAAAAACAAGTTAGACATTGTTGTAGGGTGAAACCCTAGAGGGGATCTTTTCACACTTGGAGGGGAGGAAAGAGGCACACAAGAACACAAGGAGGAAATCACTCTAACAAACCAAAATCACACATCTACTAGAGTAGCATACAAGAGATCCACAAGAATACATGAACAATTCAAGGTAAATAGCACTAAGTAAAGTTCTTCCCACTCCTAGGAGATGAGGTCTTGATGTTGATCTTCTCCAATAGGAGGCCTTGACAATCCAGAGGATTCTTCCCAAGGTGGGGGCTTGATCTCCAAGAGGAGGGGATACAAGGAGAAAAGCTCTCTAGTGTCTATCAAATACTTTGCTAACCTTCCAAATGAGCTAGGGAAAGAGTATATAAAGCCTAGGGACGAAATGTGAGGGAGAGAGGGGTACAAGGGTCAAAGACCCCAAGATGCACGCAGGCATGCGGAGGGGTCCGGGCACCCGGGGTAAAGTGGCCCGGGCAACCGGACCGGTCAGAGCCACGCGCTCAGGAGGGACCAGGCACCCGGGGCGAAGGGGCCAGGCACTCGGCCTGGTCAGGGGGGGCGGGCACCTGGGGGTCCCAAGCTTGGGCACCCGGGGTGGCACCCAGCGGCTGGCGGGGCAGAGGCCGGGCACCCAGGGTCCAAGTCCCGGGCACCCAAGTGGTGGTTGGCGGCTGGGTAGGAGCCCGGGCACCCGGATCCAAGGGGCCGGGCACCCGGGGTAGGCCGGGGCAGCGCCTAGGTGGTGGTGGCCGAGCACCCGGATTTTGAGAGGCCGGGCACCCGGGGTGCTCAAGGCGGATGCCTTCTCGCGTCCTTCTTCACTCTTCTTCTCCATGTGTGCTTGTGTCACCCTCGCGACTTCTTCATGGGTTTCTTCTTTGTACCTAAGAATGAACAATATCTCCGTTTGAGGTAGAATCCAATTCTCGCACGAATTCGAAGGAGACTCGAAGAGGAAAGAAGTGACCTCGTTCTTGATGGCGCATGCACGTGCTCTTATCATTGGTCCTCTCGGTGCTTGCGGTGGTGATGGAGTGTCCGTGTGGGTGGTCGAGGGATGCTCCGCATCATCTCCCCCTCTTGGGAGAGATTCGTCCACAGAACATGACCATCATCACCATGGTACTTGGCCAAGTCTTTGATGTTGAAGATGTCGCTTACGTACTCATCATCACCATGATCATCAGCAGGATGGCTGGGGTGTTTGGCCGGTTGCACCACCGCCATACAGAGGTTTCAACTTCCGTACTTTGTTCCAATACACAGGTCCATCCCTCATGGATGGTGTTGAGCAGGAGAGCAACATCACTGATGACCCGCAAGATGAGTGGTCTGTGTATTCGGACATCGAAGAGGCTGCTGACGCACTGATCCATGGTAGACCAACCTCTGGTATTCAGTTTGTGCGAGCTACGGGCGGTTCACACACGGTTGAGGTTCAGACAGTTGAAGGCATGGACTTTCTAGAGTTTCTCTGGCTAATCTCTTTTGGTAGATTCACTCGATGCCTTACTACATCGGACGCACCTGCCCAAAGTCAGGTTAGTGGCACTCTACCACTGAACCCTCTAGCATTCTTCCAAGCAATCTGCGCTGCTGTCACTCAGGAGAGGTTTGCAGCCAGTGCCCAGCTGGTCTATCAGCATGATCCTCTCGTCGGCCTCACTATTCCTATTACCATATCAGAGGATATCTGGGCGGGCGTTGCAACTCAACTTCCTCTGGTGGGTTCTGAATTTGGCTATAGCAGCTCCCACCGTACAAATGTGTTCTCCATCTCTGAAGTTGAGGAGGAGGATACTGAACTTCCCACTGTCAGGACTGGGGCTGCTTGTTTTCAGAACCAGATTTTGAGAGAGTCAGCTCCGATTGACACGGTTGGACTGAGGCGCAGTACTCGATCAACGAGGTATGATGGTTTCAAAGTGACCCAAATCACTGATGCGAGGAAGGTGCAATCCAAGGTTAAGCCTAGGGGGGCGCCCTCGATCGCCTACTCTTCTAAGGCGACTGCTCCTTGCAGCAAGCTCATACTGAACCCTGTGGCTGACAACTCTGAAGAACTGCCGCCTCCTACTCCTATCCACCAGGTGCAGTATGTGGGCAACGTTATGTGTGGCGTACCATCTGATGACCTCACCGCTCAGAAGCTCTTGGCTGCTGACTAAGGGGAGGATCCTGAGAAGCACTAAGCCGTATGCCGCCCAATAAACAGTGGAATATCCTGTGCTGGAACGTGCGCGGGATCAACTCCGAGAAGAAACATCTGGCAATCCGTAATGCTATTGATACTAGTGCTTGCTCCGCCGTTTGTTTGCAAGAAACTAAACGTACTTCTTTTGATGCTTCGTTCGTTAAACTATTCTTCCCTAAAAAATTCGATATGTTTGCTTTTGTACCCTCTGTGGGGGCCTCGGGGGGCTTAATCACGTTGTGGATGAGCTCGGTCTTCACCGGTGTTCCTGTATTTTCTGAATCTTTTGCTCTTGGCGTGAGACTTACTTCTACGCAGTCCGCTGATTCCTGGACGCTCGTTAATGTGTATGGTCCTTGTACTGAACCGAATAGGACGATCTTTACTTCCTGGTTATTTGATATTGACATTCCTCGTGGTGATGATTGGCTCCTCATCGGGGAATTTAATTTCATCAGAGCACCAGACAATCGTAACAGGGGAGGAGGGGACGCTAATGATATGCTGCTATTTACCGAACTCATCAGACGGCAATCATTAGTAGAGCTTCCAATCAAAGGGCATTTGTACACCTGGAGTAATATGCAAAACAATCCATTGCTTGAGCAATTGGATTGGCATTTCACATCCGTCGACTGGGCTGTCAAATACCCCAACACAGTAGTTCTGCCCTTGGGTAAACCCACGTCTGACCACGCCCCTTGCTATGTTAGCATTCAGTCCCAAATTCCAAACACCAAGATCTTTCATTTTGAGGACTTTTGGATCGGACAGCCAGGATTCTTTGAGACTGTTGAACGATCTTGGAACAAAAGATGCTATGCCCCCAATGCTGCCACAATTTTGTGTAAGAAATTTAAAACCCTGCGTTATGATCTAAAGCAATGGAGTAGGAAAATATCCAAGCTGTCGAGCCTGATTGATAACTGTAACAAAGCACTGCTTGAGATCAGTGGGTTAGAGGAAAGAAGAAGGCTATATGTTCCTGAAGCCAACTTTAGGAGGATTCTGAAATGGCATCTGCTCCACCTCCTAGACTGCAAAAAGCTCTACTGGAAAAAATGATGTACCATCCGGTACTTCAAGTTCGGTGATGGCAACACAAAGTTCTTCCACAGAGTGGCCACTTAGAGATTCAGACGGAACAACATCGCCTCGCTGCGCTTGCCTGATGACTCGGTCATCCATGATCATGTGGGGAAGGAGGCTGTACTCTTCCAAACGTACAAAGAAAGACTGGGCCACTCCAGCCAGACTGACATACGTTTTGATCTGAAAAGAATCATCAAAAAAGTGAAGGGACTCCAGGCTGTATCAGTTCCTTTCACTCATGAGGAAATCGACCAGGTTGTCAGGGAGCTGCCTTCCGACCGTGCCCCAGGACCCGATGGTTTTAGTGGTGGTTTCATAAAATCCTGCTGGCATATAATCAAGGAGTATTTCTATCGGCTCTGTTCTGATTTCCATGTAGGTAATCTTAACCTTGAGAGTTTGAACACTGGCTTTATCACTCTCATCCCGAAAACGCAATCTCCTGAGACAGCCAACGACTATCGTCCGATAACACTCTTGAATTGTTGTCTCAAGATATTGACCAAGCTGCTAGCGAATCTTCTGCAACGTGTGATCCTCAAAATCATACACCGTAATCAATATGGCTTTCTGCGGGGCCGATCTATACAGGATTGTGTAGTGTGGGCATTCGAGTTCATACATCAATCCAATCCTCTGGGCAAGAGATAGTTGTCATGAAGCTTGACTTCGCTAAGGCGTTCGACACCATTGAGCACGCGCCCATGTTAGAAATTATGAAGTGTATGGGGTTTGACGATCGTTGGCTCGGTTGGATTAAATGCCTACTTTCCACGGCCAAATCATCGATCCTTCTCAATGGGACCCCGGGGAGGTAGTTTTTCTGCCTGCGAGGGGTGCGACAAGGTGATCCTTTGTCCCCGCTCATCTTTGTCTTAGCGGCGGATCTCCTGCAAGCTGCCATTAATGATGCTTATCGGGCCGGAACCCTTCAACTCCCCATCCCAGTACCTGATAACGACTATCCGGTGATCCAATACGCCGATGATATGATACTCGTGATGCCGGCGGACATCTCCCAAGCATAAACGATCAAGGGTATCCTCCAGGACTATGCGGCATCGGTGGGGTTGCGCATTAATTTTCAAAAGTCCACACTGATCACTACAAATGCTACGGCAGAAACGACCTCGAGGATTGCTCAAGTGTTTGGCTGCACGATAGGTTCCATGCCATTCACATATCTCGGGCTGCCTATGGGCACTACACGGCCAACCGTCACTGATCTCATGCCCCTCGTTACGTCGGTGGAACGTAAGCTCTCCTCGGCTGCCAACCTGCTGGACCTCGGCTCAAAGCTCACATTGGTGAATTCAGTGATAACTTCTCTTACGATATATGCCATGTGCTCTATCAAAATCCCACCTAAAGTTCTTGATCATCTTGACAAACTTCGGAGATACTGTCTATGGGCTAAAAGCTCGGACGATGGTACAAAAGCCGTCTCACTGGCTGCATGGGAGCTAGTTTGCCGCCCGAAGAACAAGGGAGGTCTGGGAGTGATTGACCTCAAGATCCAAAATCAAGGCTTGCTCCTGAAAATTTTACACAAATTCTATAATCGGTTGGACGTGCCTTGGGTCAAGTTGATCTGGTCAGCCTACTACGCGGGATCGATACCGCATGCAAATGACCCTTGTGGCTCCTTCTGGTGGTGCGACATCATGCAGTTAACGTCGATCTATCATGGGATCACTACGGTGGAGGTGGGTGATGGTGCTACAGTCCTTTTTTGGAAAGATATGTGGCGCAGTAATATCCTTTCGGACAGCCACCCCAGGATTTGCTCATTTTCCAAAAATGAGGACGTGTTTGTTTATGATCTGCTAACTGCGTCTACCCTTGGCCAAAACTTCAATCTCCCTCTTTCCATCCAAGCTAGGGGCAAACTTCTGGATCTTCAAACCAGCTTGGCCGATGTGGAGTTGACAGATGCCAGGGATATCTGGAGATGTGTTTGGGGCTCCGAGGGCTTCCAGTCCAGTAAATACTACGCCCACTGCTTTCATGATGAAGTCGCGGACAAAGCCTTCGAGTGGATATGGAAATCAAAGTGCACCAATAAATGGAAGGTTTTCTCGTGGTTGTTATTGGCAGACAGGCTGAACACACGTAATCTCCTGAAAAGGAAGGGTATGAAGCTCCGGGATGATGACTACACATGTTTGTTATGCTCCACCCAGCTAGAGGAAACGGTTGAGCACCTTTTCTTCGAGTGTGAGTTCAGTAAAATGTGCTGGGGGGAGTTGGAGATCACGTGGCCAGCGAATGGCAACAGGTTGCAAAAAATGCATGCGGTCAGGAGCGTCTGGTCCCGGCCTATGTTCATGCAAACTTTCATCGTGGCGGCCTGGAGCATCTAGAAAGAGCGTAATAATAAAAACTTCAGAGGGATTGTCCCTACAAGGAGGGGGTAGAAGATGAGATTCCAAGATGATTTTGGAATGATGAAGTACCGTGTGAAAGAGGCCCTTTGGCCGCTTATTGAGCATGTAGTCAGTTCGATCTGACAATGGCTGTGTAGTATTTAGTTTTGTTGGCAACACTTGTACCTTTCTTATACCCTTGATGTATAGGAATTCCTCTCTCTCTCCAGACATGTAACCTCTCCCCCTTGTAACTTCTGGTGTGATGAATTAATACAAAGTCAGTGAGGGGGTGCCCTCACTGTCCCATTTTCCTCAAAAAAAGATGTCGCTTACGTTGTACTTGTCACGTGGAATGTCGACCTTGTAGGCTTGTCGTTGTAGCGTGCGAGCACCTTGAATGGTCCATCGGCTCTCGGAAGTAGCTTCGACTCGTGCTCCTTGGGGAAGCGATCCTTGTGGAGATGTATCCATACGAGATCGCCCGGTTGGAACACCATCGGGGACTTGTTGATGTTGAGCTTGGTGGTGAGGCGTTGTACTTGACGCTCGATCATGGAACGTGTTTCTTCATGCATCTTCTTGATGTAGGTTGCTCATGCGCTAGCATCCATGTTTGCTCGTTCTTGTAGCGGTAGGGGGAGGATGTCCAATGGTGACAAAGGGTTGAAGCTGTAGACAATCTCGAAGGGGGACTTGCCAGTGGTAGAGTGTCTTGCGCGATTGTAGGCGTACTCGGCAATGGGTAAGCACTCCTCCCACTCCTTGATGTTCTTCTTGATCAACACATGTAGGAGAGTGGCGAGCGTCCGGTTGGTGACTTCCGTTTGGCCATCGGTTTGAGGATGATACGCCGTGGAGAAGAGTAGCTTGATTCCGAGCTTGGCGCATAACGTCTTCCAAAAGTAGCTTAAGAACTTAACGTCTCGGTCCGACACAATTGTCTTTGGCACTCCGTGTAACCTCAAGATTTCCCTACAAAAAAGAGTTGCAACATGTGAAGCATCGTCTATCTTATTGCATGGGATAAAGTGAGCCATTTTAGAGAATCGGTCCACAACAACAAATACGGAGTCCTTGTGAAAGCACAAGTGCTCCCTGGGTGATTTTGGTAATTAATGTCAACATATCTCTTGTTGGACTAATTCTTTCATTTAGTATGCTTCAGATAAGTTCAACAATGGAGTGGCATGGACTAGAGGATGTGGAACCCCTTCGAGATGAGAAGGACAAAGGATTGGCTCAAGCTCAAAGCTCAGGACTCTGCATTTTTCTTTTTAGTGATCAAGATCACATTGAGTCCATAGGAAAGCCAATACTATTAAGAGGGGATGAGGTGTTGCTTAATGGCTTGCTTGCTCAAAGTGCTTAGTGATATGCTCCAAAGCCCTCAACCATTTTCTCACATCCACATATGTCCCAAACCAAAAGTCAAACTCGGCCCCACCGAAACTTTCTATCCGGCGCCACCAAGTTCTCTTGACATAGTCACTGCCAGAAACCCTAATCAATTCGGTCTCACCGATAGGGATCTCGGTATCACCGAGATGGGATTGCAAACTCTCTGTTGCCTATTGCAATAATCTCGGTCTCACCGAGATATGCGATCGGTCCCACCGAGTTCGCAATGCAAACTATCTGTCTCCCTTTCATAACGTTTCGGTCCAACCGAGATGAGTGAATCAGTCCCACCGAGTTTGCCTGACCAACTCTCTGGTTAGCTTATTACCAAAATCGGTCCCACCGAGTTTGTGTAATCGGTCTCACCAAGATTACGTTATGCCCTAACCCTAACGACATCGGTCCCACCGAGTTGACATGTCGGTCCCATCGAAAATCCTAACGGTCACATTATGAACCAAATCGGTCCGACCGAGTTTTATAGTTGGTCCCACCGAGTTTGGTGATTTGTGTGTAACGGTTAGATTTTGTGTGGAGGCTATATATACCCCTCCACCCACTCTTCATTCATGGAGAGAGCCATCAGAACATGCCTACACTTCCAACATACATTTTCTGAGAGAGAACCACCTACACTTGTGTTGAGGTCAAGATATTCCATTCCAACCACATAAATATTGATCTCTAGCCTTCCCAAGTTGCTTTCCACTCAAATCATCTTTCTACCAAATCCAATCCTATGAGAGAGAGTTGAGTGTTGGGGAGACTATCGCTTGAAGCACAAGAGCAAGGAGTTCATCATCAACACACCATCTATTACATTTTGGAGAGTGGTGTCTCCTAGATTGGTTAGGTGTCACTTGGGAGCCTCCGTCAAGATTGTGGAGTTGAACCAAGGAGTTTGTAAGGGCAAGGAGATCACCTACTTCGTGAAGATCTACCCTAGTGAGGCAAGTCCTTCGTGGGCGACGGCCATGGTGGGATAGACAAGGTTGCTTCTTCGTGGACCCTTCGTGGGTGGAGCCCTCCGTGGACTCGCGCAACCGTTACCCTTCATGGGTTGAAGTCTCCATCAACATGGATGTACGATAGCACCACCTATCAGAACCACGGATAAAAAATCTCTAAGTCTCCAATTGCGTTTGCACACTCCAATCCCATCCCTTTACATTCTTGCAATTTTCATGCTTTACTTTCCGCTGCTCATATACTCTTATCATGCTTGCTTGATATGTATTGTGAATGTTTAAACATGTGCTAAAACTCCACTTCAACGTAAAGAAATTAAAAACTGTCACTTTTCTTGCTAAGGGTCTATTCACCCCCCTCTAGCTAGACACCTCTTCTCGATCCTTTCAATTGGTATCAGAGCTTTGGTCTCCATTACTTTGGTTTAATCACCATTGGAGGAAGATGGATGAGTCTACGTTGGGGAGTCTTAGACGTAGAGTGCCTATTCTTGATGGAGAATTCTTTCATGAGTGGAAAAAATGAGATGCTTGAGATTTTCAATGAATATCATTTGAACAAGTACATTACTAGCCCTTGTGCACCTCATATTGATCCTTTGCATCCTACCCTTGATGAGTCTATTGACATGATCCGCAACCTTAGAACTATTAATCTTATCACTAGAGGCTTGCCTAGAAACTTGATTGGATGTTTGCCTACTCTTGATTGTGCCTACACTATATGGAGATTTCTTGAGGAAAGATTTCCAAACTATTCCTTGCAAAACTTAGACGAAATTCTCCATAAGTCTATTGCCTTGAGTAAGATGAATTCCAGTGATCCTAAGTTTGGTGATTGTCTATTTGAGCTTACCAATCTCATGCGTGCCAAAGGAGATGTTGGAATCATTAGCAATATCATCTCCGAAGCTATTAGAATTCATAAAGATGACCATTGTGATGATCATTTATCTAATGAATTACCCTCTCTAGGAATTGATCAAATACAAGACGATGTTGAACATGGATACTATGATGAGGATGATGATAGTGACTATGATCTTGATGATGCGATGAGACACTTTGGTCTTATGGCTAATCTTCGCGGCTACATGGCTGGAGGAAAGGAATGGGTCCTTGATAGTGGATGTACTGATCATATGACCGGAGACAAAGATATGTTTCGTGAGCTTGCTGAAAACGACGGCCCTCGAAAGTATGTCACTTTTGGTGATAACTCAAAGGGTAAGGTGGTTGGCCTCGGTAAGGTGGCCATCTCACATGATAGCTCCATACAAAATGTCATGCTCGTTGAATCTCTTGGGTACAATTTACTTTCAGTATCTAGACTTGCTGATTTCGGTTTCAATGTCCTATTTACTGAAGTAGATTGCCAAGTGTTTCGTAGAGACAATCATAAAATGGTCTTTACCGGTATACGTAGAGGTGATCTTTACATTGTTGATTTCACTAAAAAGGCTCAACCTAGAACTTGCTTAATTGCTAAATCTTCTAAAGGCTGGTTGTGGCATAGAAGGTTAGGTCATGTGGGCATGCGAAATCTCGATAAGCTTATTAAAGGTGATCATATCCTTGGAGTAAAAGATGTTATATTTGACAAGGATAGACTTTGTAGTGCTTGTCAAGCAGGAAAACAAGTTGGAGGAAGTCACCCCGTGAAGAACATCATGACCACGAGAAGACCGCTCGAGCTACTTCACATGGATCTCTTTGGTCCCAATGCCTACAAGAGTCTCAGTGGTAACTCATTTGGTCTAGTCATAGTCGATGATTTTTCAAGATTTACATGGGTGTTCTTTATTGATGATAAATCGCAGGTCCAAAAGATCTTCAAAAACTTCGCTAGGAAGGCCCAAAATCAATTTCAAGTGAAGATCAAGAAGGTTCGGAGCGACAACGGAACGGAGTTCAAGAACGCAAATGTGGATACTTTTCTTGACGAAGAAGGGATTTCACATGAGTTCTCGGCTACATACACGCCTCAACAAAATGGAATTGTTGAGAGGAAGAACCGGACTCTTATTGAGATGGCAAGAACGATGCTTGATGAGTACAAAACTCCAAAACACTTTTGGGCGGAAGTGGTTGAGACAGCTTGGCATGCAACAAATCGCTTGTATCTTCACAAGCTACTCGGCAAGACGGCATACGGGCTCCTCACCAGTAACAAACCCCAAGTTGGATACTTTCGAGTATTCGGCTCAAAGTGCTACATTCTTGATAAGCATCGTCGCTCTAAATTTTCTCCTAAATCTCATGAAGGTTTCCTACTTGGTTATGGCTCAAACTCTCACACTTACCGTGTCTACAACAGTTTCACCCAAAAGGTTGAAGAGATGGTAGATGTGAAGTTTGATGAATCTAATGGCTCGCAAGTAGAGCAATTGCCAATTGATGTAGGAGACAAAGACCCTTCGAAAGCAATCCAAGAGTTGTCTATTGGCAAGATCCGTCCAACGGAGGTGAAGGAGAGTACCTCGTCCGTCTAAGTGGAAGCTTCCACCTCACGACAAGGTGAACCAAGAGTCGACATGGAAGCATCCACGAGTGGGACACACCAAGATGAAGAAAACGAGGAAGTACACCAAGATGAACCTCATCAACCTCCCTTTCCACCACGACAAGAGAACGACAACGTCAACAATGAAGAAGGCCAAGAAGAAGGACAAGATGAAGAAGATGTTCCACCCCGACCAAAGCAAAAGCTCCCACGAGTTCGAGCAAGAGTCGCCAAAGACCATCCCGTTGAGCAAATCTACAATGATATCCAAACCGGGAGAATCACTCGCTCTAAAACTCGTTTGGCTAATTTTTTTGAACATTATTCATTCATCTCTAGCATTGAACCTATGAAGGTTGAAGAAGCATTGGAAGATCCGGATTGGATAAACGCCATGCATGAAGAGCTACACAACTTTGAGAGAAACCAAGTGTGGACATTGGTCGAGAAGCCCGACAACAAACACAACATCATTGGTACGAAATGGGTGTTTCGCAACAAGCAAGATGAAGATGGACAAGTAGTTCGCAACAAAGCACGTCTCGTCGCCCAAGGCTACACTCAAGTTGAAGGTATGGACTATGGTGAGACATATGCCCCCGTTGCTAGACTTGAGTCCATTCGCATCTTACTTGCTTATGCTAATCACCATGATATCACCTTGTACCAAATGGACATTAAAAGTGCTTTTATAAATGGTGAGATTGAGGAGGAAGTTTATGTTAAGCAACCTCCCGGCTTTGTCAATCCTAAGAAACCTAATCATGTTTACAAACTTCACAAAGCTCTTTATGGTCTCAAACAAGCTCCTAGCGTGGTATAAATGCTTGACCAAGTTCCTTATTGAAAAAGGCTTTGAAATTGGAAAAATAGATTCTACTCTTTTTACTAAAAGGGTTAATGGAGAACTATTTGTGTGCCAAATTTATGTTGATGATATTATATTTGGTTCGACTAACCCTCATTTTAGTGAGAAGTTTGGAAAGCTAATGTCGGAGAAGTTTGAGATGTCTATGATGAGTGAACTCAAATTCTTTCTTGGTTTGCAAATCAAGCAAACTAAGGAAGGTACCTTTATTTCTCAAACAAAGTACACCAAGGACTTATTCAAGAAGTTCAATATGCAAGAATGCAAAGGTATGAATACACCCATGCCTACTAGTGGACATCTTGATTTGACCAAAGATGGTGAACCGGTTGATCAAAAAGTTTACCGCTCTATGATTGGTTCATTGTTATATCTATGTGCCTCTCGTCCCGATATTATGCTAAGTGTGTGCATGTGTGCATGTGTGCACGATATCAAGCGGCCCCTAAAGAATGTCATCTTAAGGCTGTGAAAAGGATAGTGAGATACTTAATACATACACCAAATTTTGGCATTTGGTATCCTAAGAGGTCTTCTTTCGATCTTGTCGGCTACTCCGATTCGGACTATGCCGGAGAGAAGGTTGATAGAAAGTCCACTTCGGGTACTTGTCAATTTCTTGGTAGATCTCTTGTGTCTTGGTCCTCCAAGAAACAAAACTCGGTATCCTTATCCACCGCCGAAGCAGAATACATTGTCGCTGGTTCATGTTGTGCTCAATTACTTTCGATGACCCAAACTCTTAAAGATTATGGGATATATGTGAAACATGTTCCATTGCTTTGTGACAATGAGAGTTCTATTAAGATTTCTCACAATCTCGTGCAACATTCTCGAACCAAGCTTATTGAAGTTCGTCGTCATTTCATTCCAGATCATGTGGCTAAAGGGGACATTAATCTTAAGCATGTTCATACCGATAAGCAATTGGCGGATATATTCACCAAACCGCTTGATGAGAAAGTTTTTTGCCGTTTGAGAGGAGAATTGAACATCATTGATGCTTCAAACTTGGAGTAGGAACTCCATTTGGATACATGCAAGGCATGAGCCTTTGACTAATCCTTGATATTTCTTTCATGATGCTATTTATATGTCTTGGATATACTTGCACCCTTGCATGCTATCTAACCCTTGTAGGTACTTGGATGAATCTAAATCCATGAGATTGCAACTCACTCACATCTTGAGCAATCTCTGCATCACCAAGTCTCTACACAATGGTGGTTGAAAACAAGGAAGCATGAAACTCTTCAAACATATCCTTTGACAAATTCTATATTAAGTTATGATTGTCATTTTGGATACACAAGTGCTCTTGCTTGCAAAACTAACCCATGTAGGTAGATGAACTCAAATTCCAAATGGTGCTCCCAACTCTTGATGAGCTACATCAACCTTGAGTAACCCACACAAGTTCAACTACATGATCAAGATCAACACCACCACCCAAGGTATGGTATTCCATCTTGGAGAAGCTTTACTCCAAGTCATGGGTCAAAGCAACTCAACAAGATGTGAATACATCAAGATGCTTAAACGAAAAATGGTAACCCCGCTTTGAGCTTAAACGATGAGTATGACCTATGATCAAGTGCCCTCACTTGACTCCTAAGTCAATATACTCTAACATAGGTGACTTTGTCACCGACCAATTCTAGATGAAGTTCTCTTGTGTTTCTCTGTGCTCTTGCATTTGTCTCATGCATATTTGTTTCCCCTTTCAAAAAAAACAAAAAAAAACTTCATCTAGACTTCCTTTCATTTTATTTTTGTTCTGCATTCCCTGCATCTAATTCCTTGCAAATCCTTGTGAGATCTTATTTGCCTAGTGAGCTGAGGTGACAAGTGTTTTCTCTGTGATGAACTCGGTCCCACCGGTCTGTTGCTTTCGGTCGAACCGAATCCTTTCGGTGCAACCGAAGCACACAACTCGGTGCCACCGATTTCACTGCAAAAAAGACAACTTGCCACTCACTCTAGATTCTTGTCCTCTACCAGCATCATCTTCTCTATGCTGCTTTGCTCTATGTCTCAAGGACCAAACCAATTTTGACTCTCACTCTAGAAGATCCCTTCTTGGAAATTGATGTCAAAGGGGGAGAGAGATCACATCAAAGCTTAATCACTTTGACAGGGCGAGAGAGTTCTGCAACAGGGAGAAAGAGGAATCACATCAAAGGCCCCAGATGCTTGGTGTTCAAGAGGAGAGAAGTCACATGTCTTTAAGAGGGGAAAGACATGTTCATATTTGGTTGTTTGCATTTGCTCTGATTTTCTGTTCCCTATCTTCTCCCAGTATCCCATGCAAGATTTAGGGGGAGCAAGACATCTAAGGGAAGGAAATCTTTGAATTCATTGCATATCTTTACCTTTGGGGACATATCTATATCCAATAGAGTACTCAGTACTCACTCTCTACATGTCATCCCAGTCTTGGTACTCTTGTGGTTTCTTTTGTTTGCTCTGGCTAGTAGATGTATCTGTGTTATCTAACCTTGTTTACTCAGGTTCATTCTGTCGGCGTTCTGGGAACGGGGGTCCCCAGACTTGCCTGCCTGCGGCCCACAGCGTGGCTAAGCAGCAGGCCGTACGGCCCATCTTCGTCAACAAGACACCCAAGACCCTCGCGAGGGTCCAAGCCTCGCAAGGCGGACGACGCAAGACCTCCACTGGAGTGGCCTAGCCAGGCAGGCTCACGAGGAGCAGAGATATCAAGGCAAGGCAAACCTCACGAGGCTCTCGTGATGTGAGCCATGACGAACGGTACCAGGCGGGTGCCAGGCGGGCGCCAGTGCGCACAGCATCCTTATTTCCTCTTTGGTGCTAAGGAGGCCAGTGCAGGCGAAGAGTACCGAGGCATCAGGCAAAGGTTGCCATATTGGTGCAACGAGAACAAGACCAGGAGGACGGCCAAGCGGAGGTCATCGTGGAGCCCAAGACGGCGTCACCCCAGAGTTTTTCGCAGGCGAAGACCGCTTTTGTCAGGATAGCTTGTACTAGTTGTCCCCCTTCAAATTTGCCCACCGTTGTTGGCTCCCTTCCTGCTTGATACTTGGGAAGAGGACCAGGGCCTATATAAGTAGAGCTAGCCACCACAGTAGAGGCATCGAATCCTCATTCCATAAGTTCACAAGCAAAAGAACACCTCAACCTCAGGAGGCTGTTCTCCCCTTGTACTGTTCATCATCAGCCCGAGAGGCAATCCACCACCACCACACTGGAGTAGGGTATTACACCACAACGGTGGCCCAAACCAGTATAAACCTCGTGTCTTTCTGTGTTGCGAGTTCGTCGAGTTCATCCGCGAGATCGTAGGGAGCTAGAGCGTAGATCGGTAGGAGGGAGAGACTTCGCGCGCACCCCAGTGTTCGAACCTTAAGGGTTTGCCGGAACCCCACATCCGACATTTGGCGCCAGGTAGGGGTGCGCCGGAGCTTCTTCTCCGCCAGCCAGCTCGCCGACGCTCCCCAGCCACGATCTAGTGATTCAAGGGCCGGCTCCGACCGCTGGGCAGCCTGGCCAGCCCGGGCAGCGCCGCCTGCCCATGAAGGTCTCGACCCTGCACTCCAAGCAGCATGGGCGCCGCCAAACCCCGCCGGGCGCGGGCAGCGTGCCCAGGCATCATCCACCCTCACCCCACGACAGGTACGGGCCACAGCAAGAGCAGCAAGCCATGCCGCAGCAACGGCGCCACACTCACGGCGGGAGCAAGCAAACATGCGGGCAGCACTCACCGTGGCAAGGGAGCTGCTGCGGTGCAGGCTGATGGAAAGCGGTTGGGATACACTGCTGGAACGTGTTGCCGAGCTGCTGGATGCAGCGGCGTCGGGAGCACCGCCCTTCTACTGTCGGCTTCCTCCCCAGGCCACTGCAGGGCCGCACGGCAAACCTCACCACATCCGCACGCCATCGACTACGCTCGGGGGCTTCATCAACATCAACACGACCGGCGGTGTAGGGGGCTCCAACTCCCCCATGCCGCCCTCGACGAGCACGAGCGCAAGCGTCACCCCCATGGTCCCGGCCGGATGCCGTATTGTCATCCCCAGGACGCCATCATGGGCGGAGCAACATGGAGCGTGGGGCACCACGGCGAGGTGTTCGGGGTGACGGCCCCGGAGGCCTACATGCCCCGCATGGTGCACCAAGGGTACGCACCAGAGGATGATATCGGCTCATTCGTTGGAGAAGATTGGGGAGAGGGGGCGCTAGGAGCCGAACCCTTCCAGGAACCGACGGAGAACCACAACGATCGCGCCAGTAGCGGCAATTACAGGGTACCGCTAGTCTCTCAGGAACAGGCTTATGCTAACCATGGACTACAGATGAACCAGGTTGCAGCGTCGATTGACGACCCAGGCACGGCGGCACCCGTTCCAACAAGGGAGACACGCTAGGGGACACCGAGAGGGAGCCAGGAGCAAGGCCCCTCCCCGCGGCGCGTGACGCCTGACGACACCCGGAGGTAGGCCCTCTGCCGGGGAGGCCTCGACAACCCTTCCCCCGGCAGAGGACCTGTGGTCGCCGAGGGAACCGCTGGCGTCCTCTTTCCCTCCTCTGTGTCATCCTGGTGACCGGTCGGCTCAGAGGAGGTCGAGGGTGGCGCAAGGCGGGGCCCTCGTCTGGCGATATGAAGCAAGGCCGGTACCTGTGAAGAAGGCCTAGTGCCTATGAAGCTCGCCGCCCGTGACACTCTCACGTAATAATGAGTTGGGGCTGTACACGCCCCGGAGTCTCAGGGGTGCCGGCCTCAGGACCTGGGGCTCCCTCCCACGCCTAGTGGTAGCACTTAGCTCCGCGCTGGTGAGAAGACTTGAAGACCAGAAGACTAGACTAGGTGCCGGACGCGGCCTTTTGCTTTGGATCTCTCTTTCTGTAGCTTTGCTTTCTGGATCTGGATTTGAGTTGAAGCTGAGTTTTTATCAATGCGCGCGGGGGGAGCCTTTTCTCGTTTGAGCAATTTCTTGCCTTCTGGATATCGTTTTGTCAGGGACTCATGTCCGTCGCCTTTCCCTCACGAGCTCCTCGCGAGCAGGACTGCGCGAAGCATGCGCGCGTCGAGCGCGCGCTGCAACTAGTGCTCACCTCTTGTAGGGCCCCTTCCGACGGGGCGACGAGCTCCGTAAGGCCCTCAGGAACTCGACACGTCGCAGCCCAGCTCAAAGCTGGCGCTGACTAAGGTAAACCAAGACAAAAAAACTCGCATCAGGATTCACAAGTTCACGAGGACACAAACTCACATTGCATGGAAAAGTAAAAACTGCAATTTGCTTACATGAGGGGCTTCCCCTCTCAAAATGCTCTTACAAGTTTTCAAGGGCCACGCCCGAGTTTGTGCGCAGGAAGAAATGATAGGAGAACAAGGGATCAGCCAGAAATGTCGCTCGCTACGTCACCCGCAGACGCGTCACTCGCATCGTCGTCGTCTTCATCGGATCATCGCCGCCATCGGCGACGCCCCCGTCGCCATCGTCGACCACGTCGCCTGCATCTGCGACGACCACCACCGCATCATCCTCCAAAGCGAAGGCCCTGACCAACGCGTCCACATGGTCCTCAACCCAGCGCGCTAGGTCGCCCCGGACAGCCGTGGGTACGGGGGCTATGGCGGCGTCAAAGTCGAAGTTGGGGTCGGCATTCAGGAGGTGGCTAAAGACACGGGAGAAAGCGCGCTCGAGCAGGCCACGCCCCCTTTCCTCCACAAGCTGGCGAGCTCTGGCAGATCGAGCCTCCAGGCGCGTCACCACCTCGGTGAAGAAGGTCAGGTGGCTGGCATAATCATTTGAGTGAGGGGTCGGCGCCTCCACGTCGCAAATATGGCCCAGGGCGACATTGGCCCTGTTTCGGAGATCCTGAAGCATGGGGGCATGCTCGCGCTCCAGCGTTCGACGTTGGAGCACCTCCTCCGTGTTCTGCCTCGCGACGACCTCTGCGTCATCAACCCGCCTCCGGAGGGAACGCAGCTCGGCGCGGGCGGAGGCCAAGTCCACCTGCGCCGTGACCAAGGCAGCGGCCGTGGCTTCCGCGCGCCTCTCAGCCTCGTCCAACCTGGGCCTGAGGGCAGCGGCCCTGCCCTCATCCTCCACGCCCGCGAGCTTCAGCTTCAGGTCGTACCTGCCCTCCAGGTCCGCGCGAACCTCGGCCACCCGGCGGTTCACCTCCTCCTCAACTCCAGCCTCGCGAGCCCCTACGGCGTCCTCTGCTTGGGCAACTTGACGCTCCCTCGTCTCCAGTTCCTCGAGCTCACGGTTATGCTCCATGGCCTCCAGGGCAAGTGCCTCCTCACACTTCCGGACCTCCTCATCCTCCGCGGGCGTCCCCCTCAGCGACGCAAGAGCGGCCCTACGCGCCTCCACCTGCTGCTCAAGAGACGCGCTCCAGGCCTGGAGCTCCCACGCGCGCTTCTCCGCAGCCTCGCGGCGGCGATCAGCCTCGTGAGCCTCTTCCAAGGCTCGTGAGCGGGCATCGTAGGAAACCTTGAGAGACGCCTCAGCCTTCGCGTTCTCAAGGTCACACTGATAGCGGCCGAGTTTGATGGCCACCTTCATCTTGCGCCGCTCCTCTGCTAGCCGGAGACCTTCAGCCTCAAGACGCGAATCGGCACTCGCGAGCTCTCCACCAAGCCGGCTCATCGTGTTCATCGCCTCCTGGAAGAGCTCATGGCGAACCACGCTCCGCCCGCGCTCGAGCTCGAACGCCCGGCCTTATTCGTCCTCCACCTCGGGGGCTGCAGGCGGGGCGTCAAGCGGTGCGCCACCCCTCGGCAGGGGGCTGGGGGCTGGCGCCACACCCGACATCAGCCCGTCCTCGCGAGAACCCCAAGCCTGCTGGGGCTCGCTGCTCGAAGAGGAGCCGGGGATCGAAGCCAACAAGTTGCCGTCAAAAATCAGCGGAGGAGTCTTGGGCACGCGTACCAAGCTCCACGCCAGACCAAGGGGGGAGCGACGAGGTCGCAGGTTCAACGCGCCAGGAAGGCAAGAGTGCCCCTTCAACCAGCCCTGCTCCAGGGGCAACCAGCAAACTCGGAGCGCTCGAGGCTGGCGGAAGAGTTAAGGAAGAAGGAGGCCGTTTCTCAGGAGATTCGGCAGCCTCAGTGGAAGGAGCCCTGAAAGACTGGCGTCAGATGAAGAAAGCAACACACAGAGAGCCACAGCGGTACGATACTTACACGTCAATGGCAATGTACTTCCTCTGCTTCAGCGGTCCAAAGATGTTGCTGCCGCTGGGAGATCCTTTCCTCTTGCGGAGCTCCTCGAAGTCCACACAAAGACGACCGAAACGCTGGACGTGACGGCCGGTGCGCAGCGGGGCCGAAGAAGAGCTCGGAAGAATATCCTCAGGGGTGCCCGGTTGCGGCGAACAGCCGGGCACCATTTCACCATGACCTCCCGAGGCTCCTGGAGCCTTGGCCACGGGAGCTGCATGCAGTGTCTCCTCAGCAACCGACCCCCCAGGAGGGGAGTGGCAGGCTCCTGAAGACGATGCCCCAGGATCACCACTCAGCACGTGCTCCTCAGCACTCGAGCCGCTGGCCTCCGCCTGAGCTAGCCCACCTGCACCGTCACTTGGGGCGAGCTCAGCATCAGGGGCAAGGAAGGGAACCACGACGACGGGGTTCTCACGACGCCCCTCCAGGCCGATCGGTCGCGGCCCCCATTCATCGAAGAGAGGCATGTCCTTCACAAATTCATCCTTATTCTTGCAGCGGTACAGCAAACAGTTCTTCCCAGGCAGTTCGGCCGATAGAAAGACACCCGTCAGGACCTTGAGCACTGTTCGCCGCGTACCGAGGAGGAGCCCGGACTCCTGAAACCTCATGTGATCCTGGCTGCTGAGTAAGGTCCACATTGGGCGAGAATGGCGTTGAAGCGGAGCGACCCGGCGTTGGACGAATTCCTTCACCACCATCGGTGCAGTTACGCCGCGATCCTTCAGCAACCTCAACCTGAGCCAGACATGGGCAAGGCCGGGGCTCGCAAGCCGCTGATGGCTCCAGCCGAAGTTAGGAACAGCGGGCCCCGACGGAGCCTGAAGCAGAGGACTGAGCACACCGGCATTGACGAACACCCATCGTATCCGGAATTCGCTCGGTGATGGAGGGAGCTCGAAATCGATCCCCTCGCCTACCATCGCAGCCACGGCCTGGAAGCTCACGCACCCTGAGCATTGCTGAGGTTCGGCCAGATGCAATGAGAATAAGTGATGGAGGAGAGCCACTGAAGGAGCGATGCCCACCATGGACTCGCACACGAAGGCGAAGACAGCAAGAAGAGTCACAGACTAAGGGTCGAGATGCACCATGTGGATCTGATAATGCTCAAGCACAGCATTGAAGAAGGCGGAGAAGGGTGGAATCAGGCCAGCCCAGAGGGCATCTATGAAGATTGGGACCTCAATGGCCATCTGAGCCATTCGAGTGTGAGACGCGGGCCAAGCCACCGTCTCCCCCCACTCATTGAAGCTGGAAGCAAGCATCGGGCGCACCTTGTCCATGGCCCCGTCGTTGAGCACCCGAGACCGGCCGAGCGTCGGCGCAAAGGACGGAGGCGCGGGTGGAAGAGATAGAGGACCCTTCCCCTTCTCAGCTTGTTTAGGCACCATGGCGATGGAGCAGGCGGAGCGCGAGTCAGATTGGAGAAGAGAAGCAGAGCCACAAGGAAGCAGGGGAATTGGGGAAGCAAGGCGCAGGAGGCGGAGGAATAACTGTGTAGGATGCAGGGGCCGCATAGCCAGGCAGATTCAAAGGCAGCGTGGGGAAGCGGAGACACCCACGTCCAATCAACCGCCACGCGTCAACCGAGGGCGCGGGCTTTTGGGGCTCGCGGTGCTCCGAACTTGACCCTTGGCTTCGCCGCGAAGCCAAGACCGAGCGCACCTTGGGCCCGGGGCCTACTGTCGGCGTTCTGGGAACGGGGGTCCCCAGACTTGCCTGCCTGCGACCCACAGCGTGGCTAAGCAGCAGGCCGTACGGCCCATCTTCGTCAACAAGACACCCAAGACCCTCGCAAGGGTCCAAGCCTCGCGAGGCGGACGACGCAAGACCTCCACTGGAGTGGCCTAGCCAGGCAGGCTCACGAGGAGCGGAGATATCAAGGCAAGGCAAACCTCACGAGGCTCTCATGACGTGAGCCATGATGAACGGTACCAGGCGGGTGCCAGGCGGGCGCCAATGCGCACAGCGTCCTTATTTCCTCTTTGGTGCTAAGGAGGTCAGTGCAGGCGAAGAGTACCGAGGCATCAGGCAAAGGTTGCCATATTGGTGCAACGAGACCAAGACCAGGAGGACGGCCAGGTGGAGGTCATCATGGAGCCCAAGACGGCGTCACCCCAGAGCTTTTCGCAGGCGAAGACCGCTTTTGTCAGGATAGCTTGTACTAGCTGTCCCCCTTCAAATTTGCCCGCCGTTGTTAGCTCCCTTCCCACTCAATATTTGGGAAGAGGACCAGGGCCTATATAAGTAGAGCTAGCCACCACAGTAGAGGCATCGAATCCTCACGCCACAAGTTCACAAGCACAAGAACACCTCAACCTCAGGAGGCTGTTCTTCCCTTATACTGTTCATCATCAGCCCGAGAGGCAATCCACCACCACCACACTGGAGTAGGGTATTACACCACAACGGTGGCCCGAACCAGTATAAACCTCATGTCTTTCTGTGTTGCAGTTCGTCGAGTTCATCCGCGAGATCGTAGCGAGCTAGAGCGTAGATCAGTAGGAGGGAGAGACTTCGCGCGCACCCCAGTGTTCGAACCTTAAGGGTTTGCCGGAACCCCACATCCAACACATTCCTTCCTAAGCCAACTCAAGACCACAAGGTAAGTATATGCATCACAGTCATGTGCATGAGGATTTGTTGCTGATGTACATATTGTTTGTGTTGGGGATATTACCACTGGGCGTAAACCGGCCAGGAGAGGCCGGGTTAACTTCATAAGTAGTTCATCTGTATCTGAAGCCCATGAAGACAGACGGTGACGCTTCATGAAGGCCCAGGTCCCAAAGCCGGTTTAAGGCATGTAGACACAAACCGGCATTGAGATGTAAACTTGTGTTGTAAGATATGTGTAGCAGAGACCGAGCCAGACACGATTATGAGCCGGCCTCGGAGTCTGTACCGACGGGCGTCAACCCATGTATATAAGGGGACGACCCGGCGGCGGTTCAGGGACAACAGACAACAACTCGAGACTCAGGCAAAGCGTATTCGCTCCCTGGTCATCGAAACCCCATCAATTCCATCACAACTAGACGTAGGCTTTTACCTTCATCGAAGGGGCTGAACTAGTATAAAACTCTCTTGCATCCCTTGTCCGCTTTAACCCCTTCGAGCTAACCTGTAGCGATGGCTCCACGACTAAGTCCTTTCTCTAGGACATCTGCCGTGACAAAACCACGACAGTTGGCGCCCACCGTGGGGCTATCGCACGATGGTTTCAAGTTCTTGGAGGGCAACTTCGAAGGACTCAAGGGTTACGTTGTGGGCCGGATGACCAAGAGTCGTCGTGGCAAGCTCTACATCGACGATGCAGGCTGGGGCCCCGAGGCCGGCTCAATCGAGTACGGGTACCGGGTCCCCTTTGGTAGCATACACGTTTTCATTGGCAAGATCGGCGAACCGGGCCCTGTGCTGGACATCTGCACCGACCTCGTCGAAACGGCTCAGCGTGCGAGATCTGCCCGGGTCAAGCCTGTCATGAAGCGTGCCTTCGTGGGAGTTATCCATGGAGGGGAATCTAAGGATAGATCGGAATCTGGTGGTGAGACCGTCGTTTATTCCGGCGACGAGTCATCGATTGGAGAGACCGAGTCGTTATATCAGTTACAAGATGGCCGGATTGGGGGCTGTTCCGATGGCGGCAGTATTTCGGACCCCTCTGATCTGCCAAGCCGGGTGGCGATTTTCATGGCTGGCACACAACCAGCACTCTACTCTTCGACCGCAGCGGCGTTGATTTCCGGATCAGCAGCGGCGGCAGCGGCTAGGGCAAGAGGCCGTGTGCGACCGCCGGCTCAGGTTTTATCTGATTGTTTGACATGTTGGCAACGCTGATGGTGGAGGTTAACCCGGCGGATCAGGATACACACAATGCGGAAATCACGAAAGTGAAAGATCAGATCACCCAGGCAAAAGCCGACTTAGCAGCTGAGGATACCAGGATAGCCGCGGAGCGGGCCGCTTTGGATGCACAAGCTTATCGGATTATGTTGGATCAGAGTGCGTCGAACGAAGTCCTGAAGAGGAGGCACCGATCTCGCCTGCCGCCAGTTTACGAGGCTAGAAATCTCTTTAACACCCCAGGAGCAGGAACCAGTAATCCGCCGGTGGTAAACCGGGCAGAGGCACCCGGAGCAGGGGCGCCAGTTCAGCCACGTTTGGTGGATCCGCCTCGACAAAACAACGTTGTGGTACCTCATGTCCCCACACCACCGGGTCATTATTCTAACCCAATGGACAACATTGTCGCTGCCGCTTCACGGCTGGCGGCCATCCCGATCGAAGGCGATTCCCCAGCAGCGGTCGAGACGCGTCGGGTTAAGGAGCTTCTTCAGACAGCCTTGATTCAATAGGAGGCTTATTCATATAGTCGCGATCGGGTTCATTCCACTCCATGTCCAAGCCAGAGTTACAGTAGGCAGATGGATGAACCGCCAGTATCAACCAATGCGCGGAACCGTGATCCGCCCCGTGGCCATAACCCGGCGGGTGGTGCCGGTGATGCTCAGGAGGTGGTGAACCGGGCTCGGGCACGCAGAGAGGCCGAGTTAGCGGCGCAGCACGAGGCCCGTCAGCTTACTCCGGTTCGTCCAACCACATCGGTGGAACCAGGAGTCACCTCTAGGTCCTTGGGAGTCCCATGTCTTGTCCCAGCGTTGTGCAATGTGCGCTTGCCCAAGGATTTCAAGGGCCTGCGTGAGCTGCCAAATTACACTGCCAATTTGTCCCCTGAAACATGGGTTGAAAGCTACGAGATGGCCATGGAGATGCTGGACGTGGATGATGCGGCATGTGCGAAGTACTTCACCATGATGCTAGAAGGAACGGCCCGCACTTGGCTAAAGAGCTTACCGGCTAATTCTATCAGGTCATGGGCCGAGTTGAGAGCCCGGTTTTTTTAGAATTTCAAGGATACATGCAAGCAGCCCATGTCAATTGTTGACCTAGCTGCCTGTGTCCAGGAGGAAGGAGAGTCAACAACCCATTGGGTGCGCCGGGTTTCAGAGATTTTGCATTCATCAGACCGCATCAATGCTGGCACCGCAGTTTTAACATTGGAAGGCAATTGCCGGTTTGAACCATTGAAGTTGAAGTTGGGACGGCTTAAACGTCATTGTAATGACATGGGAACCCTCATGGCTGCACTAGTGAAGTATGCCGACTCTGATAGTACCAAGGATCCCGAGTCTGACGATGATAAGACAGGGAAGGGAAAGAAGAGCGGCAATGCCAAGGGGCAGCACCACAACCCGGCGGGTCATGGAAACGGCGGCAAGCGTAAAGCGGTTCACGGTTTAGACTTTGTGGCTAACACTAATACACATGACAAGGGCCATCAGCGTAAGGGTAAACCGCCCCGGCGCAATGGAATGCCAAATCCTAACCCGGACCGTTTGTCGTATCTGTTAAACCAGCCCTGTCCAAAGCATGGGACGAAGGAGGAACCATCCACACACCTCTGGAAAGATTGTTACATCATGCAAGAGTTCAAAAATTCTGACTCTTTCCGGTATGATCATGGATCAGGAGGCGGTTTAGGCGGAGGAAATTCCGGTTCAGGGTTCTATGGCAATCAGGGTGGACATAACAATCAAAGTAATCAGGGTAACCAAGGTGGCTATAATCATCAGGGCAATCAGCAGCAGCAGCAGTCGGGTTACCGGAGCAACCCGAAGCAGTTGAATAGCAGACAGTATCATGTCTTCACCACTAGCTTGGACAAGCGCGATCAGAAGCTTCATAAAAGGGTGGTGAATGCTGTTGAACCGGCGGTGCCCCGTTATTTGCGCTGGTCCGAGCAGCCCATTGTGTGGAGTAGAGACAATCATCCACCCTAGGTTGACAATCCGGGTCATCTGGCTCTGGTAGTGGCACCTCAGGTGGGAGGTTATAAGTTCACTAAGGTACTCATGGATGGGGGGAGTAGTATCAATATCCTTTATTATGAAACTTTCCGTCGCATGGGGCTAACAGATAAAAATCTTAAACCGTCCAATATGGTGTTCCATGGTGTGGTGCCTGGTAAGTCGGCATATCCTGTTAGTAAGATAGCTCTGGAGGTGGCTTTTGGAGATGAGCATGACTCGAGATCAGAAACCTTGACCTTTGAAGTGGTGAAAATCAGAAGCCCGTATCATGCCCTATTTGGACGGCCAGCTTATGCTAAGTTTATGGCACGGCCTTGTTATGTCTATCTACAGCTCAAGATGCCGGGTCACAAGGGAACTATAACCGTGCATGGAAGCCGCAAGATTGCTCTGGAGTGTGAGGAAGGTGATGCGGCTTATGCTGAGTCGGTTTGTGCAACAGAGGAGTTGAAGTTTTACAAAGACAATGTTGATCCGGCAGATATGACTTCGTTGAAGAAACCAACTACGGAGCATGATCCGGCCCTGAAGTTTAAATCGGCTGATGAGACTAAACTTGTTGACTTCGTGCCTGGCGATTCGTCCAAGCAGTTTAGCATCAGCGCTAACTTGGATCCGAAATAGGAAAGCGCGCTCATCGAGTTCATCCGTGAGAATCGGGACATCTTTGCATGGAAGCCTTCTGACATGCCTGGTGTACCGAGAGAACTCGCTGAGCACACTCTCAATGTTGATCCTAAGTATAAACCGGTCAAGCAGTTTCTCCGCCGGTTCAATGAAGAAAGACGCAAAGCTATTGGAGAAGAAGTAGCCAGGCTCTTGGCGGCTGGATTTATCGTTGAAGTATTCCATCCTGAGTGGTTGGCTAATCCGGTGCTGGTCCTCAAGAAGAATGGCACTTGGCGTATGTGTGTGGACTACACAGATCTCAACAAAGCTTGTCCAGCAGATCCTTTTGCCCTCCCCCGTATTGATCAGATTATTGATGCTACGGCGGGTTGTGAGCGGTTAAGTTTTTTGGATGCATATTCTGGTTATCATCAGATCAAAATGGCAGTTAAGGACCAGGAGAAGACGGCCTTCATAACTCCCTTTGGAGCCTTCTGCTATGTGTCCATGCCCTTTGGGCTCAAGAGTGCACAGGCAACTTATCAACGGTGTGTGCAGAATTGTCTTCATAAACAGATCGGCCGCAATGTTCACGCCTATGTGGATGATATTGTGGTGAAATCAAGGAAAAAGGAGACATTGATTGATGACTTGAAGGAAACCTTTGATAACCTGCGGGTTTATAAAATGATGCTTAATCCGGCCAAGTGCATCTTTGGTGTACATGCAGGCAAGCTCTTGGGTTTTTTGGTGTCTAACAGGGGCATTGAAGCTAATCCGGAAAAGATCAAGGCCATCACCTCCTTGGCTAAACCAAAGTGTATCAATGATGTTCAACGCCTGGCAGGCCGGATTGCCGCGTTGAGCCGGTTTGTCAGTCGTCTTGGTGAGAAGGCCATTCCTTTGTACCAGATGCTGAAGAAAACAGATAACTTCGTCTGGAGTGACGCCGCTAATGAAGCATTTGAGGACTTAAAGCGCCAGCTAGCTAATCCGCCAATTCTCGCTGCTCCGGTTGATAAAGAACCATTGCTGCTATATGTGGCAGCTAACGCTCGGGCTGTTAGTGTGGCTATTGTGGTGGAGCGCAAGGAGGCAGGAAAGGAATATCCAGTTCAGTGGCAGGTTTACTATATTAGTGAGGTACTCATTGAATCCAAGCAGAGGTACCCGCATTGGCAAAAATTGGTGTATGGTGTTTTCATCGCAAGCCGGAAGCTTAAGCAGTATTTCCAAGGTCATCCCATCACGGTGGTCAGCTCTGCTCCTTTGGGGGATATAATCCAGAATAGGGAGGCAACTGGTCGAATTGCTAAGTGGGCTATCGAGCTCGGACCTCACGGGTTGAAATACATACCCCAAACGGTGATCAAATCTCAGGCACTTGTGGATTTCATCAATGATTGGACAGAATTACAAGCGCTAGAAGAGAAGCCGGATCACACTTACTGGACTATTCATTTTGATGGGTCCAGGCAATTGGAGGGCTCGGGGGATGGAGTCGTGTTAACTTCCCCACGAGGTGATAAGTTTTGTTATGTTCTCTGTTTAATGTTCCCTTGCACTAATAATGCAGCTGAATATGAGGCCTTACTCCATGGTGTACGGATGGCTAAGGAGATGAATCTCAGCCGAGTTAAATGCTTCGGTGACTCGGATCTGGTGGCTCAACAAGTGTCTGGCACTTGGGATTCCAAGGACCCACTAATGGCAGCATATCGTCGTGAGGTGGATATTGTTGCAGGTCACTTCAAAGGTTGTCAGGTGGATCATGTGGACCGGCGGAAGAATGAAGCGGCAGACGCTTTAAGCCGCCTGGGTTCCCAACGTAAACCGGTTCCACCTAATGTTTTCCTGGACGTTTTGCATAATCCGTCCGTCAAGCTCCCTGGTGAAGAGGATTTGGCTGTTCCTGATCCGGAGGCTCAGTTGGTGGCAGCTCTACATGTTCTCCCAGATTGGACGGTTCCGTATCTGGCGTATATAAACCGGGCGAGTTACCAGAGGATGAAACTTTGGCCAGACAGATAACCCGGTGGTCCAAGTCCATGACTATTATCAATGGAGAGTTACATCATTGGAGTGTGACAGGGGTGTTTCAACGCTGTGTATCTCCTGAGGAAGGCCGTGAAATTTTGCGTGAGATCCACGAAGGAGATTGTGGGCACCACGCTGGTTCAAAATCTTTGGTGGCCAAGGCGTTTCGTCACAGTTTTTATTGGTTGACAGCTCATGCTGATGCCGAGGACTTGGTTAAAAGATGTGATGGCTGTCAGAAATTTTCACGGCGTGCTCATGTACCAGCTCAAGAATTGAGGATGATTCCAATCGCCTGGCCGTTTGCAACTTGGGGGCTGGATATGGTTGGGCCTTTCAAGAGGTCCAAGGACAAGAAGACCCACCTTTTGGTGGCGGTCTATAAGTTCACAAAATGGGTGGAGGCAGAGCCAGTTAGTAAGTGTGATGCAGCCATGGCAGTTCAATTCATCAAAAAGGTGATCTTCCGATTTGGCTTTCCACACAGCATTATAACAGACAATGGTACCAATCTGTCAAAGGGTGCCATGAAGGAGTTCTGTCAACTTGAGCACATCCGGCTTGACGTGTCATCAGTGGCTCACCCCTAGTCCAATGGTCAAGCAGAGAGGGCCAATCAAGAGATCTTGAGAGGCATCAAACCCCGGCTTATGGTTCCTTTGCAACGGGCGCCGGGTTATTGGGTTGAGGAGTTACCTTCAGTGTTATGGAGCATCAATACCACACCCAACCGATCGACAGGCTACACGTCGTTCTTCATGGTTTATGGAGCGGAAGCGGTTCTTCCTAGTGACATCCGTCATGACTCGCCTCGTGTAGCGGCATATGTTGAAGCGGATAACGAGAAGGCACAACATGAAGCTCTTGACCTGTTAGATGAGGAGCGTGACATGGCGGCAGCCCATTCGGCGATTTATCAGCAAGATCTGCGTCGTTGTCATAGCCGCCGGGTTAGAACCAGAACCTTTCAAGAAGGAGATTTGGTGCTTCGACTCATCCAGGATCAGACGGATATGCACAAGCTATCCCCCCCTTGGGAAGGGCCTTTTGTGGTCAGCAAGGATTTGCACAATGGGTCGTACTACCTAATAGATGTTCGAGAGCGCAATGACTCACGTAAATCGGAGGAGGAGACCAACCGGCCGTGGAATATTACTCATCTTCGGCCCTACTATACTTGAGCTACAGGCTCTGCTTATGTACATATTATGACATTGTATATATTATGATCAATATAATAAACCGGAACCTCAGCTAAAGCGGGGTATCTGTTGCTTTCTTACATCACGTGTGGTTACATGGAGCTGACAAAGCGGCGTCCGGTTTACCCCTTGATTTAGCTTCTTAAAGCTTGATATCAGATCACTTGGGGGCTTGGTCGTATCCGAACCATAGCTACACCTCTTGATCGGCGCAATGCCACAGCATCACTTGGGAGCATGGTCGACCCCGAACCATGGCTACGCCTCTTGATTGGCGTAAAGCTACAGAATCACTTGGGGGCTTGGTCGTATCCGAACCATAGCCACGCCTCTTGATCGGCGTAATGCCACAGCATCACTTGGGAGCATGGTCGAACCCGAACCATGGCTACGCCTCTTGATCGGCGTAAAGCCACAGAATCACTTGGGGGCTTGGTCGAACCCAAACCATAGCAATGCCTTTTGATCGGCGTAATGCCACAGCATCACTTGGGGGCTTGGTCGAACCCGAACCATAGCAACACCTCTTGATCAAATTTGGGGCCTGGCAGCCCGTGAAAAGCCTCGACTACAACGTTTTTATTTGCCTTTTTCTAAGTTACTTTTTCTTTTGCTAAGATTTGTGATGTTTTCAAACCAGTGTTTATCAACACGGTTGGGCTGTCAACTACAAGTTGTCAGTACATGACCAAGTTATAATCCGGAGACTATCAGCCCGGTCTGGTTTTGACTCATAGTCACCAGTATGGAATAAGCCGGTGTTTATCACAACCCGGAATGGTTTTGTTGTAAATCGGCATTATATAATAGGAGATACTTTTACTCCAGATTAAGGTTATTACCTTCATTACAAGGTTGGTCAGCCAACACTATGCCTAAAGGTCGCAGGTATAATATATTTCCATACTTGGTTATCTTTTACAACCTTGGTTATAAAACTTGGTCATATATGTAGTTGGGTATCATGACCCGCCCGGTGGTAAACCGCCAGGGCGCTTTAAGCTTTTTATCTGCAGGAACAATTGGAATAAATAGCTATGTATTATGAACATCATATCTCAAAGCATGGCGGATTAACACGCATCAGTTGCAGATAAATATGCACGAAGGCATAACAGACCAAGTGTTTTAACTAGCCTATTACAAGGCGTTTCAGTACCCAAAGGAATAATTGTTTCTCAAAAAAACATTGCAGTATGGAAGGTTAAACCGGCCCCCGGGTTATGATCACTGAGCAGCTTGACCTGACGATTGCGGGTCATCTTGCACCGGTTCTTCTTCTTCGTCCCTACCCAACGGCTGGAAGTCAACAGTTGTCCAGTCGATCCCAGTTAAAGCTTGGAACACAGCTTCGTCGCTTATAAGGGTGGACGGTTCAATATCAGGGGCATAAGTGTGCTTACGGATTGGAGGGATCAGGCTTTGAGTTTCAAGAGCTGGTGCAGCAACCCGCTTGTTATTGATATCATAACTCGCCTGATAATGTGAAAGATCGGCTTCTTCAGCAAGTTGACAAGCCAGTGGACGTACTTCCCGGTTTATGGCGCGGAGATCTTCAGTGCAAAATTCTGATCCATCCTCTTTCAAGCTTGGGTAGCCTTTAGCCACGTCCGTCCGATCAAGATCAGGCACCCATGCTTTTGCCCGGGTTAGCACGGTCAGAGCGCCAGCCCTTGCAGCAGACCTCTTCAGCTCTTCTATCCGGGTAGGCAGCATAGATAGCATGTCTAAGGTATCCTTGATCAACGTCGGGGGTGGCTTATTGTGCGAAGCAGTGCAGATAATCCGTTGTGCGCCGGTATAAAGTTGCTCTATCAGCGTGTAGGCAGCTTTCAACTTCTTCTGCACATCTGAGCCCAGATGGCTAATGCGGGTTCCTGTATCATTACAAACATCAGTAAACCGGCAACGCATGAGAGGATATGTTGAAAGCATAAAGGAAGGATGTTTACCAAACACAGCAGAGGTCATAGCATGCACTTGCCGCTTTACACCAGTCAGCTCGTCAACCACCGGTTTAAGAGCGGCTTCTGCGTTTTCAGCCCTTTTTATCAAAGCGGCTTTTTCAGTCTCCCAATCCGCCCGCTCTTTGTTGAAGCCCTCTTTCAGTTTCTCCATAGCGCCTAGAGCGCGGGTCAACTCTTCCTTCGCTTTGGAGGCTTCAGCTTGCTGGGTTTTGATGTTCTCCTGCAGATCAGCGGTTTGGCGTTCCTTCTTGCTCAGCTCCGCCTGTAAAGAGACAGATACATAATGAGTTGACAGTACATATTTGAAGTACCAAGCACATACCAAGTTATGCCCTTAGTACTTGGGGGCTAATGCATACTTGCGTTTACTCAGAAATTTTTACAAGTCCCAAACACAATACAAGTATTAAGCTTGGCACTTGGGGGCTAATGTGTGTTTGCTCAAAAAGCTGTTGATATGGGAATTCTTCTACAGTCCCGGTTCATCTTTATAAAGTTAAACCGGCCCTTGGGGACTATACTGGCGAAAGAGCAGTATGGCAAATTATAAGGAACCGGTTCATCTTAACAAGGTAATCCGGTGCCTGGAGGCTAAATAGGCAAGGTTAAGTTATGACAAAAGTCCCGGTTTAGATTGGTATCATAAACTGTCACTTGGGAGCTACTACGAGTCGATGAACTACAATTGGACAAAGGAGAAAAATAGTAGTTACCTCATATCGCTCCTTCATCAAGTTTACCAAACTAGCTTCATAGTCACGGCTGGTATACAGACGGTTCAAGAAGCCAGAGTGAATATCTTGAACATTGAGGTTGGCGAAGCTTGATAAATCGGCATTCCATTTGCCTTTGCCGATAGCAGAGAGATCATCCTTGGCAGTATGCTTTGACAAAGCTACAGGGTTGCCTGGAGTGGAGTGGCCAGTGCCAGTAATCATAACATCATCATCTTGTTCATCCGCAGCTCTTGCCGGAGTTGGCGGTTTATAGTGCACTTCGTTGGACTGACCGGTTTGTCACCAGTTCGGACAGGGCTGGTTGGCCGGTCTGCGTGACTTGTAATATCAACTTGCACTTGTTCAGCAAGGAAATCATGGTCTTGAAGCGGCGGATCGTGAAGCATGGCGTCAGCATCGGTTTCTTCCAGATCTGGAGTTGTTTCCGGTTCAGCAGCTACATTATCGTCAGCCGGTTTGTTCAACCGAGCTTTCTTGCTGGGTCTTGGCTTGGCACTGCGAAAAGATAAGACATAAGGATTAGTACAGTATGAAAAGATAACATATCGAGAATAAAGACATGTGCATAACTCACCCAGGAACTGTTTTGAGAGGTGGAAGTTGTGTGGCCGAAGACTCGCCAGAGGATGAGTGAGAAGTACCCTGATAATTTGAATCAGACGGGTTAAGAGGCTGGCAAAAACAACCTGCTTTTGGGCATGAAGTATCAATGGGATAAGAGACCTCTGATCGGCGTTTCCGAACTGGACTGTTCGGTAAACCGGCGGAGGTAACTACCCGGCCGTTGTGCCAGGTTGTACGGCGAGCTTCATGCTGCTGCGTCTTCAAAAGAAAGTTTGGATCCAAATAAGCTTCGTGCTGCTGCGTCTTCAAAAGAAAGTTTGGATCCAAATGAAAGAAATCCCTAAGCAGTTCGATTTTAGGTTCCTCTTGTAGATAAGCTTCACAGAATACTTGGAAGTGGCAGATATTGGTAACAGAGTTGGGACCGATGTCTTGAGGGCGCAGCTGAAAATTGGCTAGCACATCTCGGAAAAAAATTGAACCGGGAGGGCTAAAACCTCATCCGAGATGATCAGCAAACACGACTACTTCTCCATCCTTGGGTGTAGGAGGATTCTCCGGGCCAGGGACCCTCCAGTGGATGACATCTTTCTTGGCTAGGGCGCCCGTTTTAACAAGGTTGTTTAGTTGCTCCTCGGTTACTCGAGAGGGAGCCCAATTGCACTCATAAACTTGTTTAGCCATGACAAGGAAAATCTGAAACATGAGTATTACCGGTTTAAGATTTACAGTGGACAACTATACATCGGTATGAGGATACTAGCATATTGATAAACCGGAGTCTGGCAAGGGAACGGTGTAATGCATTGGCGGTTCAACAGGGGACTAATGGTATCTACCGGGTCATCATTTTTTCTGTGAGGTTAAACCGGCCAATCTGGTATTCAAAGGGTGTAAGAGAAGGAAGAAACAAGTTTCACATCTTGCTATAGTAATTTCAGATCTACCGCGCGTAGGAAAAACAAAATATATTCTGACCTAAATTCCAGTGTACTAAAGGTTCACCAAGATGAGATGAGTTGGATATCAAACAGGTGTTGAAACTGCTAAAGCTCGAGATCTATGTGGTTTAAACTACTACCGCACGAGACCTATGGGGTTTTTGGATCTAACCCACGGATATAAATAAGGGAAAAGAAGGATGGCGACGAACACCGATGAACGACCGAAACCCTAAGCGCAGATCTATGGTAAGAGAAAGGGGAGACTTACGGATGATGTTGAGCAGCGGCGGCGCGCAGAGGAGCTCTGGTACGTTCAGGTCGATGCAGCAGCCAAGGTTGTTGCAGCAGTCGAAGGTTGACGGCGGCGGCCGAGGTCGAAGGTTCGGGCATCGCGAGCATGAAGATGAAGTGAAGAGGCACAAGGGGGAAACTGGACGGACCCCCTGGCCCTATTTATAAGGAGATAAACGGCAGATGCGAAAATCGAGGAGCCGGATTTTTGGATATAAGGTAATGCTGTCGCCTCGATTGTCGGAGGCTCGTTAATGACAGGTGACGTCACGGCGGTTTACCAAGATCCTAGAAGATGATGTCATGGCAGTTTACAAGATTGTGTGAAGCTGTTGAAGAAGAAATTTTCTCAAGTATTGAGGATTGACATGAACCAGTTCAAATCAATCTGGGGCCTAATGTTGGGATATTACCACTGGGCATAAACCGGCTAGGAGAGGCCGGGTTAACTTCATAAGTAGTTCATCTGTATCTAAAGCCCATGAAGACAGACGGTGACGCTTCATGAAGGCCCAGGGCCCGAAGCCGGTTTAAGGCATGTAGACACAAACCGGCATTGAGATGTAAACTTGTGTTGTAAGATATGCGTACCAGAGACCGAGCTGGACATGATTATGAGCCGGCCTCGGAGTCTGTAAACCGACAGGCATCAACCCATGTATATAAGGGGACGACCCGGCGGCGGTTCAGGGACAACAGACAACAACTCGAGACTCAGGCAAAGCGTATTCGCTCCCTGGTCATCGAAACCCCATCAATTCCATCACAACTAGACGTTGGCTTTTACCTTCATCGAAGGGGCCGAACTAGTATAAAACTCTCTTGCGTCCCTTGTCCGCTTTAACCCCTTCGAGCTAACCCGTAGCGATGGCTCCACGACTAAGTCCTTTCTCTAGGACATCTGCCGTGACAAAACCACGACAGTTTGCAAGGACTCATGAGCATTAAGGTACATTTCCTATATTCACATCATTTGCTCTGATGCATATAGCCAAGATACATGTAACACATTGCTTACTCTGTCATGCTTATGCATTCACATGCTCCTATATTCCATATTTACATGATTGCATACATGTAGGGGGAGCCTATGCATGTTACATGTCTTTCCAAAGCTTTACTTTTTATTCTCTATATCTTTATCTAAAGCTTTGATGTATGTTGTCATCAATTACCAAAAAGGGGGAGATTGAAAGCACAAGTGCTCCCTGGGTGATTTTGGTAATTAATGTCAACATATCTCTTGTTGGACTAATGCTTTCATTTAGTATGCTTCAGATAGGTTCAATAATGGAGTGGCATGGACTAGAGGATGTGGAACCCCTTCAAGATGAGAAGGACAAAGGATTGGCTCAAGCTCAAAGCTCAGGACTCTACATTTTTCTTTTTAGTGATCCAAGATCACATTGAGTCCACAGGAAAGCCAATACTATTAAGAGGGGATGAGGTGTTGCTTAATGGCTTGCTTGCTCAAAGTGCTTAATGATATGCTCCAAAGCCCTCAACCATTTTCTCACATCCACATATGTCCCAAACCAAAAGTCAAACTCGGCCCCACCAAAACTTTCTATCCGGCGCCACCGAGTTCTCTTGACATAGCCACTGCCAGAAACCCTAATCAATTCGGTCTCACCGATAGGGATCTCGGTATCACCGAGATGGGATTGCAAACTCTCTGTTGCCTATTGCATTAATCTCGGTCTCACCGAGATATGCGATCGGTCCCACCGAGTTCGCAATGCAAACTCTCTATCTCCCTTTCGTAATGTTTCGGTCCAACCGAGATGAGCGAATCGGTCCCATCGAGTTTGCCTGACCAACTCTCTGGTTAGCTTATTACCAAAATCGGTCCCACCGAGTTTTTGTAATCGGTCTCACCGAGATTACGTTATTCCCTAACCCTAACGACATCCTTCCCACCGAGTTGACATGTCGGTCCCACCGAAAATCCTAACGGTCACATTATGAACCAAATCGGTCCGACCGAGTTTTCTGATTCGGTCCCACCGAGTTTGGTGATTTGTGTGTAACGGTTAGATTTTTTGTGGAGGCTATATATACCCCTCCACCCACTCTTCATTCATGGAGAGAGCCATCAGAACATGCCTACACTTCCAACATACATTTTCTGAGAGAGAACCACCTACACTTGTGTTGAAGTCAAGATATTCCATTCCAACCACATAAATCTTGATCTCTAGCCTTCCCCAAGTTGCTTTCCACTCAAATCATCTTTCTACCAAATCCAATCCTATGAGGGAGAGTTGAGTGTTGGGGAGACTATCATTTGAAGCACAAGAGCAAGGAGTTCATCATCAACACACACCATCTATTACCTTTTGGAGAGTGGTGTCTCCTAGATTGGTTAGGTGTCACTTGGGAGCCTCCGTCAAGATTGTGGAGTTGAACCAAGGAGTTTGTAAGGGCAAGGAGATCGCCTACTTTGCGAAGATCTACCCTAGTGAGGCAAGTCCTTCGTGGGCGACGGACATGGTGGGATAGACAAGGTTGCTTCTTCATGGACCCTTCGTGGGTGGAGCCCTCCGTGGACTCGCGCAACCGTTACCCTTCGTGGGTTGAAGTCTCCATCAACGTGGATGTACGATAGCACCACCTATCGGAACCACGGATAAAAAATCTCCGAGTCTCCAGTTGCGTTTGCACACTCCAATCCCATCCCTTTACATTCTTGCAATTTGCATGCTTTACTTTCCGCTGCTCATATACTCTTATCATGCTTGCTTGATATGTATTGTGAATGTTTAAACATGTGCTAAAACTCCACTTCAACTTAAAGAAATTAAAAACTGTCACTTTTCTTGCTAAGGGTCTATTCACCCCCCCTCTAGACACCTCTTCTCGATCCTTTCACCTTGCCATTTTGAGCCCTAGGTAATCCAAGCACAAAATCCATGCTAATATCTTCCCAAGGTTGATGCGGAATAGGTAGTGACATATGTAAACCATGGTATTGAGATTGTGACTTAGCATTGCGACATGTATAGCACCGGTTGGTGAAGCGTGAGACATCGTGGAACATCTTGGGCCAATAGTAGTTCTTGGAGAGCGTGGCAAAAGTCTTGTCGCGTCCAAAGTGTCCCATGAGTCCGCCTCCATGAGCCTCTTGCAAAATTAACATGCATTTGCGGGAAAGAGCATCTGCCACAACATTCTCTTTACCCTTAATGTACTTGATCACATAGGGGAAAGATTCAATAAATTCACTCCATTTAGCATGCCGTTTATTCAACTTGGTTTGGTCTTTAAGGTACTTAAGTGTCTCATGATCGGTATGTATGACAAACTCATGGGGGAAAAGATAATGCTCCCAAACATGCAACACACGCACTAAAGCATACAATTCTTTGTCATAGATTGGATAATTAAGTTGAGCACCGGAGAGTTTTTCACTAAAATACGCAATGGCTCGCTTTTCTTGCATCAAAACTCCACCAATTCCATTACCACTAGCATCACAATGAACCCTAAAAGTTTTGTCAAAGTTAGGCAAAGCAAGAATCGGAGCATGAGTAAGCAAGGATTTGAGCTCATCAAATGCGGTAGATTGCAAAGGTCCCCAAACAAAGGGTGCATTTTTCTTACTCAAGGCATGCAACGGTGCGGCAATAGTGCTAAAGTCTTCCACAAAGCGACGATAGAAACCCACAAGGCCAAGAAAACTACGCACTTGTTGCAAATTGGTGGGTTGTGACCAAGTTTTAATTGCTTCAATTTTAGATTCATCAACATGGACACCCTTTGAAGAAACAACGAAACCCAAGAAAACAAGCTTGTCAACTCCAAATGTGCATTTTTTCATGTTAGCATAAAGATGTTCCTTGCGAAGAGTTTGCAAAACGGTCCTAACATGATTTACATGATCTTTGATTGATTTGCTAAAAACAAGTATGTCGTCAAAGTAGACCACAATAAAAACTCCAATGTAAGGACGAAGCACAAAATGCATAAGACACATGAAAGTACCGGGAGCTTCCGATAAACCCATAGGCATAACTAACCACTCGTACAAGCCAAATTTAGTTTTGAAAGCGGTTTTCCATTCATCACCTTCTTGTATGCGGATTTGATAGTAACCACTCTTGAGATCAATTTTTGAGAAAATAGTGGCACCGCTAAGCTCATCTAGCATATCATCAAGGCGAGGTATGGGATGCCTATATCGAACGGTGATAGCATTGATGGGTCTACAATCGGAGCACATGCGAAAACTACCATCTTGCTTAGGCACAAGGATAACCGGAACGGCACAAGGGCTTAAGCTTTCACGTACATGACCGTTGTCGATGAGTTATTGTACTTGCCGTTGGATCTCCTTAGTTTCTTCGGGGTTGACGCGGTATGGAGCCTTGTTAGGAAGAGATGCGCCGGGGATGAGGTCGATCCGGTGTTCAATGCCACGTAGAGGAGGAAGACCGGGGGGTAGCTCACCGGGAAAAACATCCTCGAATTCCTGCAACAAGTTAGAGAACTCTAGAGGAACAGGATTAGAATTGTTAGTTTGTGCCACCTCATCTTTGCACTCATCTCTCTTTTTCTGGCTAGGAGGACTAAGTTTTTCTCTCTTGGCGAGGAGTCTCTCAATTTGGGCTAGTGGCGCTCACATTCTTTGTGGTGGTTCACTCTCTCACTAGTATCTTGATACGTCTCCAACGTATCTATAATTTTTTATTGTTCCATGCTATATTATATTATGTTTTGGATGTTTAATGGGCTTTATTATACACTTTTATATTATTTTTGGGACTAACCTATTAACCGGAGGCCCAGCCCAAATTGCTGTTTTTTTGCCTATTTCAGTGTTTCGCAGAAAAAGAATATCAAACGGAGTCCAAACAGAATGAAACCTTCGGGAACGTGATTTTCGGAACAAACGTGATCCAGAGGACTTGGAGTGGACGTCAAGCAATAGACGAGGAAGCCATGATGTAGGGGGCGCGCCCTCCACCCTCGTGGGCCCCTCGTGGCTCCACCGACCTACTTCTTCCTCCTATATATACCTACGTACCCCCAAACCATCGAGGAGCACCACGAAAACCTAATTCCACCGCCGCAACCTTCTGTACCCGTGAGATCCCATCTTGGGGCCTTTTCCGGTGTCCTGCTGGAGGGGGCATTGATCACGGAGGGCTTCTACATCAACACCATAGCTCTCCGATGATGTGTGAGTAGTTTACCTCAGACCTTCGGGTCCATAGTTATTAGCTAGATGGCTTCTTCTCTCTCTTTGGATCTCAATACAAAGTTCTCCTTGATTCTCTTGGAGATCTATTCGATGTAATCTTCTTTTGCGGTGTGTTTGTCGAGATCCGATGAATTGTGGGTTTATGATCAAGATTATCTATGAACAATATTTGAATCTCCTCTGAATTCTTTTATGTATGATTGGTTATCTTTGCAAGTCTCTTCGAATTATCAGTTTGGTTTGGCCTACTAGATTGATCTTTCTTGCAATGGGGAGAAGTGCTTAGCTTTGGGTTCAATCTTGCAGTGTCCTTTCCCAGTGACAGCAGGGGCAGCAAGGCACGTATTGTATTGTTGCCATCGAGGATAAAGAGATGGGGTTTATATCATATTGCATGAGTTTATCCCTCTACATCATGTCATCTTGCTTAAAGCGTTACTCTGTTCTTATGAACTTAATACTCTAGATGCATGCTGGATAGCAGTCGATGTGTGGAGTAATAGTAGTAGATGCAGAATCGTTTCGGTCTACTTGTCACGGACGTGATGCCTATATACATGATCATACCTAGATATTCTCATAACTATGCTCAATTCTATCAATTGCTCGACAGTAATTCGTTTACCCACCATAATATTTATGCTCTTGAGAGAAGCCACTAGTGAAACCTATGGCCCCCGGGTCTATTTTCTATCATATTAATCTCCCGTCAACAAGCTATTTCTCTTATCGTTTATTTTGCTTTCTTTACTTTTAGTCTTTATCATAAAAATACCAAAAATATTATCTTATCTTCTCTATCAGATCTCATTCTCATAAGTGACCGTGAAGGGATTGACAACCCCTTTATCGCGTTGGTTGCGAGGTTCTTATTTGTTTGTGTAGGTGTGTGGGACTCGAGCGTGGTCTCCTACTGGATTGATACCTTGGTTCTCAAAAACTGTGGGAAATACTTACGCTACTTTATTGCATCACCCTTTCCTCTTCAAGGGAAAACCAATGCAGTGCTCAAGAGGTAGCAAGAAGGATTTCTGGCGCCGTTGCCGGGGAGTCTACGCACAAGTCAAGACATACCAAGTACCCATCACAAACTCTTATCCCTCGCATTACATTATTTGCCATTTGCCTCTCATTTTCCTCTCCCCCACTTCACCCTTGTTGTTTTATTCGCCCTCTCTTTCCGTTCTTTTTCTTCTCGTGTTTCTTGAGTTTGCTGCCACTATGTCTGAATCTGGGGAGGTTATCGTTAATGAAGGCAATAATAATAACATGGGAAACTTTGATGCTTTCGATGATCCTCTTGAGGAACCTACTATCTTGCATACTAAAAAGTTTCGAGTCGGTAGTGGTAATATTATTGGGAAAGGAGTTATTCAAGATTTCTTTACTTGTGCTGGTGCTTTGCCCATCATGGGTGGCTCTATTCTTCATAGAACTAGTAGCCTTGCGGATGCGATATCTTTGCTCGTAGTTGAACTTGAAAGGCAATTTCTTCATATGCATCCTTGCATACAAAGAATTTTCCTAGAATTTTCTAATATTGAGCACTCTTCTGTTAAGCATGTCGCTACTATCTTTTTGGCTCATGAGTTCAGATTCATAATGAAAGAGGCTAAAGAAATTTTTGCGCATTATAGGGTGGATGTTGGTCGTCCTCCCATAGAAGCTATCCTTTTTAACCAAGAAGACATAATGCGTTTACAATCTTTGGATCATGTTGCCTATAATGAAAACCTTAAAAAAAGGTTCCTACCGATGTTTTAGTTGATAGAATTTCTGAACTTAATGACGATTTTGCCATTCAGAATAATGGGTTAGGTTTTTCTCTTGAACAAAGGCTTGTGACTTTTTGCCAAAAGAATGCTTGTAATGATGAATTGGTTGTGCAATATAAGGGGCCAAAGGAGGAACCCATACCTCCCGAGATTGATCTTGGGGACTTTTGTCCCATTAAATTCAGCCCTTTTGATTATTTTTGCTTGCCTCAAAGAAAACTTGCTGCTGAACGTAGAGAATATGAGAGAAGTTTTCATGATTTGCCTTATCACTATTATGGCAATACCTAGATCTATCCTTGCTTTTATGCCTAGCTAGGGGCGTTAAACGATAGCGCTTGTTGGGAGGCAACCCAAATTTATTTTAGTTTTTTGCCTTTTGCTCCTGTTTAGGAATAAATCTTTGATCTAGCCTCTGGTTAGATTTGTTTTTGTATTTTAATTAGTGTTTGTGCCAAGTTAAACCTATAGGATCTTCTCGGATGATAGTTATTTGATCTTGCTGAAAATTCCAGAAACTTTCTGTTCACGAAAACAATTGTTAAAAATCACCAGAAAGTGATAAAATACTGATTCCAATTGAAGTATATCAATAAACAAATTATCTAGGTCTTCCTATTTTGGTAGATTTTTCTGAGTTCCAGAAGTTTGCGTTAGTTACAGATTACTACAGACTGTTCTGTTTTTGACAGATTCTGTTTTTCGTGTGTTGTTTGCTTATTTTGATGAATCTATGGCTAGTAAAATAGTTTATAAACCATAGAGAAGTTGGAATACAGTAGGTTTAACACCAATATAAATAAAGAATGAGTTCAATACAGTACCTTGAAGTGGTGTTTTGTTTTCATTCGCTAAAGGAGCTCACGAGATTTTCTGTTAAGTTTTGTGTTGTGAAGTTTTCAAGTTTTGGGTAAAGATTTGATGGATTATGGAACAAGGAGTGGCAAGAGCCAAAGCTTGGGGATGCCCAAGGCACCCCAAGGTAAATCTAAGGACACCAAAAGGCCAAAGCTTGGGGATGCCCCGGAAGGCATCCTCTCTTTCGTCTTAGTCTATCGGTAACTTTACTTGGAGCTATATTTTTATTCACCACATGATATGAGTTTTGCTTGGAGCATCTTGTATGATTTGAGTCTTTGCTTTTTAGTTTGCCACAATCATCCTTGCTGTACACACATTTTGAGAGAGACACTCATGATTCGGAATTTATTAGACTACTCTATGTGCTTCACTTATATCTTTTGAGCTATATAGTTTTTGCTCTAGTGCTTCACTTATATCTTTTAGAGCACGACGGTGGTTTTGTTTTATAGAAACTATTGTTCTCTCATGCTTCACTTATATCATTTTGAGAGCACTACAAAACAGCATGGTCATTTTCTTAAATTGATAAATTAGTCCTAATATGATAGGCATCCAAGATTAGTAAAAACTTTCTTATAAGTGTGTTGAATACTATGAAAAGTTTGATGCTTGATGATTGTTTTGAGATATGGAGGTAGTGATATTAAAGTTGTGATAGTTGAGTAGTTGTGAATTTGAGAAATACTTGTGTTGAAGTTTGCAAGTCCCGTAGCATGCACGTATGGTAAACGTTGTGTAACAAATTTGAAACATGAGGTGTTCTTTGATTGTCCTCCTTATGAGTGGCGGTCGGGGACGAGCGATGGTCTTTTCCTGCCAATCTATCCCCCTAGGAGCATGCGTGTAGTGCTTGGTTTTTGATGACTTGTAGATTTTTGCAATAAGTATGTGAGTTCTTTATGACTAATGTTGAGTCCATGAATTATACGCACTCTCACCCTTCCATCATTGCTAGCCTCTTCGGTACCGTGCATTGCCCTTTCTCGCCTTGAGAGTTGGTGCAAACTTCGCCGGTGCATCCAAACCCCGTGATACGATACGCTATATCACACATAAACCTCCTTATATCTTCCTCAAAACAGCCACCATACCTACCATTATGCCATTTCCATAGCCATTCCGAGATATATTGCCATAAAACTTTCCACCGTTCCGTTTATCATGACACGTTTCGTCATTGTCATATTGCCTTGCATGATCATGTAGTTGACATCGTATTTGTGGCAAAGCCACCATGCATATTTTTCATACATGTCACTCTTGATTCATTGCCCATCCCGGTACATCGCCGGAGGCATTCATATAGAGTCATCCTTTGTTCTAGTATCGAGTTGTAATCATTGAGTTGTAAATAAATAAAAGTGTGATGATCATCATTCATAGAGCATTGTCCCAAAAAAAAGAGAAAGGCCAAAAAAAGAGAAGAAAGGCCACACAAAAAAGGGGGCAATGTTACTATCCTTTTTTCCATACTTGTGCTTCAAAGTAGCACCATGATCTTTATGATAGAGAGTCTCTTGTTTTGTCACTTTCATATACTAGTGGGAATTTTTCATTATAGAACTTGGCTTGTATATTCCAACAATGGGCTTCCTCAAATGCCCTAGGTCCTCGTGAGCAAGCAAGTTGGATGCACACCCACTTAGTTTCTTTTTGTTGAGCTTTCATGCATTTATAGCTCTAGTGCATCCGTTGCATGGCAATCCCTACTCCTTGCATTGACATCAATCGATGGGCATCTCCCTAGCTAGTTGATTAGCTGCGTCAATGTGAGACTTTCTCCTTTTTTGTCTTCTCCACATAACCCCCATCATCATATTCTATTCCACCCATAGTGCTATATCCATGGCTCACGCTCATATATTGCGTGAAAGTTGAAAAAAGTTTGAGATTACTAAAGTATGAAACAATTGCTTGGCTTGTCATCGGGGTTGTGCATGATGAGAACATTCTTGTGTGACGAAAATGGAGCATGACCAAACTATATGATTTTGTAGGGATGAACTTTCTTTGGCCGTGTTATTTTGAGAAGACATAATTTCTTAGTTAGTATGCTTGAAGTATTATTACTTTTATGTCAATATTAAACTTTTATCTTGAATCTTTCGGATCTGAGTATTCATACCACAAATAAGAGAATTACATTGAAAATTATGCTAAGTAGCATTCTGATGACCCACAAGTATAGGGGATCTATCGTAGTCCTTTCGATAAGTAAGAGTGTCGAACCCAACGAGGAGCAGAAGGAAATGATAAGCGGTTTTCAGCAAGGTATTCTCTGCAAGCACTGAAATTATAGGTAACAGATAGTTTTGTGATAAGATAATTTGTAACGAGCAACAAGTAACAAAAGTAAATAAAGTGCAGCAAGGTGGCCCAATCCTTTTTGTAGCAAACGACAAGCCTGGACAAATTCTTATATAGAGAAAAGCGCTCCCGAGGACACATGGGAATTATCGTCAAGCTAGTTTTCATCACGTTCATATGATTCGCGTTCGGTACTTTGATAATTTGATATGTGGGTGGACCGGTGCTTGGGTGCTGTCCTTACATGGACAAGCATCCCACTTATGATTAACTCCTATTGCAAGCATCCGCAACTACAAAAGAAGTATTAAGGTAAACCTAACCATAGCATGAAACATATGGATCCAAATCAGCCCCTTACGAAGCAACGCATAAACTAGGGTTTAAGCTTCTATCACTCTAGCAACCCATCATCTACTTATTACTTCCCAATGCCTTCCTCTAGGCCCAAATAATGGTGAAGTGTCATGTAGTCGACGTTCACATAACACCACTAGAGGAGAGACAACATACATCTCATCAAAATATTGAACGAATACCAAATTCACATGACTACTAATAGCAAGACTTCTCCCATGTCCTCAGGAACAAACGGAACTACTCACAAAGCATATTCATGTTCATAATCAGAGGAGTATTAATATGCATAAAGGATATGAACATATGATCTTCCACCAAATAAACCAACTAGCATCAACTACAAGGAGTAATCAACACTACTAGCAACCTACAGGTACCAATCCCAGACTTAGAGACAAGAATTGGATACAAGAGATGAACTAGGGTTTGAGAGGAGATGGTGCCGGTGAAGATGTTGATGGAGATTAGCCCTCTCCCGATGAGAGGAGCGTTGGTGATGACGATGGCGATGATTTCCCCTCCCGGAGGGAAGTGTCCCCGGCAGAACAGCTCTGCCGGAGCCCTAGATTGGTTCCGCCAAGGTTCCGCCTCGTGGCGGCGGAGTCTCGTCCCGAAAACTTGCTTATGATTTTTCTTCGGACGAAAGACTTCATATAGCAGAAGATGGGCACCGGAGGGCCAACAGGGGGCCCACGAGGCAGGGGGCGCGCCCCCCACCATCATGGCCAGGGTGCGGGCCCCCTCTGGTATTTATTCCGCTCAGTATTTTTTATTATTTCCAAAAATAACTTTCGTGGAGTTTCAGGACTTTTGGAGTTGTGCAGAATAGGTCTCTAATATTTGCTCCTTTTCCAGCCCAGAATTCCAGCTGCCGGCATTCTCCCTCCTTATGTAAACCTTGTAAAATAAGAGAGAATAGGCATAAGTATTGTGACATAATGTGTAATAACAGCCCATAATGTAATAAATATCGATATAAAAGCATGATGCAAAATGGACGTATCAACCCCCCCAAGCTTAGACCTCGCTTGTCCTCAAGCGGAAGCCGATAACGATAAATATGTCCACATGTTTAGAGGTAGAGGTGTCGATAAAATAAAATACGAACATGAGGGCATCAAGGTTAATCTTATAACAGCAACATATATGGATATTGTCATATGATTTCTTATGCTCAAGTAATAATCTATTCACAATGCAAAGTATGAATCAAAAACTTTATGGAGAACTAACAAACTATAATCTCAGTCATTGAAGCAATTGCAATTTATCATAACATCTGAAAGAGTCTATGTCAGAGCTTTTTAGCAAGTCCACATACTCAACTATCATTTAGTATTTCACAATTGCTAACACTCACGCAATACTTGTGGTTACGGAGTTTTAATCGGACACAGAGAAAGATAGGGGCTTATAGTTTCGCCTCCCAACCTCTTACCTCAAGGGTAATGTCAACAATAATAGTTCATGCTAACCCACATCCAATTAGATATATATATATATATATATCAGGATCTTTCCAACATCCTGTGCTTGCCAAAGGATAAAATGTAAAAAGGAAAGGTGAAGATCACCATGACTCTTGCATAAGGTAGAAGGTAATAATAAAAGATAGGCCCTTCGCAGAGGGAAGCAGAGGTTTCCATGCACTTTCAGGGTTGGATGCATAAAATCTTAATGCGAAAGAACGTCACCTTATATTGCCACTTGTGATATAGACCTTTATTATGCAGTCCGTCGCTTTTATTTCTTCCACATCACAAGATCGTATAAAGCTTATTTCCTCCACACCAATCAATCATACATATTTAGAGAGAAATTTTTATTGCTTGCACCGATGACAACTTACTGGAAGGATCTTACTCAATCCATAGGTAGATATGGTGGACTCTCATGGCAAAACTGGTTTAAGGGTATTTGGAAGCACAAGTAGTATCTCTACTTGGTGCAAAGAATTTGGCTAGCATGAGGGGGAAAGGCAAGCTCAACATGTTGGATGATCCATGACAATATACTTTATCTCAGATATAAGAAAACATAACCCATTACGTTGTCTTCCTTGTCCAACATCAACTCTTTAGCATGTCATATTTTAATGAGTGCTCCCAATCATAAAAGATGTCCAAGATAGTATATTTATATGTGAAACCTCTCTTTCTTTATTACTTCCTATTAATTGCAACAATGACCAAAGCTATGTTTGTCAACTCTCAACAAATTTTAATCATCGTACTCTTTCTATGTGAAGTCATTACTCTCCATAAGATCAATATGATCTCTTTTTATTCTTTTTCTCTCTTCTTTTATTCCCTCAAGATCATAGCAAGATAATCAAGCCCTTGACTCAACACTAATCTTTATTATATAACTCACGGACTCGATTACATAAAGGGATTATAAGGCAAAACTCAAAACTAAATTATACCAAAAACATTATTCTACTTTATCAAGATACTACTAAAAGGATCAAACTAAGAAAAAAATGGTAAAGATAGGAGTGTGATGATGATACGATACCGGGGCACCTCCCCCAAGCTTAGCAGTTGCCAAGGGGAGTGCCCATACCCATGTGATTATGTCTCCTTTTTCGGAGGTAATGATGATGGAGTTGTTGATGATGTAAATTGTGCTTTCAGCTTCTTCATATTGTAATTGAGGAGAGCAATTTCCTCCTTTAAATCATCGACCTCCGATTCCAACTTCAAGATCTTGTCACATAAATCTCCTTTGCTTTTCTGTCGAAAACGAGAAGGAATAGATTGGTTGTTAGATAGTTTAGCCCTCTTAGGGAGACTAGATTTCTTGAACTTGACGTGCATATCCCCAGGTTGAGGTAGAGGGACATCCTCCTCCTCCGAACTTGAATCATTGATCCTCATCAAATGAGCATCCTCCTCCTCATCCGTAGTTCGACCACAAGGAGATAGATCCCCATAGGTCTTTGGGTCGGCAATGAGGTGTGAGACATAGCTCTCTCCGTCGGAATCCTGAGATGACATCTTGCTTTGATCTGCTACAGAAACAGCTCGAAACAAAAACAGAGGATATTGCGTGATACAGGAGTCAAAACCTTCGGGAGATTATATAATGAATTTTTATCGACCAGAATACATATCGTGCAAAAAAACGGAGTCCGGAGAGCACACGAGGTACCCACGAGGCAGGGGGCGCGCCCTCCACCCTCGTGGAGGCCTCGTGTCCTTCCCGGACTGCTTCTTATTTTTCTATTTTTCTAAATATTCCAAAAATGAGAAAAATTGCCATTAGAGCTGTTTTGGAGTCGGTTTACTTACCGTACCACATACCTATTCCTTTTCGGAGTCTGAAACGTTCCGGAAAGTGTCCCTTATGTATTCCTCCGGGGTTACAGTTTCAATAACATTGGTTTCAACATTTATAGGATTACCTGAGATATAATGTTTGATTCTTTGGCCGTTCACCACCTTCGGATTTGTGCCCTCGAAGTTGTTGATTTTTATGGCACTGGAACGATAGACCTCCTCGATAACGTAAGGACCTTCCCATTTAGTGAGAAGTTTTCCTGCAAAAAATCTTAAACGAGAGTTGTATTGCAATACATAATCACCTACATTAAACTCACGCTTTTGTATTCTTTTGTCATGCCATCTTTTAACTTTTTCTTTAACCCATAGGATTTTTATATGCAGTTCTATAGGCCCATAATGCATCATCGAGTTTCTTGGACCAATTCTTTCTAGATCTATTAACAGTATTTTGCAAAATTAATTTGAGCTCTCTATTACTCAATTCTACTTGACCACTAGACTGTGGGTGATAAGGAGATGCAATTCTATGATTAACATCATACTTGGCAAGCATTTTACGGAAAGCACCATGAATAAAATGTGAACCACCATCAGTCATTAAATATCTAGGGACTCCAAACCTTGGAAAAATAACTTCTTTAAGCATATTAATAGAGGTGTTATGATCAGCACTACTAGTTGGAATAGCTTCTACCCACTTAGTAACGTAATCAACAGCAACTAAAATATGTGTATATCCATTAGAGGCAGGGAAGGGTCCCATATAATCAAAGCCCCAAACATCAAATGGTTCAATAACAAGTGAATAATTCATAGGCATTTCTTGACGTCTACTAATATTACCAATTCTTTGACATTCATCACAAGATAGGACAAACTTACGGGCATCCTTGAAGAGAGTAGGCCAATAAAAACCAGATTGCAATACCTTATGTGCAGTTCTATCTCCAGCGTGGTGTCCTCCATAAGCCTCGGAGTGACACTTGCGTAGGATATGTTCCTGTTCATGCTCAGGTACACAACGTCTAATAACACCATCTACTCCTTTATAAAGGTGTGGGTCATCCCAAAAGTAATGTCTCAAATCATAGAAAAACTTTTTCTTTTGTTGGTATGTGAAACTAGGTGGTATAAATTTAGCAACAATGTAATTAGCATAATCAGCATACCATGGAGCAGTACGAGAAGCATTTATGACATTTAATTATTCATCAGGAAAACAATCATCAATAGGTAGTGGGTCATCAAGCACATTTTCTAACCTAGACAAGTTGTCTACAACGGGGTTCTCAGCTCCCTTTCTATCAATAATATGCAAATCAAATTCTTGTAGCAAGAGAACCCATCTAATAAGTCTAGGTTTAGCATCTTTCTTTTCCATAAGATATTTAATAGCAGCATGATTAGTGTGAATAGTTACTTTAGAGTCAACAATATAAGGTCTGAACTTATCACAAGAAAATACAACTGCTAAGCATTCTTTTTCAGTAGTAGCATAATTTCTCTGGGCATTGCCTAGAGTTTTACTAGCATATTGAATAACATTTAATTTCTTATCAACTCTTTTCCCTAGAACAGCACCTACCGCATAATCACTAGCATCACACATAATTTCAAAGGATAAATTCCAATCAGGTGCCTAAACAATAGGTCCAGAGATCAATGCTTTCTTAAGTATTTCAAATGCTTCTACATAATCATCGTCAAAGACAAATGGTATATCTTTTTGTAATAAATTAGTCAGAGGCCGAGAGATCTTTGAGAAGTCCTTAATGAACCTCCTATAAAAAAACTGGCATGACCAAGGAAACTTCTTATACCTTTGATGTCCTTGGGGCATGGCATCTTTTCAATAGCATCAACTTTAGCTTTATCAACTTCAATGCCCCTTTCAGAAATTTTATGCCCCAAGACAATGCCTTCATTAACCATAAAGTGGCACTTCTCCCAATTCAAGACAAGATTAGTTTCTTCACATCTCTGCAAAACTCAATCAAGGTTGCTCAAGCAATCATCAAAAGAGGATCCATAAACGGAGAAATCGTCCATGAAAACCTCACAAATCTTTTCACATAAGTCAGAGAATATAGCCATCATGCATCTTTGAAAGGTAGTAGGTGCATTACATAAACCAAAAGGCATACGTCTATAAGCAAAAGTACCGAAAGGGCAAGTAAATGTGGTCTTAGCTTGATCATCAGCTAACACAGGTATTTGAGAGAAACCAGAATAACCATCTAGAAAGCAAAAATATGTATGTTTGGATAATCTTTCTAGCATTTGATCAATAAAAGGTAAGGGGTAATGATCCTTTTTAGTAGCTTTATTTAATTTGCGAAAATCAATTACCATCCTATAACCTGTAATAATTCTTTGCGGAATTAATTCATCTTTATCATTAGGAATGACAGTAATACCTCCCTTCTTAGGGACACAATGGACATGACTTACCCACTGACTATCAGCAACGAGATAGATTATACCTGCCTCAAGGAGCTTTAGTATTTCCTTTCTTACCACTTCTTTCATTATAGGATTCAGCCGTCGTTGATGATCAATAACTGGTTTGGCATCTTTCTCCAAATTTATTTTATGTTGACATAGAGTGGGACTAATGCCCTTAATATCATCAAGAGCATATCCAATAGCAACACGGTGCTTCTTCAGAGTTTTCAATATTTTTTCTTCCTCCTTCTCTGAAAGGTTAGCACTAATAATAACAGGGTATATCTTCTTTTCATCAAGATAAGCATATTTAAGAGTATCAGGTAATGGTTTAAGCTCAAACACGGGATCACCCTTGGGTGGAGGAGGATCCCCTAGGATTTCAACAGGCAAGTTGTGTTTCAGAATAGGACCCTGTTTAAAGAACACTTCATCTATTTCCCTTCTTTCATTCATAAACATATCATTTTCATGGTCTAGCAAATATTGTTCTAAAGGATCATTAGGAGGTATGGCAATAGAAGCAAGACCAATAATTTCATCTTTACTAGGCAATTCCTCTTCACGGTGTTGTCTACGAAATTTAGAGAAATTAAACTCATGAGACATATCACCTAGACCAATAGTGATAACATCCTTTTCGCAGTCTATCTTAGCATTAACAGTGTTTAAGAAGGGTCTACCAAATATAATGGGACAAAAGCTATCTTGTGGGGAACCAAGAACAAGAAAATCAGCAGGATATTTAGTTTTCCCGCACAAGACTTCAACATCTCTAACAATTCCAATTGGTGAAATAGTATCTCTATTGGCAAGCTTAATTGTGACATCAATATCTTCTAACTCAGCAGGTGCAATATCATGCATAATTTCTTTGTATAAGTCAATAGGTATTGCACTAGCACTAGCACCCATATCGCACAAGCCATGATAACAATGATCTCCTATTTTAACAGAAATAACAGGCATGCCTACCACAGGTCTATGTTTATCTTTAGCACAAGGTTTAGCAATTCTAGCAGTTTCATTACAGAAGTAAATAACATGCCCATCAATATTATCAGAGAAGAGATCTTTAACCATAGCAATATTAGGTTCAACTTTAACTTGCTCAGGAGGTGTATAAGTTCTAATATTGCTTTTACGAACCATAGTTGAAGCTTTAGCATGATCCTTTATCCTAACAGGGAAAGGTGGTTTCTCAACATAAGCAGTAGGAACAATGGGATCATCATAAGTGATAGTTTTTTCTTCAACTTTAATAGGTGCAGCTACTTTTACTTCTATGGGAGGATGATATTTAAACCACTTCTCTTTAGGGAGATCAACATGAGTAGCAAAAGATTCACAAAAGGAAGCTACTATCTCAGAGTCAAGTCCATATTTAGTGCTAAATTTACGGAAAACATCGGTATCCATAAAAGATTTAACACAATCAAACTTAGGTGTCATACCTGACTCCTTACCTTCGTCGAGATCCCAATCTTCAGAGTTGCGTTTAATTCTTTCCAATAAATCCCATTTGAATTCAATAGTCTTCATCATAAAAGAGCCAGCACAAGAAGTATCGAGCATGGTGCGATTGTTATGAGAAAGCCGAGCATAAAAACTTTGAATAATTATTTCTCTTGAGAGCTCATGATTGGGGCATGAATATAACATTGATTTAAGCCTCCCCCAAGCTTGAGCGATGCTTTCTCCTTCGCGAGGCCAAAAATTATATATATAATTGCGATCATGATGAACAAGATGCATAGGATAAAACTTCTGATGAAATTCCAATTTCAATCGTTTGTAGTTCCATGACCCCATATCATCACATGGCCGATACCATTTCAATGCATCTCCCTTCAAAGATAAAGGGAAGACCTTTTCTTGATAACATCATCGGGCATACCTGCAAGCTTAAATAATCCACAAACTTCATCCACATATATTAGGTGATCATCAGGATGTAATGTTCCATCTCCTGCAAAAGGATTAGCTAGCAGTTTTTCTACCATACCCGAAGGAATTTCAAAGTAGACATTTTCATTTTCAGTAGGTTGAGGAGCAACTCTTTGCTCTACTAGTCGGGGTGAAGATACCCCGAACAAGCCCCTCAGAGGATTACTTTCCATAGTAACAAGTGACAATAAATTTCAGCACACTATATAATGTTTTCCTTACCAAATTCCACCTACCAAAGGCGCTTCACTCCCCGGCAACGGCGCCAAAAAAGAGTCTTGATGACCCACAAGTATAGGGGATCTATCGTAGTCCTTTCGATAAGTAAGAGTGTCGAACCCAACGAGAAGCAGAAGGAAATGATAAGCGGTTTTCAGCAAGGTATTCTCTGCAAGCACTAAAATTATAGGTAACAGATAGTTTTGTGATAATATAATTTGTAACGAGCAACAAGTAACAAAAGTAAATGAAGTGCAGCAAGGTGGCCCTATCCTTTTTGTAGCAAAGGACAAGCCTGGACAAACTCATATATAGAGAAAAGCGCTCCCGAGGACACATGGGAATTATCATCAAGCTAGTTTTCATCACGTTCATATGATTCGCGTTCGGTACTTTGATAATTTGATGTGTGGGTGGACCGGTGCTTGGGTTCTGTCCTTACTTGGACAAGCATCCCACTTATGATTAACTGCTATTGCAAGAATCCACAACTACAAAAGAAGTATTAAGGTAAACCTAACCATAGCATGAAACATATGGATCCAAATCAGCCCCTTACGAAGCAACGCATAAACTAGGTTTAAGCTTTTGTCACTCTAGCAACCCATCATCTACTTATTACTTCCCAATGCCTTCCTCTAGGACCAAATAATGGTGAAGTGTCATGTAGTCGACGTTCACATAACACCACTAGAGGAGAGACAACATACATCTCATCAAAATATCGAACGAATACCAAATTCACATGACTACTAATAGCAAGACTTCTCCCATGTCCTCAGGAACAAAAGGAACTACTCACAAAGCATATTCATGTTCATAATCAGAGGAGTATTAATATGCATAAAGGATATGAACATATGATCTTCCACCAAATAAACCAACTAGCATCAACTACAAGGAGTAATCAACACTACTAGCAACCTACAGGTACCAATCCCAGACTTAGAGACAAGAATTGGATACAAGAGATGAACTAGGGTTTGAGAGGAGATGGTGCCGGTGAAGATGTTGATGGAGATTAGCCCTCTCCCGATGAGAGGAGCGTTGGTGATGACGATGGCGATGATTTCCCCCTCCCGGAGGGAAGTGTCCCCGGTAGAACAGCTCTGCCGGAGCCCTAGATTGGTTCCGCCAAGGTTCCGCCTCGTGGCGGCGGAGTCTCGTCCCGAAAGCTTGCTTATGATTTTTCTTCGGATGAAAGACTTCATATAGCAGAAGATGGGCACCGGAGGGCCAACAGGGGGCCCACGAGGCAGGGGGCGCGCCCAGGGGGTAGGGCGCGCCCCCCACCCTCATGGCCAGGGTGTGGGCCCCCTCTGGTATTTATTCCGCTCAGTATTTTTTATTATTTCCAAAAATAACTTTCGTGGAGTTTCAGGACTTTTGGAGTTGTGCAGAATAGGTCTCTAATATTTGCTCCTTTTCCAGCCCAGAATTCCAGCTGCCGGCATTCTCCCTCCTTATGTAAACCTTGTAAAATAAGAGACAATAAGCATAAGTATTGTGACAAAATGTGTAATAACAGCCCATAATGTAATAAATATCGATATAAAAGCATGATGCAAAATGGACGTATCACATTCCACATCAAAAATTCTATTTTTATCATTTACCTACTCGAGGACGAGCAGGAATTAAGCTTGGGGATGCTTGATACGTCTCCAACGTATCTATAATTTTTTATTGTTCCATGCTATATTATATTCTGTTTTGGATGTTTAATGGGCTTTATTATACACTTTTATATTATTTTTGGGACTAACCTATTAACCGGAGGCCCAGCCCAAATTGCTATTTTTTTTCCTATTTCAGTGTTTCGCAGAAAAAGAATATCAAACGGAGTCCAAACAGAATGAAACCTTTGGGAACGTGATTTTCGGAACAAACGTGATCCAGAGGACTTGGAGTGGACGTCAAGCAACAGACGAGGAAGCCACAAGGTAGGGGGGCGTGCCTACCCCCTGGGCGCGCCCTCCACCCTCGTGGGCCCCTCGTGGCTCCACCGACCTACTTCTTCCTCCTATATATACCTACGTACCCCCAAACCATCGAGGAGCACCACGAAAACCTAATTTCACCCCCGCAACCTTCTGTACCTGTGAGATCCCATCTTGGGGCCTTTTCCGGCATCCTACCGGATGGGGCATTGATCACGGAGGGCTTCTACATCAACACCATAGCCTCTCCGATGATGTGTGAGTAGTTTACCTTAGACCTTCGGGTCCATAGTTATTAGTTAGATGGCTTCTTCTCTCTCTTTGGATCTCAATACAAAGTTCTCCTCGATTCTCTTGGAGATCTGTTTGATGTAACTCTTCTTTTGCGGTGTGTTTGTCGAGATCCGATGAATTGTGGGTTTAAGATCAAGATTATCTATGAACAATATTTGAATCTCCTCTGAATTCTTTTATGTATGATTGGTTATCTTTGCAAGTCTCTTCGAATTATCAGTTTGGTTTGGCCTACTAGATTGATCTTTCTTGCAATGGGAGAAGTGCTTAGCTTTGGGTTCAATCTTGCGGTGTCCTTTCCCAGTGACAGCAGGGGCAACAAGGCACGTATTGTATTGTTCCCATCGAGGATAAAAAGATGGGGTTTATATCATATTGCATGAGTTTATCCCTCTACATCATGTCATCTTGCTTAAAGCGTTACTCTGTTCTTATGAACTTAATACTCTAGATGCATGCTGGATAGCGGCCGATGTGTGGAGTAATAGTAGTATATGCAGAATCATTTCAGTCTACTTGTCAAGGACATGGTGCCTATATACATGATCATACCTAGATATTCTCATAACTATGCTCAATTCTATCAATTGCTCGACAGTAATTCGTTTACCCACCTCAATATTTATGCTCTTGAGAGAAGCCACTAGTGAAACCTATGGCCCCCGGGTCTATTTTCTATCATATTAATCTCCCGTCAACAAGCTATTTCTATTACCGTTTATTTTGCTTTCTTTACTTTTAGTCTTTATCATAAAAATACCAAAAATATTATCTTATCATCTCTATCAGATCTCACTCTCGTAAGTGACCGTGAAGGGATTGACAACCCCTTTATCGTGTTGGTTGCGAGGTTTTTATTTGTTTGTGTAGGTGCGTGGGACTCGAGCGTGGTCTCCTACTGGATTGATACCTTGGTTCTCAAAAACTGAGGGAAATACTTACGCTACTTTATTGCGTCACCCTTTCCTCTTCAAGGGAAAACCAACGCAGTGCTCAAGAGGTAGCATATCTCCACGATGGGTGGAAGCTTGCTTGTCGGTGATCACTCGGCTTGGTGACATTGGTCATAGCACGTACTCCGTTCCCTTCATCTTGAAGCTATAGTGGTTAGTTCTTCCGTTGTGGATGACACCGCGGTCGAATTGCCAAGATCTTCCCAAAAGAAGATGGCACACGGACATAGGAACCACGTCGCACTCCAAGGTGTCCTCGTAGGCACCGATCTTGAATGAAACTTGCACCGTATGCTCCACTTGAATAGTGCCGGAGTCGCTTAGCCATTGCACCTTGTAGGGACGAGGATGCTTTTTCTTGACCAAATGCAGCTTGGAACATAGCTCTTCACTTGCCAAGTTGTGACAACTTCCTCCGTCTATGATGACTTTCACGGAACGGCCGTTGATGCCGGCCTTGGTGTGGAAGATGTGGCACCGTTGGTCTTCTTCTTGGTGATGTTGGAGCGTCAAGACCTTGGAGACAACGAGAGAGGGACTTGAATCGTTGTCACAATAGACTTGATCATCTTCATCTTCGTTCACGCGCCGGTGCATGGCCACGTGCTCAAGGCTTCCATTTCTTCTTCACTCATCGAGTTGTATGTGCCATCATCGTTGAAGATCATGGTGCGCTTGTTGGTGCATTCGAATGACTTGTGGCCTCGGCCACCACATGTGAAGCACTTGATAGAACTTGTCTTCACAGGGTCATTCGGTGGCGCCGAGATGAGGGAGTCTTGGATTTGTAGGTGCTTGCTGGAGGACGAGTCGAGGAAGGCGTAACTTGCTTGGAACTTGACTTGTCGCCGGTACTTGGTGATGCTCTAGTTGAGGTAGGAGGTGCCGAAGTCACGGGAGCTTGAGAGTAGGAGCCGTAGGTCTTAGACGAGTACTTGGTGTATTTGAAGTCATCTTGCACCTTGCCGCTTGGCCTTGGTCGCTTGATGAACTAGCTCGAGAAGGTTGGAGTATGGTTGGAAGTCGGCAATCCGCTTGATTGGGTGGTTGAGGCCGTTCAAGAAGCGTGCCATAGTTTGCTCGTCATCTTCCTTGACATTGGCCCGTATAATGGCAATCTCCATTTCTTGATAGTATTCTTCCACCGTCTTCGTGCCTTGCTTGAGGAGTTGCAACTTCTTGAAGAGATCACGGGTGTGGTGTGTAGGCACGAAGCGAGCTCTCATGACATCCTTCATTTCTCTCCAAGTTGTGATTGGTGGTTCGCCTCTTGTTTGTTGTTGCTCGATCACTTGTTCCCACCAAATGAGGACGTAGTCTTGAAACTCAAGGGAGGCCATGGCGATCTTCTTTTCCTCGTCGTAATTGTGAAGACGGAATATCTTGTCCACCTTCAAGGCCCATGAGAGATATTTTTTGGGATCATTGCTTCCGGAGAACTTGGGCATGGTGAATTTGAGCTTGCCATAGCGGAGTTCTTCATCATAGTGGCGGTTTTGATATCGCTCTTGCCGTGGAGGAAGGTCCTCAAATGCTCGTTCCTCAAGATGTCGCTCTTGGCGTGGAGGAGGGTCTTGAAGCGCTTATTCCCCTTGGTGTCGTTCTTGTCATGGAGGAGGACGAGGGATATGCGCTTGGTTTCGCCTTTCTTGTCGCTCTTCGCGTCGGGCAACTTCTTCTTTTCATGCTTGACGAAGTGCTTCCTCTTGTTCGCGCACTTGGTGGTTGCTCTCTTCGACGGCTCTAGTGGCCTCGCGGAGTGCGCGTTGCGCTTCGAGTGCTTGTGCTTGATGGATGGCATCATCATCTTGAGGTTCTTGACGTTGCACTTGTGGAGGTATTTGCTCTTGCTCCATTGCTTCTTGCGCTTGTTGTCGCGCCCTTTCACGTGCTCGTACTCGGTCTTGTAAGCCATTGCCATGAAATGGATTTTCTTGAGCTTGGCGATCTTGGGGGTCGTCATGTCGAGGAAAACGAGCTCGTGGAGGACTTGCATCGTAAGAGGAGTAGTCCGAAGATTGCCGACTTGAGCGGCGGCTTGAGTGGCGCCGTCTTGATGAAGAGGATGAGGAAGACGGGCATCACACGATCATGTTGCGGAGTTCTTCCATTTGTGTGGTGAATTTGTCATCGATGTAGTCACGGTTCCTTCTTTTCGATTGATGAAGGTCGGTAGCGAGTTGCTCGGGGCGTTCACCCAAGGCTTCACTTTCTTGATGGAGAGCTTGTTGCGCGATGAAGAAGTGGCTCTTGGTGACGTAGTCGCGATCAACACCTTGCTCTTCGAAGAGAAGGTTCGCCAAAGAACTTGGCCTATCCATCATAACCAAGTGGGGTGAGTAGGAAAATGAGAGAACAATACTGAAGTTACCTTTTCCGAGGATTGAGGATGTATCAAGTGTCACTCAATGTAATGCCACAATAGGAGAATTGGTACCGGGTTTGTTTCTCACACCTAGACAAGTAAAGCTTATGGAGTAGCTCGGTTAGGATGGTGGCAAAAAATTCAAGCAAATGTTAGTCAAGATATCGATAAGGTTGAGAAGGTTCAGAAAAGTGCAAGTAAAGCAAATAGATCAAACCCAAGAATATCACTAGGAACACACACACGGAAGATAGATGGGATCCGCACAACCAAGGAGTGAGCTCAAAATGTGTAACCACGGAAAATGCTCTCGTTGTACGGATGCTAGAGAGACGCTAGCTCGATTGCTCAAATGGGCAAGATACGCTTGTGCACCAACCTATGAGAGAAACGTGCTGTATTCAATCCCAACTATGCTATGTATGTGGTGACCAAGATGATATGTCGATGCAAAATGGCTCAATGATATTGCTTACAAGCTTTTTGTTTCTCCTCTTTTGCTTAAAAGATTTTCTTTCTTTCTTCTTTTTTTCACTATGCTTGATGCTCGAGCCAGGTATGATATGAGACAAGTATGTAAGATATGCACGGGAGAGACTTATGGCACAAAGATGATAGCAAGATCACTACGGTGCACAATAGCGTGGCCCGACAATTCTCAACTCGCTAGTCTCAATGGGTAAGTGACGCAAAATGGCTCGGGTTATCAATGCAAAAGCAAGGGTATGAAGTAAGTGTCGTTTAGGTTACCGTCCTTTCTTACGGTTAGCGGTGTCAACGGTGAAGATCATTGGTGAAGATGACTCTGAGGTGATGATGAATGGGGGTGATGTCGATTCACACGTTCCTAAGTAGCCGAAACACCTTAGGAAACGGAACCCGCAACTCAAAATCAGTCAAATGCAGAAGGTGGGTGCTTTTATGATGAATTTTTTGATGGAGGCTAATGGTGTTGGTAATGATATATGTGGATGGGGGATGTCAAGAGCTTCCAAACGAGCTCAGAACACGAAAAATGGACTTCGGGGGTGGAAGTTATGGCCAATATGGTGTTGTTGGTGGGCTGATTCGGGGGGGGTGCGGGCACCCAGGGGTGGGAGGTGCGGGTGCCCGGGGTGGTCAGCGAGAATTGGCCCTGGGGTGCGGGCACCCAGGGGTTCGGGGTGCGGGCACCCGGTGGTGGCCGATTTGGTCGGAAAATTTTGGGGAAAAGCATAATTCGGTGGATTTCGTGGTGGGAAGGGTGTGGATTGATGGGTAGGGGCTAGATCCACTTGCCAAACACCAAATCCATGGACCAAAACAACCAAATCTCACAAGATCCAACAAATTGCAAGAAAATTTTTTGGGGTTATTTTTGTGGGGATTTTCGAATTAGGACGAAAAACAACAAAATCAAGCTAGCAAATGGGGGATGGGACTCCAAGATGTGAATCAACCTTGCTCATGATACCAAGATGTTGTAGGGTGAAACCCTAGAGGGTATCTTTTCACACTTGGAGGGGGGGAAGAGCAAGAACACACAAGAACACGAGGAGGAAATCACTCTAACAAACCCAAATCACACATCTACTAGAGTAGCATACAAGAGATCCACAAGAATACATGAACAATTCAAGGAAAATAGCACTAGGTAAAGTTCTTCCCACTCCTAGGAGATGTGGTCTTGATGTTGATCTTCTCCAAGAGGAGGCCTTGATGATAATCCCCAAGTGCAGGGAATCATCATAGCAATTCCCAAAGGTGGAAGTGATGAGTATGGAGTGTCGAACCCACAAGGAGCTAAAGGTAAGATCAGTATTCTCTCAAGTCCTATCTGCCACTGATATGACTCTACGTACACCGAACGTTTGCTTCCAACTAGAAACGAGAAATAAAACTACGTTGTGGGTATGAAGAGGATAACTTTGCATGATATCGGAGAGCTAAAACATAAAAATAGGTGCTGTTATCATAAAGTTAGAATATATTACTAAATATTATAAATAGCGAGTGTGGAATAATGATGGATCGGTGTGCGGAATTGTCCTAGGCAATTTTTAACAAGACCGGTGGTCGTCATTGCAATTTCATATGAGGGAGAGGCATAAGCTAACATACTTTCTCTTCTTGGATCATATGCACTTATGTTTGGAACTCTAGCAAGCATCCGCAACTACTAAAGATCATTAAGGTAAAACCCAACCATAGCATTAAAGCATCAAGTCCCCTTTATCCCATACGCAACAACCCCCTTACTCGGGATTATGCTTCTGTCACTCAAGCAACCCACTATAAGCGAATCATGAACGTATTGCAACACCCTACAACGGGAATCCCTCACGCTTGCGCGACACGAAGGGCACAATAGGACAACACCAAAATAAAACATACAACTCATACCAATCTAGATCATCAATCAACCCAAAGACAAAGGATATCTACTCAAAACATCATAGGATGGCAACACATCATTGGATCATAATATGTGGCATAAAGCACCATGTTCAAGTAGGGACTACAGCGGGGTGCGAGAGAGTGGACCGCGTAAAATAGATGAGGATGGTGATGTTGATGAAGACGATCACCGCAACGATGATTCCCCTCCCGATGGCACTCCGGCGCCACCGAGAGAGAGGAGAAGAGGTTCTCCCCCTTGTGCTTCCTCCTCCATGGCCTCCCCCTAGATGGGGAGAGGTTCTCCCTCTGGTCCTTGGCCTTCATGGCGATGATGGCCCCTCCGGGATCCTCCTCCATGGCCTCCGGTGATGATGGCCCCCTCCGGCAGGGTGCCAGAGAGGGCCTAGATTGATTTATCGTGGCTACAGAGGCTTGCGGCAGCGGAACTTCCGATCTAGGTTATTTTCTGAAGGTCTCTGTATTTATAGGAATTTTTGGTGTCGGTTTCACGTCAGGGGGGTCTCCGAGCCGTCCACGAGATAGGGGCCCACGCCCAGGGGGTGGGCGCGCCCCCACCCTCGTGGATGGCTCGGGACTCTTCTGGCCCAACTCTTTTACTCCGGGAGCTTCTTTTGGTCCATAAAAAATCATCAAAAATTGGCACGTCAATTGGACTCCGTTTGGTATTCCTTTTCTGTAAAACTCAAAAACAAGGAAAAAACAGAAACTGGCACTGGGCTCTAGGTTAATAGGTTAGTCCCAAAAATCATATAAAATAGCATATAAATTCATATAAAACATCCTAGATGGATAATATAATAGCATGAATACTTCATAAATTATAGATACGTTGGAGACGTATCACTTGACAATCCAAAGGATTCTTCCCAAGGTGGGGGCTTGATCTCCAAGAGGAGGGGATACAAGGAGCAAAGCTCTCTAGTGTCTATCAAATACTTTGCTAACCTTCCAAATGAGCTAGGGAAAGAGTATATAAAGCCTAGGGATTAAATGTGAGGGAGAGAGGGGTACAAGGGTCAAAGACCCCAAGATGCACGCAGACATGCGGAGGGGTCCGGGCACCCGAGGTAAAGTGGCCCGGGCACCCGGACCGGTCAAAGCCACGCGCTCAGGAGGGACTGGGCACCTGGGGCGAAGGGGCCGGGCACCCGGCCTGGTTAGGGGCGGCAGGAGAGTGGCCAGGCACTCGGGGGTCCCAAGCCTGGGCACCCGAGGTGGCACCCAGCGGCTGGCGGGGCAGAGGCCGGGTACCCGGAGGTCCAAGTCCCGGGCACCCGGGGGGTGGCGGGCGGCTGGGCAGGGGCCCGGGCACCCGGAGCCAAGGGGCGGGGCACCCGGGGTAGGCTGGGGCAGCGCCCAGGTGGTGGTGGTCGGGTACCCGGAGTTGGAGAGGCCGGGCACCCGGGGTGCTCAGGGTTTTTTGCCTTCTTGCGTCCTTCTTCACTCTTCTTCTGCATGTGTGCTTCTGTCACCCTCGTGACTTCTTCATGGGTTTCTTCTTTGTACATAAGAATGAACAAGGTCTCCGCTTGAGGTAGAATCCAATTCTCGCGCGAATCCGAAGGAGACTCGAAGAGGAAAGAAGTGACCTCGTTCTCGATGGCGCGTGCACGTGCTCTTGTCATTGGTCCTCTCGGTGCTTGCGGTGGTGATGGAGTGTCCGTGTGGGTGGTCGAGGGATGGTCCGCATTAGACGTCCTCTACTTTGTTGTTGCAAGTTTTACGTGGTTGCTACGGGCTTCTAGCAAGAACCGTTCTTAACTACGCAAAAACCACAACGGTGATTTATCAAGTTTGCAGTTTTAACCTTCTTCAAGGACCGGCCGTAGTCAAATTCGATTCAACTAAAGTAGGAGAAACAGACACACGCCAGCCACCTTTATGCAAAACTAGTTGCATGTAAGTCGGTGGAACCGGTCTCATGTGCGTGGACATGTAAGGTTGGTCCGGGCTGCTTCATCCCGCAATACCACCAAATCAAAATAAGACGTTCATGGTAAGCAGTATGACTATCACTGCCCACAACTCTTTGTGTTCTACTCGTGCATATCATCTACGCATAGACCTGGCTCGGATGCCACTATTGGGAAACGTTGCATGGAAAACATTTGTTTCTACGCACACACAAGATCTATCCATGGAGATGCATAGCAACGAGGGGGAGAGTGTGTCTACGTACCCTCATAGACCGTAAGCGGAAGCGTTTAGTAACGCGGTTGATGTAGTCGAACTTCTTCGCGATCCAACAGATCAAGTACCGAACGTACAACACCTCCGCGTTCAGCACACGTTCTGCTCGGTGACGTCCTCGCCTTCTGGATCCAGCAAGACGGTGAAGTACTGGATGAGTTTTGGCAGCACGAAGGCGTGGTGATGGTGATGGTGATGCTATCTCCGCAGGGCTTCGCCTAAGCACTACGAAAAAATGTCCGAGGGACGAAACTATGGAGAGGGGCGCCGCACACGGCTAAGAGATTGTCGTGGTTATGTGTGGCACCCCCTTCCCACATATATATAGGTTGGGGGAGGGGAGGCTGCCAGGAGGTGCCCCAAGTAGGCCGAATCCTACTTGAGGTCCTTCGCTAGCCACGCCCCCTTTCCATATTTGCCGGAGGGGGAAGGAAAGGGGAGAAGAGGGAAGGAAGGGGGAGGCCGACTCCCCCTTTCCTTATCTCCCCAAGGGCTGCGGCCTTAGGAGGGGCGCGCCAGCCCCTTGTGGGCTCGTGTGTTCCCCCATTTTGGCCCATATGGCCCATTAACCTCCCGGGGTGCCCGGAACCCCTTCCGGTGACCCGATAACTACCTGGTATCTCCCGAAACACTTCCGGTGTCCAAATATCATCGTCCTATATATCAATCTTTACCTCCGGACCATTCCGGAGCTCCTCATCATGTCTGTGATCTCATTTGGGACTCTGAACATCATTCAGTCACCAAATCATATAACTCATATAACACTATATCGTCAACGAACGTTAAGCGTGCGGACCCTACGGGTTCGAGAACTATGTAGACATGACCGAGACACCTCTCCGGTCAATAACCAATAGCGGAACCTGGATGCCCATATTGGCTCCTATACATATTCTACGAAGATCTTTATCGGTCGAACCTTATGACAACATACGTAATTCCCTTTGTCCATTAGTATGTTACTTGTCCGAGATTCGGTCGTTGGTATCTTCATACCTAGTTCAATCTCGTTACCGAAAGTCTCTTTACTCATTCCGTAATACATCATCTTGCAACTAACTCATTAGTCACTTTGCTTGCAAGGCTTCTTATGATGTGTATTACCGAGAGGGCCCAGAGATACCTCTTCGATATTCGGAGTGACGAATCCTAATCTCGATCTATACCAACTCAACAAACACCTTCGGAGATACCTGTAGAACATCTTTATGATCACCCAGTTACGTTGTGACGTTTGATAGCACACAAGGTATTCCTTCGGTATCCGGGAGTTGCATAATCTCATAGTCGAAGGAATATGTATTTGACATTAAGAAAGCAATAGCAATAAACTGAAGGATCATATGCTAAGATAACGGGTGGGTCTTGTCCATCACATCATTCTCCTAATGATGTGATCCCGTTATCAAGTGACAACACATGTCTATGGTTAGGAAACCTTAATGATCTTTTGACCAACGAGCTAGTCTAGTAGAGTCTCACTAGGGACACGGTATTTGTTTATGTATCCACACATGTATTTAAGTTTCCGGTCGATACAATTCTAGCATGAATAATAAACCTTTATCATGGTTAAGGAAATATAATAATAACCATTTTATTATTGCCTCTAGGTCATATTTCCATCAATAGGAAGACAATAGGAGCGCGCAAAAGGTGCGAGAAAGAAGGAAACAACATACAAACCTTAGCATGACCAGCGCTACTGCGGTCATGACATCTTCCATGCATTAGTGGCCCCGCGTTGCCCGTCGTCGTGCCAGAGAATATCCGAGGACGACCATAGTATGTGCGTCATCTTTGCTCATCTACATTTGGATGGTGTAGTTGTTCTAGGATGATGGGGCGACCTGATGTTGGCAATGGTAAAATGAGATGGTGCAAATTCATGTTTGGGAGAAGTCTTGTGTTTTTGTAATGGTTGTGTGCTTATAGTGTTTTTTGTCATGGGGAGTTAGATTGTTAAGATTTCACCCTCGAGGTCCCATAGCTTATGTTTTTTTAGCAAATTTTGCTTAAAGCATGTCTTTGTGTTATCAATTTCATGAAAATTAAATTGGGGGCCTAGTGCTCCTTTTCTCTAAAACATAAACTCAAGAAATTCCAGGAGTATTGTAGGAGTAGGTTGAAAAATCCAGGAGTACTGTGGCTAGAGCTGTGTGAATCTTGAATTTTTTATGAATATTGGGGTACTGTTGGAGTAGGTTGATCCGGGTGAACTGTAAGTGATCCCAAATTTTATAAAAAGAAATGCAAGTTTTTCGTTACTATAACCCAAATCACATGGATCTTTTATAAAATGCAACTATAAGGTCACCAAGGTTGATTTGGGCGATCTGGTACTCCAACAAGTGATCTTATAGTGCAACACCAAGTGTACCGTGCAGGAGTAACTTGCTTGATGTACATTTTGTGGGAGTACATTTTGTAGTAGTTTGCTTGCATGCTTGTTGTATGGTTACTTGCATTACATTTTGTAGGAGTACTTGATGCTTGTTGTATGCTTGCTTGCTTGGCTTTGTAGGATGCTTTCAGAAACTTTGTGTTTTAGATGCTCTTGTGGGTCAAATTAAATTAAGAGCAGAGCAGAGCAAATCAATTGATTCTTCCTCTATTGGGAAACTTGGGTGTTGTTGTGTTTTGGAATTTTATTCAGAAGTTGTAACTCTATAAGATGTACTCTTGTTTATTGTAGGTTAAACAGGAAAAAGATGCAAAATTAACCCGAAATTGTAACTAAAAGCTTGAGTTAAAATTTGTAGGTGTACTCATGTTTATTGTAGGTGTACTTCGATTTATTGTACTCCATGCACAAGCTTTAGTTAAAGCTCATGTTTATTGTACTGGTAAATCATTCTTGATGTGTGTTCATGTGCTACTCTAGCACTCTAATCACTAACAATGATTAACCCAAAATCACTAACAATGTCTACTCTAGCACTCTAGGAGTAGATGTTGGAGTAGAGTACTCCGGCTACTCTAGCTCCAGTTTATTGTCATGGATGCAACAGTATACTTCTACTCTAGCTCTATCTATGCTCTAGGCATAGACATTGGAGTATTGATTTTGATACTCTAGCAACAATATACTCTTGTGCTGGATGTTGTACTATACTCTCCTCTCTCTCTTCTCTATAGGTTACTTCTCCCCTCTCTCTTCCCTCCTCTCCATTCTCTCCCATCCTCTCCTCTCTCTTCTCCCCTCTCCTCTCCCCGAATTCATAAATAACTTACTACAATAATGTAAACAAATACTCCATCTGAATTTCCTCAATTTTCCACAAGCACACAACATTTCTAATCCACTTGAATGTCATTACTCCATTTTCCAATATTTCTGTTAAATCCACTGAAGTGCATATAAATGCACTTAACTCGGTTTATATGCACTTAAGTGGATTTAAATCCAGTTAAGTGTATTTTAGTGAATTTATATGCACGTGAGTGCATTCAAATTCAGTTAAGTTGATTTTAGTGAATTTAAATCCACTAACTGGATTTGAATACATTGCATATAAGTGGATTTAAATCCAGGAAGTGGATCTTAAATTTAATTAAGTGGATTTTACTGAATTTATATGCACTTAAATTCAGTAAGTTCGTATAGATGTATTTAACTGAATTTAAATGAACTTAACTAAATTTATATGCACTTAAGTGGATTTAGATTTAGTTAAGTGGATTTTACTGAATTTATATGCACTTACTAAATTTATATGCACTTACTAAATTTATGTGCACTTAAGTGCATATACATTCAGTTAAGTGGATTTTACTGAATTTATGTTCATCCATGTTCTCCAAGTGCATAATTTCCCTAATTTTCTTGTTGCTTTGCTACTGCAGGTGTTCAACAATTACAGAGGCAAAGAAAATCACTAACAAATGAGCAGAGATATGCTGATTTCATGGCAATGCAAGACCTAAGTATGAAGAGAGGTAATGTTTTAAGCTATACTGCTATGCCATTTTCCATTTTTCGATGCCTTTTTGTGTGTTCTTCTTGTATATCCTGCACGGACTAGTTGGGGTCGCGGCCGCGCATGAGAGCATCTCCAGCCGCGCCCCCAACAAGCCCCCCGGCCACTTTTTCGGCGCCGGCGCCAAAAAAACGCCCTAGTCGCGCCCCCAGGACGACGAAAAGCGCCGGTTCGGCCTTTTTTTCCGCCCGGCGGTCGCAGGCCGAACCCGGTGCACTGGGGGGGTGGGGGGATCGAGGGCTCCGGCGCAAGGGAAAAGCGCGGCTGGCCCACACCGTCAGGTGAAAAGTCAAGATTTTCTTCTCCGACTCGCCTTCCACCCCCCGCGCCCTCGGCCGCCACTAGCTACATCCCGGCGCCGCCCGCCGCCCTTCACCGCTAGATATCCATTCCCCGCCGGAAAAATAGCAGAGGTTCGCCGCGGCAGCCCCTTCAACAGCAGTTGGGCGTTTCCGGCCGCGGAGGGGCAGTTTAGCGGCGGGTGCACGCCCACCGGGCGCAAGGTGTTCGGCGATTTGCCTGCCTCGGCGATGGACTCGGATGACGAGGAAGCGCTCGCCGTGCTGCTGGAGGAGGAAGCCGAGGCCGACGTCCAGGAAGAAGAGCATCTCATGGTGCTCGCCGCCCTCGCCCAGCTGCTGGCGAGCAATGAAAAGCTGCGGCAAGGTGGCTCGGCGCCGGGGCGGGTGAAAGCAAAGAACCGGCATCGTCTCGAAGGCTACTGCATGCTTTACTCCGACTACTTTGCCAATGCTCCACTTCACGACGACAAAACATTTCGGCACCGTTATCGGATGAGCCGAAAGCTCTTCCTCAGGATTGTGAATTCCATCCGAGAGTTCGACAACTACTTCAAGTGCGAGATGGATTGCACCGGCAAACTTGGATTCACCTCGATCCAGAAGTGCACGACAGCGATGAGGATGCTTGCATACGGAGCTCCCGGTGATTCACTCGACGACTATGGGCGCATGGCCGAGTCCACTAGCATAGAGTGTTTCTACAAGTTCTGTCGGGCAGTGGTGGCAGTGTTTGGACCGCAATACTTGAGAACACCCAATGCGAAAGACACTGCTCGGATCCTAGCACAGAATGCAACAAGAGGATTTCCTGGGATGCTTGGAAGCATCGACTGCATGCATTGGAAACAGAAGAATTGCCCATTTGCTTGGCAGGGGATGTACAAAGGCGCCAAAGGCGGTTGCAATGTGGTACTTGAGGCGGTGGCCACACAGGACCTCTGGATTTGGCACTCCTTCTTTGGTATGCCAAGAACTCACAATGATATCAACGTGCTGCAGTGCTCTCCTGTCTTTGCCAAGCTTGTTGAAGGTCATTCTCCTCCGGTGAACTTCGAGATCAATGGGCGGCACTACAACAAGGGGTACTACCTAGCTGATGGCATCTATCTGAGATGGTCTACATTTGTGAAGACTATCTCAAACGCTGTGCCAGGAGGCAAGAAGTCCCACTTTGCCAAGGTGCAGTAGGCTTGCCGGAAGGATGTCGAGCGAGCATTTGGTGTGCTCCAATCTCGATTTGCTGTTGTCCGGTACCCTGCTCAGACCTGATCGAAAAGATCAAATGTGGGAGATCATGACTTGCTGTGTCATCTTGCACAACATGGTCATCGAGAGCGAGCAAGAAGACCCAGTGTTTGACACTGAACCATACTACAGGCAGGGTCCTCTAGCCGAAGTTGATCACCAGCTACCGGCAACCTGGACTGCCTACCTCAGTATGCGTCAGGAGATCCGAGACCCACAGGTGCATCATCAGCTGCAACATGATCTGGTGGAGCACCTATGGAGGCTCAAGGGCGACGCCGGGCGCGACGTGTGATGAAATATGAATTTTTATTTGTTGAACTATATAATTTGTATTGAACTATTTGTTGTTGTACTATTTTGTTGAACTATTTGATTTTTCTGTAATGAAATATGTGATAAAAAAATATTTATGTTCATAATTCAACGAGGAGCAACGGCGAACCACGCCGAATATGGGCCTACGCCCATATGAACCCTTTATTCGCCGAAAGGGGGCTGAAAAATGGGCCAATATCGGCACCTGGGGCGACGACTGGACGCAAAACCGCCCCAGCGCCGATTGTATAGCCGGCTCGCCCCAGGGGCGATTTTTATGCGTCCTGGGGAGGCCAACGGCTGAAAATGCTCTGAGGTGCGTCGACACGAGGCCGCCCCAAACCGTACATGAGCGCCCGTTTTCCCAGGTCAAACGGTTCAAATCCAAACCAAACAAATGTACGTTTAAGGTCGCGCGTTGGAGTTGGCCTAAGCTCAGCCGCCGAGTCCAATCGCCGAACTGCGGTGTTCACCTTTTTGCACGACACAATCGACGCAGAAGCTTTATCGGGATCGATGCCCGACATCGGTTGCAGCCGCGCAGCCTGCACCGGCGGTCCCTCAACGGCAGCATCGCCATGACTGAGGCCGGACCTCGGCCCTCGATCAGGTCCAGCGATGCCACGGACAAGTCGCAAGGGGACACCGGCGGGGAGGGGAGCGTGCGGGCGTGCGTCCAGGCTAGTCCAGACTGTGATCCCGTGTTCGTGGGGTAAAAAGTAAGAAAAGAGGCGATGGAGGAGGGATGGATTGGGTAGCGTGCGGGCGACAGCATGAGCGCCCCACTATTGGCAAAAGCGGGCTCGCAAAAATGATGGCCTCAGTAGATTATCATTGTTCCAGCGATGAGCCCCAGGAACGGCAAGGACCGGAAGCCAGCCTGTGCGCGAGCTCACTTGAAGCGTTGGTGAGAAAGAGATGGATGTTTTCGTTTCACGCACTGCCAGATGATGAGATGAGACTGTAAATTAAGCAAATACTTGACATAGTACTCCTTAATTAGCAGCTCGGAACTGAATATTTATGCGGAAAACTCGATTATAATTTGTGCTAGCATGCCATTATATTCCTACTAGAATGCACTTGTAACGTGTACTATCACATTATTCTCCCAATATTTTTGTACCAGGAGTAGGTTCGTTGTTGTACACATAAGGTACTAATTAATTAAACAGCGTGGCGGATCAGCTGCATGCATCAATGCAACGCAGCCATCCGGGATCCGACGGATAATGATAGCCGCCCTCCCTGCAACTCGATCGCATGGTCCACGTACTACGTAACATAACATTTCCGCTGGTAAGAGACAACGACGCAAGGGAGTTTAAGGCGGAGGATGATTAGTTCAGGTGTAACATCACGCACACGTACTGCTGCTAGTTGGTGCGAGTAGTTGCCATTACCATACGTACATCAAGCAGCTAGCTCTGCGTGGACCATATTATCTCATTATCTCAAACGAGACATGTTTTTGTTTCCTTGTGGTTAGTATAATAATGCTCTACAATATAGCGTCTCATACTCCCTAACATATAGATATAGTATACCATCAATGTGGAGTCCTATATATTGTAGTGTACGTGATGGGGACACTCGAGTTCAAAAACGACGCTGTTGCTCTCTAAACTCTCAGTTAATCACGGGGGCAAGGACTTGACTATACGTACGTAACGACGTTTTGGCATGGATGGCGACGTTATGCTATGTCGTCTCTCGGCCCCTGATTTTCAAAGTCATTTTTCGGTCGCAGGAATTTCTCCTCCGTGTTTCTTCCCTAATCAACGTATAGTTTCCCACGTAGCAGAAAGTATACGTTGAGTTTTTTTGAGAATGTTACGCATTGAGTTGAATTTAAATACTTACTTGAGAAACAAACACAAAAGTTTGCGGATTTACGATCCATGCCACGCCCATATCCCACCCAAAATTCGGTAACGTGCCCCGCTTTCCCGGACTCCAGTTCATAGCACGCTTTTCAAGAAAGAAACACAAAAGTTTTCATACCGTAGCCTCCGTGTATCCAAACGGAGGGCATAGGCGTGAAAGGTCGCAGCCAGCCAGGGGTGTCATTGCACAAACCCACCTAAAGCCCCAACCACCCTACCTCTCAGCATCCGTGTACGCTCTCACACTCCCCTCCCCCTCCCCTCGCCTCCGTCCCCAGATCCGACCACCCCCCTCGCCTCGCCGCCGGCCCCCCCTCCTCGCAACCGTACTGCCACACGGCGGACTCTTCGGGGCCCGCGCGCCGAAATGGAGGCGGCGCTGGAGGCGGCGCGCGCCAAGGACACCAAGGAGCGGCTGGCCGGGGTGGAGCGCCTGCACGAGGCGCTCGACGCGGCGGCCCGCCGCGGCCTCTCCCCGGCCGAGGTCACCTCGCTGGTGGACACCTGCGTGGATCTGACGCGGGACGCCAACTTCCGCGTCGCACAGGGGGGCCTGCAGGCGCTCTCCGCCGCCGCCGTGCTCGCCGGGGACCACTTCAAGATCCACCTCAACGCGCTCGTCCCCGCCGCCGTCGAGCGCCTCGGCGACGGCAAGCAGCCCGTCCGCGAGGCCGCGCGCCAGCTCCTCGTCACGCTCATGGAGGTGAGTCGCCTGCCCTTTCGGTGGCGATCCTGTTTAATCTATTATATTCTGGGGGAATGTGGTTGCTTTGGAACTTAGCTGGGGTTTTGAATTTGGTCCAATTATCTATCAAGATGAATTTGTTTTAGGATTTGTGTGATGATGTGCTATTGAGCTACAATGCCGTTTCATACTTCAACAATCAAGGGATTAGCTTTCTTATTTTTTGGGTCAAGTTTGGTTTGTAGAAACGGTAAAATGTGGGTGGGTATCAAACGAAGATTTAAACTTCTCATATGCAGTTTGGTTTTTGCTCGACTGATTTAAGAACCATTTACCCTCAAATATGCTGCTAGTTCACATGTAAAGATCGCTCTTTTCAGGTGTTGAAATTAACTATATATGCCTAGTTGTTGTAAATTACATAATTTTTTTCTTAATGCTTTGATTTTTATACAGCATAAATATCAAAATATGTGTTGTCTTTTCTCTTTTGACAATGTTGTTTGTTACTACTATGTTACCATTACTTTTACATGTAGACTTCTGTCCAATGGATATCAAGGTAAGTATGAAGCCAAGCATGCTCGCCTTGTTCTCAATGTTTTAGATTTATTACTAGGCAGCCTTCTGATTTTATCCATATCTCAGGTTTCTTCACCAACAATCATTCTTGAAAGGGCCGGAAATTATGCATGGACTCATAAGAGTTGGAGGGTTCGGGAAGAGTTCGTACTTACAGTGGCAACTGCAGTTGGGCTTTTCGCTTCTACGGAGCTTCTCATGCAAAGAGTTTTACTCTCACCCGTGAGTCTAGTATTCAAGTCGATTTATTATCTCAGACTTTGTGTTTGTGCATATGCTGAGACTATCTGGCTTCACAGGTCTTGCAGTTGATGAATGATTCGAACCAAAGTGTCAGAGAAGCTGCTATATCTTGTATTGAGGTTAGCTGGTTTCATACCATTTTTACCTGCTTCAGCTGATGCAAAATTCGTCTTACTCAATTTCGCAATAGTTCTGTCCCACTCCGCGAGTTGGATAGGCTGAACCTTTCCTACAAAAATACTCGAACAATCAATGTAGTCCCGGTGCCCTTTGCTTCTAGCTGCTTTTCACTACTCCCTTGCGCTCAGTTTTATCTAATTTTGTGTGTTTTAAAAGTAGTTTATCCCATGCTTTCAAACTATTGGTGTAACTAGTAGCAACTGTCCACACTAACTAATTGCAGCCTGTACCCGCTATCCAGGCTATGTAAAAATTATACGGCAATCCTAATATCACTTTTTTCGATCACAGGAAATGTACAAGAACATGGGATCTCAGTTCCACGAAGAGTTGCAGCGCCATAATCTGCCTACATACATGGTAGTGTGTTTGGCCATCTAGTTGTTTTTGGCAGTTGTCTTTTGCTTGCTAGAAGTCCTCTTGTCTAGTGTATCACTCTTAGTACATCTGTGTATTTTGGACTAGTATCTGGTACTACTTTATATGATTGAACTTTACGTGTCCATTTTTAAAGGTCCGCAAAGCAGTAAACCTGGATTATCCTAATTCGTGTATTGTCTGATACCTGCAGCTAAAAGAAATAAATTCAAGATTGAATAGAATTGAACCGAAGGTTCCCGCATCTGATGGTACTGCAACACAGCATAAAGTTGCAGCATCTAGATCCGTTAGTGTTAACCCCAAAAGAGGCAGCCCACGGACAAAAAGCACACCGAGGGAAAGCACATTATTTGGAGGTAAGCTCTATATTTTTGTCAGAAGTTCTCACTTGATCATTCAAATATATGTATTTGCATTCAACTATAGTTGCAAGCCAAGACGATCTATAACTGCAATTTGTCAGTCTAGGTACTGTTTAGGCACCAAGAGATGTCCTTTTTCCATGTTTATATGGGTGAACATTTGCGAATGCCAGAATGCTCCTAACCAGCTCATGATAATATGATGGACTTACACATGAAGGGGATTCACTTTCAAAACCAAAACAATCAGCACTGTAGCTGTCTAGCTGATCGTGTGCTGTAGTTCTAGTCTTACTTTGGCAACAAATTAAAACTGAAGTCCAGCTTTTGAGTTACATATACGGGAATTGCACCCAGTCAAGTCATGTCCCCACCACATGTAATAAACATTCGAACCACCTATTCACTCGCCCCAAGTATGTTAAAGTGGCTCTCCAGAGATCCTAATGAGATCTTGCATGATTTCAGTGCTTGCGTGGTGTCATCCAGTAAGGAGTGCCCACATGCCAGACACCCTTTCTTCTTCCTGTTCCTTCTCTCCCATTTTCTTCCCGTCACTGTCAGCTTCACCACTCTCCTTGCTGCTACTCTCCGACATGAGCACGGAGCCCTGCCCTGAGTTCTTGGGCCACACCTGACCAGAGTCAAGGTTCAGTGATAGTCGTGAAAGAACTGACAACAGGGAATGAGATAACGAGATCAAAGTCACCATTGGAGGCTTGGGGCTTACAAAGATCTTACTCGGTGTGTGTGCCCAGACCAGATCCATGCGCACCACGGCTGAGAGTGGTCCTGCTGATTAGATGACACATTGTGCCCTGTCAACATGCCACATAAGTGGCCAGAACTAGCAAAACCAGATCTGAGAACTACCCGTGTACCCTGTTAACAAATTTAGGTGGTGAATCTCTGGTTTCAGAATTTGTGGACCTTAGTGACCAGGACGTGCAAGTTCGAGAATTCGTTCATACAATTACTGTGAAAACATATGATATATTCTTAATTTCGAAATGCAGTGATAATATGCACAAAAGGTCTTTGAATTCATTATCTGAAAGTAATCATGAATGGTACAACATTTGAAGTCCATTTCATGTGTTGAGATGCATCATTTTTTTTATCCAGGTCAAGTTCTGCTATATTTGTTTCTTTATTTATTTTCTTCTTACTTTTGCTCAGTGTATAATCCAGAAGCCTTTAGTTGAGCCATGTTCCCTGAAACTTCTTTTTCAGCATGTAATCTATTAGACTTAGCAGAAAATTGCATTTTCTGACAAGTCAATGTCTTTCTGGTTATTCTGATAGTGGAACCTGCCACACGGACAACATGTTTCTCTACAGTAATTTGATGTTTTATTTACAGGTGACACTGATATAACTGAAAAACCAGTGGAACCAGTAAGAGTCCACTCAGAGAAAGAATTACTACGGGAGTTTGAGAAGATTGCAGCCACTCTTGTTCCAGAGAAGGACTGGTCAGTTCGTATTGCTGCCATGCAAAGGATTGAAGCACTGGTTTATGGAGGTATGTCCACATCTATTCCTATTTTTCTTGACAAAGCTTTATGCAATTACGCTCGGCGTTAATTACCTCTGTAGCCATTAGCAAAGAAAAAAAAACATCTGTAGCAAAGATTTTGCAGTACGTCTTTGATTGCACAGCCAACTAATATTTTGTCTACCTAGAAAGGGACCCCCATTACTAGGACTGATGACTAGGACAGAAACACTTCCCCTTTATTTGCCGATAAGTGAGCTTTTGAAGTATGCAGTGAAGTGAAATAAACAGAAGGTCCATCTTTTATAAAAATGAACATCTTTTATTATAAACATCCTATTGTGTAGTAATATTGGCTCAAAGAACAGAGCAATGGTGCAACCTGCAGTTTTGATGACATACCTTACTGTTTCGCAAGGCCTTCATCATTTGACTCAAAAGGGAAAAGATTATCACAGTCCAGTTACACATAATAATATAATATGGGGTTATTTGAGAATTAGTCCGTCAACATTCTTAGCATTTATGTTGGTAAATTACTCCTTGATAATTTGATGTTGTATGCTTAGTTTTAAAATGTTCTATTTATGTTTCTCCAGGAGCTATTGATTACCCATCGTTTCTGACACTCTTGAAGCAGCTGATTCCTCCATTGTCTACTCAGCTAGCTGATCGACGGTCTACCATTGTAAAACAGGTATCCACCCATTTATCTTCTTTTGATAAGCATCTTTTATCAAGAAACCTATTTTGATAAGTATCAAATTGATTATCTCCAACGCTTGTCTTTCCCTCTATTTTCTTGCTGTAAAACGAGCTGAATACTTGATCAGATGAATGTGCTCAAATTGAAAACTTACTTCCTGTCATGTTTTTTATGCCCAGGCATGCCATTTACTTAATGTGCTGTCCAAAGAACTCCTTGGTGACTTTGAGCCATGTGCTGAACAATTTATTCCGGTAAATGATGCAAACAGTTTTTTTCTTCTGTTTTGCTATACTGTTTTAATAAATCTAAAATATTTGTCAAATTTTCAGATGCTTTTTAAGCTTGTTGTCATAACTGTGCTTGTCATTGCTGAATCTTCAGACACCTGCATAAAAACTGTGAGGAAGTTTTATTTCATTGCACTTCATGGATGCCATTTGTTTAGTCTCTTTGCTGATATGGGACATCTTGCAGATCCTGCGAAACTGCAAGGTTGCACGAATTCTTCCTCGTGTAGCTGACACAGCCAAGAACGACCGAAGCGCAATTCTCCGTGCTAGGTATGCATGTTCACACCGTCCAGTGTACATGTTTCTTCAAGCTACTCAAGCTTACATTTTACTGTACCAGGTGCTGCGAATACGCGCTTCTAATATTGGAATATTGGGCTGATGCCCCGGAAATACAACGATCAGCTGATTTATATGAAGATCTAATAAAGTGCTGTGTAGCAGATGCTATGAGTGAGGTATGATCTGTTCGCTGACCTATGGTGCATATAGTGTGTCCATTTTCATTTCAAATCAGGTAGTTAAATAAATTATTCAATATGTCGCACTATCAGACACACGGCAACTTCTCTGTGTGGTATGCTAGTGTTTGTACTTCGTAGAATCAAAGAGTCCAGTCATAGTTCCATTCTGTTGAAATCAAACCAAGCAGAATGTTGATTATTTGCAGCACACGAGAGCGAAACAACAAAACTTGCTGCTTGAGCAGCAATGCTGCAATGATACCCACTAGGACCCTGACTCAGCCCTTACATTTTAACCTATCCCCAACTGGCTGTCTACATGACTGGAGAGGCATCAATATGACATTGCCCAGAGAGAATCTATGTCGTGCTGGTTTGCGTTCTGTTTGCAGATACACACATGAAACAATGTATCCATTTGGAAATACGGCAGCTTGTTTGGCATGATAATGAAGAATATATGTTGCTTTCTGTTCATAATGTGTATAGAGTAATAAGCAATCTGTTTCTGAGAAACCAATAAGATTACGAGGGATTCTACTTCATACGGAACCGGTGCCTTTTTTATCCTCTTACCCTGGCATGCTACCCAAAAAAAGTTAAGGAGACAATAATGTAGCAAATGGCAAGTCCACATTCTGAGTTCATGCGTTATATTGGTAATATATGATGATATACCTGTTTATTGATGGACATAACTGTTAAAACTAAAAGGTTCTTGAGTTATCTCACCTCTGACCTCTGTGCAGCTGCCTGCTGGTATGCTGGGACCATTGCGGTTCTGTCCACATTCATTCTGATTATTTTTGTGTTCCATGCCGTTTCTGCAACTAGGTCCGTTCAACTGCAAGAACTTGCTACAGAATGTTCACGAAGACATGGCCTGAGCGCTCTCGCCGTCTTTTTATGCAATTTGATCCTGCTATACAGAGGGTACGACATGCTGCTTTTCTCTTTGTGTTTCTTCGGATCTTACATTTTTTGTAGCTGTAACACAGCCTAAATTCTAATGTACAATTGGCAACTGTTGCAGACAATAAATGATGAGGATGGTGTGCACAAACGTTATGCTTCTCCCTCACTTCGTGAGAAGGTTCTGCAGCCTTCTCGCACTTCATCTCATGCAAGTGGCACTCATATGCCTGGATATGGCACTTCAGCTATTGTTGCAATGGACAAGAGTGCAGCTATTTCTTCAGATTCATCTCTGCCATCAAACCATCTTCGTTTATCACAGTCAAAGACGACCAGCAGAGTTTCTGATAGAAGCCTAGAAAGTGTGCTCAGTTCAAGCAAAGAAAAGGTTTCTGCTATTGAAAGTTTGCTGAAAGGTGTTAGCATATCAGATAGGCAAAATTTCTCAGTTGCACGCTCAACAAGCTTGGACCTTGGTATTCTTTAATCCACATATACCTTTCTTTGAAGAATTTGAATGCTTTTTATAGTGTATTCCTTAGAAATCACCTGACAAAATTAGCATTTCTACTTTCTCTACTTACTATTAGAATTCTAGTTTTTTATTATTTTTTAATCCTAGTGCAGGGGTTGATGCTCCATCATCTCGCGATCCTCCTGTTCCTCTTGCAGCACCAGCTTCAAATCATCTATCTCTGCAGAACTCAGCATTCTTGGATTCAACCATTCCTAGCATCAAAAGTTCTAGTACACGAAATGGAGGTTCCCGCGCATTGGATACAATGACAACACAGTTGGCCACCAAAGAGCGATCGAGGTCACCATATTTGAGTAATCTATCATCCGAGTCCATGACAGGCTTATCACTGCCTTATGTAAGAAGATCTTCAGAGAGGCTTCAAGACGGAGGCCACATGGATGAGAGTAATGATCTGCGGTCAACCAGGCGGTTTCCTCAAATGCACACAGAAAAAAACTATGTTGATATGCCTTATAGGGATGCTGCTGCTCACAGAGATTCACATAATAACAATGTCCCGAATTTCCAGAGACCTCTTCTAAGAAAGCAAGTAATGTCAAGGCCTTCTGCAAGTAGCCGGGACAGGTTTGATGATAGTCAAGTACCTTCTAATGATGTATCTAGATATACAGATACTCTGGCTACTCTACACGATGCACTTTCTGAGGGTCTCAATCCTAGTTCTGACTGGGTAGCAAGAGTCTCTGCTTTTGATTTTATTCGGAATGTAGTGCAACAAGGTCAGAGAGGTACTCAAGAAATTATTCAGAATTTTGAAAAGGTCATGAAGCTATTTTTCCGCCATCTGGATGATCCTCATCATAAGGTTGCACAAGCCGCTTTCTCTACGCTTGCAGAGATTATTCCTGCTTGCAAGAAGCCATTTGAGAGTTATGTCGAAAGAATTTTGCCACATGTCTTTTCCCGCCTTATTGATCCAAAAGAGTTGGTAAAAAAACCATGTTCTTTGACTTTGGAGATTGTTGGTCGATTATATGCTATCGATATGTTGCTACCTGCCCTAGTACGCTCACTAGATGAACAGAGGTCGCCAAAGGCAAAGCTGGCTGTTATTGAATTTGCAAACAGATCGTTCAGTAAGTACACGGTAGATTCTGAAGGTTATAGTAACAGCGGCTTCCTTAAGCTATGGCTTTCAAAATTGGCACCTTTAGTGAATGAAAAGAATGCAAAACTGAAGGAGGCATCTATTTCTGGTATCATATCTGTGTATTCTCAGTTTGACTCTACGGCAGTGTTAAATTTTATTTTAAGTTTATCAGTTGAAGAGCAAAACCTATTGAGGCGTGCCCTGAAGCAAAAAACACCTCGTATTGAGGTTGATCTGGTGAACTACTTGCAGAGCAAGAAAGAACGGCCACGCCCTAAATCTTATGACCAGGCAGATTTTGGAACTTCTTCCGAAGATGGTTATGCACAGACATTGAAGAAGAGCTATCCTTTTGGGCGGTATTCTTCTAGTTCCCTTGACGCTGAAGTGGGAAAGAGGACCACTACAGTGCAAGAACCAACATTACATAATGTCTCTATGGCCCGAACAACTTCAGATATGAGTGCCGGTACTAATCAAAGCCTGGAACCGGCCTCAGGAACTGAAGTATTTTTAAATAGAAGTAGAGAATCAAAGAATAATATTAGCTCAGCTGTGGAAGATAATCGTTCTTGGACAAACTACCCTGAAAAAACCGATGCCTCCTTAGATGGTGAAACCGCTATGAGCACTCCGCGCTTGGATTTCAGCCAACTGCACAGCCCTGATGGGCATAATGCTGTTGGTTCAACTACAGGAAAAGATGTTCAAGAGACAGATATGGTTGTAAACCTTAGTTCTATAAAGACCAGCATCCATGCTGACAACGGCTTGAGCATACCACAACTTCTTCATCAGGTACTGATGAAAAATCCTTTTACTTGATTGTGTGTACTGCTGTGTTTTTTTCTTTTCTAAATCTTTGTGAAGGGCTTTAATTTATTTTTCTCACTTTGTAGATAAGCACCGATACAGAAATATCAAGTTTGGAAAAGCACGAAGCATTACAACAGTTGATTAAGGCTTCGCTTGGTAATGACAGCTCCATTTGGTCAAAGGTTTGCAACCTGATTTCCTTACAAAATGTACCTTATGTTAACCCCACAGTTACTAGGGGAAACCAAAGTGCTTAATTTTAGAATAGTCCAGTTTATTTTTTCTAAAGCATATTCTGCTAATTTCTCAGCAAAGAATAATGGGTATTTGAAAAACAGGGTTGCATTTCAACTTATTTTAATTCTCAGCGGCATTTGCAGTTTTGCATATACAAATGCCACAGCAGCATGTTATGTTACCTTCTCTTGCCTTTTTTCATTGCATAAATATGTGAAATCATTATTTCATTACCAGCTGTGTTACCAGAGGTGTAAAGTTAAAATGGAATATATACTAAGCTAGAGCCGAGAGGTTTCAAACTATTTGCATTCTAATTCCAGCCTTTCAATTTTCCAACAGTATTTCAATCAAATATTAATGACCGTACTTGACGTGCTGGGTGACTCCGATCCATCTACTAGGGAGATTGCTTTGTCTTTAATTGCTGAGATGCTCAACAATCAGGTCCACTATCCATGCCTATGCACATTACGATTAGTTTAATTAATTGCCGCTTCCTTTTTTGATAGTAATATTGCTTATTTTGCTCTCAGAAAGACGCTATGGAAGAATCTATTGAGATTGTTCTTGAAAAACTTCTGCATGTGACGAAAGATGTGGTGGCAAAGGTATACCTGCCTTTATTTTCCTCGCTATAACACCACTAGATCTGTTCTTTGTTCAGCTTTGGTGTTTTATTAACTTAATATTCTTTCTGGGCATGCAGATTTCAAATGAAGCGAACAGATGCATAAATGTTTTGTTGGCAAAATACGATCCTTTCAGATGTCTTGCTGTACGCACAAATCATTTTTCTTTATGTATCACTGTTACTACTTTTGTTTCTGCTTGGTATATTTAACTTTATTACTTCTCATGGTCATTGGTTGTACTGCAGGTTGTAGTACCTCTTTTGGTCAGTGATGATGAAAAGATGCTCGTTGTGTGTATCAACTGTTTGACAAAGGTATCTCATATAGTGTTTTTTTTTTGCGAATGTCATATACAGTGTTCTAAAAGACAATAGACCCTTGCAACCCTAGGCAGGCTGCTGTAGTGCGTTTGCATTTCTCATTATAGATGCATCATGTGTGAAAATCTACTTAAATTCTTCGTTTTTTTGTAGAGTAGTTCCGGCCGGCCTATTAGGAACATATATAAACCAAACATATCTAATATCTTGAGCAACCAGTTTTGACTGTTACCTTTCCTGTGATAATCTCTGCAGCTTGTCGCGCACCTTCCCCAAGAGGAATTGATGGATCAGCTGCCTACATTTTTGCCAGCACTGTTTGATGCTTTTAGTAACCAAAGTCCAGATGTTCGAAAGGTGGGTACTGACTAATCTAGTGCAGATATTATCATGGCGGAATTCCTTTCTATTTTATTTATGATTAGTACAAAACTGCCAGTAGATGCAGACTGCAGTTGCTGACTGGCATGGGAATTGCATGTGCTTGGAATGGATTTTTCTTGTGCATGAATTCATAACTGATACTTATCTACACATTTTTTAGAGTGTTGTATTCTGCTTGGTGGACATCTACATCATGCTGGGGAAAGCGTTTGTGCCGTACCTGGAAGGGCTGAGCAGCACACAGCTGCGCTTGGTGACCATCTACGCGAACCGGATTTCGCAGGCAAGGTCCGGCACGGCGATTGACAGCGCTAACCAATGAGGTGTAACATTCTTCTGTTTTATATGGACATTTTGTTTGGTAGGGGAGTGAGATTTTTGGGGGGTCCCGTTTGTTTGTGTAGGTTTGTGTATAGTATATAAGCAAACGATTCCCTTGTATTTGGGTGTTTCCTGGCTTTGGTTCTTTGTGTGATTATGTATTCCTTTTAACTTTTTCTTTTTCTTTTGGTTAGCATGTGGAGAGGAGTGTTAGCGAGCTTGTGTTGTCTTGGGTTGTACAACTAGGTGACAATGTACAAAGAAAGGAAATGTAACGTAATGGAGAAAGTGTGTGCAAGTTTTGTCTTGGCCTTTGAATTACAATATTGTTCATGAATTCCCAGCTGTGGACTTGTGCTGTTCTGGTTCTTGATTTTAGATCCGTTATAAAAGGGCTGGTCTGGTTCTGGATTTTAGATGCGTAAAGAGGGATCTGAAGGACTGAAATATCATCAAAGAATTAGCCATGGAGAGGGTGTGCCGAAGTTAGCTATCCATGTGCTAGAACCATGGTTTGATTTCGAGATCTTATGGGTTCAACTTGTTTGAGCCTACTACTTCAGCTTGTTTGAGACCGAAAGGCTTTGTTGCCGTCGATAAGGGCAAGCCCCGTTTGTGTTCCGCGGCTACTTTTTGCGGGGATTGGAGAGATTCCTTTTTACAAGGTGTAGAAACGTGCAGTCAGCATCAGCCAACTGCTACACCCTCGTTCAATTCTGGACAATAGTGCATCCACGCCTCACCGCAACCGCCCTCGTTCAATTCTTCTGATCGCGAAGAAAGCAGCGAACAGTCAATTTCGTTGACAGGCAGACCTGTTTGATGAGGAGCAGGCGTGGTAAGCAAAGCTCGAACCTCTGTCAAAAATCAGGTATGTCTCTGGAAGCACGAGCTCCGCTTTCTTGCATTGACCAGACCGACAAGTCTTTTTGCCTACTCCTGCGTCTCCTCGGCCGTGTCAAAATATTGGACCAGCACCTCACCGTAACAATCAGATTGAAGAAAAATCGGCGGGGAGGTTCGTCATCGTCCGGTGACTAATGACTCACACGCCAAGCAGAGAAAGACCTTGGCATTACCAGGTGCATGCATTGATGTGTCTGCCTCGCCGTGCTCAGCCGTTGAAACCCACCACACACACGCACGCTCTCGCCTTCCACTGGACGGCGGTGATCGCGCTGACGAGTTTGTATCCGCGGCAGGGCTCCATCAAGCGACGAGGATCTCATCTCGGTCGTGCTGGGTGTGCCGGCACCGGTCACGGTCACACTCACACCTACCTTAGAGAATCTCCACCCGTCCCCCGGAAGGCCTCCAGGAGCACTTTTTCATCGCCGGCGGACGAAAAAAGCCCCACGCACGCCCCACGAGCTCGATTAGCGCCGGATTTGGTCAAAAATAGAGCCGGCGACCCCAACGCAAACCCAGGGAGCTGGGGGGCGTCTGGGGGGCTATTTTTGTCGTTTTGCAGGTGCTGGCCCACCTGCTAGTATCTCTCTCCTCTCTCTTCCCTTTCCTTCCCTGGCCCACCACGTGCTCCCCTCCACACACGCCCATCCCCCCCTCTCTCTCTCTCTCACAAGCCCGTCGGCCGCTGCCTCGCCGCTACGCCCAGCGCGTCGGCTCCGGCGCCCCCGTCTACCTCGTCGCCGTCCTCGAGTACCTCGCAGCTGAGGCAGCACCCACATCGTGCCGGGGAAGGGAGCGGGCGGCGGACCAGCCGGCGCGGGCGTCGCAGGCGCATGGAGGCGGGTCGCCGCAAGGAGAGGAGCAGCGCGGGAGCTCGGAGGGAAGGAGCACCCGGCCGCGAGGGGAGGAGTGTTGGTTTGATCTGACGGCTTAACATGCCAGTTAGATCTATTAGTCTAACAGAAAAAGGGAAGATAACGTTAATGAAAAGGGCCCACGCACCAACGTACGTGGGCTTTTTATCCCAACTGAGGCGCCCTGATCGGGGGCACCCAAACCAACTGATGGTTTAGGTCCCCTGTCGCCAGCGCTAGATAAAAGGGGGTACGGGAGAGGGTTGGTAGCCTGTGCGATCACAATTCTCGTACGGTTTCACTCCCCTCCCGATATTCTCTCACCCCATCCGATCAGGGGGAGCGCTGTAGCAACGGGAAGACCTACTCCAGCCGCCGCCGCTACCGTCCCCAGCCAGTCCCGGTGGTGTCCTGAAGGAATCAGGACGTCGAGGAGAACCTCTGCTTCGACTACATCACCCCTGCATCACGCCTGCACCGAGCAGGCGATCATGTCCACTCCCGTGACATGTAAAGGATCTCTGAACCCTTCTCTGTTCATGGTTATTGGGTGATCTAGATGCAATTTGATCCTGCTAATGACATCCCATAGATGCATAATTAATCCAACAATGGTATCAGTCGCCAATCTTGATTGCAATAGACCCCTTTATTGTTGATCAGTAGATCATTATCATGTTTAGATCAATGTCAGGTTTAGGGTTCATGATCAAGATTGAAAGTTTTAGCCCCTGGTTAGCCCAAATATGCATGCTACTGTCTTGATGCCCTCTGTAAATCATCATGTTTTAATTCTAATTTGCTACGGATCAGTACTGCCACCTATGTTCATATTTTTTAATTAATCTAAGTTAAGATCTAATGCTCACCTTCATGTTAAGTTAATTAAAATTGATCATGTTGAAGTCCTGTTTCCATATGCATTAGCAAAATAGAAGGCAGAGGGATACACGCAAGTCAACAGTAGCAACCCCTCATGTTTAAGAACCCTAGCATTTATCCCCAATTTCGGTAGAACCCTAATTCTTCAATTAGGCCTTGTTTTTTCACCAATTAAGCACTGATGAATACGATTTTGGGGGAGAATGAGAAGAAATGCTCACTCAATGCGCCGCGTAGCCGCCTTTTTCCTTCGGGGCCCGCACGATGCCCACCGCTGCGTGATGTCTACTACACAACCTTCTTCTTGTAGATGTTGTTGGGCCTCCAAGTGCAGAGGTTTGTAGGACAGTAGCAAATTTCCCTCAAGTGCATGACCTAAGGTTTATCAATCCGTGGGAGGCGTAGGATGAAGATGGTCTCTCTCAAGCAACCCTGCAACCAAATAACAAAGAGTCTCTTGTGTCCCCAACACACCCAATACAATGGTAAATTATATAGGTGCACTAGTTCGGCGAAGAGATGGTGATACAAGTGCAATATGGATGATAGATATAGGTTTTTGTAATCTGAAAATATAAAAATAGCAAGGTAACTAATGATAAAAGTGAGCACAAATGATATTGCAATGCGTTGAAACAAGGCCTAGGGTTCATACTTTCACTAGTGCAAGTTCTCTCAACAATAATAACATAATTGGATCATATAACTATCCCTCAACATGTAACAAAGAGTCACTCCAAAGTCACTAATAGCGGAGAACAAACGAAGAGATTATTGTAGGGTACGAAACCACCTCAAAGTTATCCTTTCTGATCGATCTATTCAAGAGTCCGTAGTAAAATAACACGAAGCTATTCTTTCCGTTGGATCTATCATAGAGTTCGTACTAGAACAACACCTTAAGACACAAATCAACCAAAACCCTAATGTCACCTAGATACTGTTGGGGAACGTAGTAATTTCAAAATTTTCCTACGCACACGCAAGATCATGGTGATGCATAGCAATGAGAGGGGAGAGTGTTGTCCACGTACCCTCGTAGACCGACAGCGGAAGCGTTATCACAACGCGGTTGATGTAGTCGTACGTCTTCACGATCCGACCGATCAAGTACCGAACGTACGGCACCTCCGAGTTCTACACACGTTCAGCTCGATGACGTCCCTCGAACTCCGATCCAGCCAAGTGTTGAGGGAGAGTTTCGTCAGCACGACGGCATGGTGACGATGATGATGTTCCACCGACGCAGGGCTTCGCCTAAGCTCCGCAACGGTATTATCGAGGTGTAATATGGTGGAGGGGGGCACCGCACACGGCTAAGAGATCTCAAGGATCAATAGTTGTGTCTCTGGGGTGCCCCCCTGCCCCCGTATATAAAGGAGCAAGGGAGGAGGAGGCCGGCCCTAGGAGGGGGCGCACCAAGTGTGGAGTCCTACTAGGACTCCCTATATGGAATAGGAAAAGAGGAAGGGAAAAAGAGAAGGAAGGAAGGGGGCGCCCCCCTTCCCTAGTCCAATTCGGACCAGACCAAGGGAAGGGGTGCGGCCACCCTTGAGGCCCTTTTCCTTCTTTCCCGTATGGCCCAATAAGGCCCAATACGTATTCCCGTAACTCTCCGGTACTCCGAAAAATACCCGAATCACTCGGAACCTTTCCGAAGTCCGAATATAGTCGTCCAATATATCGATCTTTACGTCTCGACCATTTCGAGACTCCTCGTCATGTCCCCGATCTCATCCGGGACTCCGAACTCCTTCGGTACATCAACATACATAAACTCATAATAAAACTGTCATCGTAACTTTAAGCTTGCGGACCCTACGGGTTCGAGAACTATGTAGACATGACCGAGACACGTCTCCGGTCAATAACCAATAGCGGGACCTGGATGCCCATATTGGCTCCCACATATTCTATGAAGATCTTTATCGGTCAGACCGCATAACAACATACGTTGTTCCCTTTGTCACCGGTATGTTACTTGCCCGAGATTTGATCGTCGGTATCTCGATACCTAGTTCAATCTCGTTACCGGCAAGTCTCTTTACTCGTTCCGTAATACATCATCTCGCAACTAACTCATTAGTCACAATGCTTGCAAGGCTTATAGTGATGTGCATTACCGAGTGGGCCCAGAGATACCTCTCCGACAATCGGAGTGACAAATCCTAATCTCGAAATACGCCAACCCAATAAGTACCTTTGGAGACACCTGTAGAGCACCTTTACAATCACCCATTTACGTTGTGACGTTTGGTAGCACACAAAGTGTTCCTCCGGTAAACGGGAGTTGCATAATCTCATAGTCAGAGGAACATGTATAAGTCATGAAGAAAGCAATAGCAACATACTAAACGATCGGGTGCTAAGCTAACGGAATGGGTCAAGTCAATCACGTCATTCTCCTAATGAGGTGATCTCGTTAATCAAATGACAACTTATGTCTATGGCTAGGAAACATAACCATCTTTGATTAACGAGCTAGTCAAGTAGAGGCATACTAGTGACACTCTATTTGTCTATGTATTCACACATGTATTATGTTTCCGGTTAATACAATTCTAGCATGAATAATAAACATTTATCATGATATAAGGAAATATATAATACTTTATTATTGCCTCTAGGGCATATTTCCTTCAGATACTCCAATGTCACCTCAAGTATCCGTGGGTATGATTATACGATATGCATCACACAATCTCATATTCATCTATTCAACCAACACAAAGAACTTCAAAGAGTGCCCTAGAGTTTCTACCGGAGAGTCAAGACGAAAATGTGTGCCAACCCCTATGCATAAGTTCACGAGGTCACGGAACTCGCGAGTTGATCACCAAAACATACATCAAGTGGATCACGTGATATCCCATTGTCACCACAGATAAGCACATGCAAGACATACATCAAGTGTTCTCAAATCCTTAAAGATTCAATCCGATAAGATAACTTCAAAGGGAAAACTCAATCTATTACAAGAGAGTAGAGGGGGAGAAACATCATAAGATCCAACTATAATAGCAAAGCTCGCGATACATCAAGATCGTGCCAACTCAAGAACACGAGAGAGAGAGAGAGATCAAACACATAGCTACTAGTACATACCCTCAGCCCCGAGGGTGAACTACTCCCTCCTCGTCATGGAGAGCGCCGGGATGATGAAGATGGCCACCGGTGAGGGATCCCCCCTCCGGCAGGGTGCCGGAACATGGTCCCGATTGGTTTTTGGTGGCTACAGAGGCTTGCAGCGGCGGAACTCCCGATCTATTGTGTTTCCCGATGTTTTTAGGGTATATGGACATATATAGGCGAAAGAAGTCGGTCAGGGGAGCCACGAGGGGCCCACGAGGGTGGGGGGCACGCCTAGGGGGGGTAGGGCGCGCCTCCCTACCTCGTTGCTTCCTCGAATTTCCCTGACGTCCACTCCAAGTCTCCTGGATTGCTTCCGTTCCAAAAATAACTCTCCCGAAGGTTTCATTCCGTTTGAACTCCGTTTGATATTCCTTTTCTTCAAAACACTGAAATAGGCAAGAAAACAACAATTTGGGCTGGGCCTCCGGTTAATAGGTTAGTCCAAAAAATAATATAAAAGTGTTTAGTAAAGCCCATAAACATCCAAAATAGATAATATAATAGCACGAATACTTCATAAATTATAGATACGTTGGAGACGTATCAGCATCCCCAAGCTTAATTCCTGCTCATCCTCGAGTAGGTAAATGATAAAATAAATAATTTATGAAGTGTGAATGCTAGCAGGTGCACAAGTTTGATCAATGATAATTTCAATCACCTTTTCTAGCATCATTATATGTCATAACAGTAGCTCAACTCATAAATTTTTTCAAGCTATTCACATGTTAAAGCATAGACCATAAACTTTCTTGAAAACTAACAAACTATGTTCTCAGTCATCAAACAATTGCAATTCATCTTATTTTTAGGAAGGGTCTATGTAAGAGCTTTGATTTAGCAAATCCCACATACTCAACTATCATATAGTCTTCCATGATTGCTACCACTCGAAGCATATTTTTAGAACAAATAGTATTCATCGAACACAAAGAAAGATAGGGGCTTAATGTTTCGCCTCCCAACCTTTTACCTCAAGGGTAATGTCAACAATAATAATTCATGCTCAAATATATTTGAATGGCCATATATGCTTAGATCTTTCTCCACCACATGATGCTTGCCACCTAAAAAGTAGGTTGGAATGAGAAGGAATACTACTAACTCTTGCATAAAAGTAAAAGCTAGACCCTTCGCAGAGGGAAGCAGGGATTTGCAGAGGTGCCAGAGCTCGAAGCTAAAACAGAGATGAAAATAATTTTGAGAGGTATGCGTTCATTGTCAACATAATGACCAAGAGTTCCCAATATCTTCCATACTAGATACATTATAGGCAGTTCCCAAACAGAAAGGTAAAGATTTTACTCCCCCTCCACCAACAATCACACTCCACGGCTTGTCCGAAACAACGGGTGCCGTCCAACTATCAACAATCCTGGGGTAGTTTGTTTAAATTATTTGCGAATTTGTTTTTGATCTTTTGATCATAGGACTGGGCATCCCAGTTACCAGCCATTTTCTCGTGAATGGTGAGCGGAGTCCACTCATCGTGAGAATAACCCACCTAGCATGGAAGATACTGACAGCCCTAGTCGCTACATGAGCGATTCGAGCATACAAAACAGATTATTATTTGAAGGTTTAGAGTCTGGCACATGCAAATTTACTTGGAACGACAGGTAAATACCGCATATAGGTAGATATGGTGGACACTCATGGAAGGAACTTGGTTCAAGGATTTTGGATGCACAAGCAGTATTCCCGCTTAGTACAGATATTTTGGCTAGCAAAGGATTCTAAATAGCAAGCACCACATGTTAGAGGATCCATAACAATATAGCTTCTATACAAATATACCCAAGCATAACTCATTATGTTGTCTTCCTTGTCCAACTTCAACTAATTTGCTCAGGTTTGAAAATAATTAATGGGGATCACAATCATAGAAGATGTCCAAGATAGTATATTTATATGTGAAATCTCTCTTCCTTCAATATTCTTTCATGAATTGTTCAAGTGACCAATACAATGTTTGCTAACCTTCAAAAAATTTACCACCTCTACTTCTTATATGTGAAGGCATTACTCCCCATGGGAAGGGCACATGAAACATATATAATTTCAGATTTATGACATTCAAATCATTCAACCATTTACTCATAGGGTATAAGTGAATCACACGAGTAAATGAAAAACTACTCCAAAAAGATATAAGTGAAGATCAATAAGTAGTTAAATAATTATGTAGCTATGTGAGGACTCTCTCTCATTTAAGAATTTCAGATCTTGGGATATTATTCAAACAACAAGCAAACCAAAATAAAACAACATTTCAAGGATAGCACTCATCATGTGAAGAAGCTAAAATTTAGGCTCAACCGATACTAACCGATAATTGTTGAAGAAGAAAGGTGGGATGCCTACCGAGGCATCCCCAAGCTTAGATGCTTGAGAATTCTTGAAATATTATCTTGGGGTGCCTTGGGCATCCCCAAGCTTGAAATTTTGCGTCTCCTTAATTCCTTTTATATCACGGTTTCCTAAATCTCGAAAGCTTCATCCACACCAAACTCAACAAGAACTCGTGAGATAAGTTAGTATAAACCAATGCAAAAACCTTATCATTTTCTACTGTAACAAATCACTAAAATTATTATTCAACATTGTATACTAAATACCTTTGCATATTTAATACTCCTATCCTCAAATAGAATCATTAAACAAGCAAACATATGCAAACAATGCAAGCATAACAGCAATCTGCCAAAACAGTACAGTCTGTAAAGAATGCAAGATTCATCATACTTCCCTAACTCCAAACATTATGAAATTCTACCACACTGTATAAAATTTATCATAGCTCAATATGCAAAAAGTTTCAACATTTTATCATATTCTGACTTTTCTAGGGAATTTTTGCAACAGCGGTAAACTTTTTGTTTTGAAACAGCAACATGTATACTTGCAAAATAAGCATGGTAAAGGCTATCCTTGACATTTTTATTGAAAATAGAGATGCAAAACATTATTCTAAATAACATCAAGCAAATACTAACAAAATAAAATGATGCTCCAAGCAAAACACATATCATGTGGTGAATAAAAATATAGCTCCAAGTAAAGTTACCGATGAACAAAGACGAAAGAGGGGATGCCATCCGGGGCATCCCCAAGCTTAGGCTCTTGGTTGTCCTTGAATATTACCTTGGGGTGCCCTGGGCATCCCCAATCTTAGGCTCTTGCCACTCCTTATTCCATAGTCCATCGAATCTTTACCCAAAACTTGAAAACTTCACAACACAAAACTCAACAGAAAACTCGTAAGCTCCGTTAGTATAAGAAAATAAATCACCATTTAGGTACTGTTGTGAACTCATTCTAGATTCATATTGGTGTAATATCTACTGTATTAAAACTTATCTATGATTCATACCCTCCGATACTACTCATAGATTCATCAAAATAAGCAAACAACATAATGAAAACAGAATCTGTCAAAAACAGAACAGTCTGTAGTAATCTGTATCAAACGTAAACTTCTGGAACTCAGAAAAATCTGCCAAAATAGGAAGACCTAGATAATTTGATTATTGATCTACTGCAATTGGAATCAGTATTTTATCACTTTCTGGTGATTTTTAACAATTGTTTTTGTGATCAGAAAGTTTCTATCTTTTTCAGCAAGATCAAATAATTATCATCCAAGAAGATCCTATAGGTCTTACTTGGCACAGACACTAATTAAAATATAAAACCACATCTAACCAGAGGCTAGATGATTTAGTTATTACTAAACAGAACCAAAAAGCAAGAAACAAAAATAAAATTGGGTTGCCTCCCAACAAGCGCTAACGTTTAACGCCCCTAGCTAGGCATGATGATTTCTATGATGCTCACATAAAAGATAAGAATTGAAACATGAAGAGAGCATCATGAAGAATATGACTAGCACATTTAAGTCTAACCCACTTCCTATGCATAGGGACTTTGTGAGCAAACAACTTATGGGAACAATAATCAACTAACATAGGAAGGTAAAACAAGCATAACTTCAAGATTTTCAACACATAGAGAGGAAACTTGGTATTATTGCAATTCCTACAAGCACATGTTCCTCCCTCATAATAAATTTCAGTAGCATCATGAATGAATTCAACAATATAACCATCACATAAAGCATTCTTTTCATGATCTACATGCATATAAATTTTATTACTCTCCATGTAAGCAAACTTCTTCTCATGAATAGTAGTGGGAGGAAACTCAACAAAATAATTATCATGTGAAGCATAGTCCAATTGAAAATTAAAATAATAATGACAAGTTTCATGGTTATCATTTTTCTTCATAGCATACATGTCATCACAATAATCATCATAGATAGCAACTTTGTTCTCATAATCAATTGGAACCTCTTCCGAAATAGTGGATTCATCACTAAATAAAGTCATGACCTCTCCAAATCCACTTTCATCAATATAATCATCAAAAATAGGAGGCATGCTTTCATCATAATAAATTTGCTCATCAAAACTTGGGGGACTAAAAATATCATCTTCATCAAACATAGCATCCCCAAGCTTGTAGCTTTGCATATCATTAGCATCATGTATATTCAAGGAATTCATACTAACAACATTGCAATCATGCTCATCATTCAAAAATTTAGTGCCAAACATTTTAATGCATTCTTCCTCTAGCAATTGAGAACAATTATCGGAATCCTTATTTTCACGAAAGATATTAAAAAGATGAAGCATATGAGGTACCCTCAATTCCATTTTTTTGTAGTTTTCTTTTATAAACTAAACTAGTGATAAAACAAGAAACTAAAAGATTCAATTGCAAGATCTAAAGATATACCTTCAAGCGCTAACCTCCCCGGCAACGGCGCTAGAAAAGAGCTTGATGTCTACTACACAACCTTCTTCTTGTAGACGTTGTTGGGCCTCCAAGTGCAGAGGTTTGTAGGACAGTAGCAAATTTCCCTCAAGTGGATGACCTAAGGTTTATCAATCCGTGGGAGGCGTAGGATGAAGATGGTCTCTCTCAAGCAACCCTGCAACCAAATAACAAAGTCTCTTGTGTCCCCAACACACCCAATACAATGGTAAATTGTATAGGTGCACTAGTTCGGCGAAGAGATGGTGATACAAGTGCAATATGGATGATAGATATAGGTTTTTGTAATCTGAAAATATAAAAATAGCAAGGTAAATAATGATAAAAGTGAGCACAAACGATATTGCAATGCGTTGAAACAAGGCCTAGGGTTCATACTTTCACTAGTGCAAGTTCTCTCAACAATAATAACATAATTGGATCATATAACTATCCCTCAACATGTAACAAAGAGTCACTCCAAAGTCACTAATAGCGGAGAACAAACGAAGAGATTATTGTAGGGTACGAAACCACCTCAAAGTTATCCTTTCTGATCGATCTATTCAAGAGTCCGTAGTAAAATAACACGAAGCTATTCTTTCCGTTGGATCTATCATAGAGTTCGTACTAGAATAACACCTTAAGACACAAATCAACCAAAACCCTAATGTCACCTAGATACTCCAATGTCACCTCAAGTATCCGTGGGTATGATTATACGATATGCATCACACAATCTCAGATTCATCTATTCAACTAACACAAAGAACTTCAAAGAGTGCCCCAAAGTTTCTACCGGAGAGTCAATACGAAAACGTGTGCCAACCCCTATGCATAAGTTCACGAGGTCACGGAACTCGCAAGTTGATCACCAAAACATACATCAAGTGGATCACGTGATATCCCATTGTCACCACAGATAAGCACATGCAAGACATACATCAAGTGTTCTCAAATCCTTAAAGACTCAATCTGATAAGATAACTTCAAAGGGAAAACTCAATCCATTACAAGAGAGTAGAGGGGGAGAAACATCATAAGATCCAACTATAATAGCAAAGCTCGCGATACATCAAGATCGTGCCAACTCAAGAACACGAGAGAGAGAAATCAAACACATAGCTACTGGTACATACCCTCAGCCCCGAGGGTGAACTACTCCCTCCTCGTCATGGAGAGCGCCGGGATGATGAAGATGGCCACCAGTGAGGGATCCCCCCTCTGGCACGGTGCCGGAACAGGGTCCCGATTGGTTTTTGGTGGCTTCAGAGGCTTGCGGCGGCGGAACTCCCTATCTATTGTGTTCCCCGATGTTTTTAGGGTATATGGAGATATATAGGCGAAAGAAGTCGGCCAGGGGAGCCACGAGGGGCCCATGAGGGTGGGGGGCGCGCCCAGGGGGTAGGGCGCGCCTCCCTGCCTCGTGGCTTCCTCGAAGCTTCCCTGACGTCTACTCCAAGTCTCCTGGATTGCTTCCGTTCCAAAAATAACTCTTCCGAAGGTTTCATTCCGTTTCGACTCCGTTTGATATTCCTTTTCTTCGAAACACTGAAATAGGCAAGAAAACAGCAATTTGGGTTGGGCCTCCGGTTAATAGGTTAGTCCCAAAAATAATATAAAAGTGTTTAGTAAAGCCCATAAACATCCAAAACAGATAATATAATAGCATGAATACTTCATAAATTATAGATACTTTGGAGATGTATCACTGCGTGAGGGCGGAGACGCCGCAACGCCGTCGTGCCCTGGCCGACGCGCGGAATGCTCCTGCGCCTTGACGCCGTTGTTACGGACGCGTGCGTGTACGGGCCGTCGCCCTGCACATCGCCGTCGACCCCAACAGCCGCGGTGGCCGGCGCACCCCTCACCCACCGAATGAAGCGCCATCTGCGCGGACGCCGGGGCCACGCTCGACGGGGTAGCGCGCGGGATTCATCCTGCTGCACGCTCCTCCGGCGAGCGCAGCCGCCGCGTCGCCATGGCCGGCGCGCCTCGAGCCGCCGTCGAACGCCATCGCCGCTCCCTGTACGAGCGTGAAATGCGGGGGGGGGGGTGGGGGGGTCAAGGGGGAAATGCGCTAGGGTTCTGGCCGGGCGGCTGTTTTGTTCCAGCCGCGATCGACGCGGACCGTCCATTCCCATCGGGCGGCTGGCAGCAATGCTCGGCTCCGCGCAGGCCTGGGAGCGCTTAATGGGCCATTTTCGGCCACAGGCTTCAGCCCAGGTTGCCTAAGCCCAGCGCGTTTTTTTTCTCTTTACGGTTTTCGCTGCTGGGTTGGGCCGTTGTATAACCGTGGGTATTTTGGTGTAACGCCCACGATGCGGCTATATCTCCCACGTGTCGAGGCACCACTTAGAGGCATAACCACATTGTGGTTTTGTCGCCAGAAGGGTCATCTTCACACAATCCCATGTAATGAACAAGAATGGGATAAAGAGTTGGCTTACAATCGCCACTTCACACAATACATAAATAAATCATACATCAATCAGAGTACACACATAGGTCCGACTACGGAACCAAAATAAAAGAAGACAACCCAACTGCTAGATCCCTGATCGTCCCAACTGGGCACCACTACTGATCAATATGAAAAGAAACAACAGAATGAACAAGATCTTCATCGAGCTCCCACTTGAGCTCAGTTGCGTCACCTGCACTGGTATCAACGGCACCTGCAACTGTTTTGGAAGTATCTGTGAGTCACGAGGACTCAGCAATCTCACACCCGCGAGATCAAGACTATTTAAGCTTATAGGAGAGGATGGTGTAATGAGGTGGAGCTGCAGCGGCAATAAGCATATATGGTGGCTAACTTGCGCAAAAGAGAGCGAGAAGAGAAGCAACGGAACGGTCGTGAACTAGCAATGATCAAGAAGTGATCCTGAACTCTTACTTACGTCAAACATAACCCAGAAACCGTGTTCACCTCCCGGACTCCGCCGAGAAGCGACCATCACGGCTACACACACGGTTGATGCGTTTTAATTAAGGTTAAGTGTCAAGTTCTCTACAACCGGACGTTAACAAATTCCCATCTGCCACATAACCGCGGGCACGGCTTTCGAAAGATAAAACCCTGTAGGGGTGTCCCAACTTAGCCCATCATAAGCTCTCACGGTCAACGAAGGATAAACCTTCTCCCGGGAAGACCCGATCAGTCTCGGAATCCCGGTTTACAAGACATTTCGACAATGGTAAAACAAGACCAGCAAAGCCGCCCGATGTGCCGACAAATCCCGATAGGAGCTGCACATATCTCGTTCTCAGGGCACACCGGATGAGCAAGACGTCGGGTTGGCATAGACCCTGGTTGCCCAGGGGGCGCCGGACATCGCTCGGTTTGGACCAGCACTCGAAGGAGAACTGGCCCGGGGGTTTAAAATAAAGATGACCCTTGAGTCTGCAGAACCCAAGGGAAAAAGGCTTAGGTAGGCAAATGGTAAAACCAAGGTTGGGCCTTGCTGGAGGAGTTTTATTCAAAGCGAACTATCAAGGGGGTCCCATAAATCACCCAACCGCGTAAGGAACGCAAAATCAAGGAACATAACACCGGTATGACGGAAACTAGGGCGGCAAGAGTGGAACAAAACACCAGGCATAAGGCCGAGCCTTCCACCCTTTGCCAAGTATATAGATGCATTAATTAAGATAAGAGATATTGTGATATCCCAACAGAGTTCATAAAATCCATGGTCCAACAAGGAACAAACTTAATCTTCACCTGCAACTAGCAACGCTATAAGAAGGGGCTGAGCAAAAGCGGTAACATAGCCAAACAACGGTTTGCTAGGAAGGGTGACAAAGGTTAGAGGTTCATGGCAACTTGGGAGGCTTGATAAGCAAGTGGTAGGTAGCGCGGCATAGCGATAGAGCGAACAGCTAGCAAGCAAAGATAGAAGTGATTTTGAGGGTATGGTCATCTTGCCTGAGATCCCGCTAGGAAGAAGAACGAGTCCATGATGAAGACAAACGAACGTAGTCGAACGAATCCTCACAACTCTGGAATGAAACCGAAGCTAACGAGAGAAGCAACCCGGAAAGAAACAAACAACAAAGTAAACAAACCACCACATACACATGGCATGATGCAAAAAAAAACAAATATGATGCATGTCCGGTTTAAATATGCATGGCATAGCAAAGTGCAACAAACAACACTACAAATTAAGTGGAGCTCAATATGCAACGAGTTGCATATTGACGAAACACCACATTCGAGTCATTTAGTTCGCTCTTGTTTAAGTAACCAACAATATTAAATGTTATTAACCATGGCAAGAGGTGAAGCATAAGGAAACTACCTATTTAAGCAAGTTAAATGAGGCCGGAAACAAACAACAACAATTCCGGAAAATCCTCATGTCCATATATTGGGATTGGTAATGTTCTGCCATAAACGCAATTTTAATATTGTTAAACAGCAAAATGAAGTGCACCAAGTTAAACTAGGCATTTTTCTACCCCATTTACATATAAAGTTTATTATAATCCGAGCTACGGTTATTTAGTTATGAAATAAATCATTTTAACATATTATTCGAGCAAATCTAATCAAACAACATTTTAAACAATTTTAACATGGGTGAAAGTGGCATATTATTAAAATACACAAATTTCTGAGCATTTTACATGTTAAAATCATTTTAATCCGATGCACCATTTGTGAGTTATTATATGCATGAAGTTCAAGGGTTTTTCTGCAAATCTGTAATCTCCTGGATAAATGCGAAAATCACCGCAGCAGAAAAAAAATACTACGGGCCGAAACTTGCTGGGCGCTGGGGTGCTCACCATGGGCCAGGCCCAGTTCGGTGGGGAGGAGGCTGGGCAGGCCACGAAGGGGCGCGCTTGGCCTTGGCGCGGAGGAGGCCGACCCGCGGGTGTTCAGGTGTCGTGGATCGGTGCGGTCAACGCGGCTGGGACGGGCGTCCTCTGCTCGACAGGGAAGCAGAGCAGCGGCGACAGGGACTTGGCGCCGGCGAGCAGGGGCGTGAGCGAGGCTGGCGAGGCAGCAGCGGGAGGGCTGGATCCGCAGCGGATCCGGTCGGAGACGGTCGGTTCTCGCCGGAGGCGGACGACTGCTGCTTGGGACTCCATGGGCGCCATGGCTGGGTCTACGGCAGCGTCGTGGGGTTCCTGAAGAGGAGAGAGAGGTGAGGGAGACGGGGAAACAGAGTGGCCATGGGAGAAGAGAGAAAAGGGAAGGAGAGGGACTTGACCGGCAGCACGTGAAGGACGAGGTCGCCGGAGACGGGCACGCGCGGTGGAGCTGCTGGTCCTGTGGTGCTGCGAAGAAGACGGAGGGCGACGAGAACAAGTGGATGCACGCACGGGAGTTCGAGGCGGCGGGGTCGCCGTGCTCGGGAACGAGGGCGCCATGGGAGGAGCACGAGAGGAACTCGGGGTGGCTGGGTTCGCCGGCGGCGACGACGCCATGGAGAGAGGAGCAAACGGGAGAAGCTCGCTCTCGGTCGGGGCAGCAGGGATCTCTTGGTGGCTCCGATCGAAGGAGCTCGGGCTCGGGCGCTGGTTGGATGGCTGCGGGTGCGGGTAGGAGGAAGGTAGCTAGGCTGATTGGGGATGGATCCCGAGGGGAATTTGGGTGGAGTGGCGGCGGAGGCGACGGGTGGATGGGACAAGATCCCTAGGTTTTAGGGTTAGTCTATTTAAATAGGTAGGGGATTAGGGTAGGGATTAACTCGGTCCGTCCGATCGTAATCGGGCGGTCGAGAAAAATAGATATGGAGTCCAAATAAGAAAACGGAGATGTTTTGTAGATGTTAGGGGATGATCCGGACCCAACGGTAACGATAGTCCGGTTCGGGTTCGGGGAAGTTTCGGACGCGCGAGAGGGGTCGAAGCACTGTGCAGAAAGGTTCAAATGGCCGGACAACAAAAGAACAGTTGGACTGAGAACGGTCAACGGAGGCGACAGGGAGAAGCAGGAACTACGAATGGATGCAAGTTTTAAGAAAACAAGCGGATGCAATGCGGATGATGCAATGATGAATGCAACAAACAAATAAAACACACAACGACAACGAAGAACATTGAAGGCTTCTGGAGCATCGGTCTCGGGGAGTTACAACACTCCACCACTACAAGAGGATCTCGTCCCGAGATCTAGGACGGCACCGGAGAAAAACGGAAGAGGAAGAGAAGAGGTAAAACTAAGTTGCTTCTTTGACAAACGAGTGAAACCAAAGAACCTTGAGAGGTTGCAAAGCTTGAAGAAATGACACGACAGAGGTGAACAAAATTGAGAAGACTCCGGTAGACAAGAGAGACAAGGAACACCATGAGAACCTTGAGGTTAAGTGACACAATAGATATTTAAACCACTCCGGTTAAAACAAGATAGAGAAGGAATAAGAATGATATAATTTGGGCAGCACTCCGACTTTAAATGGAAGGAATTGAACATGATCTTGACAAGATGAGAGGATACTCGATGAAATTAACAACACATTGCCTCCGGAACTAATGCTAGAATGGCACAAGGGGTAAGAAAGATTTCAGACAGCACTCCGGTTGAGGAAGGAGACAAAACTTGATAAGATGAGAGAACTCGAATGAAAACATGACACTCCGGCTAGACGGATAAGAAAGGAAAAATTACATGATCTTGACAAAACAAGATGATTGGTCGAAGAGAGCAACATCACAAAGCCTCTGGTAGAAATGAAAGAATGCAATGAAAAGAACGGAGAAGAATGGAGTTGTTGAAAAATCAACAAAGAAAGGATATGAGCTTCGTGGGCTTATGGAGACATCTCGAAACTTGAGGAGCAATTCTGCCACTAACGAAAACAATTGCTTGCTTGAGATCAACGAAGAGATGAAAACTTCTCTCGCCGAGAGGATAGGAGAAATTTTGGATCATTGATAGACACCATAATAGCAATATTCCTTAGGGAAGGCTTTAGGTGAAACATGACACAAGATAGATCCAACGAAGAGATTAAAGGATTGAAAAGATCTCGTGAACGAATTGAAATTGATGGTTTTAAAATATGTCATTCCGGACAACATGTGAATCATGAACCATGAAGGGTAATTATCAAGAATGATATAACACCATCTCGAAAGATAAGATAGAGAGAATTGCATTTCGGAATGCAAGATGAAGAATGCTTGAACTCCTCAAAACAAGACATGTGTTGAACACCATGTTTATCTTTGAGTATAGCTTGGCGGATCTTGACTTCAAGAGAAATCTTGAAGAACAATTGAAAAATGAAAGGAATCCTTGACGAACCACCATGTAGAGCCTTCGTGAGAACTCCCGTAATAGAAGGATGATAAAAGAAGGAGAAGTTGAAAGAACAGGATGAATCCTTGCAATGATTTAGATGGATCTTTGAAATGATATAATTGAAATAACTTGGAGCTCCGGAAAGAAAAGATGAACAACTTGGAACCGAGAGTTTGATATCGTGAACGAACTCCAAAAGAAGGGATTAAACACTAGGATGAAACAAGAATAAGAATTACGTTATGCGTATCCTTCACCAATTTAAATTGATGACAAGCAACGGATCTTGCATACTACTTATTCTCGTAGAAAGGATTAACATAGATATTGCGCAAACTTGGGAAGGTCTTCATCGCACCACCGGTAGGATTGAAACAACGAATAAATTGATATGATAACGAAGGAAGATAAATCTTGAACGAACCACCGTAAGAATTGAAAATGAAAGTAGCAAAGGCACAATTCAACGGAAAGAATTAGAAAATGAATGAAGATACTTGACAGAATTTAGATACACGAGAAGGAAGATATCATGAACTGATTAGAGGAAATTTGAGTGATGCACCGGGAGAATATGGAGAAGAACGAAGAGACATCAATTTAGAATAATTGGAGAACGAAGCTGATAACTTAGAACGAAGAAATCTTCTGAGATGATGGCCTTCGGAGAATCAAACTGACAAGACTCCTGAAATGCTCCAGATGGGTAACAAAAGAATTCTCGCAATCGAAAACAATTATGAGAGGATGGCATAAGCTAGAACTATGAATCTTGAAGAGAATGGAGCAATATTTAAGAGAAACTCTTCTTCGGTCTTCAAATGTTGAGAATGACGATGAGAAACACCACCATGAATTGTTGAGGCACTCCGGAATGAAAATTAGAAATGTTGAACCAATGATTAAAAGAATTTAAAAGATCTTGGAGAAAGACATTTAACTGATGATAATTCATTCTTACGTCAAATTTTGCAATGAATTTGAGAATAACTCCAAAAAATTAGAAGAGTCAGGTAAGATCCTGGAAAAAGACCTGTGGGATATGGGCCCACTCAAAAGAAACACCGTTGGAATGATTTAAAAGAGAGATCGTACTAGTTGAATTAAATGGCTTGAATGAGATAGCATCCTCAAAAGAACTTGAGAGAATTGAGACTGGAAACTTGAATCTTCTGAGATATCTTCATCACTCCGGAACAATTGAATAGCAAGCGGGGAATGATTAAGAGATGCACCGACATAAGAAAGCATTTGAAACGAGGAAAAGAATACGATCACCACTGAAAGCTTGACTTGAGTCCACCGGAGAAGAAAAAGAACGAAGAATAAAAAACTTGAAGAACAACTTCATGAGAACCACCGGGTAAGCACATTGATTGAAAAGAATGAAGGGGCTTCACATGACTAGAATGGATACTTGATTAAGAAATCTGAGTCCTTGAAGAAAAAGGGTGGGAGGGTGGGAAAACAAAGACAACTTGGGTCGGATGAAACGAACACCGTTGAGAAAAGCTTAGAATCGATCTTGCGAACGTTGGAATGACTGGATGCACTTGAAAAGAAACACGCCGGTTGGAAAAGAATTAACATGACGATCTCGATGATCAAGAAGGATTAGTAATCACATAGCAATATGAGAACACCGTTTAGGGAAGGTATGGATTCAACATTTGACTTCGAAGCAACTCGAATACCACAAATAAAAACAAAACAAAGGATTGGCTCACAGAATAAGCCGGAACAAACATATGATAGAAATTTCATCTGAAGTTTTCATGGTGGGGCCCACACGGGCTCAATCGTACAGCACCATCATGTAGAAGGCAGTGCACATGACATACGAAGCGTCCCCGAGTCGGCATAGCCAAGGACTCTTTAAGACACTACGAGACCACTGTAAAACCAATAGTGTACAGGCGGACCACTAGACGTCAAACCCCAATCTCATATCATGCGTCTGTCGGAAAGATATCCTAGGAGCTACTTGAATTCCCACTTATAAACTCCCGAAACTTTCTGGTTATGCAGTCAGGTGTTGGGGATACAGGGGACACAAAATATATCACCCAAACTAACAATACCTAGATCCAGCTGTATCCATCCTTCAACACATAACCAAGAAACCTTCGAAAATCGTTTACCTCAACCTTCGAAAAGCATCCGTTATACGAGTTATGGCAATACTCCCGAACTCCCACCCCAGTACTGGGTGGCGTCGAGGTGATCTCACCAACAACTGCATAAAAGAGATTTCGATGTCGGCAAAACTCAGGTATTCCAGAACTGCAACGATAAAATTGTGACGACAACACCTCGGAGCTCAACTCCCCAGGACACTGCCACAACCCCTAAATGTCAGGAGGCACCAAGAACAATGTTCTCGTCACAAAACCATCGGAACGATTCCAAGATACCCGCGTGATCCTAAATTTTTTTTAGTGAAATTTGAGGAGAGAAAAGTCAAAACTTCTACGTCAGGAGGCCTCACCAGAGCAACGAAGGGACTGAGGAGTAAAAAGAATCCTACTCTCCGATATATATAGTCCTAAGACTCAAAACATTTTTGTTCTAGACTCAACAACGCCAGCGATTCGATCAAGCAGGGGGCTCCTAAGTCGGGGATGGCTCTGATTACCAACTTGTAACACCCATGATGCGGCTATATCTCCCACGTGTCGAGGCACGACTTAGAGGCATAACCGCATTGTGGTTTTGTCGCCAGAAGGGTCATCTTCACACAATCCCATGTAATCAACAAGAATGGGATAAAGAGTTGGCTTACAATCGCCACTTCACACCATACATAAATAAATCATACATCAACCAGAGTACACACATAGGTCCGACTACGGAACCAAAATAAAAGAAGACAACCCAACTGCTAGATCCCTGATCGTCCCAACTGGGCTCCACTACTGATCAACATGAAAAGAAACAACACAACGAACAAGATCTTCATCGAGCTCCCACTTGAGCTCAGTTGCGTCACCTGCACTGGTATCATCGGCACCTGCAACTGTTTTGGAAGTATCTGTGAGTCACGAGGACTCAGCAATCTCACACCCGCGAGATCAAGACTATTTAAGCTTATAGGAGAGGATGGTGTAATGAGGTGGAGCTGCAGCGGCAATAAGCATATATGGTGGCTAACTTGCGCAAAAGAGAGCGAGAAGAGAAGCAACGGAACGGTCGTGAACTAGCAATGATCAAGAAGTGATCCTGAACTCTTACTTACGTCAAACATAACCCAGAAACCGTGTTCACCTCCCGGACTCCGCCGAGAAGCGACCATCACGGCTACACACACGGTTGATGCGTTTTAATTAAGGTTAAGTGTCAAGTTCTCTACAACCGGACGTTAACAAATTCCCATCTGCCACATAACCGCGGGCACGGCTTTCGAAAGATAAAACCCTGTAGGGGTGTCCCAACTTAGCCCATCATAAGCTCTCACGGTCAACGAAGGATAAACCTTCTCCCGGGAAGACCCGATCAGTCTCGGAATCCCGGTTTACAAGACATTTCGACAATGGTAAAACAAGACCAGCAAAGCCGCCCGATGTGCCGACAAATCCCGATAGGAGCTGCACATATCTCGTTCTCAGGGCACACCGGATGAGCAAGACGTCGGGTTGGCATAGACCCTGGTTGCCCAGGGGGCGCCGGACATCGCTCGGTTTGGACCAGCACTCGAAGGAGCACTGGCCCGGGGGGTTAAATAAAGATGACCTTGAGTCTGCAGAACCCAAGGGAAAAAGGCTTAGGTGGTAGCAAATGGTAAAACCAAGGTTGGGCCTTGCTGGAGGAGTTTTATTCAAAGCGAACTGTCAAGGGGGTCCCATAAATCACCCAACCGCGTAAGGAACGCAAAATCAAGGAACATAGCACCGGTATGACGGAAACTAGGGCGGCAAGAGTGGAACAAAACACCAGGCATAAGGCCGAGCCTTCCACCCTTTGCCAAGTATATAGATGCATTAATTAAGATAAGAGATATTGTGATATCCCAACAGAGTTCATAAAATCCATGGTCCAACAAGGAACAAACTTAATCTTCACCTGCAACTAGCAACGCTATAAGAAGGGGCTGAGCAAAAGCGGTAACATAGCCAAACAACGGTTTGCTAGGAAGGGTGACAAAGGTTAGAGGTTCATGGCAACTTGGGAGGCTTGATAAGCAAGTGGTAGGTAGCGCGGCATAGCGATAGAGCGAACAGCTAGCAAGCAAAGATAGAAGTGATTTCGAGGGTATGGTCATCTTGCCTGAGATCCCGCTAGGAAGAAGAACGAGTCCATGAAGAAGACAAACGAACGTAGTCGAACGAATCCTCACAACTCCGGAATGAAACCGAAGCTAACGAGAGAAGCAACCCGGAAAGAAACAAACAACAAAGTAAACAAACCACCACATACACATGGCATGATGCAAAAAAAACAAATATGATGCATGTCCGGTTTAAATATGCATGGCATAGCAAAGTGCAACAAACAACACTACAAATTAAGTGGAGCTCAATATGCAACGAGTTGCATATTGACGAAACACCACATTGGAGTTATTTAGTTCGCTCTTGTTTAAGTAACCAACAATATTAAATGTTATTAACCATGGCAAGAGGTGAAGCATAAGGAAACTACCTATTTAAGCAAGTTAAATGAGGCCGGAAACAAACAACAACAATTCCGGAAAATCCTCATGTCCATATATTGGGATTGGTACTGTTCTGCCATAAACGCAATTTTAATATTGTTAAACAGCAAAATGAAGTGCACCAAGTTAAACTAGGCATTTTTCTACCCCATTTACATATAAAGTTTATTATAATCCGAGCTACGGTTATTTAGTTATGAAATAAATCATTTTAACATATTATTCGAGAAAATCTAATCAAACAACATTTTAAACAATTTTAACATGGGTGAAAGTGGCATATTATTTAACTACACAAATTTCTGAGCATTTTTACATGTTAAAATCATTTTAATCCGATGCACCATTTGTGAGTTATTATATGCATGAAGTTCAAGGGTTTTTCTGCAAATCTGTAATCTCCTGGATAAATGCGAAAATCACCGCAGCAGAAAAAAAATACTACGGGCCGAAACTTGCTGGGCGCTGGGGTGCTCACCATGAGCCAGGCCCAGTTCGGTGGGGAGGAGGCTAGGCAGGCCGCGAAGGGGCGCGCTTGGCCTTGGCGCGGAGGAGGCCGACCCGCGGGTGTTCAGGTGTCGTGGATCGGTGCGGTCAACGCGGCTGGGACGGGCGTCCTCTGCTCGACAGGGAAGTAGAGCAGCGGCGACAGGGACTTGGCGCCGGCGAGCAGGGGCGTGAGCGAGGCTGGCGAGGCAGCAGCGGGAGGGCTGGATCCGCAGCGGATCCGGTCGGAGACGGTCGGTTCTCGCCGGAGGCGGACGACTGCTGCTTGGGACTCCATGGGCGCCATGGCTGGGTCTACGGCAGCGTCGTGGGGTTCCTGAAGAGGAGAGAGAGGTGAGGGAGACGGGGAAACAGAGTGGCCATGGGAGAAGAGAGAAAAGGGAAGGAGAGGGACTTGACCGGCAGCACGTGAAGGACGAGGTCGCCGAAGACGGGCACGCGCGGTGGAGCTGCTGGTCCTGTGGTGCTGCGAAGAAGACGGAGGGCGACGAGAACAAGTGGATGCACGCACGGGAGTTCAAGGCGGCGGGGTCGCCGTGCTCGGGAACGAGGGCGCCATGGGAGGAGCACGAGAGGAACTCGGGGTGGCTGGGTTCGCCGGCGGCGACGGCGCCATGGAGAGAGGAGCAAACGGGAGAAGCTCGCTCTCGGTCGGGGCAGCAGGGATCTCTTGGTGGCTCCGATCGAAGGAGCTCGGGCTCGGGCGCTGGTTGGATGGCTGCGGGTGCGGGTAGGAGGAAGGTAGCTAGGCTGATTGGGGATGGATCCCGAGGGGAATTTGGGTGGAGTGGCGGCGGAGGCGACGGGTGGATGGGACAAGGTCCCTCGGTTTTAGGGTTAGTCTATTTAAATAGGTAGGGGATTAGGGTAGGGATTAACTCGGTCCGTCCGATCGTAATCGGGCGGTCGAGAAAAATAGATAGGGAGTCCAAATAAGAAAACAGAGATGTTTTGTAGATGTTAGGGGATGATCCGGACCCAACGGTAACGATAGTCCGATTCGGGTTCGGGGAAGTTTCGGACGCGCGAGAGGGGTCGAAGCACTGTGTAGGGAGGTTCAAATGGCCGGACAACAAAAGAACAGTTGGACTGAGAACGGTCAACGGAGGCGACAGGGAGAAGCGGGAACTACGAATGGATGCAAGTTTTAAGAAAACAAGCGGATGCAATGCGGATGATGCAATGATGAATGCAACAAACAAATAAAACACACAACGACAACGAAGAACATTGAAGGCTTCTGGAGCATCGGTCTCGGGGCGTTACATTTGGGCCATCGCATTTTTCTGTAATTTCCAGTGCACAGTAAGTTAATATCTTTTATGTTTTGCACTGTTTAAAACAGAAAATGCCTAAAAATATAATGAACACATTATTATTCTGGGTAAAATTGAACCAACGAGATATTTTGTTCAGGATTTATTATTTGTTTGCATGATGAATTTTTTTAGACATAAAAAATAATGATATTTTTCTTATGTTGATGTCTAAATTGAGAATGAAATGACTCTGATTTTAATTCGGACCAACGTTGTTTTATTATTATGAGTCATCACTTATGATATTTTAATTCCATGTTTTTTCTGCCCAACGCTGTTTTGACATGGAGTTGAAATTAAATACATGGCATGTCTATTTTGACGTAAAATTTCATGTTCATGTCAATTACTCATAAACTCTTTCATGTCCATTACAGCTTCCCTTGCGTTTACTGTCGAACCGTTGACAGGTAGTAACTTCCCTCATTGGAAGAACTCGATGGAATTATGCCTAGCCGTCCATCAGTTTGATTATGCCTTAGGGGAGGATAAACCCGTGGCTCCCGCTGCTGGTGTCACGGGGTATGCTGAACTAAAGAAAACTTATGATTCCAAGATGGAGATATGGGAAAAGTCAAATCACATTGCTATGCTTGTGATGAGATCATCCATATCACCTGACATAATTGGGGCACTACCCAAGAAAGATACTCCTAAGGAATTCATGGCAGCCCCGGAGGAGCAATTTAAAGGCTCCGACAAGGTTTATGCGCAAGAACTTTTTCACAAGCAAGTATAATAATGATGGTGATGTCAGGGCTCACATTTTAAAGATGGTGAATGCTTGTAACAAATTGAAGGCATTACAATGTGAGCTCAATGACAATCTCCTTGTCATCATGATCTTGGACTCCCTCACTAAAGAGTTTGATCAATTTAAGGTTAACTATAACTCTCTTAAAGAGAAATGGACAATCGCGGAGATATCTCCAAGAATTGTCGAGGAAGAAGAGAGGATTAAGAGGCAAGGAAAGGACCAAGCCTTTATGGTTGGCTCCTCCAAGAGAAAACACGATGGAGCAAGCTCTTCTAAGCAACAACCACAAAAGAAGTTCTTTAAGAAAATTCATCAAACTCATATAAAGCAAAGGAGAAGGTGGACGATAAGCCTAAAGACAACAAGTGCAACTTCTGCAAGAATGAGGGCCATTATCAGAAAGACTGTCCAGAATTCCTCAAATGGTTGATGAAGAAAGGTACTGATGAAATTACTTTCGTTGATGAAATGTTATATGTTGATTACTCTACTACCTCTTGGTGGATTGATTCAGGTGCAACTTCTCATGTTGCTAATTCTATGCAAGACTCAAATATAATCCAAACCATGGCAAAGGGGGCAAGAAGACTTAAGGTGGCAAATGGAGTCGAAGTTGATGTTGAAGCCATAGGGTCAATCACCTTAGAACTCCACACTGGCTTCCGTCTTCATTTAAATAATGTTCTTTATGTCCCTACCTTAAGTAGGAATTTGATTTCTGTCTCTTGCCTAGATGATAACATGTTTGAGAGCAAGTTTGGGAACAAACAATTCATTTTGAATTATTGTAATAAGAACGTAGGCCTCGGTGTCAGACAAGGCCAATGATATATGTTATCATTGAATGATTATATCCTGCATGTGAGTGATGTATGTAATATTGAGAAGAAATGGAAGGGTACGAGTACCTCTTTGAAATTGTGGCATCGTCGTTTAGGCCACATTTCGAGGGGGAGAATTGAAAGACTTATTAAAAATGACGTACTCCTCCCATTAGACTTCTCTGATGCAGACAAATGCATTGACTGTATAAAAGGTAAATACGCAAAAACGGTTAAGAAAGGAGCGGTAAGAGCCACGGGTGTCCTTGAACTCATACACACTGACATATGTGGACCCCTTAATATTAAGTCTATGGATGGTTTTGATTCGTTCATTACCTCACAGACGACTTTTCTCGATACGGATATATTTATCCTATACGTGATCGATCGGAAGCTTTGGACAAATTCAAAGTGTTCAAAGCCGAAGTTGAGAACCAACTAAACACTAAAATAAAAGCTGTACGATCAGATCGCGGGGGAGAGTATTATGGTAGGCATGCCCCTTATGGGCAAATTCCAGGACCTTTTGCTAAGTTTCTCTCTGAGAATGGAATTGTTGCCCAGTATTCAATGCCTGGTGAACCTCAACAAAATGGCGTGGCTGAACGCCGAAACCGCACACTTATGGACATGGTGCAAAGCATGCTCAGTCATGCAAGTTTACCACTCAGCCTATGGATGGAGGCATTAAAGACGGCCGCACATGTGCTAAATCTCGCTCCTACTAAAGCAGCACCGAACACACCTTACGAGATGTGGACGGGAAAGAAACCGAGCTTGAATTACTTACGTGTATGGGGCTGTCCCGCGAAGGCTAGAATTTTCAATCCACAACTTAAGAAATTAGATCCAAAGACAGTTAGTTGTTTCTTCATTGGATACCCTCATAGGGGAAAGGGATACCGTTTCTATTGTCCGGGTCACACCACCAAGTATGTGGAGACTCGACAAGCAGTACTTTTTGAGGATAACGAAGCCACCGAAATAAGGGAGATCAATCTTGAGGAGAAACAGGCGTGTGTTCCATCCCCGACTATCCAAGAGATTGTTTTGCCACTACAAAGTGTAGTGACGTCTCATGCTAATCCTCAATCTAGTACTTCAGGTCCTGAGGCTGATGGTGATCCTGAAACTAATGTCAATCCAGAAGGTGAAGAGGATCACCAGTCGGGTAATGAAGATGACCCTCAGAACAATGATGCTCCTCCACCACCTCCTCCTGTGGGCAGGCCACGTCGTGAGAGAAAGAAAGCCATATCAGATGATTATATCACATACATGATTGAGGATATGAATGATCTGGGAAAGGTGGAGGATCCAACCTCTTATAAGGAAGCCATTAAAAGCGAAAATTCATCCAAGTGGTTGGTTGCCATGGAAGACGAGTTGAAGTCTATGGGCTCAAACTACGTTTGGGACTTAGTAGAAGTTCCCGATGGAGCTAAGAAAGTAGGCCGCAAGTGGGTCTACAAAACCAAGTATGATTCCAAAGGGAATGTCGAACGGTTCAAGGCAAGGCTAGTGGCAAAAAGGTATACACAAAGAGAATGCATTGATTATAAGCAAACCTTCTCTCATTTGTCAACCAAGGATTCTTTTAGAATCATAATGGCATTAGTAGCTCATTACGACCTAGAACTACACCAAATGGATGTTAAAACGACATTTCTGAATGGTGACTTAAAAGAAAACGTTTACATGGCTCAGCCAGAAGGCTTTGTTATGGAAGGGAAGGAACATTTAGCATGTCGTCTAAAGAAATCAATTTATGGCTTGAAGCAAGCTTCAAGAGAGTGGTACCTCAAGTTTGATAAAATTATCAAAACTTTTGGTTTCACCGAAAATGTTGTGGACAACTGCATATACGTTAAGTTTAAAGGCAGTAGGTTCACATTTTTAGTCCTATACGTTGATGACATATTGTTGGCATGTAGCGATAAGGATATGCTGCATGAGACCAAGAATTTTCTGTCATCCAGTTTTGATATGAAAGATCTTGGTGAAGCCTCGTATGTCCTCGGCATCGAGATTCATTGAGATAGGTCCAGGGGAACGTTAGGACTATCTCAAAAAGCATACTTTGTGTAACACCCCGCATGTAACTTGCCATATTTGTAACTCCGACTCTTGCCATTTTCGGCTATGTGATATGTTTTTCCCTCCGTTGTCGGGTTTTGTTTTTCGTTTTGTATTTTGTCATGTCTTGCATTTTCATATCATGTCATCATGTGCATTGCATTCGCATACGTGTTCGTCTCATGCATCTGAGCATTTTCCCCGTTGTCCGTTTTCCAATCCGGCGCTCCTATCTCCTCCGGTGCACCCCTCTAGTTTTCTTTCGTGTGCGTGTGTCAAACTTTCTCGGAATGGACCGAGGCTTGTCAAGTGATCTTAATATACCACCCGGAGACTACCGGTCAAGTTTCGTTCCATTCGGAGGTCGTTTGGTACTCCAACGGTTAACCGGGCATCCGCAAAGTCCATTTGAGTGTCCAGCAAAAACCCGCTCCAAAACCAGCCCAAAGCCCACCAAACTCTCTTCCATGCTCTAGGTCGTTCGATCACGATCGTGTGGGCGAAAACCGCACCTCATTTGGAGTCTCCTAGCTCCCTCTACCTATTTATAAGTGGGCATCCCGAAAAACGGATTCGCAGACAAACCCTAGCGTTTTTCCCACCGCGCCGCCGGACGCGTCCGTCCGCGCCGGACAACGTCCAACCGCCACCGCCGCCGGCCCGCGGGCCCGTTCCCGGCCCCCGCGGCCCAAGCTGCGCCGCCGCCCGAGCCCGCGGCCGCACCGCGCCTCCGCCGCCGCCATCACCGCCGGCTGCCGCCGCGGCGCCCGTCCCGGCCGCCGCCTTCGCCGCGCGCCTGCCCCGCCGCCGGCCGCCGCCTCCGGTCCAGCCCCGCCGCCGGCGACCGCCTCCGGCCCCCTCGCCCCTCGCCTCGTCGGCCCCTGCCTCGCCTCCGGTCGAGCCCGAGCTCGGGAGCTCGATCCAGATCTGTGAGCCCGTTGATTTCTCGCCCCTCTGTATTTTTCTATCCGCATGTGCTCCTGTTTCCGTTGCGATAACTTTGTGCATGTAGCTCCGATTGGCGCGTATAATATGTCAAATTGTTCATCTCGTGATGCTCTTCATTTTGTTCAATTGCACCATTTTCATTAGAGGTCATCTTGATGCCCAAATCTTCGTTGGAAGAGGGCTAGTTGCTGTTAATCTCTGGTTCTTGTCAGAACTTGGAGATTTGTCATTTTTGTATCATTTATTCTGTGCATCTTTTGAGCATGAGATCTACATGTGTTTTGAAGTATGCCATGCCATATTTCCAGTGGTGTAGTCCATGTATTTTGGTGATCTTTGTGGTGACTAGCACAAGCATGCAAAGTAGGCCCCGTAATATTTCTGATTTCAGGGACTTAGTGATTTCTGTCTTGTCTGCTGTAATTTTGTTGCCATGTAAACTTGATGCTACAGAGAGATCCATGCATATTTTGGAGATGTTAAGTAAGGATGTTTTGTAGCTATAGTTGTAATTGATCCATTCCTGCAATTGTTTGAAATTTTAGAGTGCCATAGCATGACTCAATTTTGCTCTACGTTTGCTATAAAATATTTCTGGCAGATTCTTAACATGATTTGCAATCTTGCCAAGCTTATTGTAATTGATCCATACATGCTATGCAATTGTTCTTGATATGGATAGCTTCATAGACATGCCATCTTGCTGTAGGTATGCTTGGTTTGTGATGCATTGCTCTGTAGTGAGTGCATCAAGCTCACAAAGAGGACTACATATTAATATTTCTGCCATGCTCTGTTTTCTGCTAAGTCTGAAACCTGATAACGAAACTTGCTATGTTTACATGCTTGCCATCATATCTTCTGATCCTTTTTGGCTTATGGTCAGTAAGGGACTTTTGTCGTGTGCATTTAGTAGAACACTACCATGCCTTGTTTTGCTATGTTAAGTTCCTGTAGCATGTTGATTTCGTGCTCTGAACATTGCTACCTGATGATGATTTCTGCCATGTCCAGTTTTTCACCAAGTCTGTGAACCTGTAATCTTTTGCACTTTTGCCATGCTTGTTTGAGCTTGATATGTTGTGAACTAGCCGTAACTCAGTGTTCATCTTTTGTCAAGCATCTCCTGTAGATTACTGCCATGTGCTTTGTTGCTATGTTGGGGTGCGGTAGCTTTATTGTTTGTTGCATTTTAAGTGCTATCTTGCTGTTTATCGCAGATTAGTGTCATTCTTGTTTTGCTTGTCATTTGCAAACCGTGCATCCGATTCCGGTGATCTTTATATCGATTTCGACCGAAATCATCTCATCTTTCCAGTGGCATGCTTGGTTTGCCAAGTTACTGCCATGTTCATCATTTTCCTTCCGGAGCACGCATATGCATCGCAGACCATATCTTGCATATCATACATGTTTTGCATCATGTTGCTTGCGCATTTCTCGTTGTTGATTGTGGTTCCGTTTGTTTGTGTTCTTGTCTTGGGTAGAGCCGGGAGACGAGTTCGTGAACGAGGAACTTGTCGAGTACGCTTACGAGGATCAAGCTTTCGACAACTCTGAGAACCTTGCAGGCAAGATGACCACCCCTCGAAATCACTTCTATCTTTGCTATGCTAGTTGTTCGCTCTATTGTCATGCTCGCTACCTATCACTTGCTATATCATGTCTCCTATTTTTAGCCATGTCAGCCCCTAACCATCCTTTCCTAGCAAACCGTTGTTTGGCTATGTTACCGCTTTTGCTCAGCCCCTTTTATAGCGTTGCTAGTTGCAGGTGAAGTTGAAGTTTGTTCCAGGTCGGAACATGGATATGTTGGGATAGCACAATATCTCTTATTTAATTAATGCATCTATATATTTTGGTAAAGGGTGGAAGGCTCGGCCTTATGCCTGGTGTTTTGTTCCACTCTTGCCGCCCTAGTTACTGTTATACCGGAATTATGTTCCTTGAGTTTGCGTTCCTTACGCGGTCGGGTGATTTATGGGACCCCCTTGACAGTTCGCCTTGAATAAAACTCCTCCAGCAAGGCCCAACTTTGGTTTTACTATTCGCCGCCTAAGCCTTTTCCGCCGGGTTTTCGCGAGCCCGAGGGTCATCTTATTTTAACCCCCCCCCCGGGCCAGTGCTCCTTCGAGTGTTGGTCCGAACCGAGCAGCCTGCGGGGCCACCTCGGGGAAACTCGAGGTCTGGTTTTACTCGTAGCTTGACTTATCCGGTGTGCCCTGAGAACGAGATATGTGCAGCTCCTATCGGGATTTGTCGGCACATTCGGGCGGCTTTGCTGGTCTTGTTTTACCATTGTCGAGATGTCTTGTAAACCGGGACTCCGAGACTGATCGGGTCTTTCCGGGAGAAGGTTTATCCTTCGTTGACCGTGAGAGCTTATGATGGGCTAAGTTGGGACACCCCTGCAGGGTATTATCTTTCGAAAGCCGTGCCCGCGGTTATGAGGCAGATGAGAATTTGTCAATGTCCGGTTGTAGATAACTTGTCACTTGACCCAATTAAAATACACCAAGTGCGTGTGTAACCGTGATGGTCTCTTCTCGGCGGAGTCCGGGAAGTGAACACGGTCTGTGTTATGTTTGACGTAAGTAGGTGTTCAGGACCTCTTCTTGGTCATTGCTAGATGACGTCCGTTCCATTGCTTCTCAGCCTTATGATTCTGGAATAAGAGGACCATTAAAATAAACCACTCCCCAATTACCAAAACGTTTTCCATTTCGAAATAGGCGGGTGTGCTATAAGTGTTGAGGTTCTATGGCGTTTCGAGCTGTTGTAACACCTCACTTTGGTACATCATTCCTATGTAGAATGGGCGAATGAAGTTAAGCCTAACGATCAAGGGGGAGAATGTTGGTTTGATCTGACGGCTTAACAGGCCAGTTAGATCTATTAGTCTAACAGAAAAAAGGAAGATAACGTTAATGAAAAGGCCCCACGCACCAACGTACGTGGGCTTTTTATCCCAACTGAGGCGCCCTGATCGGGGGCACCCAAACCAACTGATGGTTTAGGTCCCCTGTCGCCAGCGCTAGATAAAAGGGGGTACGTGAGTGGGTTGGCAGCCCGCGCGATTACAATTCTCGTACGGTTTCACTCCCCTCCCGATATTCTCTCACCCCATCCGAATAGTGGGAGCGCTGCAGCGACGGGAAGACCTACTCCAGCCGCCACCGCTGCCGTCCTCGGCTAGTCCCGGTGGCGTCCTGAAGGAATCAGGACGTCGAGGAGAACCTCTGCTTCCACTACATCACCCCTGCATCACGCCTGCACTGAGCAGGCGATCATGTCCACTCCCATGACATGTAAAGGATCTCTGAACTTTTCTCTGTTCATGGTTATTGGGTGATCTAAATGCAATTTGATCCTGCTAATGGCATCCCATAGATTCATAATTAATCCAACAAGGAGCAGCACGGTGGAGGAGGGCGGCCTGCCCAGGAGCCTGGCGCGGCGCAGGCGAAGGTGTGACGCGACGGCGCGCGGGAGCCGGTGCGCGGCCCGGGAGGAGGCTGGCGCGGCGGGGCCGCGGCAAGTTACAACGCCTACCGCGGCGCCGACGGCGAAGAGGAGCAGCAGCATGGCGGGCGGAGAGAAGGGCGAGGCCAGTGTGAGCAGCAGCAGGGCGCCCACCGCGGCGCTGGCGGCGAAGAGGAGCGCATCACCGGGAGCAGGGAGCGCGCCATGCCGGTGCCAGTGATGCGAACCAGAGCAGCCCGGTGCCGTTGGCCGTCTCGGGGCGCTGTACTTCTAGTGCACCGCAGGCGCCGCGATGCCATGCCGGCACCGGCTCTCCCGGTGCGCGCGGAGCCCCGACCTGAGTTGCTCCTGGGCGTGATCTGCGACTCGACGTCGGCTGCCGGCTGCTGGATGTCTCCTCGAGCTTCTCATCGCCTCCTTCCCCGTCGACGCTCGCGCACCTCCGCTGGCTGGAGGTCGTCGACGCCGCCGCAGTCAAGATGCTCGACGAAATGCCGCTGCCTCCGAGGGAGCCCAACACTGCTCGTGGGGGGCGCAACGAGTGAAATTTTTTGCCCCCTCCCTAGGCCAAAATTCTCGCCGGCAGCCCCCAAGCGGCGAAAAAAATGCCTCCTGCCCGCAAACGAGTGGTGATGCTCTTACCTGCTTAATTCCTAGTCGCGTTGACGCCACTTTGGAATCAAATCAACATCGTCGGAGTTTCCACGGCAGGTGGGAGCACGACCACGACCCTTCCTCTCTTTGGACCAGGAACGGTTTCGCCGGTCCGACCACGCTCGTCAAAACGCAGCGTCTCTAGTGACTTCAGCGTTTGTGCTGACTAGCCGGAATCGCACCAGCATCGACGGAGCTAGCGAGGGCCGACCGGCCGAGGGAGGAGAGGACTGGTGCAAAATCGTGTTCTTTGGTTTGCTGCAAAATCTTAAAAGCACAACTATTTCACATCTAGATGTGAGATATTATCTCACATCTAACTCCCTCACCCTTAGGGACAAAACAAATCCATGAAGACTTTAAAAAAAAAATTAAGGATGTGGAAATTAGATGTGAGAGGGAGTTAGATATGAGATAATATCTCACATCTAGACGTGACATAGACGGACCCTAATGGCCCAGGCGCCAAAACGAGATGCATACAGAAAAAGAAAAAGGAAAAAACGCAGCCGTCAACTGCTAACGAAAGACGCCAAGGTACGTATGCGGAAAAGAGAAACCAGGCGTTGAACTTGAACATATGAGACTACCTACCCCATTGCTGGATTACTTACACGCTTGCTGGTGCATTTGATCTCGATCTGCATTTTGTACAGTAGCCTTTTACTCTTCTTATCTGGTCACCCATCCTTATTCATAATTCCACGTCTCTGCACAACGTACAGTACAGTCTGCCTCCACGTCTACTGCTCTGCCACATAAATGAACCCACTAATTTCCATCATAATACCTTGCCAAATAGAGTTTTAGGTCAAGCATTGTATATATACAACAGAGTTTTGCTTCGGTAAATTTTAAGTAACTTTAAGATTCGTGTAAATATTCAAGAGGGGGCCGGTGTACCGAAGCAAAACTCGCTGGCTTATGTTTTGGACTACATTCAAGTTCCTCACCAGGTCAAAAATATTTACGTTGAAAATTCAACAAAATCAGGTAGAATTAGCTAAATCAGAGTTAATCATGACATTCATGCATAGGGAAGTCCCGTCTAATCAGCACTCAAGCAGCACTTTAACAGTCGTTAAATATCTTAGGCATTTCATGCGTGAAACCAACAACCACAGCCGTGAAAATCCTGCCAAATGGCGCACCTACTTCTTTCTCTTGTGAAAAGTTAGAGCCCAAATCATCAATGACATGAAAACATGTCTTACACTTACTAGCCATCCAGGAGATCTGTCAAAGCACGTGAAAGGTTTGCGAGTAAATTATGCTCACGCGCGCATCCTCGGCCCAACCAAAAGCATGTTTGCCGCACTAGGCGACCAAAGTACCACCCACGACGACTCACGCGCTGAACAATTCTCATATCACACTCCCATCTTCTTGCTTCGCCACCGGCGACCAAACCACGAGGAATTCTTCACAGCGTAAAGCCGTAAACCCGACCCACCGCTCCTATATATCTGGATGTTCGTACGCTCATAGACGCACACTAGACGATCGACTACGATCCACGTCCAAGGCTAACTAAGCAGCAGCAGCAGGCTTAAACCGGTGATCTAGCGCTACTAGCTACTATGGTCGCCACGTCCCTGGCATTCGTGGCGCGCCGCGGCGAGCCGGAGCTGGTCGCGCCGGCCGGGCCGACGCCGCGCGAGCTCAAGCGGCTCTCGGACCTCGACGACCAGGAGAGCCTCCGGTTCTACCGCTCCGTCATCTACTTCTACCGGGGCCTCCCCTCGCGGCCGCGCGCCGACCCGGCCAGGGTCGTACGCGATGGGCTGGCCGCGGCGCTCGTGCACTACTACCCCATAGCCGGGCGGCTCCGCGAGCTGCCCGGCAGGAAGCTCGCCGTGGACTGCACCGGCGAGGGGGTGTGGTTCGTCCAGGCCGACGCGGACGTCGCGTTGGACGAGTTCGGCGACAGGCTGTGCCCGCCGGTCCCTTGCGCCGGCCAGCTCCTGTGCTTGCCGGAGAGCAACTCCGCCGTCGTCGTCGACCGGCCACTGCTCTACGTTCAAGTAAGTCTTGGGTGCACGCGCTGAAGAATTATTTTTCTTTCTAAAATAACTAGGTTAGGGTTGAAGAATTGGTGGCGCATGCTTGAGAACATGTTGATTTGTCTGTAATTTGTTCTACGTGACACTGACATGCACCATGCATGATGGCATATGAAGGTGACGAGATTGAGGTGCGGAGGCTTCGTGTTAGGCATCCAGGTGTGCCATAACCTGGTGGACGCGCCGGGCGTCACGCAGTTCCTGCAGGCCGTCAGCGAGCTGGCGGGCGGCATGGAGGCGCCAAGCGTGCGGCCGGTGTGGGCGAGGGAGCTGCTCGACGCGCGCGACCCCCCGTGCCCCATCTACCATCACCCCGAGTACGAGCTGGCGGCTGACGCGGCCAACGACAAGCTCCGTCCGGGCGCCGTGCTCGTGCACCGGGCGTTCCTCTTCGGCCCCGAGGAGTTGTCCTCGCTGAGGGACCAGCTACCGCCGCAGATGAGGTCGAGGTGCTCCCGGTTCCTGCTCCTGTCGGCGTTCGCGTGGCGCTGCCGGACCTCGGCGCTCGGCTACGAGCCCGGCGACGAGGTGCGGTTCATGTTCGTGGTGAACGCCCGCGGGAAGCGCGGCCGCCCGCTCCCCGAGGGGTTCTACGGGAACGCGCTCACCTTCGGCGTGGCGCGGACGACGGCCGGCGAGCTCTGCTCGGGATCTCTGGGCCACGCCGTGGAGCTGATCGTGGCCGCGAAGGCGCGGGTCGCCGCCGACGACTACGCGCAGTCGGTGGCCGACGCGCTGGTGCTGCGCGGGCGGCCGCGGTTCACGACGGCGCGGACGTATCTTGTGACGGATCTCACCAAGTCGAACCTGCACGAGGTGGACCTCGGGTGGGGCCTTCCGGTGTATGGCGGGCCGGCCACGACGACGCTGGCCACTTTCCACATTCCTGCGGCCGGCGGGGGGATCACCGTGCCGATGTGCCTGCCTCCGCGCGCCATGGAGAGGTTCGCGGCCAATGTGCGCGCGGGGCTCTCGGAGGCTTCTTCGCACCGTGGGCGTTCTAGTGGCGTGGAGTTGGCCGTGCTGTCCAGGATGTAGGAATGTAATCTGATAGCACAACTCCTAACATTCTCTCTCTCAAAAATAAAATAAAATCCTAACGTAATCACTTTTCCTTGTGGAACATTTCAAACAAATAATTTCTTTTTTTTGAGGATATCAAACAATAATTTCGGATCCAAATAAGCATACGTAACATGATTTGGCTTTCTAAAGTGTAGTTGGTTTTAGGAGATACTATTCACTTAGACCACTTTATTTTTTATTCGTTCTTAGGGCATCTTCAACGGCAACCCGCAAAAAACTCCTGCACCGTTCGCGGATGGAGAGGACCAGTCCGCGGACACGGATGCGGAAGGCAGCCATTCAACGCTAGCCGTATACATTTTCACAACAACTCAAATCAACCGAACGAATTCATGTAAACAAGTGTGGATTTTATGCAAACATGACATATTTTATATAAAAAAGCTAGATTTTCTTATAAACATGACAGATTTCAATACATTTACATCAACGGTGCTAGTCCGTCTCTGAAGGTATAATTAATACCTAATCTAAATCGCCGCTCGCGGATCCCTTTGTCTTCCTCATGTCTAGCAACCCGATCAGCGGACTGCCGGGAGCCCCGGAGGTATATGCTTCAGCACAAAGGACGGCTCGCTTCCCTGTCACTCATCAGAGCGGAACCCCCGGCTGATTCTTCAGCGGGAGGGGAAGGCCGTGCCTCCGCTTCCGTGAAGCCCATGTGGGATAGAGGGAGGTCATCGAAAGAGAAGAACCGGGCAAGACACCGGCTGTGTACGCCTATGCCGCTTAGACGGTGGCCTTCGAGGGACCCAAGCGACGGCGGACTCCAGTGTTCTACTTCTCCTCTGTGATGGCGAGGAACGCGGAGGCGCTGGCCACCGACTCATCGCTCTTCGCGCACCCGGCTTCTGCCTCTGCCTGCATGGCGCGGGCACAGGAGGCGCGATCGCATGCACGAGAGATGCGCTCGCGGGCATGGGAGGCGCGATCGCATGCACGAGAGACGCGGTCGCAGGCACGGGAGGCGCGATCGCATGCACGAGAGACGCGGTCGGAGGCATGGGAGGCACGATCGCATGCACGAGAGACACAGTCGCAGGCACGGGAGGCGTGGCCACAGACGCGAGAGGTGCGGTCGTCGACGGCAGCGATGATGCCCGTGTCGCCGTGCCGAGGTCGAGCAACTGGCCACTCCTCATCGAGTGGGCCTGGAGCGGCGAGTTGCTAAACCATGCGGCGGCTTGGGGCGGCAACTTGTTCCGTCGGGTGAGGCGCGGGAGGTGGAGCACCGAGCTGCCTCACTCGTATCCGGCGGGCTCGACGGGCCACCCAGCTGGCTTGTATGCCGGAGAACTGCTCTTTGGAAGCCAGCCGAAGTGGTGGAGCAGGAGATTGGGGGAGCGGCGGAGGGGTGTGGTTCTTGCCCGGCGTCTGCCCTCGTTTAAGTAAAGAGCAGGAGGTAGGAGCTCGGCCGGTGTTGCGTTTAATGCCGGCCCGCTCATGAACGGACGTGTGACCGGCGTAGGTTTCTCGGCTTTCACGCGGGGTTAACAGGGGCGTATGAGTGCGGCGAGGAGGCGTGTTCAGCCGGGCGTGCAGCGGGCGGCGCCTTCGATCGGCGAGCCGCTTCAATCGTGGAGGCGGTGAGAGGTCGCGTCCGCCCGGAGAGGTCTTCAATGCGGAGCGGCGCGCTGTACAGCGGCATGAATGCGGGCAGCTGACGCAAGGTGGGAGCGCGCGTGGGAGGAGGAGGTTTTTTTGGTGGGCCAGGCCGGTCAAAAGCGGACTTTGGAGCGGTCCGGACTCCCGCAAACCTCCTCACTTTTGTTTCCCGATTACGGGAGAAATCGCGTTCGGACCGCTCCGCGGACCGATACAGGTCGGCATTGGATGGCTTCCGCGGTCCGAACAGCCCAGTTCGAACGGTTGCGGGAGTTTACGGGTCCGCCTTGAAGATGCCTTTAAGGAGCACATCTCTACTATTAAGGAAAATGCTTTCGTTCACCGGCTGATTTCTTGCGCGCTAACCGTCATATCTATTTTTAATCGGATGGCTCGGGAACAACCTATGCAACTGGACCATTCTTGCAATTTTTTCACTGCAAACATGTGGTATGTTGATTGACGAGGTGTTGGCCGTCGAGCGGCTACTCGAGGCGGCGTCCATGGCGTAGTCCTCTGGGAGAGAGAGGGATTTCATATAAACATGACAGATTTCATATAAAAAAGCCGGATTTTCATATAAACATGACGGATTTCAGTATATTTACATCGACAGTGCTAATCTGGCTCTGGAGGTATAATTAATACCTAATCTAAATCGCCACTGCGGATCCCTTTGTCTTTCTCATGTCCATCAGCCCGATCACCGAACCGCCGGCTCGCTTCCCGCCGTGCCGGTCACACGCACGGGAGGCGCGGCCGCAGACACAGAAGGCACGGTCGTCGATGGCAGCGATGACACATGTGCCGCCGTGCTCCCCGCCGTGCCAGCGTGGAACAACTCGCCACTCTTCATCGAATGGGCCTGGAGCGTCGAGTTGCTGAACCACACAACGGCTTGGGACGCCAACTTGCTCCGGCAGGTCAGGCACGTGAGATGGAGCAGCGAGCTGCCTCGCTCGTATCCGGCGGGCTCGGCAGGCCACCCAGCCGGCTTGTATGCCGGGGAACTACTCTTCAAAAGCCATTAGAAGAGTGGAGAAAATGGCGAAGCAGGAGATGGAAACGGCGGAGGGGTGCGATTCTTGCACGACATTTGACCTCGTATAAATAGAGGGCGGATGGGAGGAGCTTGGCCGACATTGCGTTTAATGCCGGCCCGCTCATGAGCGGACGTGTGGCCGGAGTAGGTTTCTCGGCTTTCAGGCGGGTTTAATGGAGGCTTATGAATGCGGCGAGGAGGTGCGTTCAGCTGAGCGTGCAGCGGGCGGTGCCCTCGGCTGGCGCGCTGCTTCAATGGGGAAGGCAGTGAGAGGTCGTGTCCACCCTGAGCTGTCTTCAATGCGGAGCAGCGCGCTCTACACCGGCATGAATGTGGGCAGCTGGCGCCTGGTGGGAGTGTGCGCGGGAGCGGGAAGGGTTTTTTGGTGTGCCAGGGTGGTCAAAAAAGGGGCTTGGGATCAGTTTGGACTCCCGCAAAACTCTCCCGCTTTTGTCTCCGGTTTGCGGGACAAATTGCATCCGGACCGCTCCGTGAACCGATACGGGTCGGCGTTGGATGGCTTCCGTGGTCCGGACAGTGTGGTCCGAACGATTGCGGGAGGTTTACCGGTCCGCCTTGGAGATGCCGAGCACAGTGGTATTTCCAACCCATCAGAATTCAAGTCCTAGACTTGACATTGGTGTTCGCATTTTTCTGAATTTATTTCAGTCCTTCCGGCGATGTGCCTTTAATGAAGGAGATGATCCCGTCAATGATAAAGGCGTCTGTGACGACTTTATGAAATCTCTACTCCTAATGTCTGAGTTTTTTTTGAAAGCAAACTGTTTGATTACTTAACAGCTCCTGGGCATATCACCCAAGATACACACTCCCACATGTGCAGGTACATCAGACAACCACTCCAGGTGGTGGTCACACACACACACACATCCGGCCAATGCCAGCAAGTTTATGGGCTACAGAATTCGCACTACGCCTGCATACAGAGATGGTAACTCTAGAGAACCACATCTTTAGTTGGTATTTCATGTCCTTGATCAACGTCGCATACGCCAAGAAATCCACCTTGCGAAGATCAAGCGCCTCTGCCAGGAGCTGGGAATCGGTCTCGAGCTCTACCCGCACCAAGCCGAGGTCTGACGCCAAACTAATTGCATGGGACATGGCGATCGCTTCAGCTGCAAATGCATCCCCAATATGATTCTCTCTGCCGGCCCGTGCACAGATCAGGCTGCCCTCTGCAGTTCTGACAACGATGCCCCAGCCTGCATAATCTTGTCCAGGAATGAAAGAGCCATCAACATTAATCTTGCACGTCGTCGTCTCCGGGGTCCGCTACTTGTCCGGCTGCTGCTTATCTTTTGTCTGGGTAAAAATTTGCAGATATTCAATGACATAGCTGCGGGTTCTTCTCGCCACCTCATTCGCCTCCAAGGGTAGTTTATTCTGGTTAGACCACCAGAGCCACCAAAAAGTAAGCACATGTAGATGCTTTTTAACATCCAGACCCCAAAGAAAGGCTAGCATAGCATGCACAGACGTGATTTCCTCCAGCTGCATCCTCTCCTTCTCCATGGCTAAGTCTCTCCACACACCCTTTACTGTTTTGCATTTTATGAGAAGGTGAGCTCCATCCTCCTCGGCCAGCCCACATAATAGGCATTTGGTGCTTTCGATGTGAATTCCTTTGCGGGCTACATTCGTACGGAGAGCAAGGGATTCATGCTTCAATCTCCATGTGAACATTTGGATGTTCTTAGGGCAAGGTAGACGCCTGATACGTCTCCAACGTATCTATAATTTTTGATTGTTCCATGCTATTATATTATCTGTTTTGGATGTTCAATGGGCTTTATTATACCCTTTTAAATTATTTTTGGGACTAACCTATTAACCGGAGGCCCAGCCCAAATTGCTGTTTTTTGCCTATTTCAGTGTTTCGAAGGAAAGGAATATCAAACGGAGTCCAAACGGAATGAAACCTTCGGGAACGTGATTTTCTGAACAAACGTGATCCAGAGGACTTGGAGTGGACGTCAAGCAATCAACGAGGAGGCCACGAGGCAGGGGAGGCGCCTACCCCCTGGGCGCGCCCTCCACCCTCGTGGGCCCCTTGTGGCTCCACCGACCTACTTCTTCCTCCTATATATACCTACGTACCCCGAAAACATCAGGGGAGGAGCAGAAACCCTATTTCCACCGCCGCAACCTTCTGTACCCGTGAGATCCCATCTTGGGGCCTTTTCCGGCGCTCCGCCGGAGGGGGCATCGATCACGGAGGGCTTCTACATCAACACCATAGCCTCTCCGATGATGCGTGAGTAGTTTACCTCAGACCTTCGGGTCCATAGTTATTAGCTAGATGGCTTCTTCTCTCTCTTTGGATCTCAATACAAAGTTCTCCTTGATTCTCTTGGAGATCTATTCGATGTAATCTTCTTTTGCGGTGTGTTTGTCGAGATCCGATGAATTGTGGGTTTATGATCAAGATTATCTATGAACAATATTTGAATCTCCTCTGAATTCTTTTATGTATGATTGGTTATCTTTGCAAGTCTCTTCAAATTATCAGTTTGGTTTGGCCTACTAGATTGATCTTTCTTGCAATGGGAGAAGTGCTTAGCTTTGGGTTCAATCTTGCGGTGCTCGATCCCAGTGACAGTAGGGGAAACGACATGTATTGTATTGTTGCCATCGAGGATAAAAAGATGGGGTTTATATCATATTGCTTGAGTTTATCCCTCTACATCATGTCATCTTGCTTAAAGCGTTACTCTGTTCTTATGAACTTAATACTCTAGATGCATGCTGGATAGCGGTCGATGTGTAGAGTAATATTAGTAGATGCAGGCAGGAGTCGGTCTACTTGTTGCGGACGTGATGCCTATATACATGATCATACCTAGATATTCTCATAACTATGCTCAATTCTATCAATTGCTCGACAGTAATTTGTTTACCCACCGTAATATTTATGCTTTTGAGAGAAGCCACTAGTGAAACCTATGGCCCCCGGGTCTATTCTCTATCATATTAATCTACCGTTATTTCTATTACCGTTTATTTTGCTTTCTTTACTTCCACTCTTTATCATAAAAATACCAAAAATATTATCTTATCATCTCTATGAGATCTCACTTTTGCAAGTGGCCGTGAAGGGATTGACAACCCCTTTATCGCGTTGGTTGCAAGGTTCTTATTTGTTTGTGTAGGTGCGTGGGACTTGAGCGTGGTCTCCTACTGGATTGATACCTTGGTTCTCAAAAACTAAGGGAAATACTTACGCTACTTTACTGCATCACCCTTTCCTCTTCAAGGGAAAACCAACGCAGTGCTCAAGAGGTAGCAAGAAGGATTTTTGGTGCCGTTGCCGGGGAGTCTACGAACAAGTCAAGACATACCATGTACCCATCACAAACTCTTATCCCTCGCATTACATTATTTGCCATTTGCCTCTCGTTTTCCTCTCCCCCATTTCACCCTTGCCATTTTATTCGCCCTCTTTTCCCTTCACCTCTTTTTGCTTGCCTCTTGTTGCTTGTTGCCCTTATGGCCCGGCCTAGATTTGGTGATCTTCACCTTAAAAGGTTGGAAGAGATTGAAAGCAACGTCAGAAGTTTTATGACTTTACAATTTGAGCATAATAATTTCTTTAGAAACGAGCTTAAGGAACAGAAAGGCTTTATGGAGTACATGAATAAAGAGCTTGATGATATGTCTAAGGAATTCTATGGTTTGAAATCTCAGATTGCTCATCTTGAAAAATTAATAGCTGAAATTTTGGATAAGCAGGCCACCTTAGTTAATAAGATGGCCACTAAACCAGATTTTTTTTATGAGAATAAAGATGAAGATCTAAAAGTTATTGGCGTGTCTCCTATTAAATCTTTGTTTTGCAATATGAATCTTGATAATGATGGGACTGGAGATGAGTCAACTTTAGTTAAAAGGCGTCCCAATAATTCGGAGTTTTTAGATCTTGATGCAAAAATTGGAAAAAGTGGGATTGAAGAGGTTAAAACTTTAGATAGCAATGAACCCACTATTTTGGATTTCAAGGAATTTAACTATGATAATTGCTCTTTAATAGATTGTATTTCCTTGTTGCAATCTGTGCTAAATTCTCCTCATGCTTATAGTCAAAATAAAGTCTTTACTAAACATATCTTTGATGCTTTGATGCAATCTTATGAAGAAAAACTTGAGTTGGAAGTTTCTATCCCTAGAAAACTTTATGATGAGTGGGAACCTACAATTAAAATTAAAATTAAAGATCATGAATGCTATGCTTTGTGTGATTTGGGTGCTAGTGTTTTCACAATTCCAAAAACTTTGTGTTATTTGTTAGGTTTCCGTGAATTTGATGATTGCTCTTTAAACTTGCACCTTGCAGATTCCACTATCAAGAAACCTATGGGAAGAATTAATGATGTTCTTATTATTGCAAATAGGAATTATGTGCCCGTAGATTTTATTGTTCTTGATATAGATTGCAATCATTCATGTCCTATTATTCTTGGTAGACCTTTCCTTAGAACGATTGGTGCAATTATTGATATGAAGGAAGGGAATATTAGATTCCAATTTCCGTTAAGGAAAGGCATGGAACACTTACCTAGAAAGAAGATTAAATTACCTTATGAATCTATTATGAGAGCCACTTATGGATTGCCTACCAAAGATGGCAATACTTAGATCTATCATCGCTTTTATGCCTAGCTAGGGGCGTTAAACGATAGCGCTTGTTGGGAGGCAACCCAATTTTATTTTATTTTCTTGCTTTTTGGTTCTGTTTAGTAATAAATATTTGATCTAGCCTCTGGTTAGATGTTTTTTTATGTTTTAATTAGTGTTTGTGCCAAGTCAAACCTATAGGATCTTCTTGGATGATAGTTATTTGATCTTGCTGAAAATTCCAGAAACTTTCTGTTCACGAAAACAATTGTTTAAAATCACCAGAACGTGATAAAATACTTATTCCAATTGCAGTAGATCAATAAACAAATTATCTAGGTCTTCCTATTTTGGGAGATTTTTCTGAGTTCGGGAAGTTTGTGTTAGATACAGATTACTACAGACTGTTCTGTTTTTGACAGATTCTGTTTTTCGTGTGTTGTTTGCTTATTTTGATGAATCTATGGCTAGTAGAAGAGTTTATAAACCATAGAGAAGTTTGAATACAGTAGGTTTAACACCAATAAAAATAAAGAATGAGTTCAATACAGTACCTTAAAGTGGTGGTTTGTTTTATTTCGCTAACGGAGCTCATGAGATTTTCTGTTGAGTTTTGTGTTGTGAAGTTTTCAAGTTTTGGGTAAAGATTTGATGGATTATGGAACAAGGATTGGCAAGAGCCTAAGCTTGGGGATGCCCAAGGAACCCCAAGATAAAATTCAAGGACAACCAAAAGCTTAAGCTTGAGGATGCCCCGGAAGGCATCCTGTGACGCCCCTGATTCAATCGTACACTAATCATACACGCAAACGTGTACGATCAAGATCAGGGACTCACGGGAAGATATCACAACACAAATCTAAAAATAAAAATAAGTCATACAAGCATCATAATACAAGCCAGGGGCCTCAAAGGCTCGAATACAAGTGCTCGATCATAGACGAGTCAGCGGAAGCAACAATATCTGAGTACAGACATAAGTTAAACAAGTTTGCCTTAAGAAGGCTAGCACAAACTAGGATACAGATGGAAAGAGGCGCAGGCCTCCTGCCTGGGATCCTCCTAAACTACTCCTGGTCGTCGTCAGCGGCCTGCACGTAGTAGTAGGCACCTTCGGTGTAGTAAGAGTCCTCATCGACGGTGGCGTCTGGCTCCTGGGCTCCAGCATCTGGTTGCAACAACCAGGTAGAATGGAAAGGGGGAAAAGAGGGAGAAAAGCAACCGTGAGTACTCATCCAAAGTACTCGCAAGCAAGGATCTACACTACATATGCATGAGTATATGTGTAAAGGGCCATATCGGCGGACTGAACTGCAGAATGCCAGAATAAAAGGGGATAGCTAATCCTGTCGAAGACTACGCTTCTGGCCACCTTCATCTTGCAGCATGTAGGAGAGAGTAGATGGTAAGTTCACCAAGTAGCATCGTATAGCATAATCCTACCCGGCGATCCCCTCCTCGTCTCCCTGTTAGAGAGCGATCACCGGGTTATATCTGGCACTTGGAAGGGTGTGTTTTATTAAGTATCCAGTTCTAGTTGTCATAAGGTCAAGGTACAACTCCGGGTCGTCCTTTTACCGAGGGACACGGCTATTCGAATAGATAAACTTCCCTGCAGGGGTGCACCACATAACCCAACATGCTCGATCCCATTTGGCCGGACACACTTTTCTGGGTCATGCCCGGCCGCGGAAGATCAACACGTCGCAGCCCTACCTAGGCGCAACAGAGGTGTCAGCACGCCGGTCTAAATCCTATGCGCGCAGGGGTCTGGGCCCATCGCCCATTGCACACCTGCATGCGTACGCGGCCGGAAGCAGACCTAGCCCCCTTAATACAAGTGCGAGCTTACGGTCCAATGCGGCGCGCGCCACTCAGTCGCTGACGTCACGAAGGCTTCGGCTGATACCACGACGTCGAGTGCCCATAACTTTCCCACGTAATTGGTTAGTGCGTATAGACCAAATGGCCAGACTCAGATCAAATACCAAGAACTCGTTAAGCGTGTTATTTTAAAGTAACCGCGAACTCCGACCAGGGCCAGGCCCACCTCTCGCCTAGGTGGTCTAAACCTGCCCTGTCGCTCCGCCACAAAGATCCACTCGCGGGTACTCCTACGAGCCGACCCGACTTTAGTCACCCCAGGTATCATATATCATGTATATAAGTATATACCCGTGATCACCTCCCGAGTGATCACGGCCCGATAGTATAGCATGGCAGACGGACAAGAATGTAGGGCCATAGATGGAATACTAGCATCCTATAGTAAGCATGTAGGATTGCAGGTAAAGGTAACAACAGTAGTAGCAAGGACAGGCTATGCATCAGGATAGGATTAACGGAAAGCAGTAACATGCTACACTACTCTATTGCAAGCAGTAGAGAGTAGAATAGGCGATATCTGGTGATCAAGGGGGGGGGGGGCTTGCCTGATTGCTCTGGCAAGAAGTGTTGGGGAATGTAGTAATTTCAAAAAATTTCCTACGCACACACAGGATCATGGTGATGCATAGCAACTAGAGGGGAGAGTGTTGTCCACGTACCCTCGTAGACCGAAAGCGGAAGCGTTAGCACAACGCGGTTGATGTAGTCGTACGTCTTCATGATCCGACCGATCAAGTACCAAACGCACGGCACCTCCGAGTTTAGCACACGTTCAGCCCGATGGCGTCCCTCGAACTCCGATCCAGCCGAGTGTTGAGGGAGAGTTTTGTCAGCACGACGGCGTGGTGAGGATGATGATGTCCTACCGACGCAGGGCTTCGCCTAAGCACCGCTACAGTATTATCGAGGTGGACTATGGTGGAGGGGGGCACCGCACACGGCTAAAAGATCAAATCAATTGTTGTGTCTATGGGGTGCCCCCCTGCCCCCGTATATAAAGGAGTGGAGGAGGGGGGAGAGAGCCGGCCCCTATGGCGCGCCCTGAAGGAGTCCTACTCCCACCGGGAGTAGGATTCCCCCTTCCAAGTAGTTGGAGTAGGAGTCAAGGAAAGGGAAGAGGGAAGAGAAGGAAGGAGGGGGCGCCGCCCCTCGCCCTAGTCCAATTCGGACTAGTCAATGGGGGGCGCGCGACCTGCCTCTCCCTCTCCCCTGAAGCCCAATAAGGCCCATATACTTCTTCCCCCGTATTCCCGTAACTCCCCGGTACTCCGAAAAATACCCGAACCACTCGGAACCTTTCCGATGTCCGAATATAGTCGTCCAATATATCGATCTTTACGTCTCGACCAGTTCGAGACTCCTCGTCATGTCCCCGATCTCATCGAGGACTCCGAACTACCTTCAGTACATCAAATCACATAAACTCATAATATAATCGTCATAGAACTTTAAGCGTGCGGACCCTACGGGTTCGAGAACTATGTAGACATGACCGAGACACATCTCCGGTCAATAACCAATAGCAAAACATGGATGCTCATATTGGCTCCCACATATTCTACGAAGATCTTTATCGGTCAGACCGCATAACAACATACGTTGTTCCCTTTGTCACCGGTATGTTACTTGCCCGAGATTTGATCGTCGGTATCTCGATACCTAGTTCAATCTCGTTACCGGCAAGTCTCTTTACTCGTTCCGTAATACATCATCCCGCAACTAACTCATTAGTCACAATGCTTGCAAGGCTTATAGTGATGTGCATTACCGAGTGGGCCCAGAGATACCTCTCCGACAATTGGAGTGACAAATCCTAATCTCGAAATACGCCAACCCAACAAGTACCTTTGGAGACACCTGTAGAGCACCTTTATAATCACCCATTTACGTTGTGACGTTTGGTAGCACACAAAGTGTTCCTCCGGTAAACGGGAGTTGCATAATCTCATAGTCATACTAAACGATCGGGTGCTAAGCGAACGGAATGGGTCAAGTCAATCACGTCATTCTCCTAATGAGGTGATCCCGTTAATCAAATGACAACTCATGTCTATGGCTAGGAAACATAACCATCTTTGATTAACGAGCTAGTCAAGTAGAGGCATACTAGTGACACTCTGTTTGTCTATGTATTCACACATGTATTATGTTTCCGGTTAATACAATTCTAGCATGAATAATAAACATTTATCATGATATAAGGAAATAAATAATACTTTATTATTGCCTCTAGGGCATATTTCCTTCAGTCTCCCACTTGCACTAGAGTCAATAATCTAGTTCACATCACCATGTGATTTAACAACAATAATTCACATCACCATATGATTAACACCCATAGTTCACATCTCTATGTGACCAACACTCAAAGGGTTTACTAGAGTCAATAATCTAGTTCACATTGCTATGTTATTAACACCCAAAGAGTACTAAGGTGTGATCATGTTTTGATTGTGAGTTAATTTTAGTCAACGGGTCTGTCACATTCAGATCCGTAAGTAGTTTGCAAATTTCTATGTCTACAATGCTCTGCACGGAGCTACTCTAGCTAATTGCTCCCACTTTCAATATGTATCTAGACCGAGACTTAGAGTCATCTAGATTTAGTGTCAAAACTTGCATCGACGTAACCCTTTACGACGAACCTTTTATCACTTCCATAATCGAGAAACATATCTGTTGAGGATATAGACCTTAGAGTCACCCGCCAGGAGGGGCCGGGTTACTCGTATGGTCGTTGCCAGAAGCCCGGAGACAAGCTTGAAGACGATGGGCCAGAGATGGGCTAAGACCCGGATACGGCTTAAGGCCCATAGTTATAATCATTATTATGGTAGAACTTGTAGTGTAAGGCAAGTATGATTGAGAGTCCGAGCCGGACACTCTTATGAGCCGGCCGGGACTCTAAGGGCTGCTGGGCGTCCGCCTCCCTATATAAAGGGACGACCCGGAAGCAGTTTACGAAGAAGAACAATCTCATTGAGAGCCGGGCATAGCAAGTTTAGCTCCCTGGTGATCGTAACCCTAATCAATACCATCTCAACTGGACGTAGGCTTTTACCTTCACCGTAAGGGGCCGAACCAGTATAAACCCTCGTGTCCCTTGTCCCACATTAACCCCTTCAAGCTTCCTAGTTGCGATGGCTCCACGATTAAGTCCTAGCTCGAGGACATCTGTCGTGACAATTCCACGACAGTTGGCGCCCACCGTGGGGCCAGCGCACGGTGGATTTGAGTTCTTGAAGGGCAGCTTCGAAGGGCTCAAGGGATACGCTGTGGGCCGGATGACCAAGAGTCGTCGCGGCAAGCTCTACATCGACGATGCAGACTGGGGCCCCGACGCCGGCTCAATTGAGTACGGGTACCGGGTCCCCTTCGGCGGAATCCATGTCTTCATTGGCAAGATTGGTGAGCCGGGCCCCGAGCCGGATCTCTGCGCCGATCTCGTTGAAACGGCTCAGCGCGCACGACCCGCCCGGGCCCGGCCTGCCTTAAGGCGCGCTTTTGTGGGATGCATCCATGGAGGGCCCTCTGATCCATCTGGGTCTGGTGATGAGGCGGCCGCCGGCTCTGACGGCGAGTCGGCCACCGATGAGTCAAACTCGTTGTACCAACTTCAAGATGGCAGGCTCATGGGTTGTTCCGATGGTGACAGTATTCCGGACCCGTTTGAGCCGCCAAGTCAGGTTGGAGTCTTTATGGCTGGTGCGCAGCCTGTTCAGAACCCCGCTGCTGGAGCGGGAAACCCGGTGCCTTCTCCGGCTCAGGTGCTAATGGATCTCACGGACAAGATGACGGCCCTGTTAACCGCCACGGTTGACCCGGCGGATCAAGCTCAGCATGATGCGGAGGTGGCACAGTTAAAATTGGATCTGATAAAAGCTAAAGAGGATCTTGCAGCGGAAGGGATCAGGCTGGCTGCGGAGCGGGCGGCTCTCGATGCCCAGACTCAGCTGATTCAGGCGCAGTCCTTCCAACTCACGATGGATCAGAACGCGGCCAATGAGGTCATGAGAAGGAGGCATCAAAAGGCCCAATCTCGACTCCCACCGGTTTACGATCCACGCAACCTCTTCAACACGCCAGGAGCAGGGTCTAGTAACCCGCCAGGGGTCATAGCGCCCGGGTCTGGACCCCTTATTCAGCCACGAGTGATGGGGCCTCCCCAGGTGCCCCCTGCCCCGCCTCAGTATGTGCCAATACCCCCGGGTCATTATAATAACCCGCTGGAGAACATGGTCGCTGCGGCAGCACGGCTGGCGGCTCTCCCAGTTGACGGCGACTCTCCGACGGCTATTGAAACCCGCCGGGTCAGGGAACTCCTTCAGACAGCACTGGCGCAGCAAGAGGCATACTCCTACAGCCGGGACAGGATCCACTCGACCCCTCGTCCAGGCCAGAGCCCGAGTTACAGCCGGCACATGGTCTCAGCAACCGGCTCAAGTAACGTCCGACGCCATGACCCGCCCCCTGGCCATGGCCCGGCTTATAATGGAGCCTTTTACGCAGCAGACCAGGACAAAGCGCGCCAAGAGGCGGAGCAAGTGCCTCAATTGACGGCTTACCAGACCCCCCCGGCTTATCCGACGACTTCCGTTGATGTGGGTATCCCTACCAGGACCGGGGGTGTCCCTTGTTTGGTGCCAGCTATCCGTAATGAACGTCTACCTAAGGACTTCAAGGGCCCTAGGAAGGTGCCTAACTACACAGCTGACTTGCAACCCGCAGCCTGGATCGAGAGTTATGAGATGGCTATGGAGCTGCTGGAGGTCAGTGAGGCGGCCATGGCCAAGTATTTCACCATGATGTTAGATGGAACTGCCCGCACTTGGTTGAAAGGGCTACCACCGAATTCCATTGGGTCTTGGGCTGAGCTGAAAGCCCGGTTCATCCAAAACTTCAAAGATACCTGTAGGCAGTCTATGTCAATTGTGGATTTGACTAACTGTAAGCAGCAGGAGGGTGAGTCCACGACACATTGGGTTCGCCGGGTTAAGGAAATCATACATTCATCAGACAAAATGGATGCCGGCTCAGCAGTTTTAATGCTGGAGCAGAATTGTCGTTTTGTGCCCCTGAAGATGAAACTCGGGCGGCTTAAGCGCGACTGCACTGATATGGGTACGCTAATGGCAGCTCTTGTCAAGTACGCCGATTCTGATGGTACCAAGGATCCCCCTTCAGATGATGAAAGGACAGGGAAGGGAAAGAAGAACGGCAACGGCAAGGGTCCTCAGTTTAACCCGGGGAACCAAGGAGGAGGCAAGCGCAAGGCAGATGGCAGCCTAGAGTTTGTGGCCAACGCCAGCGCGCAAGGCAATAACCAGCGACGCAAGGGGAGGCCCCCTCCCCGAGGCGGCGGGTCAGGACCCTCACTGGAGCAGCTGTTGAATGAGCCTTGTCCGAGGCACGGCTCTAGAGAGAAGCCAGCGACTCATCTATGGAAGGATTGTGCAATCATGAAGGCCTTTAAAAACTACAATGGCCCGGGCGGCGGCTCAGGCGGCCGGCGGCTTTCATGGCCCGGGGGGCGGCTCAAATTCTGGTCCTCAGAGTGGTCAAGGGGGCTTTAATCAACAGTCTGGCCAGGGTCATCAACAGCAGCAGGGGGGTTATCAGACCAATCCAAAGCAGCTTAGCGGTGGACAGTATCATGTGTTTACCACTAGTTTGTGCAAGCGAGATCAGAAGCTTCACAAGAGGGCTGTGAATGCGGTTGAGCCGGCGGTCCCACGCTACTTGCGGTGGTCTGAGCAGCCTATAGTGTGGAGTAGGGAGGATCACCCTCCCAGGGTGGATAACCCGGGCCACTTGGCCTTAGTGGTGGCTCCTCAAGTGGGAGGATATAAGTTCACAAAGGTGCTCATGGATGGAGGCAGCAGCATCAACATCCTCTATTATGAGACTTTTCGCCGTATGGGGTTGGTTGATAAGAACCTCAGCCAGTCAAACACTATCTTCCATGGTGTAGTACCTGGTAAGTCGGCCTATCCAGTCAGCAAGATCGAATTGGAAGTGGCCTTTGGTGATGAGAACAACTACAGGGTGGAGAAATTGACCTTTGAGGTGGTCAAGATAAGAAGTCCATACCATGCTATATTTGGACGGCCGGCTTACGCCAAGTTCATGGCACGGCCGTGTTATGTGTACTTACAGCTCAAGATGCCGGGTCACAATGAGACTATTACGGTTCACGACAGCTGGAAAGTAGCTCTGGAGTGTGAGGAAGGCGATGCGGCTTATGCAGAATCTGTCTGTGCTACAGAAGAGTTGAAGTTTTATAAGGACAATGTTGACCCAACAGATATGACCTCTCTGAAAAAGCCGACGACGGAGAATGAGCCGGCGATGAAATTTAAGTCGGCTGATGAAACTAAGCTTGTTGATTTTGTTCCAGGAGATTCATCTCAGCAGTTTAGCATCAGTGCCAATGTGGATCCAAAATAGGAAAGCGCGCTCATCGAGTTCATCCGTGAGAATAGGGACATCTTCGCATGGAAACCCTCTGACATGCCAGGTGTACCTAGAGAACTCGCTGAGCATACTCTCAATGTTGATCCTAAATTTAAGCCGGTCAGACAGTTCCTTCGGCGGTTTAATGAAGAGAGGCGAAAGGCTATTGGTGAAGAAGTGGCCCGGCTCTTGGCGGCCGGGTTTATCGTTGAAGTTTTCCACCCAGAGTGGTTGGCTAATCCGGTGCTCATGCTCAAGAAGAACGGCACCTGGCGGATGTGTGTGGACTACACGGACTTGAATAAGGCGTGTCCGGCTGATCCTTTTGCCCTCCCCCGTATTGATCAAATCATTGATGCTACGGCAGGTTGTGCACGTTTAAGTTTCTTGGATGCTTATTCCGGTTATCATCAGATTAAGATGGCAGTTAAGGACCAGGAGAAGACGGCGTTCATCACTCCCTTTGGAGCCTTCTGCTATGTGTCTATGCCCTTTGGGCTCAAGTGTGCACAGGCGACTTACCAGCGTTGTGTACAGAACTGTCTTCATAAACAGATCGGGCGCAATGTTCACGCTTACGTGGACGATATTGTGGTTAAGTCCATCAAAGAGGAAACTCTGATAGATGATTTGAGGGAAACCTTTGATAATCTCCGGGTCTATAAAATGATGCTTAACCCGGCCAAGTGTGTTTTTGGTGTTCCTGCAGGCAAACTCTTGGGCTTCTTGGTTTCTGACAGAGGCATTGAGGCTAACCCGGAGAAGATCAAGGCCATCACTTCCCTAGCTAAGCCGGCGTGTATAAATGACGTTCAGCGCTTGGCGGGTCGCATTGCTGCTTTAAGCCGCTTTATAAGCCGTTTGGGTGAGAAGGCCATGCCCTTATATCAGTTGATGAAGAAAACTGATAACTTTGTCTGGAATGATGCGGCTAATACCGCCTTTGAGGATTTGAAGAAGCAGCTGGCAGAGCCCCCAGTCCTTGCTGCTCCGGTTGATAAGGAGCCCTTGCTACTGTATGTGGCGGCAAACGCACGAGCCGTCAGTGTGGCTATTGTGGTAGAGCGCAAGGAGGCGGGTAAGGAACATCCGGTTCAGCGGCCGGTTTATTATGTCAGCGAAGTGCTCATTGAGTCCAAGCAACGGTACCCGCATTGGCAGAAGCTTGTGTATGGTGTGTTCATGGCAAGCCGGAAACTTAAGCATTATTTTCAGGGTCATCCCATCACTGTGGTCAGCTCTGCCCCCCTTGGTGATATCATTCAAAACAGAGAGGCCACAGGGAGAATTGCTAAGTGGGCTATAGAGCTTGGACCTCATGGTCTCAAATATGTGCCACGCACTGCTGTTAAATCTCAGGCCTTGGTGGATTTCATCAATGATTGGACAGAGTCACAAGTGCCCGAGCAAAAGCCGGATAACACATATTGGACTATTCACTTCGATGGGTCCAGGCAGTTGGAGGGCTCGGGGGCTGGCGTTGTATTGGCTTCCCCTAAAGGTGACAAGTTCCATTATGTGTTACAGTTGATGTTTCCTTGCACTAACAATGCGGCTGAGTACGAGGCCTTGCTCCATGGTCTTCGGATGGCTAAGGAGATGAGCTTGAGCCGGGTAAGGTGCTTCGGTGACTCAGACTTGGTGGCTCAACAAGTATCAGGCAAGTGGGACTCTAAAGACCCTCTAATGGCGGCTTATCGCCGCGAAGTCGATGCCATTGCTGGGCACTTTCAGGGCTACCAAGTAGAGCACATTGATCGCAGGAAGAACGAGGCGGCTGATGCTCTAAGCCGGCTAGGCTCTCAGCCAAAGCCGGTGCCGCCTAACACTTTCCTGGACGTCCTGTATAACCCTTCGGTTAAGTTGCCTACAGAGGAAGACTTGGCTGTCCCAGACCCGGAGGCACGACTGGTGGCGGCTCTTCATGTCATACCAGACTGGACAATGCTATATCTGGCTTATATGACCCGGGGCGAGTTGCCTGAGGATGAAACTTTGGCCAGGCAAATAACCCGGCGGGCTAAGTCAATGATTGTTATCGATGGCGAACTGCATCATCGCAGTGTCACGGGAGCATTTCAGCGTTGTGTCTCCCCTGAGGAAGGTCAAGAGATCTTGCGTGAGATCCATGAAGGGGATTGTGGCCATCATGTCGGCTCAAAGTCCCTTGTGGCCAAGGCTTTTCGTCATGGATTTTATTGGCTGACGGCTCATGCTGATGCAGAGGACTTGGTCAGCAAATGTGATGGTTGCCAGAGGTTTTCACGACGGGCTCATGTGCCGGCTCAGGAGTTGAGGATGATCCCAATCACTTGGCCCTTTGCGGTCTGGGGGCTTGACATGGTGGGGCCTTTTAAAAGGTCCAAGGATAAGAAGACCCACCTCTTGGTGGCAGTGGACAAATTCACAAAGTGGGTGGAAGCCGAGCCAGTTAGCAAGTGCGATGCAGCCACGACGGTTCAATTTATGAAAAAGGTGATTTTCCGCTTTGGCTTTCCGCACAGCATTATAACTGACAATGGCACCAATCTCTCCAAGGGCGCCATGGAAGAGTTTTGTCAACGAGAGCATATCCGACTTGATGTTTCCTCAGTGGCTCATCCTCAATCCAATGGTCAAGCTGAGAGAGCTAATCAGGAGATTCTGAAGGGTATCAAGCCCCGGCTTTTGGTCCCTTTGCAACGGACGCCGGGTTGTTGGGTGGAGGAGTTGCCCTCCGTGTTATGGAGCATCAACACTACTCCTAACAGGTCTACAGGCTTCACGCCTTTCTTCATGGTTTATGGAGCAGAAGCAGTCCTCCCCAGTGACATCCGTCACGACTCACCTCGCGTGGCGGCTTATGTTGAGACGGATAATGAACAGGCGCGCCAGGATGCTCTTGACTTGTTGGACAAACAGCGTGATGTGGCAGCGGCCCGTTCGGCGATTTACCAACAAGACCTGCGCCGTTATCATAGCCGCCGGGTCAAATCCCGGGTCTTCCAGGAAGGCGACCTTGTGCTCCGGCTCATCCAGGATCAAACAGATGCACACAAGTTATCCCCGCCTTGGGAAGGGCCCTTTGTGGTCAGCAAGAACTTGCACAACGGGTCCTATTACCTCATTGACGTTCGGGAGCACAAAGATTCACGTAAGTCGGAGGAGGAGACCCGTCGGCCGTGGAACATAGCTCAGCTTCGGCCTTACTACACTTGAGCCACCGGCTCTCGTGGTGTACATATTTCTCTCAGACATGTATATATTATGATGAAGCAATAAAGCAGGACCTCTGTCCTATTTTCTCCTCCAAATATGCACGTGTTGTTTTTATTACAAGATTACATGATGGCTTAAAGGAGGATCCGGCTTATGATCGTATTCGAATCGAGCCGTAAGCAGTAAAGTCACTTGGGGGCTTCCTGTTCAAACATGGGTCGTATTCGAACCAAAGAGAACATAGCTGTCGATACCCATTTGATTGGCAAAGTGCCGAGCTCATTGGGAGGTTATCTTTGGTCATATTTGAACCATAGTTTAACCCCTCTGAGAACCGATGTGGATCGTATTCGAATCAGCGTCGTTAAACAATTCTTGAAATCACTTGGGGGCTTCCTGTTCAAACATGGGTCGTATTCGAACCAAAGAGAACATAGCTATCGGTACCCTCTTGATTGGCATCGCCACACCCACTGGGGGCTATATGATCGTATCCGAATCATGGCTTAACCCCTTTGGGCCGGGTTTCTGGTCGTATTCGAACCGGAAGCCCCTAAAGTTCCTCTGCTTTATCACAAGCTTTCTCTGATTATGTCAAGGTGTGTATGGCCGGGTCTCAGTTTACCGGCTTAACTTTGAACCATGGGTATCATTACGACAGGTAAGTCGGAGTTAAGATACCAACCTTGTTACACGGGTTATCTAAACCGGAAGTATGCTCACAGACTGCTAAGTGCATTATTACGGCTGTGTTAAGGATATAATGGAGGACCAATCTTTTTTGATTCATATTTCGGGTTATCTATCCAAAACACCTGATTCTCAGGGCGATGTCTGCCGGGTCTAGCTCCGGCAGGAATGCCTTGGCCCGGCTCAGCGCGGCGATTGCTCCGGCTCTCGCGGAGGCCCGTCGCAGCTCTTGGATCCGCTGAGGCAGAACGGCGAGCCGGCGCAGGACTTCAGCCAGATGAGTTGGCACCTCGTTGGATAGGGCCACCACAGCTAAGGCACGCTGTGACCCGGTGTAGAGCTGTTCCACCAGGGTATACACGGCCTTGAGCTTGGTGACCACGCTCTGGTTGAGGTTGGCACTTCTGGGGCCTGTTTAACAGAATCAGATAAGCCGGCGGCAAGGATGAATACTGAGACATAAACATTCTGACATTGATGAAAGTCGGTGAGGCGACTCACCGAAGATGGCGGCCACCATTTGGGAAACCTGGCGCTTTAGGCTGGTGAGCTCGGCGGTCTTCTCAGAGAGAGTTTTCTCCGCCTGTTCTGCCCGGGTCACCAGTGCGGCCTTCTCTTCAGCCCAGGCCTTCCGCTCAGCATCAAATTCTGTCTTCAGCTTCTCTTGAGCGGCGATGCTGGAGACAAACTTGGCGTTTGCCTTCCCGGTCTCCATCTCCTGCGTCTTCAGCCGGCTCTTGAGATCCGCAAGGTCCGACTCTAGCTTCTTGCCAACAGCCTGAATAAATTTCCGGGTTATTAACAGTCATTATATAAGTCCCAAGCGCTTTCCAAGCAAAGACACTTGGCACTTGGGGGCTAATGCATATTGAACGTATCTATCTACATACTGCCGGCTCAATTGAGTAAGCCAGAACCTAAGTCTACAACATATTCAAATCATAAGTCGTCGACTTGGGGGCTAGCATGGCAAAGGTAACTATGCAGTAAGTAAGAAGATAGCAGAAGGATACCTCAGATTTTTGTTGGATCTGGTTTACCATGGCGACCTCCGCGTCCCGGCTCTTGTGCACCTGGCTGATGTAGCCAGAGACGAGCTCTCCAATGCTCAAGTTGGTGTAGTCGGAGAGGTCCAGGTTCGCCCGGTGGGGCTGCAACAACTCCCCCTTCGCGGAGCATTTGGCCAGCACGGTCGGTCTCCCCGGCTCAACGAACTCCATCCGGGTGATTACCACGTCCGGGTCGTCTGCTGGTGGAGCTGAGCCGGAGGCCTCCGGGTTAACCGAAGCTTCGGTCGTTGCCTTGGTAGTTGGGGTAGTGGCTTCAGGTGCCGTGTTCATCGGAGTGGTGGCTTCGGGGGCGGAGGCAGCTGGCGGCTCTTGAGCTGTCACCTCCGGTTCAGGTAAGTTCGGCACTCCGGCTGACCTGGTCTTCTTCGCTCTTTTGGTGAGCTTTGCCTGGGCGCTGAAAGGATAGAAACATTCAGCACAAAGAGAGTAAGTACAGACAAGTATAATGTGAGATGGTTGTCATTACCCGGGCGCGGTCTTGAAAGTCGGAAGACTCGACTGCATAGAGTCGCTCGAAGAAGGGGAGGTCTCCTGGTAATTGGAGTCAGAAGAATTGAGTGGCTGACGGATAACACCCGCCGACGGGTGAAAAGGGTACAAGTGAGAAAAAACCTCAGTTCGACGCTTCCTTGTTGCGTCGGGTAACCCGGCGGAGAGGTCGGTGTCCTTGTTGGTCTGGGTGTGACGCAGGCTTTCATGAACCTGTCGCTTCAAAAGAAATTGAGGGTCTTGATGAGCTAAAGGATGTGAAAAGCTTACTTTCCGGGTTACCCTTCGGACTTTCAGCTGTGGCAAGGGCTCCGAGTCGGAGGAAAGTGACATTACCTCTTCAACCACCGGGTTACTGGCGCCGGTGTCATCCTGTCAATGAGCAAGTGTTAATAAGGAAAACAGCAACAAATAACAAGTACAACAAGAATTTAAAGGCTTGGGGGGTTACCTCTGACTCGGAGCTGTCGCTTAATTGCATCAGCTCCGAAGTAGTAGGCCTGCTTCCTTTTTTGCGAGGGGCAGCTTTCTTGGCGGCTTTCTTCGCCTTCCTGGCCTTCTTGGCCGCCTCATGGTCATACTTGACCCGCCAGAACTTGTCATCAGCCTGAAAAATACAATGAGGAATTCTTAAAACAGGTTAAGATGAAGGTTATATGCAGACGAAGATGGTTAAAGTCAGCGGCTTACCGCTGGGGCTGGATTGGTCTTGCAGAAGGGGGCTAACCCGGTCCTTCCGCAGTCTGCCAGGCTCTCGTTTAAAAGAGCCTTGGTCTCCTCCTCTGCAACATCTTCTGGCAGATCATTGCGGCTGTGCCTCTGAGGGTCATCCTTTCGCCTGGTGTACTCACACATTAAGCCGGGGCGGCGGCTCAATGGGATCACCCGCCATGAAATCCAGACCCGGACCAGGTCGATTCCGTTCAGACCGTTGCCCAGGAGGGCCTTGATTTTATTGATGGTACGAAGCAGAGGCTGGTGCTCCGCGGGAGTCAGCTTATCCGACAGTGGGTGAGTCGGCTCTAGACGTGTTGGGCGAAAGCCGGGCAGCGGGCTTTCGTCAGCCGGGGACGTATCTTGGCAGTAGAACCAAGTCATGTTCCAGTCCTTGGGGTGGCTCGATGGCTCTGCATAAGGGAACAGACAATCCCTACGCCGCTGGATGGAAATACCACCTAACTCCAGACTCGGCCCATTGGCACACTCGTTCTGGCGGTTTAAGTAGAACAGCTCTCGGAAAAGCAGCAGACTTGGCTCTTCTCCAAGGTAAACCTCGCAGAAGACTTGAAAATTGCAGATGTTGGATACGGAGTTGGGTCCTATATCTTGAGGCCGCAAGTCGAAGAAGTTGAGCACATCTTTAAAAAACTTTGAGCCGGGCGGTGCGAAGCCCCGGCTCATATGATCTGCGAAGATCACTACCTCCCCGTCCCTTGGCTGTGGTCTCTCTTCTGACGGGTCAGGGGCACGGTAGGACATGACTTCTTTCTTAGGCAGATATCCGGACTTAACAAAATTGGCTAGGGTCTCGTTGGTAACGTTGGACCTCATCCAGTTGCAAGTGATGGGAGCCTTGGGAGGCATGGTGAAAGTTGGCAGTCTATGACAAAAGGAAAATGTCCGGGTTAATTATAAGCCGGAGATCTACAGTTCAAAACTAAGGTGGTGGCTTATGAAGGGGACTAATGATATATACTCAGGTACAGTGGGTTATTTAAGCCGCAGGGGCATTCAGATTAAGTTGGTTATCTACGGCCTTACTACAGTGAAGCCGGAGGATTCTACGAAGCATGGCTTTCTTTAAACCGGAGGATTCTACAGCGCGTGGGTACTTTAACCCGGAATCATAAGCCGCCAAGATTCAATGGTTGCAGTTTTTACTAAGTGTGGTAAAACAGGTTTCACATATTGCAGTAACTTTTTTGGATCAAAATGGTCGGGTGAAATGAAAATTTTCTAGACCTAGAAACAGACGAGCGGATGTTCTTGAGCTCGAACGAAGCATCTATACAGTGGAAAGAGATCTACTGGCATTTGAAATGAGGCCTAAACAACTGCCGCACTAGTTCTATACAAGGCTAAAGATCAAACAAGGGCAGTGACTACAAGAACTACCGAACTTGCGGGCAATGGTGACGAACACGAAGAACGTGGGGGAACCCTACTGCAGATCTACTCTACGGGGTGGTGAGAACTTACCGGAGCTGAAGAGGTGCAGGAGTCGCCGCCGTTTATCTGGTCCGAGTCAGGGTGATGCAGCGGCCAAGGTTGACGAAGACCGGAGGCGAGACGGCGGCGGCGGAGTGCGAGCTCGATGAGAAAGGCAGCGGCGCGAGGAGGAAGAAGGAAGCGTGAGAAGAGCCCGTCGGGCCGGCCTATTTATAAGGCAAGGTCATAAGTGGGCGCGAGATTCAAGGAGACCACGGCGTGGTTGTCGGAACCCCGATCCCAAGTCACATCGATCTAGCCGGTAACACCTCATATCACTTTGCAGCCTCACGCACGGTATTCCCACGGGTGTCGCCTTACCATGGCCCGGGACCGTTTGCGTCTTTTAGCTCACGTATATGATAGTGTCGCTAGCATCCATATGACAGAGAACCCGGGCCGACATGACTAGTCGTGAACCCAAAGTGGCACTAACTTACGGGGACAGGCATACATGAATCAACATCGAGCATGTCGGTCAGCAGCGTGCGAATCCGGGCTGTAGCACTAGGCTAACAGGACTCCGGGAACCCGGACTGTAGCAGGCTAGGCAGGACTCCGGATGTCACCGCGTGACATTTCCCCGAAGGGACAGACACAGGAACGAAGTGAATCACATGCCGGCCAGTCAAGTGTTCCGGAGCAGTAGTGCTGGGCTAGCAGGACTCCGGTGAACCGGGCTGTAGCGGACTACTATGGCTCATGGAAGCACAAGACTACATTTCCCCATAAGAGAGGCTACCAAGGATAAACAACTAGGTTGTCGGATCCCACACATACCAAGCATTTCAATCATACACACAATATGCTCGATATGTGCAAATACAACATGGCATCACAACAAGACTCTACGACTCAGAGTATTCATTCATTAGGCTCCGAAGAGCCAGATATTACAAACATGGATCTCATGACCCAACATTCAGAGCATACAAGTCAGAGCACATGCGGAAGCTTAACATGTCTGAGTACAGACATCTATAAATGAAAAAGGCTGAGAAGCCTGACTATCTACCAGATCCTGCCGAGGGCACAAGATCGTAGCTGAGGTAACAAGCTAAACGTCGAAGTCCACACGGAACTACTAGCGAGACTGACGTCTCTCTGCAAAACATAAAATAAGCAAACGTGAGTACAAATGTACCCAGAAAGACTTACATCAGGACTATCTATATATGCATCGGTATCAACAAAGGGGGTGGTGGAGTTTAACTGCAGCAAGCCACCTTTGACTCGGTGGCTATCCTGAACTATGACTGCAAGTAACTCTTTTGAGGTGGCGCACACGAGTCCACATATTCACCATATCAATACACCACTATGGATCCGCTCCCGTCTCCCTACGAGAACGCCATCCATAGCACTCACGCTTATCTTGCGCATTTTAGAGTATCCACTTTCACTTGTCTATGAACTGTACAGGCGACCCAGAAGTCCTTTACCGCGGACACGGCTATTCGAATAGATCATATTAACCCTGCAGGGGTGTACTTCGTCACACACGCTCTCGCCACTTACAACCATGTACACCTCGTGTACCTCGGCAACCTTCAAGCGGAAGCCTGGCGAGGGAGCCGGCCACGACCTAACTAACCACACAAGTCTCTCGTCCAGGTTTATCGCCTATTCGGGTTCCATCCGCAAGGAGATCCGGCCGGGGTGTCGCTCACGGCCCCAAACGATGTGAACAGGGTTCCCAAGCCCACCTCGACGGATGGATCTACGCTTGGTACACCGTGCCACGGTGCCTAGTCTGTCCCAAGCCCACCTGTACCGGGTACCACTTGGTAGACTACTAACACTACCTACAAACACCAGAAACTAGTTGCAACTCCTGGACAGAGATCAAGTTGATTAATAAGTCGAGAGGGGCACTTAAGCATTCCAATGTGTGGTTGTAACTGTTCATGGATCACAAACACAGAACTCAGTTCCTGAGGACGGTTTCAATGAGACAACCCACCATGTACTCCTACATGGCCTCTCACCGCTACCTTTACCAAATCGTGTTCACACACTTAGCTCTCAACAGTAGGACATGTTCACCACATTCCAATTCATTCCCGATGAATCAGACCTGACACAACTCTAAGCAATAGCAGGCATGAAAAACAAGCATGAATGAGTAGGCACATCAGGGCTCAAACAACTCCTACTCATGCTAGTGGGTTTCATCTATTTACTGTGGCAATGACAGGTCATGCAGAGGATAAAGGGGTTCAGCTACCGCAGCAAGTAACAGATAGATCGTTGTTGTCCTAATGCAGTAAAAGAGAGCAGGAGCGAGAGAGTGGGATTGTATCGGAATGAACAAGGGGGTTTTGCTTGCCTGGCACTTCTGAAGATAGCATTGAGTCTTCAGTAGTGTCAACGATCACAACGCCGGAACATCGTCTACCGAGAGGGGACAAATACCGGCAACAGAGAAGAAATACAATCAATGCAATGCACAATATGATGCATGATCATGACATGGCAATATGCTGTGGTTTGGGCTAATGCAACTAGCAGCAAGTTAAATGGAGTTGGCTTGAATCAAAGATTCAAATTCAAACTCTATATGTGATTTCTTAAATGCCATTTAATTGAATTGTCCTAAACAGTAGTCATAAGTTGTTCTAACATGCATGGAAATGGTACAGATGGATAGATTGGATTTTTCTGATCATTTTTCATATATAAATGTTTTCCATCTGAGTTATAGATTATTTTCTATGATTTTTAGAAGTTTATAGGATTTTCTAGAATTCCTGAATTATTTTAAATCCAGAAAAAGATTAACTGCGTCAGCACTGCGTCATGCCTGTGTCAGCAGGTCAGCAGCGCTGACCAGGGTCAAACCTGACGTGTGGGGTCCACACGTCAGTGACACCTGGTGCCAACCCGCGTTGACTAGCACTTTGACCTGCTGCGGGGCCCATTGTCAGTGGCTAAGGGCGGCTGAGCTGGCAGGGATTAGCGCTAATGACTGCGCCACGTCGGTCCTCGCCGGAGTTTCGCCGACGACAACCAAAACTGCAGCGGCAACTCGCCGGACTTGAGCTATAGACGGCGGCTGGACGCGCGAAACCCACCAGGAGGTAGCCCACGCTCTTCCGCATCCAGAGGAGGTGTCAGAAGGTCGCGGGGTGGCCTGGTTCGCTGGCGGCGAGCACGAATGCGGCGGCCGGAGTTCGGGCACTGATGGTTTAGGCGCTACAGCGCGTTTCGAGGCGAACTGGTGGGGTCTGCGGCTTCCTGAGGAAGCGCTGAGCACGCCTACGTGCTCTTGTGCGACGTGCGGGTGTTGCAACCGCGGCGGCGACATGGCCGGCGGCGGGGAGCACTCGGCTCCGGTGGTTGATGCGGCTAGGGGGCAAATCAGGCAACGAGGCATGGGGAAAACGGTGCAACGGCTCACCGCGGTTCTTCTGGTGCTGCTGGCGGGGCAGGGGAGGCACGGGGTCCGGCGAAACGACGGTGGGGATCACCGGCACCCGAGGTCGAAATCGGCGGCGTTGGAGATGCAGCAGAGCTTCTGGCGCCGTGTGACTCGATGGAGAGGACGACGACGTCGTGGCGGAGCTTCTGGGCGCGTTGGTGAGGCGAGGGGAAGGCGGTGGCCGCGGTGGTGGCGATCGGCGGCGACGGGCTCGCTCGGGTGGCTGCGGCGCGAGCGCTGGGGGGGGGGGAGAGGGAGGAACCAGAGAGGGGGGAGATGCAGGGGTGTCGTGGCGCTCTTGGCGCCCTCCAGCAGCAGCGGCGGCAAGCAGGAGGTGGCCGCGCGCGTGCTGGCGTGCGGAGGGCACGCGCCCCTGCCTACTGGCGTGAGGTAGGGGATGACTGGCATCTCCAGTGGGCTGGGCTGCTACAGTAACGGGCCAAGGTAACTCTCTCTCTCTGCTTTCTGTTTCTGTTTTCTATTTATTTCTCTGTGTTGAATTAGTAAAAATACTAATTCATTTTGTAAGATCCTGAAAATAATTGTGGGCACTTTTGAAACTATTTCCAACAGCCCTCAAATGCTTTCAAGATTATTTGGACAGTTAAAATATTTTATAGAATTTAAATGTCCACATTCAAATACTTATGATTTAATTCAAAAATCCAGAATGTCCTAGAAAAAGTGTGCACCATTTTGCCAGGGGTTTTAGCCCAATCCAGAAATGATGAACATTTTATGAAGGCATTTTGGGATCATTGAAAATATTTCATTGTGACCCTAGTTGGATTTCATTTGATGCTAGGGTTTGAACATCCCCATTTCAAGTTTAGGCAAAATTTAAACATGATGCACCAACCAAGCTAGTCCAAGTGCATAGCAAGGTTAGGGATGTGACAACTCACCCCCACTAAACAAAAATCTCGTCCCGAGATTCAAGCGTAGGGTAAGATGAAAGGGGAACACAAACTAACATAATCTTCACGATCCAATTGTTCTTCTCGAAGATGTTAATTCATTGCATCATCTTGATCTTGACATCTTTTCTTTCGGGAGCTTCATCCAACTATGATGACGGAAGAGAGGGAAACTCTACAGGATTGATCTTCTCGAAGATCGAGCTATACAAGATCAACTCGCGGAATGAGATGCTGAAACATCTCGAGTTGAGACACAAAACACATTGAGAGGGATGGAAGAACAAACGATGAGATTTGACTTGGTGGGCAACAATCCTACGCTTAGGTAGGATGGTGCATGGGTTCCAAAGCAGCGAGGAGTTAATTGCCATGACTCCATAACGGGGCACCTTAGGAAAGGTGACTCGTAGAATTCTTCCCTTAAGTGGCAAAAAGAATTACTTTTGATTCAGAGATCATTGAAACTCTTTATACCAGCCCAAGGCAAAACGCAACAATCGTTTGGCAGAGTACGAAGGATGGCACAATGGCGGTGCAAGCTGGGAACAAAATGCAAATGATGGGAATGATTCTAGTAACTGGGGAGAAACCCAACAGTAGAGAGTGATTCCACTATTGGAAAGGTTATAACATAACCGAGGAGATTGGGGCCAATCCCAGTTAGTGCTGACGATGACACCTAATGCTTGCGCGTGCTCTCAAGAACTTGAGCATTTCCATATTCATCAAGTTTTACCAATATCCGTGCCGAGGATCCTGGCATCCTTACTTCCATGATGAATAGTGATGGACAATGCGGATACAAAGGAAGATAACACCTTCTCAGACTTCCCCTTAGCGAGGCTAAGGAAACAGAATCTGGATGATCGACCGAGAGACATTTAGCACTCCGCTTCTAATGTTCTCCTCGATGTGCTAGTGCAACCCATTTGTTAAAATGGTTTGGTACGTAGAACATCAAGTAAAAGGTCGGACTTCGGGAGCACAAGAGTCCATAAGGAATATCTACGGAAGTAGAATCTTATGAAATCCTTATGGAGAGGTGGCCAACTTCCTCAATCAAGATACTATAATAATAGGTCTTCCGGTTGGGTGTGTTGGCCACGACATCCACTCTACCGGTTACCGAGAGACCAATATTATAGCTCTTGGGAAACGTTCCAACCATCACATCTGCCCGAGATTCAGATCTGGTTGGTGGTAGGATATTCCAGACTCATCGAGTCTAGGAAGAAAAATGAAGGTTTGCAACACCAACTGACGAGATGACGTTGCGAGATTCTCAGGGGATGAACTACGATAGCAAGCTCCAAAACATGAGCTGGTTCTGCTACAACATGTGAACACGCTGTCCCAGACAAGCATGACCACATAGTAGTCTTACAAGAAAACACTACCGAGCTCTGGTTGGGAACCATCATTAAGATAACGAAGTCTTGTGCATGTCCGTCCGGGCCCTTCAGGAGTAGCGCATGAACTTCTTTTCTTTGAACAAATCAATCAGTGGCTTGGTGTGCTAGGAAATACCGATGGGATGGAGGTAGCTAATCTCTCAAGCCATGGTATACTTCGCATGTGCATGACTGACTTGGGATGATTCCAGAGGAAGCAAAACTAACTTTCTCGAATTCACGACGGCAACTTGCACCTAATGCACGTGAACTTGGAGAAAGCCACTTCTTGCACCAAACATATACCTCATGAACAACATGAAGGCAATGGTTACAAAGTTTTCAACACTAGGTTGATGTTCAACATGAATTAAGGAGGGGACAAGATGTTGTTGATGGGCTCAATAGCCACTCATCGGAGTTTCCATATCACTGGACTTCCACCATCATGTGAACACGGTGATAGCATTGGTCAGACCAAAGATGTAATGGTGTATGCTCGAGGAATCAACCACGAGTAAGACAACATTACGAACATCGTTGGTTCTGGTTTGATTTGGTAATAGCCCATACTCAAATCAAAGTTTGGTTAAGAGGATAGGTCCATTAATTGATCACGAGGACCAATCGTTGAAGAAATCATCTTTCTACAACAAACACACACAAGAGATATCCTTTGGAAAGAACTAAGTCAGGCAAGCTTTTATCTTCCAACTCTCCAAGTTGTTGTTTAGCTTAACCAACTAGCTCAAGGTATCCAACACAGATTCTTGGAGAAAGAGTGGTTTATAGGAAAACCATTTGATCACGAGCTCAACATAGCGGTCAGGTGTCAACCTGGTAACACTTCCGAGAAGATATTCGAGAAATCACGAACCACCGATATGTTACTAAGCTCGAGAACAAACTTGCTTTTCAGGGCAAAACGATGTGAACAAAAAGAGCGAGGAATTGATACAATCCTAACTCGTTGACCAAAGAGTGCACCAGGAAAAATGGACTAGGTAACACGATCAATCTCAGGATGATGATTGAATAACCGGCACGCTAAGGATGAGAGTATTGTCATTAACTACCAAGCAACGAGTTGCTCAGAGTATTGATTTCACACATCACGGTTCACTTGTCGGTATTCCGGTTGTGACAACACGGAACCGAGGAATGAATAATGATGGCGAGAAGTATCACTTAATCAAGAATTCATAAGAGGTGGTGCAATTCTCATGACACTCTTGACATAAAGATGGTGACGCTCCAAGGTAGAGCAGAGCAAAAGCTGGATTGGCATTTTGGCCTGCGGAATACACTTGCTTTGACCCAATCCTAGATATGGACGAGGTTTTGGAGTTTGTTTCTCCTAGTCATTCTGAAATAGAACGGCTTGACGGGCCACAAGGATAGTACGCATCGATGAACACGATCGCACACATACCCTTGACTATCAATTGATAGATGAAGGTCGGAATACAGCTAAAGAGGGACAACCCCAAAGAACATATGATTATCTGAGTTGTGGATGCATAAATTTAGTATGTCAAACAAGTTCAACATATTTCTTCCAGATAATCCATGCAGAAAGGTAGGACTGGCAGATTCACAATGCAGAATGGAGAACTCCTCAAGAGCGCCCTGGTTGTGATCTTTTGGTTAAAAGAACTTCTGCCATAATGGTTCATGGTATTGGAAGAATGAGATACCACGGACCTCGAAGACTATCACAAAGGTTACTAATATCCTAAAGGAACTAGCAACACTATCAACATGAAGTAAGTAGGGTGAATCTCGAGTTCAGAAACCCGGGAATAGAATGCCTACTAACTAAGTGGCATCACGGGATGCTTTCGAGAGTAATGGCCAGAATCATCACACTGGGGATGCAAGCATTGCTAGATTGCTAAGTGGTCCTCTAAGACACCTAGGGTCATAATAATAACTCCAACATATATGTCAAGGCAACAGAGTACCTCAACTCAACGATTAGTGTGGTTAATCTGGCCCAAAGGAACATCGGGAACGGACGGAAAGGATTTGCAAATGCATCAGACTATTTAGAAACTTGGGGTGACTCGGACAGCATAACGGCTGTGAATGCTCAAAAGATTTGAGACATCCTGCAAATTGGTGGCATAACCACTTAACATCACATTATCAGTGTTCGGAGATCAACTAAGAACACATGGAAGTAGTAGAAACTGAACTGAGGCTTCAGACCAACAATCCTACGAGTCTACGGATTAGTAACACGTGATCCTGATAGAAAGATGAGAAGCCTAGTTCTTAATCCCCGTAGAAGAGAAGAGGGTGACTCAGATCAGAAGGGCATAAGGTATAAGAGTAAAAAGAGCCTTACGTTCCCTTCCACAATCAATTCCCTTATATAACTAAAGCATTTCTAGACTCAACTTCGACCAGTTTGGCTTGGTAATCCTACAGGCAGTCAGGCTCTGATACCAAAGCTGTCAGGACCCCGATTCCAAGTCACATCGATCTAGCCGGTAACACCTCATATCACTTTGCGGCCTCACGCACGGTATTCCCACGGGTGTCGCCTTACCATGGCCCGGGACCGTTTGCGTCTTTTAGCTCACGTATATGATAGTGTCGCTAGCATCCATATGACAGAGAACCCGGGCCGACATGACTAGTCGTGAACCCAAAGTGGCACTAACTTACGGGGACAGGCATACATGAATCAACATCGAGCATGTCGGTCAGCAGCGTGCGAATCCGGGCTGTAGCACTGGGCTAACAGGACTCCGGGAACCCAGACTGTAGCAGGCTAGGCAGGACTCCGGATGTCACCGCGTGACATTTCCCCGAAGGGACAGACACAGGAACGAAGTGAATCACATGCCGGCCAGTCAAGTGTTCCGGAGCAGTAGTGCTGGGCTAGCAGGACTCCGGTGAACCGGGCTGTAGCGGACTACTATGGCTCATGGAAGCACAAGACTACATTTCCCCATAAGAGAGGCTACCAAGGATAAACAACTAGGTTGTCGGATCCCACACATACCAAGCATTTCAATCATACACACAATATGCTCGATATGTGCAAATACAACATGGCATCACAACAAGACTCTACGACTCAGAGTATTTATTCATTAGGCTCCGAAGAGCCAGATATTACAAACATGGGTCTCATGACCCAACATTCAGAGCATACAAGTCAAAGCACATGCGGAAGCTTAACATGTCTGAGTACAGACATCTATAAATGAAAAAGGCTGAGAAGCCTGACTATCTACCAGATCCTGCCGAGGGCACAAGATCGTAGCTGAGGTAACAAGCTAAACGTCGAAGTCCACACGGAACTACTAGCGAGACTGACGTCTCTCTGCAAAACATAAAATAAGCAAACGTGAGTACAAATGTACCCAGCAAGACTTACATCAGGACTATCTATATATGCATCGGTATCAACAAAGGGGGTGGTGGAGTTTAACTGCAGCAAGCCAGCTTTGACTCGGTGGCTATCCTGAACTATGACTGCAAGTAACTCTTTTGAGGTGGCGCACACGAGTCCACATATTCACCATATCAATACACCACTATGGATCCGCTCCCGTCTCCCTACGAGAACGCCATCCATAGCACTCACGCTTATCTTGCGCATTTTAGAATATCCACTTTCACTTGTCTATGAACTGTACAGGCGACCCAGAAGTCCTTTACCGCGGACACGGCTATTCGAATAGATCATATTAACCCTGCAGGGGTGTACTTCGTCACACACGCTCTCGCCACTTACCACCATGTACACCTCGTGTACCTCGGCAACCTTCAAGCGGAAGCCTGGCGAGGGAGTCGGCCACGACCTGACTAACCACACAAGTCTCTCGTCCAGGTTTATCGCCTATTCGGGTTCCATCCGCAAGGAGATCCGGCCGGGGTATCGCTCACGGCCCCAAACGATGTGAACAGGGTTCCCAAGCCCACCTCGACGGATGGATCTACGCTTGGTACACCGTGCCACGGTGCCTAGTCTGTCCCAAGCCCACCTGTACTGGGTACCACTTGGTAGACTACTAACACTACCTACAAACACCAGAAACTAGTTGCAACTCCTGGACAGAGATCAAGTTGATTAATAAGTCGAGAGGGGCACTTAAGCATTCCAATGTGTGGTTGTAACTGTTCATGGATCACAAACACAGAACTCAGTTCCTGAGGACGGTTTCAATGAGACAACCCACCATGTACTCCTACATGGCCTCTCACCGCTACCTTTACCAAATCGTGTTCACACACTTAGCTCTCAACAGTAGGACATGTTCACCACATTCCAATTCATTCCCGATGAATCAGACCTGACACAACTCTAAGCAATAGCAGGCATGACAAACAAGCATGAATGAGTAGGCACATCAGGGCTCAAACAACTCCTACTCATGCTAGTGGGTTTCATCTATTTACTGTGGCAATGACAGGTCATGCAGAGGATAAAGGGGTTCAGCTACCGCAGCAAGTAACAGATAGATCGTTGTTGTCCTAATGCAGTAAAAGAGAGCAGGAGCGAGAGAGTGGGATTGTATCGGAATGAACAAGGGGGTTTTGCTTGCCTGGCACTTCTGAAGATAGCATTGAGTCTTCAGTAGTGTCAACGATCACAACGCCGGAACATCGTCTACCGAGAGGGGACAAATACCGGCAACAGAGAAGAAATACAATCAATGCAATGCACAATATGATGCATGATCATGACATGGCAATATGCTGTGGTTTGGGCTAATGCAACTAGCAGCAAGTTAAATGGAGTTGGCTTGAATCAAAGATTCAAATTCAAACTCCATATGTGATTTCTTAAATGCCATTTAATTGAATTGTCCTAAACAGTAGTCATAAGTTGTTCTAACATGCATGGAAATGGTACAGATGGATAGATTGGATTTTTCTGATCATTTTTCATATATAAATGTTTTCCATCTGAGTTATAGATTATTTTCTATGATTTTTAGAAGTTTATAGGATTTTCTAGAATTCCTGAATTATTTTAAATCCAGAAAAAGATTAACTGCGTCAGCACTGCGTCATGCCTGTGTCAGCAGGTCAGCAGCGCTGACCAGGGTCAAACCTGATGTGTGGGGTCCACACGTCAGTGACACCTGGTGCCAACCCGCGTTGACTAGCACTTTGACCTGCTGCGGGGCCCATTGTCAGTGGCTAAGGGCGGCTGAGCTGGCAGGGATTAGCGCTAATGACTGCGCCACGTCGGTCCTCGCCGGAGTTTCGCCGACGACAACCAAAACTGCAGCGGCAACTCGCCGGACTTGAGCTATAGACGGCGGCTGGACGCGCGAAACCCACCAGGAGGTAGCCCACGCTCTTCCGCATCCAGAGGAGGTGTCAGAAGGTCGCGGGGTGGCCTGGTTCGCCGGCGGCGAGCACGAATGCGGCGGCCGGAGTTCGGGCACTGATGGTTTAGGCGCTACAGCGCGTTTCGAGGCGAACTGGTGGGGTCTGCGGCTTCCTGAGGAAGCGCTGAGCACGCCTACGTGCTCTGGTGCGACGTGCGGGTGTTGCAACCGCGGCGGCGACATGGCCGGCGGCGGGGAGCACTCGGCTCCGGTGGTTGATGCGGCTAGGGGGCAAATCAGGCAACGAGGCATGGGGAAAACTGTGCAACGGCTCACCGCGGTTCTTCTGGTGCTGCTGGCGGGGCAGGGGAGGCACGGGGTCTGGCGAAACGACGGTGGGGATCACCGGCACCCGAGGTCGAAATCGGCGGCATTGGAGATGCAGCAGAGCTTCTGGCGCCGTGTGACTCGATGGAGAGGACGACGACGTCGTGGCGGAGCTTCTGGGCGCGTTGGTGAGGCGAGGGGAAGGCGGTGGCCGCGGTGGTGGCGATCGGCGGCGACGGGCTCGCTCGGGTGGCTGCGGCGCGAGCGCTGGGGGGGGGGGAGAGGGAGGAACCAGAGAGGGGGGGGGGAGATGCAGGGGTGTCGTGGCGCTCTTGGCGCCCTCCAGCAGCAGCGGCGGCAAGCAGGAGGTGGCCGCGCGCGTGCTGGCGTGCGGAGGGCACGCGCCCCTGCCTACTGGCGTGAGGTAGGGGATGACTGGCATCTCCAGTGGGCTGGGCTGCTACAGTAACGGGCCAAGGTAACTCTCTCTCTGCTTTCTGTTTCTGTTTTCTATTTATTTCTCTGTTTTGAATTAGTAAAAATACTAATTCATTTTGTAAGATCCTGAAAATAATTGTGGGCACTTTTGAAACTATTTCCAACAGCCCTCAAATGCTTTCAAGATTATTTGGACAGTTAAAATATTTTATAGAATTTAAATGTCCACATTCAAATACTTATGATTTAATTCAAAAATCCAGAATGTCCTAGAAAAAGTGTGCACCATTTTGCCAGGGGTTTTAGCCCAATCCAGAAATGATGAACATTTTATGAAGGCATTTTGGGATCATTGAAAATATTTCATTGTGACCCTAGTTGGATTTCATTTGGTGCTAGGGTTTGAACATCCCCATTTCAAGTTTAGGCAAAATTTAAACATGATGCACCAACCAAGCTAGTCCAAGTGCATAGCAACGTTAGGGATGTGACAGCGGTTATCTCCCCCCACGACGCCTCGATTTTCGGAATGACAGTAAAAGCAAAGATCCGTTGCGGATCTGGCGGAGTAAAAAACGGACTTAATGGAGGATGACGTCACGGCGGATTATCCGGAGTCCAGAGGATGACGTCACTCCGGGTTATGGCCTTCACATGAATGGTAAGCCGGAGATTTTTTCTGTCAGAAGCGTTGAAGATTGACGTGAGCCGGCTCAAATCAATCTGGGGCCTAATGTTGAGGATATAGACCTTAGAGTCACCCGCCAGGAGGGGCCGGGTTATTCGTATGGTCGTTGCCAGAAGCCCGGAGACAAGCTTGAAGACGATGGGCCAGAGATGGGCTAAGACCCGGATACGGCTTAAGGCCCATAGTTATAATCATTATTATGGTAGAACTTGTAGTGTAAGGCAAGTATGATTGAGAGTCCGAGCCGGACACTCTTATGAGCCGGCCAGGACTCTAAGGGCTGCTAGGCGTCCGCCTCCCTATATAAAGGGACGACCCGGCAGCGGTTTAGGAAGAAGAACAATCTCATTGAGAGCCGGGCATAGCAAGTTTAGCTCCCTGGTGATCGTAACCCTAATCAATACCATCTCAACTGGACGTAGGCTTTTACCTTCACCGTAAGGGGCTGAACCAGTATAAACCCTCGTGTCCCTTGTCCCACATTAACCCCTTCAAGCTTCCTAGTTGCGATGGCTCCACGATTAAGTCCTAGCTCGAGGACATCTGCCGTGACAATTCCACGACAATATCCTTATTCCACTAAGGATAATTTTGACCGCTGTCTAGTGATCTACTCCTAGATCACTATTGTACTCCCTTGCCAAAATCAGTGTAGGGTATACAATAGATCTGGTACACAGCATGGCATACTTTATAGAACCTATGGCCAAGGCATAGGGAATGACTTTCATTCTCTTTCTATCTTCTGCCGTGGTCGGGCTTTGAGTCTTACTCAATTTCATACCTTGTAACACATGCAAGAACTCTTTCTTTGACTGTTCTATTTTGAACTACTTCAAAATCTTGTTAAGGTATGTACTCATTGAAAAACTTATCAAGCGTCTTCATCTATCTCTATAGATCTTGATGCTCAATATGTAAGCAGCTTCACCGAGGTCTATCTTTGAAAAACTCCTTTCAAACACTCCTTTATGCTTTGCAGAATAATTCTACATTATTTCCGATCAACAATATGTCATTCACATATACTTATCAGAAATGCTGTAGTGCTCCCACTCACTTTCTTGTAAATACAGGCTTCACCGCAAGTCTGTATAAAACTATATCCTTTGATCAACTTATCAAAGCGTATATTCCAACTCCGAGATGCTTGCACCAGTCCACAGATGGATCGCTGGAGCTTGCATATTTTGTTAGCACCTTTAGGATTGACAAAACCTTCTGGTTACATCATATACAACTCTTCTTTAATAAATCCATTAAGGAATGTAGTTTTGTTTATCCATTTGCCAGATTTCATAAAATGCGGCAATTGCTAGTATGATTCAGACAGACTTAAGCATAGATACGAGTGAGAAACTCTCATCGTAGTCAACACCTTGAACTTGTCGAAAAACCTTTTTGCGACAATTCTAGCTTTGTAGATAGTAACACTACTATCAGCGCCCGTCTTCCTCTTGACGATCCATTTATTCTCAATTGCTTGCCGATCATCGAGCAAGTCAACCAAAGTCCACACTTTGTTCTCATACATGGATCTCATCTCAGATTTCATGGCCTCAAGCCATTTTGCGGAATCTGGGCTCACCATCGCTTCTTCATAGTTCGTAGGTTCGTCATGGTCTAGTAACATAATCTCCAGAACAGGATTACCGTACCACACTGGTGCGGATCTTACTCTGGTTTACCTACGAGGTTTGGTAGTAACTTGATCTGAAGTTACATGATCATCATCATTAACTTCCTCACTAATTGGTGTAGAAGTCACAGGAATAGATTTCTGTGATGAACTACTTTCCAATAAGGGAGCAGGTACATTTACCTCATCAAGTTTTACTTTCCTCCCACTCACTTCTTTCGAGAGAAACTCCTTCTCTAGAAAGGATCCATACTAAGCAACGAATGTCTTGCCTTCGGATATGTGATAGAAGGTGTACCCAACTGTCTCCTTTGGGTATCCTATGAAGAAACATTTCTCCGATTTGGGTTTGAGCTTATCAGGATGAAACTTTTTCACATAAGCATCGCAACCCCAAACTTTAAGAAACGACAACTTTGGTTTCTTGCCAAACCACAGTTCATAAGGCTTCGTCTCAACGGATTTTGATGGTGCCCTATTTAACGTGAATGCAGCTGTCTCTAATGCATAACCCCAAAAACGATAGTGGTAGATCGGTAAGAGACATCATATATCGCACCATATCTAATAAAGTACGGTTACGATGTTCGGACACACCATTACACTGTGGTGTTCCAGGTGGTGTGAGTAGTGAAACTATTTCACATTGTTTTAACTGAAGGCCAAATTCGTAACTCAAATATTTTACCTCTGCGATCATATCGTAGAAACTTTTATTTTCTTGTTACGATGATTCTCCACTTCACTCTGAAATTCTTTGAACTTTTCAAATGTTTCAGACTTTGTGTTTCATCAAGTAGATATACCCATATCTGCTCAAATCATCTGTGAAGGTCAGAAAATAATGATACCTGCTACGAGCCTCAATATTAATCGGACCACATACATCTGTATGTATGATTTCCAACAAATCTGTTGCTCTCTCCATAGTTCCGGAGAACAGCGTTTCAGTCATCTTGCCCATGAGGCACGGTTCGCAAGCATCAAGTGATTCATAATCAAGTGATTCCAAAATCCCATCAGTATGGAGTTTCTTCATGCGCTTTACACCAATATGACCTAAACGGCAGTGCCACAAATAAGTTGCACTAGCATTATTAACTTTGCATCTTTTGGCTTCAATATTATGATTATGTGTATCACTACGATCGAGATCCAACAAACCATTTTCGTTGGTGTGTATGACCATAGAAGATTTTTATTCATGTAAACAGAACAACAATTGTTCTCTAACTTAAATGAATACCGTATTGCAATAAACATGATCAAATCATATTCATGCTCAACGCAAACACCAAATAACACTTATTTAGTTTCAACACTAATCCCGAAAGTATAGGGAGTGTGCGATGATGATCATATCAATCTTGGAACTACTTCCAACACACATCGTCACCTCGCCTTTTACTAGTCTCTGTTTATTCTGCAACTCCCGTTTTCGAGTTACTACTCTTTAGCAACTGAACCAATATCAAATACTGAGGGGTTGCTATAAACACTAGTAAGTACACATCAATAACATGTATATCCAATATACTTTTGTTTACTTTGCCATCCTTCTTATCCACCAAATACTTGGGGCAGTTCCGCCTCCAGTGACTAGTCCCTTTGCAGTAGAAGCACTTAGTCTCAGGCTTAGGTACAGACTTGGGCTTCTTCACTTGAGTAGCAACTAGCTTGCCGTTCTTTTTGAAGTTCCCCTTCTTCCTTTTGCCCTTTTCTTGAAACTAGTGGTCTCGTCAACCATCAACACTTGATGTTTTTCTTGATTTCTACGTTCGTCGATTTCAGCATCACGAAGAGCTCGGGAATTACTTTCTTCATCCCCTACATATTATAGTTCATCACGAAGTCTACTAACTTGGTGATGGTGACTAGAGAATTCTGTCAATGTCTATTTTATATGGAAGATTAGCTCCCACTTGATTCAAGCGATTGTAGTACCCAGACAATCTGAGCACGTGCTCACTAGTTGAGCGATTCTCCTCCATCTTTTAGCTATAGAACTTGTTGGAGACTTCATATCTCTCAACTCGGGTATTTGCTTGAAATATTAACTTCAACTCCTGGAACATCTTATATGGTCCATAACGTTCAAAACGTCTTTGAAGTCCCGATTCTAAGCCGTTAAGCATGGTGCACTAAACTATCAAGTAGCCATCATATTGAGCTAGCCAAACGTTCATAACGTTTGCATCTGCTCCTGCAATAGGTCTGTCACCTAGCGGTGCATAAAGGACATAATTTTTCTGTGCAGCAATGAGGATAATCCTCAGATCACGGATCCAATCCGTATCTTTGCTACTAACATCTTTCAACATAATTTTTCTCTAGGAACATATCAAAAATAAACACAGGGAAGCAACAACGTGAGCTATTGATCTACAACATAATATGCAAAATACTATCAAGACTAAGTTCATGATAAATTTAAGTTCAATTAATCATATTACTTAAGAACTCCCACTTAGATAGACATCCCTCTAATCATCTAAGTGATTACGTTATCCAAATCAACTAAACCATGTCCGATTAACACGTGAGATGGAGTAGTTTCAATGGTGAACATCACTATGTTGATCATATCTACTATATGATTCACGCTCGACCTTTCGGTCTCTGTGTTCCGAGGCCATATCTGTGTATGCTAGGCTCGTCAAGTTTAACCTGAGTATTCCGCGTGTGCAACTGTTTTGCACCCGTTGTATTTGAACGTAGAGCCTATCACACCCGATTAACACGTGGTGTCTCAGCACGAAGAACTTTTGCAACGGTGCATACTCAGGGAGAACACTTTTATCTTGAAATTTTAGTGAGAGATCATCTTATAATGCTACCGTCAATCAAAGCAAGATAAGATGCATAAAGGATTAACATCACATGCAATCAATATAAGTGATATGATATGGCCATCATCATCTTGTGCTTGTGATCTCCATCTCCGAAGCACCGTGCTTGTGATCTCCATCTCCGAAGCACCGTCATGATCACCATCGTCACCGGCTCGACACCTTGATCTCCATTGTAGTATCGTTGTCGTCTCGCCAACTTATTGCTTTTACGACTATCGCTAGCGCTTAGTGATAAAGTAAAACTATTACATGGCGATTGCATCTCATACAATAAAGCGACAACCATATGGCTCCTGCCAGTTGATGATAACTCGGTTACAAAACATGATCATCTCATACAACACATTATATCACATCATGTCTGTGACGCCCCCGATTTGACCGTACACTAATCATGCACGCAAATGTGTACGATCAAGATCAGGGATTCACGGGAAGATATCACAACACAACTCTACAACATAAATAAGTCATACAAGCATCATAATACAAGCCAGGGGCCTCGAGGGCTCGAATACAACTGCTCGATCATAGACGAGTCAGCGGAAGCAACAATATCTGAGTACAGACATAAGTTAAACAAGTTTGCCTTAAGAAGGCTAGCACAAAAGTAGCAACGATCGAAAAGGCAAGGCCTCCTGCCTGGGACCTCCTAACTACTCCTCGAAGCCGAACTCCATGTAGAATCATCCTCGGGATCTCTAGCTCCTGGACTCCAGCATCTGGTTGCGACAATCCGGTATAGAAAAAGGGAAAAGAGGGAGAAAAGCAACCGTGAGTACTCATCCAAAGTACTCGCAAGCAAGGAGCTACACTACATATGCATGGGTATATGTGTAAAGGGCCATATCAGTGGACTGAACTGCAGAATGCCAGAATAAAAGGGGGATAGCTAGTCCTGTCGAAGACTACGCTTCTGGACATCTCCATCTTGCAGCATGTAGAAGAGAGTAGATTGAAGTCCTCCAAGTAGCATCGCATAGCATAATCCTACCCGGCGATCCCCTCCTCGTCGCCCTGTTAGAGAGCGATCACCGGGTTGTATCTGGCACTTGGAAGGGTGTATTTTATTCAGTATCCAGTTCTAGTTGTCATAAGGTCAAGGTACAACTCCGGGTCATCCTTTTACCGAGGGACACGGCTATTCGAATAGATAAACTTCCCTGCAGGGGTGCACCACATAACCCAACACGCTCGATCCCATTTGGCCGGACACACTTTTCTGGGTCATGCCCGGCCTCGTAAGATCAACGCGTCGCAGCCCCACCTAGGCTCAACAGAGAGGTCAGCACGCCGGTCTAAACCTATGCGCGCAGGGGTCTGGGCCCATCGCCCTATGCACACCTGCACGTTGCGTACGCGGCCGGAAGCAGACCTAGCCCCCTTAATACAAGCGCGAGCTTACGGTCCAATGCGGTGCGCGCCACTCAGTCGCTGACGTCAAAAGAGCTTCGGCTGCTACCACGACGCCGGGATACCCATAACTACTCCCGCGTAGATGGTTAGTGCGTATAGACCAAATGGCCAGACTCAGATCAAATACCAAGATCTCGTTAAGCGTGTTAAGTATCTGCGAACGCCGACCAGGGCCAGGCCCACCTCTCTCCTAGGTGGTCTCAACCTGCCCTGTCGCTCCGCCATAAAGTAACAGTCGGGGGCCGTCAGGAACCCAGGCCCACCTCTACCGGGATGGAGCCACCTGTCCTTTCAGCCCCCTCATCAGAATCACTTGCGGGTACTCCACGAGCCGACCCGACTTTAGTCACCACATGTGTCATGTATATAATGTATATAGTATATACCCGTGATCACCTCCCGAAGTGATCACGGCCCAGTAGTATAGCATGGCAGACGGACAAGAGTGTAGGGCCACTGATGGAACACTAGCATCCTATACTAAGCAGTAGGATAGCAGGTAAGGGTAACAACTGTAGCAACAATGACAGGCTATGCATCAGGATAGGATTAACGGAAAGCAGTAACATGCTACACTACTCTAATGCAAGCAGTATAGAGAAGAATAGGCGATATCTGGTGATCAAGGGGGGGGGGCTTGCCTGGTTGCTCTGGCAAGTAGGAGGGGTCGTCAACTCCGTAGTCGAACTGGGCAACAGCAATGTCGGTCTCGTAGTCTACCGGAGAGAAGAGGGGGAAGAAACAGTAAATACAATGCAAACATAAACATGACGATGCGTGACATGACAATGAGCAGTGCGAGGTGTGTCCTAACGCGACAGTAGGTGGTACCGGCGAAGAGGGGAACATCCGGGAAAGTATCCCCGGTGTTTCGCGTTTTCGGACAGATGAACCGGAGGTGAAATGTTACAGGTTTGCTATGCTACGGATGTGTGGCAGACGAACGGGCTGCGTATCCGGATTCGTCTCGTCGTTCCGAGCAACTTTCATGTAGAAAGTATTTTCATCTGAGCTACGATTTATTTTATATGATTTTCTAAAGTTTTAAAACATTTTAGAATTTATTTAATTTATTTAATTCAACATTATCCAGAATAGTGCCTGCTGACGTCATCAAGACGTCAGCAGTCAACAGGGCGTTGACTGGGTCAAACTAACGTGCGGGACCCACCTGTCATTGACTGAATAATTAATTAACTAACAGTTTAATTAGTTTAGTTATTAGATTAGTTTAATTAATCAAAATTTAATTAGGTTAATTAATTCTTTAATTAATTAACTATTTTTAATATATTATTATTATTATTTATTATTATTATTTTTAATTATTTTTTTAATTCCTTTTTTTTTGTTCTCAGGGGCGTGGGGCCCCCTAGTCAGTGGCTCAGGAGGAGCCATAGCGGGTGTGGGCTACGGGCACAGCCCGAACGGGCGAGGGGGATACGAGCGACGGGCGCCAGCCCATCGGGGCCCTTGCCCAGGCCAGCAGCAGGGCGCCGGCGGCCAAGGGCGGCGCTAGGCGAGGCCGCGGCCGGTGCGAGGAGTAAGGCAGGCGCGGCGGTTGCCGAGGTCGGGCGCGGGTGGAGGTGGCCGCGGACGGCAGTGGCTGGGGCGCGAGGCAGATGGGCGGGCACCGCGATGGTGGGCGCGAGGAGCGGGACGACGCGGGGACGGCTGGTGCGGTGCGCGCGCTGGAGCTAGGAGGGGATGGTGACCGCGACGGGGACAGCGCGGACGCGTGGCCGCGGACGGGCGACGGGTGTGTGCGAGGAAAGTAGCGGGAGGGGGGGGGGGAAGGGGCTCACCCCCGATGCAGGGGTACGGGGCGGCGAGGGTTGGCGGAGTCCGTCGAGGGGGAGGTCGAGGACGCGGTTCCGGCGAATGGCGACGGCAAGGCGGTCCTAGGGCGTTGGGGACGGCGGCACGGCGGTGAGGTAGCCCTGGACGGGGTGGCGGTCTGGTGAGGCGGCACCGACACCGGCGAGGTGGTGGCCTGACGAGGCGGCGGCGGTGAGCGCCGACGGAGGCTCCGGGCGAGGGCAGGGGCGACCGCGTCGGGGGCAGGGCGTGCGCCCGATCCAGATTGCGCGGGAGGGGAGAAGGGGATCGTGGGGTGGGGGCGACTGGGTAGTGGCTAGGTCACGGGGGAGGGAGGGGTTAAGCAAGGGTTAGGTGGGCCGGCCTGGTTGGATGGCCAGCTGGGCCGAGGCCCAGCGGTGGGGGGGGGCCTTTTGTTTTGTTCTTATTTGTTTTCTATTTATTATTTTCTATTTATTTGCTATATATTTTTGTTTTATAAAATATACAAGTAGTACCTAAATTAGTGTTACAAAATACCCCAATGCCACAAAAAGTTTGGTGACAAAATAAAATAGTTTAGTAATTTATTATTAGTAAAAGGCATTTAATTAATTGTTTTTGCTACTGTTTAAATCCTTATAGTTAATTTAAGCATTATATAAAAGTTTGGTTTCTCCACCATAATTGCTTACGATTTATTTGAAACAACCCGAACATTTTAGTTTTAATTTTTTTGAAAACTTTTGTTGTTTGCTTTTCTTTTGAATTTGAATTTGAATTGTTTTCGAACTAACGCGAGATTAGCAAGAGTAACTCTGGTGATGTGGCATCATTAGCAGAGGTTTACTGTAGCTTGATTATCCGGGCGTCACAATTCTCCTCCACTACAAGAAATCTCGTCCCGAGATTTAAGAGGTGGGATAAGGGGGAAAGTTCTGGTTACGAAATTATAACGGATCTTCTCGAAGAAGTTAATCCCTTTTGTTGATGTCTTCAATTCTTTATTCCTATGCATCATGATGATGTTGTCGTCCTTTCTTCGGGGAACTCCATCGTACTTACGAATAGGAAAGGGGCAGCTCTTCAACGATAGGATGTTATAAGGGAAAATCATCTGGGGGTATCCCAAGAATGAACATATGAGTATCTCTCGAGTTGAACAAATGAAACACATCGAGAGCACGTAGGGCAGTGCAATAAGAAGTTTCGAGCGAATAGGCAATCGTTCATTGCCTGAAACAGAGTGAAAAGGGGTTCAGAGCAACGGAAATAAGTATTGTGTCCGATACCAGAATTGATCACTTGGGACGGTGGTCTGTGAATTACATACGAGGCCACGCGCGAGGAATAACTTTGGGAACAGGGGGTATAGGAGAGTCAGGTTTCGATCCTGTGGAACTGTGGGTTATGGGCCCACCATGTGGATTAAAAAGTAGGAGGAACGGTGACATCTTGCACTGTCATGATAGCAAGACATGTCAGAGGGTAGCCTGTCGATTATGTCGACAACAACGCCGGTACCAAGGGCGAGGGACGAAGAGAACCATTTTCCTGCTCGTTGAAACGAGGCGGACCATTAGGCAAAGTTCTCGTCCATCGGTGGTTACCGAAATGTCACCAACAATAGTAACAGGGTCTTACTGACAGAGTTGTACACCGAGGTGTTTACATAAGCAGGAGAATATTACTGCTTAGATCATATAGATCACTAGAAAGGTTAAACCAAACAATGGAAAGGAAAATATGATTATCAGATTAAACAGAAGAATGGAAAGGAAAATGTGTTGAAACACATATTTCAAGGGTATATCCTTCCCAAGGACAAGCAGCGTATCATATCCATGACAGGATAGAAAGTAGAAAACCATTTAGATAAGGGGAGAGGAATTTCATGACATAACCCATACAGCGGTGTTTGGATAATTGAGCAAGAAACATTTAGTATTGGGCTTCAAATGTTCTTGTTGAAAATCGGAGTACCATAGACATGCTTTGAGATAGCATTGACATGGTCAACTGGTGAAGATCAGAATTTGGAAACAAAAAGGATCCATCAGGAACAACTTATAGAATAAGTCTTACAATTTCCTCATGGAAGAATAGATAACCTTGCTGAAAGGAAAGCTTATAACAATAGGTCCTCCGGCCAGGTGTGTTTGGCATGTCATCACCTTACCGGGTCATAAATAGGCCAATGTTATAACTCTTGGAAATATGTTCCAACCATCATATCTGACCGAGATTCAGATTTGATTGGTGTCAGGATAACTCAGACTCAGGATGCCTGAGAAGAAAGGTGCAACACAAATTGTCGAGGTGACATTGTATGATTCTCGGGAATTAAACCATGGAAGCGAGTTCCGGAACAAGAGTTCATCATTAAATCAAGGAGAGGATGAGGGGGTGGCTGATGGACTCAGCGACAATTCATTGAGATTTTCAAAAGATGGATTTCCACAACTATGTGAACAAGGAGATAACATTAGCTAGATCGAATGACTTAATGATGTATGCTCGAGGAAAACATACACAGTTAAACATTGGTTGAAATGTGCACCCGAAATATGGGCTAGGTAGCACAATCAATGTTCGAATGATGATTCATTAAGCCATAGACGTAGAATGAAACTATAGGCCAATAACTTCAAAGCATTAGGGTTACTAGAAGTTTAGAATTTACACATCACAGACCATTTGTCGGTATTTCGTTTAGAAACAACACGGGGATCAGAAAACAAATGGAGATGGCGAGAAGTATTACTATATCAAGAATTCTCAAGAGGTGGAGAAATTCTCACAATATCCTTGACATAAAGGATGGTAATACTCCAAGGTAGAACATAACATAGGCTGGTTAGCAAGGAGCTCCCTAACTTGATCAAGTTTGTGATGAAAGGAATGAAAGGTTGTTGTCGATGGTAACTCAAATTACCAAGGAACGAGGATGGCACTTATCATCAAGAATTCCATTGATATCTGGAAGGAGTCAAAATGTTGATGATGTTCACGGCAAATTTTGTCAAGAGGCTCCACGAAGATGTAATCGATCGGCGATGACATCAAGTCAAAGGAATGATGAAGCGATAGGTTAATGGAACCAAGGGGAAGGCACAAACTTGAAATCAAGCTTGTTGTTCAAGGCGAACTAATATGACGAGGAAGATCGACGTAAGCTTAGCTCATCATCGAAAGTTGTGTTCCGGGAAGGACCGGGTAGCACAGTTAAAAGTTTGCACGATAATGATATAGCCGATAAGGCTAGGAATGACTTGAGGGATTATTACACTTGTAAGCAACAAGAATTACTTAGAGTTATTGAATCGGAGTGCGGAATCGATTCGCTTATCGGTGTTCTCGAGTGACTAATAACTCAGAGCCCGTGGAAAATTGGAATCAGTGAGAATGTAGCACTTGATGAAAACTCATAAGAAGTTATGCAGTTCCATGACAATCTCGAGATACCAGGGGGTAATACTCGACGACAGATCAAGGCAAAGGTTGGACTAGGGTATTGCCCTGCAGAAGACAAGTGCTCAAACTTGCACGAGAAACGGAATCAAGGAGAAACATGGTCGGAACCACGTCCACGGATACCAGATGAACTTATTACAAGGGGGTAATTATTATAAGAGAAGCTTCCATGATAGGATCTACATCGTGTCCATGGGCATGAACACAAAGGTTCAAGGTCGACTCCCACTTCTTCAATGCATAACCTTCCATTCGCCTCTCGTATTTTGATAATGACATTAGTTGTCGAAAGTTTTACCTGGTGCAATACCAGATAAGTATGTCCCGCGAAATCTTTCGGGTTCACACAGATTAAGGAAGGCATAGGTTCAACCCATCGGGGCATCGAAGAAAGATATACTACAAACTTCAGGAGTAAATAACACAAGCTCAGAAGTAGAGCATGGTCGACAAAGCAGATGATACAATTTACCAAAGGCATTATGTATCCGAGGAAAAGCTCACCAGCTTATTTAATATGGAGGACATTGTCGGATAAAATCCGACAAAAGGGTCTGGTGGTCCACAAGGGATCTGTTGTGAGCATCAGTACTCAACCAGAGGAAGAAAGAATGTAAGGAGATCAGACTATAGAAACAACTGACTAACTCACAAGCTCAAATGCAAAGGAATTATGAATTCCAAGTCAAGGGATCAGAAGCAATGCTCTGATTAGGGATGGATAAGTTGAATAGCCTTAGGGGTACAATCGATGACTATTTGATTGGTCGAGATCCAGCTCATGTGAAAGATGTCTGAGCCGGAAGGATGAATTCTAGGATCTGATTGAGGATTGCGAGCATTCGCAACCTATTGAATCAATGGACTCAAAAAGATAATGACAAGAGATGCCAATAAGATTACGAGAATTAAGATTAATCATAATGCAAGTAAGCAAGAATTTCAAGAGCAAAAAGGCTCCTGAAGATTTTCGGAAGATCGAATGATATCTTGAACACTTTTGTGAAATACTTGAATCAACTGGGGATGACCGGATACTCGGTAAGTGCTAGAAATTATCCGTAGTGGTATTCATGTGGCAAAGAACAGCAAGGCAGTAAGCTCAAAAGATTCTCGGAGCAGCAAAGAGAATTTGGGGTATCTTGTAATAACAAGATCAACTGGGAAACATTGTATGAGTGGCGAGTATACGTGGTTATCCATAGGAGTTTATCGATGAAAGGGAATTGCAAAAGCGATAACACAAGTTCTCGGGTTATCAGCGGAGAGTATCTTCAGGGTCTTCTCGGGCAGCAGACGATCATCAGTAATAAGGGGCTCTCCGGGTGAAAGTGATAACGAGATCCTAATGTTAGATTTAGCAAAATTCATTTAACCCGAGTAGAAAAGAGATCAGAGTCCCAGAGTATAGACAAGGAGTAAAAGATCCTAATACCACCCAATGGCAACGTGGGCCCGTAAGCCACACAACCATGTTAGTAAAAGTTTTTCAATGACTAGACTCGACTTCGGCCAAGGAGTTGGAAAGGGGGATTCCTACAGGCAGTCGGCTCTGATACCAACTTGTGACGCCCCCGATTTGACCGTACACTAATCATGCACGCAAATGTGTACGATCAAGATCAGGGATTCACGGGAAGATATCACAACACAACTCTACAACATAAATAAGTCATACAAGCATCATAATACAAGCCAGGGGCCTCGAGGGCTCGAATACAACTGCTCGATCATAGACGAGTCAGCAGAAGCAACAATATCTGAGTACAGACATAAGTTAAACAAGTTTGCCTTAAGAAGGCTAGCACAAAAGTAGCAACGATCGAAAAGGCAAGGCCTCCTGCCTGGGACCTCCTAACTACTCCTCGAAGCCGAACTCCATGTAGAATCATCCTCGGGATCTCTAGCTCCTGGACTCCAGCATCTGGTTGCGACAACCAGATAGAAAGGAAAGGGGAAAAGAGGGAGAGAAGCAACCGTGAGTACTCATCCAAAGTACTCGCAAGCAAGGAGCTACACTACATATGCATGTGTATATGTGTAAAGGGCCATATCAGTGGACTGAACTGCAGAATGCCAGAATAAAAGGGGGATAGCTAGTCCTGTCGAAGACTACGCTTCTGGCATCTCCATCTTGCAGCATGTAGAAGAGAGTAGATTGAAGTCCTCCAAGTAGCATCGCATAGCATAATCCTACCCGGCGATCCCCTCCTCGTCGCCCTGTTAGAGAGCGATCACCGGGTTGTATCTGGCACTTGGAAGGGTGTATTTTATTCAGTATCCAGTTCTAGTTGTTATGACGTCAAGGTACAACTCCGGGTCGTCCTTTTACCGAGGGACACGGCTATTCGAATAGATAAACTTCCCTGCAGGGGTGCACCACATAACCCAACACGCTCGATCCCATTTGGCCGGACACACTTTTCTGGGTCATGCCCGGCCTCGTAAGATCAACACGTCGCAGCCCCCCCTAGGCTCAACAGAGAGGTCAGCACGCCGGTCTAAACCTATGCGCGCAGGGGTCTGGGCCCATCGCCCTATGCACACCTGCACGTTGCGTACGCGGCCGGAAGCAGACCTAGCCCCCTTAATACAAGCGTGAGCTTACGGTCCAATGCGGCGCGCGCCACTCAGTCGCTGACGTCAAAAGAGCTTCGGCTGATACCACGACGCCGGGATACCCATAACTACTCCCGCGTAGATGGTTAGTGCGTATAGACCAAATGGCCAGACTCAGATCAAATACCAAGATCTCGTTAAGCGTGTTAAGTATCCGCGAACGCCGACCAGGGCCAGGCCCACCTCTCTCCTAGGTGGTCTCAACCTGCCCTGTCGCTCCGCCATAAAGTAACAGTCGGGGGCCGTCAGGAACCCAGGCCCACCTCTACCGGGGTGGAGCCACCTGTCCTTTCAGCCCCCTCATCAGAATCACTTGCGGGTACTCCTCGAACCGACCCGACTTTAGTCTCCACATGTGTCATGTATATAATGTATATAGTATATACCCGTGATCACCTCCCAAAGTGATCACGGCCCAGTAGTATAGCATGGCAGACGGACAAGAGTGTAGGGCCACTGATGGAACACTAGCATCCTATACTAAGCAGTAGGATAGCAGGTAAGGGTATCAACTGTAGCAACAATGACAGGCTATGCATCAGGATAGGATTAACGGAAAGCAGTAACATGCTACACTACTCTAATGCAAGCAGTATAGAGAAGAATAGGCGATATCTGGTGATCAAGGGGGGGGGCTTGCCTGGTTGCTCTGGCAAGTAGGAGGGGTCGTCAACTCCGTAGTCGAACTGGGCAGCAGCAGTGTCGGTCTCGTAGTCTACCGGAGAGAAGAGGGGGAAGAAACAGTAAATACAATGCAAACATAAACATGACGATGTGTGACATGACAATGAGCAGTGCGAGGTGTGTCCTAACGCGACAGTAGGTGGTACCGGCGAAGGGGGGAACATCCGGGAAAGTATCCCCGGTGTTTCGCGTTTTCGGACAGATGAACCGGAGGTGAAATGTTACAGGTTTGCTATGCTACGGATGTGTGGCGGACGAACGGGCTGCGTATCCGGATTCGTCTCGTCGTTCTGAGCAACTTTCATGTAGAAAGTATTTTCATCTGAGCTACGGTTTATTTTATATGATTTTCTAAAGTTTTAAATCATTTTAGAATGTATTTAATTTATTTAATTCAACATTATCCAGAATAGTGCCTGCTGACGTCATCAGACGTCAGCATGACGTCAGCAGTCAACAGGGCGTTGACTGGGTCAAACTGACGTGCGGGACCCACCTGTCATTGACTGATTAATTAATTAACTAACAGTTTAATTAGTTTAGTTATTAGATTAGTTTAATTAATCAAAATTTAATTAGGTTAATTAATTAATTATTTTTAATATATTATTATTATTATTATTATTATTATTATTTTAATTCCTTTTTTTTGTTCTTAGGGGCGTGGGGCCCCCTAGTCAGTGGCTCAGGAGGAGCCATAGCGGGTGTGGGCTACGGGCACAGCCCGAACGGGCGAGGGGGATACGGGCGACGGGCGCCAGCCCATCGGGGCCCTTGCCCAGGCCAGCAGCAGGGCGCCGGCGGCCAAGGGCGGCGCTAGGCGAGGCCGCGGCCGGTGCGAGGAGTAAGGCAGGCGCGGCGGTTGCCGAGGTCGGGCGCGGGTGGAGGTGGCCGCGGACGGCAGTGGCTGGGGCGTGAGGCAGGCGGGCGGGCACCGCGATGGTGGGCGCGAGGAGCGGGACGACGCGGGGACGGCTGGTGCGGTGCGCGCGCTGGAGCTAGGAGGGGATGGTGACCGCGAGGGGGACAGCGCGGGCGCGTGGCCACGCACGGGCGACGGGTGTGTGCGAGGAAAGTAGCGGGAGGGGGGGGGGAAGGGGCTCACCCCCGATGCAGGGGTACGGGCAGCGAGGGTTGACGGAGTCCGTCGAGGGGGAGGTCGAGGACGCGGTTCCGGCGAACGGCGACGGCAAGGCGGTCCTAGGGCGTTGGGGACGGCGGCACGGCGGTGAGGTAGCCCTGGGCGGGGTGGCAAGGGCGAGGTGGCGGTCTGGTGAGGCGGCAGCGACACCGGCGAGGTGGTGGCCTGACGAGGCGGCGGCGGTGAGTGCCGACGGAGGCTCCGGGCGAGGGCGGGGGCGACCGCGTCGGGGGCAGGGCGTGCGCCCGATCCAGATCGCGCGGGGAGGGGAGAAGGGGATCGTGGGGGGGGGGGGCGACTGGGTAGTGGCTAGGTCACGGGGGAGGCAGGGGTTAAGCAAGGGTTAGGTGGATCGGCCTGGTTGGATGGCCAGCTGGGCCGAGGCCCAGCGGTGGGGGGGGGGCCTTTTGTTTTGTTCTTATTTGTTTTCTATTTATTTGCTATATATTTTTGTTTTATAAAATATACAAGTAGTACCTAAATTAGTGTTACAAAATACCCCAATGCCACAAAAAGTTTGGTGACAAAATAAAATAGTTTAGTAATTTATTATTAGTAAAAGGCATTTAATTAATTGTTTTTGCTACTGTTTAAATCCTTATAGTTAATTTAAGCATTATATAAAATTTTGGTTTCTCCACCATAATTGCTTACGATTTATTTGAAACAACCCGAACATTTTAGTTTTAATTTTTTGAAAACTTTTGTTGTTTGCTTTTCTTTTGAATTTGAATTTGAATCGGTTTCGAACTAACGCGAGATTAGCAAGAGTAACTCTGGTGATGTGGCATCATTAGCAGAGGTTTACTGTAGCTTGATTATCCGGGCGTCACAATGTCTTGACCATATCACATCACAACATGCCCTGCAAAAACAAGTTAGACGTCCTCTACTTTGTTGTTGCATGTTTTACGTGGCTGCTACGGGCTTAGCAAGAACCGTTCTTACCTACGCATCAAAACCACAACGATAGTTTGTCAAGTTGGTGCTGTTTTAACCTTCGCAAGGACCGGGTGTAGCCACACTCGGTTCAACTAAAGTGAGAGAGACAGACACCCGCCAGTCACCTTTAAGCAACGAGTGCTCCGAACGGTGAAACCAGTCTCGCGTAAGCGTACGCGTAATGTCGGTCCGGGCCGCTTCATCTCACAATACCGCTGAACCAAAGTACGACATGCTGGTAAGCAGTATGACTTATATCGGCCACAACTCACTTGTGTTCTACTCGTGCATAGCATCAACGCATAAAACCAGGCTCTGATACCACTGTTGGGGAACGTAGTAATTTCAAAAAATTTCCTACGCACACGCAAGATCATGGTGATGCATAGCAACGAGAGGGGAGAGTGTTGTCCACGTACCCTCGTAGACCGACAGCGGAAGCGTTATCACAACGCGGTTGATGTAGTCGTACGTCTTCACGATCCGACCGATCAAGTACCGAACGCACGGCACCTCCGAGTTCTACACACGTTCAGCTCGATGACGTCCCTCGAACTCCGATCCAGCCGAGTGTTGAGGGAGAGTTTCATCAGCACGACGGCGTGGTGACAATGATGATGTTCCACCGACGCAGGGCTTCGCCTAAGCTCCGCAACGGTATTATCGAGGTGTAATATGGTGGAGGGGGGCACCGCACACGGCTAAGAGATCTCAAGGATCAATTGTTGTGTCTCTGGGGTGCCCCCTGCCCCCGTATATAAAGGAGCAAGGGAGGAGGAGGCCGGCCCTAGGAGGGGGCGCACCAAGTGTGGAGTCCTACTAGGACTCCCTAGTCCTAGTAGGATTCCACCTCCCATATGGAATAGGAAAAGAGGAAGGGAAAAAGAGAAGGAAGGAAGGGGGCGCCCCCCTTCCCTAGTCCAATTCGGACCAGAACAAGGGGAGGGGTGCGGCCACCCTTGAGGCCCTTTTTCTCCTTTCCCGTATGGCCCAATAAGGCCCAATACGTATTCCCGTAACTCTCCGGTACTCCGAAAAATACCCGAATCACTCGGAACCTTTCCGAAGTCCGAATATAGTCGTCCAATATATCGATCTTTACATCTTGACCATTTCGAGACTCCTCGTCATATCCCCGATTACATCCGGGACTCCGAACTCCTTCGGTACATCAAAACTCAATAAAACTGTCATCGTAACGTTAAGCGTGCGGACCCTACGGGTTCGAGAACTATGTAGACATGACCGAGACACGTCTCCGGTCAATAACCAATAGCGGGACCTGGATGCCCATATTGGCTCCCACATATTCTACGAAGATCTTTATCGGTCAGACCGCATAACAACATACGTTGTTCCCTTTGTCACCGGTATGTTACTTGCCCGAGATTTGATCGTCGGTATCTCGATACCTAGTTCAATCTCGTTACCGGAAAGTCTCTTTACTCGTTCCGTAATACATCATCCCGCAACTAACTCATTAGTCACAATGCTTGCAAGGCTTATAGTGATGTGCATTACCGAGTGGGCCCATAGATACCTCTCCGACAATTGGAGTGACAAATCCTAATCTCGAAATACGCCAACCCAACAAGTACCTTTGGAGACACCTGTAGAGCACCTTTATAATCACCCATTTACGTTGTGACGTTTGGTAGCACACAAAGTGTTCCTCCGGTAAACGGGAGTTGCATAATCTCATAGTCATAGGAACATGTATAAGTCATGAAGAAAGCAATAGCAACATACTAAACGATCGGGTGCTAAGCTAACGGAATGGGTCAAGTCAATCACGTCATTCTCCTAATGAGGTGATCCTGTTAATCAAATGACAACTCATGTCTATGGCTAGGAAACATAACCATCTTTGATTAACGAGCTAGTCAAGTAGAGGCATACTAGTGACACTCTGTTTGTCTATGTATTCACACATGTATTATGTTTCCGGTTAATACAATTCTAGCATGAATAATAAACATTTATCATGATATAAGGAAATAAATAATACTTTATTATTGCCTCTAGGGCATATATCCTTCAGTAAGGAGGGGTCGTCAACAGCGTAGTCGGTCGGGGCACCAGCAGCGGCGTCGGTCTCGTAGTCTACCGGAGAGAAGAGAGGGAAGAAACAATGAATACAATGCAAACAGATGCATAACGATGCATGACGTTACAAAGCGTGATGCTAGGTGTGCCCAAACGCGGTAGTAAGTGATACTGGTGAAGGGGGAAACATCCGAGAAAGTACCCCCGGTGTGTCGCGTTTTCGGACAAATGAACCGGAGGGGGAAGGTTGCGTGTTCGCTATGCTAGGAATGTGTGGCGGTCGAACGAGCTGCGTATTCAGATTCGTCTCGTCGTTCTGAGCAACTTTCATGTACAAAGTTTTTCCATCCGAGCTACGGTTTATTTTATAATAATTTTAAAAGATTTAAATCATTTTAAATTATTTTTAATTCACAAATTAAATGTGTACCCACAGATGGGCTTGTGTGGCTGACCAGTAGGGCCAGTTGACTTGGTCAACTGCCCAGTCAGCAGAGGCTAACTGATGGGGCCAGTCAAAGTCAACGGCCCAGTAAGCATTGACCGTTGACTGGTCAAATTGACCAGTGGGTCCCGATTGTCAATGACTTAGGTTAACTAAACAGGATTAGTTAATTTAATTTAGTTATTAGGTTAATTAATCTTAATTAGTTAATTTAAATAGTGTTAATTAAGTTAATTAAGTTAATTGTTATTATTATTATTTTTAATATAAATTCCTTTTTTTTAATTTTCGTTCTGAGGGGTGGGGCCCCCTAGTCAGTGGCCCATAGGGCCACCACGGGGCGGTTGCTAGCGGGCGCTGGGGCGCTAGCCCGTTTGGGTTACGGGCTTTGCCTGTGCGGGCGCGGCGCCGGTGGGGCGCCGGCGGCCAAGTGCCAGGCCGGAGGCGGCGACCGGACCGGCGAGCGGGAGGCGCAGTGGCTGCGAGGGGGGCACTGCGGCAGTGGCCGCTCGGGGCATAGAGGGAGCAGGGCGGCGTCGGAGCGGTGAAGCAGGGGAGCGCAGGGGGCTGCGCTGGCGAGCGGGGCTCGCGGAGGCGAGGCGCGCGCGGCTGGGCGCGGCACGCGGCAAGCGAGAGCAGCGCGGTGAGCAAGGCAGCAGCGGGGAGGCGCGGGCGCGGGGAGTGCGGTGCTGGCGTCGGGGGCGAGCGAAGGCCAGGGGCGTGCGAGCGCAAGCGGAGGTCGCCGGGGCGATGCGTGCGCGGGCGCGCACGGGGCGCGGCGAGCGCGTGGGAGATAGGGGAGAGAGAGGAGGGGCGCGTGCTCACGGTGGCTGTAGGGGATTGGCAGTGGGGCGCGGGGAAGAGGACGGAGACGACCGGGCGATGGGGAGGCGAGCGGCTGCGGCGTGCTGTCGAGGAGGAAGACGGCGAGGCGGCGTTCCGGGTGACGGCGGCGTGGTCCAGCGGTGCTGGTGTCGGGGGCGAGCGGAGGGCGCGGTGGACGAAGCCCCGGCGTCGAGCGGCGGGGGCACGGGACCGATGCCGATCCAGATCGGATCGGGAGGGGGGAGTGGCGACGTGGGGAGGGGGTAGCAGTTAGGGTTTGACCAGGGGGTTCGGGGCGACCTAGTAGGGCGCCGGGGTGGGCCTGCCCATTCGGGCGGCTGGGGCCAGCTGGGCCACTTGGCCCAGCGGGGGGGGGGGTGTGTTCTTTTCCTTTTTTGTTTGATTGTCTTCTGTTTTTTTGTGTTTTTTTTACAGTTTTATTTTATTTCTTTAATAGTTATAGTTTTATAATAAGTTAAAGCCCACACCTAAATTGGAGTTGTAACAAGTTTTTAGTGACTAAATAAACTAGTTTAATATTTGTTTATATTTAGTAGCACTTATATAATTGTTTTTGCTACTGTTTTATTCATCTCATAGTATTTAAACATTGTATAAAGGTGTGGTTTCTCCACCATAATTATCTGTGCAATATTTGGTTCACTCCGAACATTTTTGTTTCAATGTTTGAAAACTTTTGTTGTTTGCCATATTTTGAATTGATTTTTGAATCGGTTTTGTACTAACGAAAGATTTGAAACAGTAACAGAGGTGACGTGGCATCATTAGCAGAGTTTTACTGTAGCTTGATTATCCGGGCGTCACACATCCCCTCTTTCGTCTTCGTCTATCGGTAACTTTACTTGGGGCTATATTTTTATTCACCACATGATATGTGTTTTGCTTGGAGCGTCTTGTATGATTTGAGTCTTTGCTTTTTAGTTTACCACAATCATCCTTGCTGTACACACCTTTTGAGAGAGACACACATGATTCGGAATTTATTAGAATACTCTATGTGCTTCACTTATATCTTTTAGAGCACGGTGGTGGTTTTATTTTATAGAAATTATGGATCTCTCATCTTCACTTATATTATTTTGAGAGTCTTAAACAGCATGGTAATTTGCTTAAATTGTGAAATTAGTCCTAATATGATAGGCATCCAAGATGAGTATAATAAAAACTTCCATATTGAGTTCATTGAATATCGTGAGAAGTTTGATACTTGATAAGTGTTTTAAGATATAAAGGTGGTAATATTAAAGTGTGCTAGTTGAGTAATTGTGAAATTGAGAAATACTTGTGTTAAGGTTGGCAAGTCCCGTAGCATGCACGTATGGTAAAAGTTATGTTACAATTTGACGCATAAGGTGTTCTTTTATTGCTTTCCTTATGAGTGGCGGTCGGGGACGAGCGATGGTCTTTTCCTACCAATCTATCCCTCTAGGGGCATGCGTAGTAGTACTTTGCTTCGAGGGCTAATAAACTTTTGCAATAAGTATATGAGTTCTTTATGACTCATGTGAGTCCATGGATTATACGCACTATCACCCTTCCACAATTTTCTAGCCTCTACAGTACCGTGCATTGCCCTTTCTCACCTTGAGAGTTGGTGCAAACTTCGCCGGTGCATCCAAACCCCGTGATATGATACACTCTATCACACATAAACCTCCTTATATCTTCCTCAAAACAGCCACCATACCTACCTATCATGGCATTTCCATAGCCATTCCGAGAAATATTGCCATGCAACTTTCCACCGTTTCGTTTATTATGACACGCTTCATCATTGTCATATTGCTTTGCATGATCATGTAGTTGACATTGTATTCGTGGCAAAGCCACCATTCATAATTTTTTATACATGTCACTCTTGATTTATTGCATATCCCGGTACACCGCCGGAGGCATTCACATAGAGTCATATTTTGTTCTAAGTATTGAGTTGTAATTCTTGAGTTGTAAGTAATAAAAGTGTGATGATCATCATTATTAGAGCATTGTCCCATGTGAGGAAAGGATGATGGAGACTATGATTCCCCCACAAGTCGGGATGAAATTCCGGACTAAATAAAAAAGAAGAAAAAAAGAGGCCAAAAAAATGAGAGAAAAAGAGAGAAGGGACAATGTTACTATCCTTTTTCCACACTTGTGCTTCAAAGTAGCACCGTGATCTTCATGATAGAGAGTCTCCTATGTTGTCACTTTCATATACTAGTGGGAATTTTTCATTATAGAACTTGGCTTGTATATTCCAATGATGGGCTTCCTCAAAATGCCCTAGGTCTTCGTGAGCAAGCAAGTTGGATGCACACCCACTTAGTTTCTTTTGTTGAGCTTTCATATATTTATAGCTCTAGTGCATCCGTTGCATGGAAATCCCTACTCCTCACATTGACGTCAATTGATGGGCACCTCCATAGCCTATTGATTAGCTGCGTCGATGTGAGACTTTCTACCTTTTTGTCTTCTCACATAACCCCATCATTATACTTTATTCCACCCATAGTGCTATATCCATGGCTTGCGCTCATGTATTGCGTAAGGGTTGAAAAGGCTGAAGCGCGTTAAAAAGTATGAACCAATTGCTCGGCTTGTCATCGGGGTTATGCATGATGAGAACGTTTTGTGTGACGAATTTGAAGCATGACCTAACTATATGATTTTGTAGGGATAAGCTTTCTTTGGCTATGTTATTTTGATAAGACATAATTGCTTGGTTAGCATGTTTGAAGTATTATTGTTTTTATGTCAACATTAAACTTTTATCTTGAATCTTTCGGATCTAAATATTCATGCCACAATAAAAAGAATTACATTGAAAATTATGCTAAGTAGCATTCCACATCAAAAATTCTGTTTTTATCATTTACCTACTCGAGGACGAGCAGGAATTAAGCTTGGTGATGCTTGATACGTCTCCAACGTATCTATAATTTTTGATTGTTCCATGCTATTATATTATCTGTTTTGGATGTTCAATGGGCTTTATTATACACTTTTATATTATTTTTGGGACTAACCTATTAACCGGAGGCCCGGCCCAAATTGCTGTTTTTTTGCCTATTTCAGCATTTCGAAGGAAAGGAATATCAAACGGAGTCCAAACGGAATGAAACCTTCAGGAACATGATTTTCTGAACAAACGTGATCTAGAGGACTTGGAGTGGACGTCAAGCAATCAACAAGGAGTCCACGAGGCAGGGGGCGCGCCTACCCCCCTAGGCGCACCCTCCACCCTCGTGGGGCCCTCGTGGCTCCACCGACCTACTTCTTCCTCCTATATATACCTACGTACCCCGAAAACATCAGGGAAGGAGTAGAAACCCTATTTCCACCGCCGCAACCTTATGTACCCGTGAGATCCCTTCTTGGGGCCTTTTCCGGCGCTCCGCCGGAGGGGGCATCGATGACAGAGGGCTTCTACATCAACACCATAGCCTCTCCGATGATGTGTGAGTAGTTTACCTCAGACCTTCGGGTCCATAGTTATTAGCTAGATGGCTTCTTCTCTCTCTTTGGATCTCAATACAAAGTTCTCCTCGATTCTCTTGGAGATCTATTCGATGTAATCTTCTTTTGCGGTGTGTTTGTCGAGATCCGATGAATTGTGGGTTTATGATCAAGATTATCTATGAACAATATTTGAATCTCCTCTGAATTCTTTTATGTATGATTGGTTATCTTTGCAAGTCTCTTCAAATTATCAGTTTGGTTTGGCCTACTAGATTGATCTTTCTTGCAATGGGAGAAGTGCTTAGCTTTGGGTTCAATCTTACGGTGCTCGATCCCAGTGACAGTAGGGGAAACGACACGTATTGTATTGTTGCCATCGAGGATCAAAAGATGGGGTTTATATCATATTGCTTGAGTTTATCCCTCTACATCATGTCATCTTGCTTAAAGCGTTACTTTGTTCTTATGAACTTAATACTCTAGATGCATGCTGGATAGCGGTCGATGTGTGGAGTAATATTAGTAGATGCAGGTAGGAGTCGGTCTACTTGTTGCGGACGTGATGCCTATATACATGATCATACCTAGATATTCTCATAACTATGCTCAATTCTATCAATTGCTCGACAGTAATTTGTTTACCCACCGTAATATTTATGCTTTTGAGAGAAGCCACTAGTGAAACCTATGGCCCCAGGGTCTATTCTCTATCATATTAATCTACCGTTATTTCTATTACCGTTTATTCTGCTTTCTTTACTTTCACTCTTTATCATAAAAATACCAAAAATATTATCTTATCATCTCTATGAGATCTCACTTTTGCAAGTGGCCGTGAAGGGATTGACAACCCCTTTATCGCGTTGGTTGCAAGGTTCTTATTTGTTTGTGTAGGTGCGTGGGACTTGAGCGTGGTCTCCTACTGGATTGATACCTTGGTTCTCAAAAACTGAGGGAAATACTTACGCTACTTTACTGCATCACCCTTTCCTCTTCAAGGGAAAACCAACGCAGTGCTCAAGAGGTAGCAATACCAAATCCGCTTCTAGGAATCATCAGCAGTTCGGTCAAGACACCCAGGGTTGCTGTCACTCCCACCTACCCCTCCATCACTCTTGGATTGTTCGAGCTACATGTGGAGTTTGTATGCACTCTTGACCGAGTGCATACCCTTGCTATCGTACTGCCAGGCCACAAAATCGGGGACTCCGTCCCGAAGGGGAATCTGTAGAATATGCTTCACATCATCAGGCCAGAAGGTGCCCCGCACCAGCTGCTCATCCCAGGACCTAGTGATTGGATTAATGAGGTCGCTGACCCACTCCAGGAGGCTTGGTCCGCGCGGGGTGATGACGCATCTCGACCAAGGTCGGGGAATCCAGGGGTCGGACCAAATGCGTACACTTGTACCATCCCCAATTCTCCATATATAGCCCTCCCGAAATAGACTTAGCCCGTGCAACAAACTACGCCAGGCATAGGAGATCCCCTCCCTTGGAGTAGCCTCCAAGATATTTCCATTTGGGAAGTAGCGGGCCTACAGAACCCTAGCACAAAGAGACTTCGGGTTTTGAATGATTCTCCAAATTTGTTGGGACAACATAGCAAGATTAAAACCATGCATATCACGGAACCCGAGCCCTCCCAATGCTTTAGGCCTGGTGAGTTTCTTCCAGCTGATCTAGTGGGTAACATGCTCCTTGTCCTGTTGGATCCACCAGTAGTTTCCAATCAGAGAACTAAGCTCCTCGCAGAAGGATTTTGTCAAGTAAAAGCATGACATTGCGAATGTGGGGATGGCCTGAGCAACAGTTGTAACCAAAGTTTCTTTCCCAGAATTAGCAATAAGCCTTCTTTCCAGCCATACACCCGTCTAGCCAAAGCTCCTTTCACGAATGCAAAATCTTTCTTCCTGGATCTCCCAACATGAACAGGAAGACCAAGATATTTCTCGTTCCAAGATTCACTCTAAATTTGTAGCGCATTTTTCACCTCAGCTATTGTTGCATCCCTAGTGTTCGGGCTAAACATGATAGCCGATTTCTCCAGATTGATACACTGCCCAGAACAACACTCGTACAGATCAAGGATTTGGCGCAGTTCCCGGGCTTCCTTTTTTTCGCTTTCAGCAACATAACCGAATCATCCGCAAACAATAGATGCGGCAGACTCGGGGCATTGTGGTAAATCTTCACCCCAGTAATTTTCCCTGTTTGCTCTGCCTCATGCAACAACGCTGAAAGGCCTTCCGCACATATGACAAATAGGTACGGCGATATTGGGTCTCCTTGACGGAGACCCTGCATGGGTGAGAACTATTCCGTTAAGTTTCCATTCACCTTGATCTGGTAACGCACCGAGGTAACACAATGCAGCACCAAGTCGATCCACAGTGGCCCAAACCCAAGCTTGTTCAACATAGCTCTTAGAAACTCCCATTGCACCCTATCATAAGCCGTACTCATATCCGCCTTGACTGCAGCAATTCCTTTCCTTCCCTGCCCTTTTGCTTATTCAACAAGTAGTGTGACACTTCATAGGCTATGAGCACATTATCTGTAATGAGCCTCCCGGGTACAAACGCACTTTGATTCTGAGAGATGATGTCCGGTAGAATCAACTTGAGCCGGTTAGCAAACACTTTCGAGACCAACTTATATATGACATTACACAAACTGATCGGGCACAGGTCCTTGATCCTGGTCGGACTCTTGACCTTCGGGATGAGCACCACAACCGTATCATTCCAACCATCCGGCATGCTACCCCTATTGAGGACCGAAAGCACCTCGTCAACAACTTTCTCTCCCATGAAATGCCAATGCTTCTTGTACACCAACGATGGCATCCCATCCGGTCCCGGAGCCTTAAGATCACCAATATGATCAAGTGTCGCTTTAACTTCTTCTCTGGACACCTCAGTTTCAAGAATTGCTCTCATTGCACTAGTAACTTTCGGCTGCACCTTGTCAATGAGCTCCGGCAAACGTGAACACCTGGAAGAGGTAAACAGGTTCTGGAAATAGGACCGCACATAGTTGTTTAGGTATTCCCCTTCCTTCACCTCCGAACCATCCTCTTTCCTTACCTTCCTAATCCTATTTGCTTTCCGTTTTCCAGAAGCCACAACCAAAAAATACTTGGTGCTTTTATTGCCATCTCTCAACCAAGATACATGGGAGTGTTGTTTAGCCTTGGTGTTTTTCTTACATTCCAACTCCTCGACAAGACACCGTAATCTTCCTTCCTCTCGAATTTTTTCTTCACACACCGGCGCCCTCATGCATCTCTCCAGCTCTCTGCGAGCCTTTCTCAGCCTCTCCTCCAGCTCACCTGCCACCTCCTTCCCCCATGTTCTCATCCTTCCAGCCACACTCCTCATGGCAGAAGCCACGTCACCCGTACCCTCCAAGCACCCTTGCTCCCATGCGCCTTGGATCTCAGCACTGCAACCTTCCTCCCGGAGCCACCACGATTCAAACTGAAAGCCCCGATCGCCTCCGGGCTCTCTCTTATTTCCTCCTTTGGTACAAACAATAACTGGCCTATGATCAGAGTGTCGAGGAGCACCATTCACCACGGTGAACTCAGGGAACCACTCACACCACGTAGCATTGGCCGTAGCTCGGTCGAGGCATTCACAAATATATGTATCCACTCCCTTGCTATGATTTATCCAAGTGAATTTATCGCCCTCAAGACCTAGGTCGCTAAGCTCGCAAGCCTGAAGTGCCTCTCTGAAATTGTCCATAAACCGTTGCGCCCTTGCTGCACCTCCAATCTTCTCATCCCCGGTCAAGATCTCGTTGAAGTCTCCCAGACACAACCAGGGCCGGCCATGTCGGTGTTGCTGTCCCAGTAATCGCATCATCCTCCAAGTCTCTACCTTCCTCTCCAACTCCGACTCACCATACACCCCCGTCATCGGCCACACCCTGCCATCCTCCTCCGTCACATCTACGTCCACATGTCTTCTACCAAACGATCTCAGGGCTACATCCAACCCGCTCCTCCAAAACAGCACCACACCCCTACTCCTTCCCATCGGGTTCCATGCAATCATATGCGTCAGACCCAGCATCCACCGAAACCTCTCCAGCTCCTTCTCTGTCAGCTTTGTCTCCGCCAAGAATAGCACGTCGAGATCCTCCATCCTCCCTAGCTCGAGGAGGCTATGAACTGCCGGGCCGTTCCTGAGCCCCCAGCAGTTCCATCCGATGAGCTTCATTGGTTCCGGCGGGGCTGCTCCTGCAGCCCGGCCGATATAATGTCAATTGGTGCCTTCTCCCTCTCCTCCACCACCACGTCGGACTCCTTCTTCCCTTCCTCAAGCCTACCCTTCTTTTCTGTCTTTGCTCCCTCCTCGCTTCCTCCCTCTTCATCCAACCTCCCTCTTTTCTGACCCAACACGTCTTCTCTCGCCTTATCACCTCCAGAAGAAAGCCTGTCTCGACCCTTCTTTTTGTAGCGCTTGCCACTGGGGTTTTACTCTTCTCCTCAGTTCCACCCGAAGAACCCTTCCTCCTCTCCTTTCCCCCTACATCTTGCTTATCAGTTATCAGGGTTGAGCCCCCTCCGAGATCTAACTTCTTCTGGCTACCCCCTGCCTTTGGATCAGAAGGAACCTTGACAGGGCTATTGACCTCCTCCCCCTTCTCTCCCTTCCCGTCACCCCCTCCACTGGATCGCGAGTCACTCTTCCTCCAAGACAGGCTGTCGCTATCACTCCCCGGCCTTCCTCCCGAGCGGCTATAGACAAAGCTTCGAGAACCACTCCCACTTCTGCCTCCACTCCTCCACGGTCTCTCCTCACCAAAGCCCCGCCGTTGCAGCAGATCAGCCCGAAGCCATCGCCCCAATTGGGCCTTCTCTCCCTTTTTCAGTTTAACAGCACAATCCTTTTCTCCAAGGCCGATCATCCCACAAGTGTAGCAGAAGTCTGGGACGTATTCATACTCAAACCGGCACCAATCTCCGTCCTCTTCCTCCTTCTCAGTCAACATGGCCAGCTTCCCCTCTCTTGCCGCGTCCACCTTCCCTTCCCCATCATCCAAAGTGAAGCCTCTCATAAGAGGTTTGTCAATCTGCATCCTGATATTCACGCGCAGGAACCTGCCTATAGCACTTCCATCAGCTCCAGTATCCGCCTCCAAAAACTCCCCCACAATATTGCTAATATCTTCTGCAGACTCTTCATTCATCTTGCCTAGGGGTAGATTGTAAACCCTAATCCAGATTGGAATGTTGTTAAACAGATAATCTTCAGGTCTCTTACTAGGCACGTAATCCTCCACCACCACGAGTTCCTTGTCAAACATCCATGGCCCGTCCTCTAAAGCCTTCCTCTTCCCCGACTCTTGATGGAACGTGAACAGGAATTGGTTGACGCCTATCTCCTTGCAACTGATCCCTTTGATGGGACACCAGACCTTGCCCAGAGAGAGAGAGAGAGAGAGAGAGAGAGAGAGAGAGCGAGAGAGAGAAAGAGAGAGATTGCATCTGGATGCGCTAATTTCTCCGACATGATTCTGCCAACAGCTTGAACCTCCGATGACTTCCCCTTATCCTTCGCCGAGAATCTTATCTTGACCCCTTTCTTCTCCTCCTCCGAGAGCTTTAGCCCCCTCATCATCCCTGCAACACCCTCCATCAGCGCCCCCAAACTCCTCCTAGGGTGTAGAGTGTTTTACGACCATGCGCCCTAGGGAGCACGCAGAAGGCCTATGGTGGAAGGGATGGGATCAGGAAGCAGTCCGACGAGCCGCGCAGGACAGAAGGACGGCGGGCACTCGACGGCGGGGCTTCTGGAACCCTAGCACGCGGCTCCCAGATCGCGATCGCCTCCGCAATCGCCCCGCAATCACCGGACAAAACGCAAACCGTCACCCATGTGGGACGGACCATAAATGTTACTCCTGATGTCTGAGTTGGTGAATAGCATCCACAGTTTATTTTCGTCCCACCGCTTTTGTGCATTTTATTTCGCTGGGTTTTTTCCATCCCATCCCCCACCAACCCTACGTAAAAAAACCTGTATGCCGCCCCTCCTCTCGATCCACCCCCTCCTGCTGTGACCTCTCTCTTTCCCTCATCTCCCACTCCACCGCCGCCGCCCCATCTCCCGCTCCGCCGCCACCCCTACTGCTCCACCCTATCTCCTCTTTCTCTCACTCCTAACGTCCTAGTTTCCCGAGTTCCGGCCGCCGTTAATCCCCAGGAACGCAGCGTATCACCAGGACGCCACCATCGTGGATCACCGCCGCCGCCGCTGTTGATCCCAGGGGCTGCAGTTCCCCAGGATACCTCCAATACCCAGGACGCCGCGGATCTCTAGATGTCGCCGCCGCCACTGGCGCGGATCCCCACACGCCGCCGGCGCCACGGATCCCCATGGACCGCGCATACGGGGGCGAATAGTGCAAGGCGTCATGACTGGAGAAGACCGTGCCAGCCTCTAAGGTATTTTTCTGTTCGACTTTGATATGTTAGAGGTACGTAGTTTGTGACATCAACAACCAATCACGTTTTTCACTAGCATGACTGAGGAACTCTTTCAGCACTAGCACAGCTAGAGAAGAGAACAGTATGGGCAGCCACCAGCGGAAAGTGTTCACGGAGTTCAAAAATACATGCCAGTACAATGTCTAGATCCTGCACGTGTGATATGTTTCTGGCTGGATGTCTACTTCCTGTCTTAAGGCCACAGTAGGACCGATCAACACTACATATATCCAATAACTGTTTCATCGGGTCTCATAACTGCCATTTTGCTGAAAAATCACCTGGCTTTATTGGAAGTGAATTAGCATTGCAGTTCATGTGCACATTGTGCTCGGTTAACACCTTTCATTTATCACAAACCGGTGTGGAATAAACACTAAGTAGTAAGTATGCATGTCTATCTATCCTTTTGATCACAACCATCTTTGGTGTCAAGTGATATTAAACTGAAACTACAGGCACATAGTTTAGGGCTTGTTCATACAATAATCCGCATTAGTATGTGTCTGTAAAATCAGCACCAGTGGTTGTTTCTTTAGTTCGCTAGAAATGCTTTTAGCTACAACATTATTTTGTCACAAACATTCCACCTGCCACATGTGTACTGGTTTCAGTGCGTAGTGTGTTTCCGAAAATGATAATTCCTATGATTTAAAGGTTTTGGACAACGTTTGAAATTCAAAAGGCCGCAACCGTGGTAGGCCGAAGAAATGATATCGCGCGCTGGAGGGTGTTGCCGCCAGCCATGTGTTAGGCATCCGTTCTGTTGGAAGTCGCTCCTAGAAGGGCATCCATGGTCGTTGCCTCGTTAGTGCCTCGAGAAGCAAAGAAGGGACTCCAACTAAATCATTGACAGAGTAGGGGAGCAGAGCATGAAAGCATGTCATTGATACAAATATTTTGTTGCCATGACCATTGATACAACAGCGGAGCAGAGCATGAATGTTGGAGACATGGTGGAGGCGACGCTACCTTCTCGCCTTGGCATCATGCAGACTGATAGTTTAGATGGTGTGTACGTCGCTAGGTGGTTGCATGAGCACACATTTGCCACGGTGTCTCCCACGGAGATCTCAGGTTCAAGCACATCAGAAGTGCATAATTTTGGTAAGACAATCGTCATTTCGATTCCTGCTTGCTAGCCTTTTTATGGACACATTTGAGAGTTGTCTCACTCCATAGGAAAATACTGCTTTTGATGGTGAACGATACATACTAATTCTATGGTGAAGGTCGATGGAAATGATTTTACTTGAGCAGATGCTTTTCCTCCCATCTGATTTACCATCAATGTCATTCCTATTACACAACAAAATGGGCAAGATGTGTTTGGTAATTTTCATGGTTTATTTTAGATGCTTGTGTTATGATTAATTGATGACACACTTGCATACTGGAGAGCAATGCCATGTGTTTGACCTCCGAGTAAAGGATCATTTAGTACTATTGAGAAAGTACTTCTTAATAGTACCGAAACTAAAATTCAATTGCTAAAACATGTAATCATTCAGATTTTTGCAGCTACATCTATGACTACCAAGTTGCATAGTAAAGTGATAAACCGGTGACGGCTTTAAATTCAGTGTAGGCAAAATTGACAAGTCTCCTAACCAAAACTAGATGGTTGATCCTTTAAATGGTGATAATGGTGCAGGCAAACATTTTCTACAAACTTTAAAGTTCAAAATGGACACCTAATTAGTATGTGCGGATTATCAGGTTCTTACAGTTTGTCTCTACATCGGTTGCACACAAGGAGTCTTGTTTTTCTCTTATGTATGAGTGTATAATCTGCTTTTCTCCAATGGCACAATTTCTCAAGTTCAACAAGAGTGTGGTTATTGGTTACTGCCTTTTTTCCATTCTATCCAAAAACGGATTGGGTTCTACCATCGAAAGCGATAATGGATCAAAACAAGAAAAATCAGCCAGGTCGGTGACTTCTTTGCTGATTTACCATTAAACTCAAATTAGTATTTAATGTAATGAAGGTCAAACTCTTGTCCGTACCGAATTTTGTCTAGTTTGCAGGAGAGAGGGAGGAGTTGGCCGGCATGGGGTCATGAGTGGCACAAACAGGAAAATGCACGCCCATGGTTTTGTCGGTTCAGTTTACTGTGGATTTTTAGTTCTTTTCACCTCATAATTATCTTTATTTATGTGTTAAGATTTTTTTGGGTCCTTCCCACTTGAGGCCTCTTGTGCACCTTGATTTAGTTATGTTCTTTATTCGGTGCCAATGTCTTAGGGCAATACTTTCATGCATGGATTATTTCCAACATTCAAATTTGGAGAGCTTTGTTCCACTAGGTTCATTGCATTAACCTTATTGAAGATAATAAACACTTATTGAGGAACATGCTAAGGATGGAGGAACAGACGTCAAGTTCCAGCTGCATATTATTCAGCTCGATTCATTTCAGGATTTTTGAAGATATGGCTTCTAATTCCATCAACCAAGAACTTAATTCAGAATCTTAAATTTGAAGGTGAGGTAGAGGAATATTGCCTGCCCTGTACAGAAACAATGCTCGTTTTTTTATTCCAGTCGATGTATTTCTTGTGTCTGATGGATTGAGTATTTGAGTTGGAACATAAGTATATTAGTGTCATAGAATTTGCACATATGCTTTATCCACTTGTGATTACTATTTACAAAGCATATATTTATATTTGGATTACAGATTCTCTATACTTGTTGTCGTACTTTGTGTTTTCTACTGATTGTGGTGCCTCCTGAAGCAGGGAAAGCTAGGAGTCATTGATGACGGGTACGAAAGTTGGTGGACACCTACAATGATGTGGAGGTGAGCATCATGGTGATGTGGCACAACCTCAGGGCGGTGCTGGCCACCCTGAACACATTCGAAATCTTTGAGAATGGTCAGTCACGGTGTTTGCGTTTGTTAGACCGCGCATGGGCGGTGCCAGGTGCTACTTCTTGAGCTTGCGTTGGTTTTTCCCTTGAAGAGGAAAGGGTGATGCAGCAAAGTAGAGTAAGTATTTCCCTCAGTTTTGAGAACCAAGATATCAATCCAGTAGGAGACAACGCACAAGTCATCGAATACCTGCACAAACAAACACCAACTTGCACCCAACGCGATAAAGGGGTTGTCAATCCCTTCACGGTTATTTGCAAAGTGAGATCTGATAGAGATGGATAAACGCTAAAGTAATATTTTTGGTATTTTTGGTTTATGGAATGGAATGTAAAAGATTGCAAAGGAAGTAAATCGACAACTAGAATTGTAGATCGGAAAGTTATATGATGTAAAATAGACCCGGGGGCCATAGGTTTCACTAAAGGCTTCTCTCAAGATAGAAAATATTATGGTGGGTGAACAAATTACTACTGAGCAACTGATAGAAAAGCGTAAAGTTATGACGATATCTAAGGTAATGATCATGAACATAGGCATCTCGTCCGTGTCAAGTAGACCGACTCCTGCCTGCATCTACTAATATTACTCCACACATCGACCGACTCCTGCCTGCATCTAGAGTATTAAGTTCATAGAACAAAGTAACACATTAAGTAAGATGACATGATGTAGCGGGATAAGCTCAAGCAATATGATGAAAACCCCATCTTGTTATCCTCGATGGCAACAATATAATACGTGTCGGTTCCCCTTCTGTCACTGGAATCTAGTACCGTAAGATTGAACCCAAAGCTAAGCACTTCTCCCATTGCAAGAAAAACCAATCTAGTTGGCCAAACCAAATCAATAATTCGAAGAGACTTGCAAAGATATCAAATCATGCATATAAGAATTCAGAGGAGATTCAAATAATATTCATAGATAAGCTGGTCATAATCCACAATTCATCGGATCTCGGCAAACACACCGCAAAAAGGTATTACATCGAATAGATCTCCAAGAACATCGAGGAGAACATGGTATTGAGAATCAAAGAGAGTGAAGAATCCATCTAGCTACTAGCTATGGACCTGTAGGTCTGAGGTAAACTACTCACGCTTCATCGGAGAGGCAATGGTGTTGATGTAGAAGCCCTCCATGATCGAATCCCCCTCCAGCAGGACTCCAAAAAAGGCCCCTAGATTGGATCTCACGGGTACAGAAGGTTGCGGTGGTGGAAAAGTGTTTTCGTGGCTCTCCTGATTGGTTTTGGAATATTTGAGAATATATAGGCGGAAGAAATAGGTTGGTGGAGTCATGAGGGGCCCACAAGGGTGGGGGCGCGCCCTCCGTCCTTGTGGGTACCTCGTGGCTTCCCTGACATGTACTCCAAGTCCTCTGGATGTCTTCTGCTCCAAGAAAAATCATCGCGAAAATGTCATTCCGTTTGGACTCCGTTTGGTTTCCTTTTCTGTGAAACTCTAAAACAAGGAAAAAAACAGAAACTGGCACTGGGCTCTAGGTTAATAGGTTAATCCCAAAAATAATATAAAATAGCATATTAATGCATATAAAACATCCAAAACAGATAATATAATAGCATCGAACAATAAAAAATTATAGATACGTTGGAGACGTATCAAGCATCCCCAAGCTTAATTCATGCTCGTCCTCGAGTAGGTAAATGATAAAAACAGAATTTTTGATGTGGAATGCTACTTAACATATTTATCCATGTAATTTATTTATTGTGGCATGAATGTTCAGATCCGTATGATTCAGAACAAAAGTTTAATATTGACATAAAAACAATAATACTTCAAGCATACTAACAAGGCAATTATGTCTTCTCAAAATAACGTGGCCAAAGAAAGCTTATCCCTACAAAATCATATAGTCTGGCTATACTCCATCTTCATCACACAAAATATTCAAATCATGCACAACCCCGATGACAAGCCAAGCAATTATTTCATACTTTTGATGTTCTCAAACTTTTTCAACTTTCACGCAATACATGAGCATGAGCCATGGACATAGCACTATAGGTGGAATAGACGGTGGTTGTGGAGAAAACAAAAAGAAGGAGATAGTCTCACACTAACTAGGCGTATCAACGGGCTATGGGGATGTCATTAATAGATATAAATGTGAGTGAGTAGGGATTGTCATGCGACGGATGCACTAGAGCTATAAGTTTATAGAAGCTCAAAAAGAAACTAAGTTGGTGTGCATCCAACTTGCTTGCTCACGAAGACCTAGGGCAATTTGAGGAAGCCCATCATTGGAATATACAAGCTAAGTTCTATAATGAAAAAATTCCCACTAGTATATGAAAGTGATAATATAGGAGACTCTCTTATCATGAAGATCATGGTGCTACTTTGAAGCACAAGTGCGGTAAAAGGATAGTAGCATTGCCCCTTCCCTCTTTTCTCTCATTTTTTTATTTGGGCCTTCTCTCATTTTTTGGCCTCTTTTTTTCGTCTAGAGTCTCATCCCGACTTGTGAGGGAATCATAGTCTCCATCATCCTTTCCTCACATGGGACAATGCTCTAATAATGAAGATCATCACACTTTTATTTACTTACAACTCAAGAATTACAACTCAATAATTAGAACAAAAATATGACTCTATGTGGATGCCTCCGGCGGTGTACCGAGATGTGCAATGAATCAAGAGTGACATGTATGAAAGAATTATGAACGGTGGCTTTGCCACAAATACGATGTCAACTACATGATCATGCATAGCAATATGACAATGATGGAGCGTATCATAATCAACAGAATGGTGGAAAGTTGCATGGCAATATATCTCGGAATGGCTATGGAAATGCCATAATAGGTAGGTATGGTGGCTGTTTTGAGGAAGGTACATGGTGGGTTATGGTACCGGCGAAAGTTGCGCGGTACTAGAGAGGCTAGCAATGGTGGAAGGGTGAGAGTACGTATAATCCATGGACTCAACATTAGTCATAAAGAACTCATATACTTATCGCGGAAATCTATTAGTTATCGAAACGAAGTACTACGCGCATCCTCCTAGGGGGGTGATACGTCTCCGTCGTATCTATAATTTTTTTATTGTTCCATGCCAATATTATTCAACTTTCATATACTTTTTGTCAACTTTTTATACTATTTTGGGACTAACATATTGATCCAGTGCCCAGTGCTAGTTTCTGTTTGTTGCATGTTTTATGTTTCGCATAATATCCATATCAAACGGAATCCAAACGGGATAAAAACGGACGGAGCTTATTTTTGGAATATTTGGAAAATTTCGGAAGAAAAATCCATGCGAGACGGTGCCCACGAGGCAGGGGGCGCCCCTGCCCCCCTAGGCGCGCCCCCGACCCTCGTGGGCCACCCGTAAGGCGGTTGATGCCCTTCTTCGGCCGCAAGAAATCTATTTTTTGGTAAAAAAATCACGGCGAAGGTTTCAATCCAATCGGAGTTACGGATCTCCATATATATACGAAACGGTGAAAGGGCAACAGAAGAGAACGCAGAAACAGAGTGAGACAGAGAGACAGATCCAATCTCGGAGGGGCTCTCGCCCCTCCCGTGCCATGGAGACCAAGGACCAGAGGGGAAACCCTTCTCCCATCTAGGGAGAAGGTCAAGGAAGAAGAAGGAGGGGGGCTCTCTCCCCCTCGCTTCCGGTGGCGCCGGAGTGCCACCGGGGGCCATCATCATCACTGCAATCTTCACCAACAACTTCACCACCATCATCACCAACTCTTCCCCCCTCTATGCAGCGGTGTAACCTCTCTCTTACCCACTGTAATCTCTACTTAAACATGGTGCTCAACGCTATATATTATTTCCCAATGATGTATGGCTGTCCTATGATGTTTGAGTAGATCCGTTTTGTCCTATGGGTTATTTGATGATCAAGATTGGTTTGAGTTGCATGTTTTATTATTGGTGCTGTCCTATGGTGCTCTCCGTGTTGCGCAAGCGTGAGGGATTCCCGCTGTAGAGTTTGCAATATGTTCATGATTTGCTTATGGTGGGTGGCGTGAGTGACAGAAGCACAGACCCGAGTAAGTAGGTTGTTTGCGTATGGGATAAAGAGGACTTGATACTTTAATGCTATGGTTGGGTTTTACCTTAATGATCTTTAGTAGTTGCGGATGCTTGCTAGAGTTCCAATCATAAGTGCATATGATCCAAGTAGAGAAAGTATGTTAGCTTATGCCTCTCCCTCAAATAAAATTGCAATAATGGTTACCGTTCTAGTTATCGATTGCCTAGGGACAAATAACTTTCTCGTAAAAAAAAGCTCTTTACTAAAACTAATTTAGTTGTGTCTTCATCTAAACAGCCCCTACTTTTCATTGACGTGCTCTTTATTATCTTGCAAACCTATCCAAAATCACCTACAAAGTACTTATAGTTTCATACTTGTTCTAGGTAAAGCGAACGTCAAGCGCACGTAGAGTTGTATCGGTGGTCGATAGAACTTGAGGGTATATTTGTTCTACCTTTAGCTCCTCGTTGGGTTCGACACTCTTACTTATCGAAAGAGGCTACAATTGATCCCCTATACTTGTGGGTTATCAAGACCTTTTTCTGGCGCCGTTGCCGGGGAGCAATAGCGTGGGGTGAATATTCTCGTGTGTGCTTGTTTGCTTTATCACTAAGTAATTTTTATTTGCTGTTCTTAGTTGTTCTTTATCTTTAGTTATGGATACGGAACACGAAATACCAAAAAAATTAGGTGTACTTTCTGCTCATGGAGATGGGGAACCTCCTAAAACCCTCGATGCTGGTTATGTGAAAGATATTATGTACTACTTTAATAATCCTGAGAAAACCCAATTCAATTATGTAATGGGAGTAACGTTGGATCAACGTGAATACTTTAGGGATTACCGCTTGACACAAAAAGGGAAACTATTATGGGATCAAATTCATATATTGAAGTGGTATGCTAGGCAACTATGCTTGAGATATGATTATACCTGTTGCTCTAGGATGAAGGCTCCACACCTTCCATTTTTATGCGAATTTAATGATAATAAAACTTTAGCTTCTTATGCTAATGGTATATATGATTACTGTGATGTGGAACAAATAGAAGAATTTGGTGCTTTTATGGGTGCTTATGAAATTGAATCTATGTTTAAAGAGTTTGAAGATTTTGATGATTCGGTTTATAGATCTGAAAATTTAGCTATCCTTAAATATTGTTATGAGAATTATGAATAAAATTCCGATATTAATGCACTTATTGAGAAAGTCTCCGCTGTCCAAGAAGAGACTAATATTTTGCAGGAATCTATGGAAGAAGAAATTGATGAAACTGTGAGCTCATTGGATGAAAAAGATGAGGAGGAGAGCAAAGAACAAAAGGAGGAAGAGCGGATTAGCTACCCGTGCCCACCTTCTAATGAGAGTAACTCTTCAACTCATACATTGTTTAATTTCCCTTCGTGCTTACCGAAGGATGATTGCTATGATGATTGTTATGATCCCGTTGATTCTCTTGAAATATCCCTTTTTAATGATGCTTGCTATGCTTGTGGCCAAGATGCCAATATTAGTTATGCTTATGGAGATGAATTTGCTATAGTTCCTTATGTTAAACATGAAATTGTTGCTATTGCACCCACGCATGATAGTCCTATTATCTTTTTGAATTCTCCGAACTACACTATATCGGAGAAGTTTGCATTTATTAAGGATTATATTGATGGGTTGCCTTTTACCGTTGCACATGATGATTTTGATGAATATAATATGCATGTGCTTGCTGCTCCTACTTGCAATTATTATGATAGAGGAACTATATCTCCACCTCTCTATGTTTCCCACACGATAAAATTGCAAGAAACTGTTTATACTATGCATTGGCCTTTACTATGTGTGCATGAATTGTTCTTTTATGACATGCCGATGCATAGGAAGAGAGTTATACTTCGTCATTGCTTGATATATGTTACTTTGTGCTGACTACTAAATTACAAATCATTGCTAATTAAAATTGGCTTTGATATACCTTGGGATCCGGGTGGATTCACTACTTGAGCACTATATGCCTAGCTTAATGGCTTTAAAGAAACCGCTGCCAGGGAGACAACCCGGAAGTTTTAGAGAGTCATTTATTTCTGTTGAGTGCTTTCATATAGTTTAAAAACAACAAAAATAAAGAGGGGAACCCAAAACTTTTCAAAAAGAAAAGCGAAAGTGAGAAAGACAAGCATTGTTGAAGTGGGAGAGCTCTTTGAACTTTGTTCATGCTCACGGCAACTTTGTGAATCTTGATTACAGAAACTTTTCAACAAAAATAATTATCCCCTTGTAAAATTCTATTGTATTATAAAAATAATGTGCCAAGGTTTGCCTTTAGGATGTTTACAATACTTGTTGGTTTGTACGGTGCAGGACAGAAACTTTGGCTGTAGTGCGTGAATTTTAATTTTTTACTGGAGTGTCAAATGGTTATGATTATTTTTGCACTGTCTTTCTATACAAATTGTTTACTTTTCCTAATTTTGGCAGAAATTTTCAAGTATCATAAGTATGGTGAATGTTCAGATTGTTACAGACTGTTCTGTTTTTGACAGATTCTGTTTTTGATGCATAGTTTGCTTGTTGTGATGAAACTATCAATTTATATCAGTGGATTAAGCCATGAAAAAGTTATATTACAGTAGACACAATGCAAAAATATAATATGAATTGGTTTGCAGCAGTACTTAGAGTAGTGATTTACTTTATTATACTAACGGATCTTACCGAGTTTTCTGTTGAAGTTTTGTGTGGATGAAGTGTTCGATGAGCGAGAAGGTCTCGATGTGAGAAGAAGGAAGAGAGGCAAGAGCTCAAGCTTGGGGATTCTCGAGGCACCCCAAGTAAATATTCAAGGATACTCAAGCGTCTAAGCTTGGGGATTCCCCGGAAGGCATCCCCTCTTTCTTCAACAAGTATCGGTATGTTTTCAGATTCGTTTCGTTCATGCGATATGTGCAAATCTTGGAGCGTCTTTTGCTTTAGTTTTCATTTTTCTTTTATGCACCATGCTGGTATGAGATAGTCCTTGGTTGATTTATAGAATGCTCATTGCACTTCACTTATATCTTTTGAGTATGGCTTTATAGAATGCTTCATGTGCTTCACTTATATCATTTGAAGCTTGGATTGCTTGTTTCTCTTTACATAGACAACCGCCATTTGTAGAATGCTCTTTTGCTTCACTTATATTTGTTAGAGCGTGGGCATATATTTTGTAGAAAGAATTAAACTCTCATGCTTCACTTATATCTATTTAGAGAGATGACAGGAATTGGTCATTCACATGGTTAGTCATAAAATCCTACATAAAACTTGTAGATCACTGAATATGATATGTTTGATTCCTTGCAATAGTTTTGCGATATAAAGATGGTGATATTAGATTCATGCTAGTGGGTAGTTGTGGATTAGTAAAAATACTTGTGTTGAGGTTTGTGATTCCCGTAGCATGCACGTATGGTGAACCGTTATGTGATGAAGTCGGAGCATGATTTATTTATTGATTGTCTTCCTTATGAGTGGCGGTCGGGGACGGTCGATGGTCTTTTCCTACCAATATATCCCCCTAGGAGCATGCGCGTAGTACTTTGTTTCAATAACTAATAGATTTTTGCAATAAGTATGTGAGTTCTTTATGACTAATGTTCAGTCCATGGATTATACGCACTCTCACCCTTCCACCATTGCTAGCCTCTCTAGTACCGCGCAACTTTTGCCGGTACCATAAACCCACCATATACCTTCCTCAAAAAAGCCACCATACCTACCTATCATGGCATTTCCATAGCCATTCCGAGATATATTGCCATGCAACTTCCATCATCATCATATACATGACTTGAGCATTTTTTGTCATATTGCTTTGCATGATCGTAAGATAGCTAGCATGATGTTTTCATGGTTTGTCCGTTTTTTGATGCCATTGCTACGCTAGATAATTGCACATCCTGGTACACCGCCGGAGGCATTCATATAGAGTCATATCTTTGTTCTAGATATCGAGTTGTAATATTGAGTTGTAAGCAAATAAAAGTGTGATGATCATCATTATTAGAGCATTGCCCCAGTGAGGAAAGGTTGATGGAGACTATGATTCCCCCACAAGTCGGGATGAGACTCCGGACTTTATGAAAAATAAAAGAGGCCAAAGAAGCCCAAATAAAAAAAGAGGCCAAAGAAGCCCAACAAAAAAAATAAAAATAAAAAAAATGAGAGAAAAAGAGAGAAGGGGCAATGTTACTATCCTTTTACCACACTTGTGCTTCAGAATAGCACCATGTTCTTCATAGAGAGAGTATCCTATGCTTTCACTTTCATATACTAGTGGGAATTTTCATTATAGAACTTGGCTTGTATATTCCGATGATGGGCTTCCACAAACGCCTGAGGTCTTCATGAGCAAGCAATTTGGATGCACACCCACTTAGTTTCCAGTTTGAGCTTTCATACACTTATAGCTCTTAGTGCATCCGTTGCATGGCAATCCCTAATCACTCACATCGATATCTATTGATGGGCATCTCCATAGCCCGTTGATACGCCTAGTTGATGTGAGACTATCTGCTCCTTTTTGTCTTCTCCACAACCACCATTCTATTCGACCTATAGTGCTATGTCCATGGCTTACGCTCATGTATTGTGTGAAAGTTGAAAAGGTTTGAGAACATCAAAAGTATGAAACAATTGCTTGGCTTGTCATCGGGGTTGTGCATGATTTGAGTATTTTGTGTGGTGAAGATGGAGCATAGCCATACTATATGATTTTGTAGGGATAACTTTCTTTGGCCACGTTATTTTGAAAAGACATGATTGCTTTATTTAGTATGCTTGAAGTATTATTGTCTTAATGTCAAATGATAGACTATTACTTTGAATCACTCGTGTCTTAATATTCATGCCATGATTAGACATATGATCAAGATTATGTTAGGTAGCATTCCACATCAAAAATTATCTTTTTTATCATTTACCTACTCGAGGACGAGCAGGAATTAAGCTTGGGGATGCTGATACGTCTCCATCGTATCTATAATTTTTGATTGTTCCATGCCAATATTATTCAACTTCCATATACTTTTTGGCAACTTTTTATACTATTTTTGGGACTAACATATTGATCCAGTGCCCAGTGCCAGTTCCTGTTTGTTGCATGTTTTATGTTTCGCAGAATATCCATATCAAACGGAGTCCAAACGGGATAAAAATGGATGGAGCTTATTTTTGGAATATTTGGAAACTTCCGGAAGAAAAATCCACGCGAGACGATGCCCGAGGTGGCCACGAGGCAGGGGGGCGCCCCTGCCCCCCCTAGGCGCGCCCATGACCCTCATGGGCCACCCGTAAGGCGGTTGATGCCCTTCTTCGGCCACAAGAAAGCTAATTTTTGGTAAAAAAATCACGGTGAAGGTTTCAATCCAATCGGAGTTACGGATCTCCATATATATACGAAACAGTGAAAGGGCAGCAGAAGAGAACGCAGAAACAGAGTGAGACAGAGAGACAGATCCAATCTCGGAGGGGCTCTCGCCCCTCCCGTGCCATGGAGACCAAGGACCAGAGGGGAAACCCTTCTCCCATCTAGGGAGAAGGTCAAGGAAGAAGAAGAAGGAGGGGTGCTCTCTCCCCCTCGCTTCCGGTGGCGCCGGAGTGCCACCGGGGGCCATCATCATCACTGCAATCTTCACCAACAACTTCACCGCCATCATCACCAACTCTTCCCCCCTCTATGCAGCGGTGTAACCTCTCTCTTACCCGCTGTAATCTCTACTTAAACATGGTGCTCAACGCTATATATTATTTCCCAATGATGTATGGCTATCCTATGATGTTTGAGTAGATCCGTTTTGTCCTATGGGTTATTTGATGATCAAGATTGGTTTGATTTGCATGTTTTATTATTGGTGCTGTCCTATGGTGCTCTCCGTGTCGCGTAAGCGTGAGGGATTCCCGTTGTAGGGTTTGCAATATGTTCATGATTGGTTATGGTGGGTGGCGTGAGTGACAGAAGCACAGACCCGAGTAAGTAGGTTGTTTGCATATGGGATAAAGAGGACTTGATACTTTAATGCTATGGTTGGGTTTTACCTTAATGATCTTTAGTAGTTGCGGATGCTTGCTAGAGTTCCAATCATAAGTGCATATGATCCAAGTAGAGAAAGTATGTTAGCTTATGCCTCTCCCTCAAATAAAATTGCAATAATGATTACCGGTCTAGTTATCGATTGCCTAGGGACAAATAACTTTCTCGTAACAAAAAGCTCTTTACTAAAACTAATTTAGTTGTGTATTCATCTAAACAGCCCCTACTTTTTATTTACGTGCTCTTTATTATCTTGCAAACCTATCCAAAATCACCTACAAAGTACTTATAGTTTCATACTTGTTCTAGGTAAAGCGAACGTCAAGCGCGCGTAGAGTTGTATCGGTGGTCGATAGAACTTGAGGGAATATTTGTTCTACCTTTAGCTCCTCATTGGGTTCGACACTCTTACTTATTGAAAGAGCCTACAATTCATCCCCTATACTTGTGGGTTATCAGGGGGTAGATTGGTAGGAAAACCATCGCTCGTCCCCGACCGCCACTCATAAGGAAGACAATCAATAAATTAATCATGCTCCGACTTCATCACATAACGGTTCACCATACGTGCATGCTACGGGAATCACAAACTTTAACACAAGTATTTCTCAAATTCACAATTAGTTACTAGCATGACTCTAATATCACCATCTTCATATCTCAAAACAATCATAAGGAATGAAACTTCTCATAGTATTCAATGCACTTTATATGAAAGTTTTTATTATATCCCTCTTGGATGCCTATCATATTAGGACTAAATGTATAACCAAAGCAAATTACCACGCTGTTTAGAGACTCTCAAAATAATATAAGTGAAGCATGAGAGTTCATTAATTTCTATAAAATAAAATCACCGCCGTGCTCTAAAAAGATATAAGTGAAGCACTAGAGCAATATTGCCTAGCTCAAAAGATATAAGTGAAGCACATAGAGTATTCTAATAAATCACGATTCATGCGTGTGATGTCTACTACACAACTTCATTCTTGTAGACACGTGTTGGGCCTCCAAGCGCAGAGTTTTGTAGGACAATAGCAATTTTCCCTCAAGTGGATGACCTAAGGTTTATCAATCCGTGGGAGGCGTAGGATGAAGATAGTCTCTCTCAAATGACCCTGCAACCAAATAATAAAAAAGTCTCTTTTGTCCCCAACACACCAAATACAATGGTAATTTGTATAGGTGCACTAGTTCGGCAAAGAGATGGTGATAAAAGTGTAATATTGATGGTAGAAATATTTTTTTATAATTTGAATAAACAAAAACAGCAAGTTAGCAAATAGTAAACGGGCACAAAAACGGTATTGCAATGCTTGAAAATGAGGCCTAGGGTCCGTACTTTCGCTAGTGCAATCTCTCAACAATGCTAATAAAATTGGATTATATAACCGTCCCTCAAAGTGTGATGAAGAATTACTCCAAAGTTCCTATCTAGCGGAGAACATAAGACGGAATTGTTTGTAGGGTACGAAACCACCTCAAAGCTATTCTTTCCTATCGATTTATTCAAAAGTTCGTACTAAAATAACACAAAGCTATTCATTCCGTTTGATCTATCCTAGAGTTCGTACTAAAATAACAACACAGCAAATTCATATTCATAATACTGAATCCAACACAGAGAAGTTCAAAGAGTGCCCCAAGATTTCTACCGGAGAAACAAAGACAAGAACGTGCATCAACCCCTATGCATAGATTACCCCAATGTCACCTCAGGAATCCGTGAGTTGAGTGCCAAAACATATATCAAGTGAATCAAAATAATACCCCATTGTCACCACGAGTATTCATTTGCAAGACATATATCAAGTCCTCTCAAATCCATAAAAGTATTCAATCCGATAAAACGAAATCTCAAAGGGAAAACTCAATTCATCACAAGATAGAGAGGGGAAAACACCATATGATTCGACTATATTAACAAAACCCGTGATACATCAAGATCATGACATCTTAAGAACACGAGAGAGAGAGAGATTAAACACATAGCTACTGGTACAAACCCTCAGCCCCGAGGGTGGACTACTCCCTCCTCATCGTGGTGTCCGCCGGGATGATGAAGATGGCCACCGGAGATGATTGCCCCCTCCGGCAGGGTGCCGGAATGGGGTATAGATTGGTTTTTGGTGGCTACAGAGGCCTGCGGTGGCGGAACTTCTGATCTAGGCTAACCCCGAGGGTTTTCGGAATATTTGTGAATTTATAGGGTAAAGAGGGGGTGTAGGAGGCCACCGAGGTGGGCACAATCCACCTGGGCACGCTTGGGCCCCCAATCACGCCCTGGTGGGTTGTGCCCCCCTCGGGGCACCCCCCAGGTGCTGCTCTGGCCCATTGGTGTTCTTCGGGTCCATAAAAAATCCGCAAAAAGTTTCGCGATGTTTGGACTCTGTTTGATATTGATTTCCTGCGATGTAAAAAGCATGCATAAAATAGCAACTCGCACTTGGCACTATGTCAATAGGTTAGTCCCAAAAAATGTTATAAAGTTGCTATAAAATGATTGTAAAACATCCAAGAATGATCATATAACAGCATGGAACAATAAAAAATTATAGATACATTGGAGACATATCAGCATCCCCAAGCTTAATTCCTGCTCATCCTCGAGTAGTTAAATGATAAAAACAGAATCTTTGATGTGGAATGCTGCCTAACATGTCATCTCATATTCTTTTGTTTGTAGCATGGACATTTGGACTTTTATATGGTTCAAAGCAATAGTCTAGTTTTTACATGAGACTTAAATACTCAAGCATATCAACAAGCAACCATCTCTTTCAAAATATCAACGCTAAAATAAGTTATCCCTAGCCCATCATGCTCAATCATTGAGCCATTCATGAAACACACTCGCATATTAGCTACACCCAATGCTCAAGTACGATCATAGTGCCTCCTAGTTGGTGCTTTATAAGAGAAGATGGAGACTCAGTTTAAAAATAGAAATTGCATAAAGTAAAAGAAAGGCCCTTCGCAGAGGGGAGTAGGGATTTGTAGATGTGCTAGAGCTCAAAGCGAAAATTGAGAGATAAAAACATTTTGAGAGGCATACTTTTCCCACCAACGAAAACGACTTAGAGCTCCCAACACTTTCCATGCTAGATATATCGTAGGCGGTTCCCAAACAGAAAATAAAGTTTATTCCTTTTTCCACCATACTTTCACTTTCCATGGCTAACCGTATCCATGGGTGCCCTCCATACCAACACTTTCCAAGGAATTTATTATTTGACAACATAAAGTAAACTCATTTTTCATTTCGGGACTGGGCATCCCTAATACCTTTGCCTTACTCTCGTGCAATGACAAGTGAATAAACACTCATCGTGAGGATAACACATCTAGCATGGAAAATATAGGCCACCCCTCACCGCCTCGCGAGTGGTACGAGCACACAAAAGAGAAATTTATTTTGAAAATTAGAGATGGCACATACAAATTTGCTTAGAACAGCAAAAGAATACCGCATATAGGTAGGTATAGTGGACTCATGTGGCACAACTAGTTTAAAGGATTTTGGATGCACAAGTAGTGACCATACTTAGTGCAAAATGAAGGCTAGCAAAAGATTAAGAAGCGACCAACCAAGAAACGAATAATCTCGTAAGTGAGCATTGAGCATAATTAACACCGAATAATGCACCACAAGTAGGATGTAATTTCATTGCATAACTATTGACTTTCGTGCTTGCATAGGGAATCACAAATCTTAACACCAATATTCTTACTAAAGCACAATTACTCATCAACATGACTCACATATCACATCATCATATCTCAAAACTATTACAAGGAATCAAGTTTATTTTGTCCAATGATCTTCATGAAAGTTTTTGTTATATCCTTCTTGGATATCTATCACTTTGGAACTAATTTTCATGTGTTACTTTTGATAAGCTCAAACAAATATAAGTGAAGATCATGAGCATAATATTTCTTTCTCTCAAATTAATTTAAGTGAAGCAAGAGAGAATTTCTTCAAAAATACTAAAGCACACTGTGCTCAAAAAGATATAAGTGAAGCACTAGAGCAATTCCATAGAAAAGAGCTTCGTTGACGGGATGTGAGTGCCGCTTACCTAGCCTCCCTGGCAACTATTTGAGGACTATATTTTATTCAAAAACTTTCAGATCTAAGTAGTTTATTAAAACAACAAGCATAAAAAAATAAAATGACATACCAAGGATAGCACACATCATGTGAATAAGCAAAAACTTAGGATCAACTGATACTAATCGATAATTGTTGATGAAGAAAGGTGGGATGCCTACCGGGGCATCCCCAAGCTTAGATGGTTGAGACGTTTTGAAATATTATCTTGGGATACCTTGGGCATCCCCAAGCTCGAGCTTTTGTGTCTCCTTAATTCCTTTTATATCATAGTTTCCCTAAATCTTAAAAACTTCATCCACACAAAACTCAACAAGAACTCGTGAGACAAGTTAGTATAAACCAATGCAAAAACCTTGTCATTCTCTACTGTAGAAAATCACTAAAATTATTATTCAACATTGCATACTAATATCTTTGCATATTTAATACCCCTATCCGCAAACAGAATCATTAAACAAGCAAACATATGCAAACAATGCAAACATAACAGCAATATGTCAAAACAACATTATGTAAAGAATGCAAGATTCATCATATTTCCCTAACTCCAAAAATTCTTTAAAAATAGGACCGCGTAGACAATTTGTATATCAATCATCTGTAACAAATTCAGAATTTTTTGATGCTCTAGTGAATTTAAACAATTCTGTTTCTGGAAGCAAAAGTTTCTGTTTTTGCATAGATTCAAGTCAACTATCATCCACACTATCCCAAAGGCTTTACTTGGAACTTTATTGAAACAAAAGAAATAAAACATGATTACTAAAGTAGCATAATCATGTGAACAAACAAAAACAGTAGGTAAAAGTGTTGGGTTGTCTCCCAACAAGATTTTTTTTAAATGTCTTTTAGCTAGGCATGATGATTTCAATGATGCTTGATGTCTACTACGCAACTTTATTCTTGTAGACACGTGTTGGCCTCCAAGCGCAGAGTTTTGTAGGACAGCAGCAATTTTCCCTCAAGTGGAAGACCTAAGGTGTATCAATCCGTGGGAGGCGTAGGATGAAGATAGACTCTCTCAAACGACCCTGCAACCAAATAATAAAAAGTCTCTTGTGTCCCAAACACACAAAATACAATGGTAATTTGTATAGGTGCACTAGTTCGGCGAAGAGATGGTGATAAAAGTGTAATATTGATGGTAGAAACATATTTTTATAATCTGAATAAATAAAAACAGTAAGGTAGCAAATAGTAAACGGGCACAAAAACGGTATTGCAATGCTTGAAAATGAGGCCTAGGGTGTGTACTTTCGCTAGTGCAATCTCCCAACAGTGCTAATATAATTGGATCATATAACCACCCCTCAAAGCGCGATGAAGAATCACTCCAAAGTTCCTATCTAGCGGAGAACATAAGAAGAAATCGTTTGTAGGGTACGAAACCACCTGAAAGCTATTCTTTCCAATCAATCTATCCTAGAGTTCGTACTAAAATAACACCAAGCTATTATTTCCGATCGATCTAACCAAGAGTTCCTACTAAAATAACACCAAAGCAAATTCAGATTCATAATATTCAATCCAAAACAAAGAACTTCAAAGAGTGCCCCAAGATTTCTACCGGAGAAACAAAGACAAGAACGTGCACCAACCCCTATGCATAGATTACCCCAATGTCACCTCGGGAATCCACGAGTTGAATGCCAAAACATATATCAAGTGAATCAATATGATACCCCATTGCCACCACGAGTATTCATATGCAAGACATATATCAAGTGCTCTCAAATCCATAAAAGTATTCAATCCGATAACAACAAAATCTCAAAGGGAAAAACTCAATTCATCACAACAAGATAGAGAGGGGAAAACACCATATGATCTGACTATATTAACAAAGCTCGTGATACATCAAGATTGTGACATCTCAAGAACACGAGAGAGAGAGAGAGAGATTAAACACATAGCTACTGGTACAAACCCTCAGCCCCGAGGGTGGACTACTCCTTCCTCATCATGGTGGCCGCCGGGATGATGAAGATGGCCATCGGAGATGATTCCCCCCTCCGGCAGGGTGCCGGAACGGGGTCTAGATTGGTTTTTGGTGGCTACAGAGGCCTGCGGCGGCGGAACTTCTGATCTAGGTTAACCCCGAGGGTTTTTGGAATATTTGTGAATTTATAGGGTAAAGAGGGGGTGCGGGAGGCCACCGAGGTGGGCACAACCCTCGTGCGCGCGCCTGGGCCCCCAGGCGTGCCCTGGTGGGTTGTGCCCCCCTCGGGGCACCCCCCAGGTGCTGCTCTGGCCCATTGGAAGTGTTCTGGTCCATAAAAAATCCTCAAAAAGTTTCGCGGTGTTTGGACTCCGTTTGATATTGATTTCCTGCGATGTAAAAAACATGCAAAAAACATCAACTGGCACTTGGCACTATGTCAATAGGTTAGTACCAAAAAAAGTTATAAAATGACTATAAAATGATTATAAAACATCCAAGAATGATAATATAACAGCATGGAACAATAAAAAATTATAGATACGTTGGAGATGTATCAGTATCCCCAAGCTTAATTCCTGCTCGTCCTCGAGTAGGTAAATGATAAAAACAGAATTTTTGATGTGGAATGCTACCTATCAGTTCATCTCATATTCTTTTCTTTGTAGCATGGATATTTGGACTTTTATATGGTTCAAAGCAATAGTCTAGTTTTCACATGAGGACTTAAATACTCAAGCATATCAACAAGCAACAATGTCTTTCAAAATATCAATGCTAAAATAAGTTATCCCTAGCCCATCATGCCCAATCATTGATCCATTCATGAAGCACACTCGCATATTAGCTACACCCAATGCTCAAGTACAATCATAATGCCCCCTAGTTGGTGCTTTATAAGAGAAGATGGAGACTCAAATTTAAAATAAAAATTGCATAAAGTAAAAGAAAGGCCCTTCGCAGAGGGAAGTAAGGATTTGTAGAGGTGCCAGAGCTCAAAGCGAAAATTGAGAGATAAAAACATTTTGAGAGGCATACTTTTCCCACCAACGAAAATGACTTAGAGCTCCCAACACTTTCCATGCTAGATATATCATAGGCGGTTCCCAAACAGAAAATAAAGTTTAATCCTTTCTCTACCATACTTTCACTTTCCATGGCTAACCGTATCCACGGGTGCCCTCCATACCAACACTTTCCAAGGAATTTATTATTTGACAAAATAAAGTAAATTCATTTTTCATTTCGGGACTGGGCATCCCTAATACCTTTGCCTTACTCTTGTGCAATGACAAGTGAATAAACACTCATCATGAGAATAACACATCTAGCATGGAAAGTATTGGCCACCCCTCACCGCCTCGCGAGCGGTACGAGCACACAAAAGAGAAATATATTTTGAAAATTAGAGATGGCACATACAAATTTGCTTAGAACGGCAAAAGAATACCGCATATAGGTAGGTTTAGTGGATTCGTGTGGCAAAACTGGTTTAAAGGATTTTGGATGCACAAGTAGTGATCATACTTAGTGCAAAATGAAGGCTAGCAAAAGATTGAGAAGCGACCAACCAAGAAACAAATAATCTCATTAGCGAGCATTAAGCATAATTAACACCGAGTAATGCACCACAAGTAGGATGTAATTTCATTGCATAACTATTGACTTTCGTGCTTGCATAGGGAATCACAAACCTTAACACCAATATTCTTAATAAAGCATAATTACTCATCAACATGACTCACATATCACATCATCATATCTCAAAACTATTACAAGGAATCAAGTTTATTTTGTCCAATGATCTTCATGAAAGTTTTTATTATATCCTTCTTGGATATCTATCACTTTGGAACTAATTTTCATGTGTTGCTTTTGATAAGCTCAAACAAATATAAGTGAAGATCATGAGCATAATATTTCTTTCTCTCAAATTAATTTAAGTGAAGCAAGAGAGAATTTCTTCAAAAATACTAAAGCACACCGTGCTCAAAAAGATATAAGTGAAGCACTAGAGTAATTCCATAGAAAAGAGCTTCGTTGACGGGATGTGTGTGCCGCTTATCCTCCCTGGCAACTATTTGAGGACTCTATTTTATTTACAAACTTTCATATCTAAGTACTTAAATAAAACAGCAAGCAAAAACAAAATAAAATGACGTTCTAAGAATAGCACACATCATGTGAAGAAGCAAAAACTTAGGCTCAACCGATACTAACCAATAATTGTTGAAGAAAAAGGTGGGATGCCTATCGGGGCATCCCCAGGCTTAGATGCTTGAGACTTCTTGAAATATTATTTTGGGATGCCTTGGGCATCCCCAAGCTTGAGCTTTTGTGTCTCCTTAATTCCTTTCATTTCACGGTTTCCCTAAGTCTTAAAAACTTCATCCACACAAAACTCAACAAGAACTCGTGAGATAAGTTAGTATAAACCAATGCAAAAACCTTATCATTCTCTACTGTAGCAAATCACTAAAATTATTATTCAACATTGCATACTAAATGCCTCTACATATTTAATACTCCTATCCTCAAATAGAATCATTAAACAAGCAAACATATGCAAACATAACAACAATCTGACAAAATAGTACATTCTGTAAAGAATGCAATATTCATCATACTTCCCTAACTTCGAAAATTCTGAGAAAATACCACACTGTAGAGAATTCATTAGAGCTTATTTGCAAAAAGTTTCAGCATTTTATCACATTCTGACTTTTCTAGGGAATTTTTGCAACATGGATAAACTTTATTAATAAAGTTTTGATATGCTGTGGGGGTTTCCCCTACAGTTCCCAGTCAAAAAACATGGATAAACTTTCTGTTTTCAAACAACAAGATGTAGACTTGTAAAATAAGCATAGTAAAGGCTATCAATGCCACTTTTATTGAAATAAAAGATGCAAAATATTATTCTAAATAACAGAAAGCAAACTCTAACAAAATAAATTGACGCTCCAAGCAAAACACATATCATGTGACGAATGAAAACATAGCTCCAAGTGAGGTTACCGATAATGTTAAAGACGAAAGAGGGGATGCGTTCCGGGGCATCCCTAAGATTAGTTGCTTGGATCTTTCTTAAATATCACCTTTGGGTGACTTGGGCATCCCCAAGCTTAGGGTCTTTTCACTACTTATTCTCCTCATGTTGATATCTCACCCAAAACTTGAAAACTTCAATCACACAAAACTTAACGGAACTTTGTGAGATGGGTTAGTATGATAAAGAGCAAACCATTCACTTTTAGTACTGCCAAAGACAAGATTCATAATTTTTCTCACACAATGCCTACTGTACCTCATCACTTCCACAATTTATATTGAGAAATATAAGCCATAGAAACTAGAAAACAAGCAAACTATGCATTGAAAACAGAATCTGTCAAAAACAGAACAGTCTGAAAGATCTGAATATTAGTCATACTTCTGCCATTCCAAAAATTCTGAATAAGTAGGGCCGCTTAGACAATTTCTTTATCAATTATCTGTAAAAAAATCAGAATTCTTTGAATCTCCAGTGAATTTAAACAATTCTATTTCTGGAAGCAAAAGTTTTTGTTTTTGCACAGATTCAAGTCAACTATTATCCACACTATCCCAAAGGCTTTACTTGGCACTTTATTGAAACAAAAGCAATAAAACGTGATTACTACAGCAGTATAACCATGTGAACACACAAAAACAGTAGGTAAAAGTGTTGGGTTGTCTCCCAACACGCGCTTTTCTTTTAGGCCTTTTAGCTAGGCATGAAGATTTCAATGATGCTCGCATAAAAGATAAGAATTGAAACATAACAAGAGCATCATGAAACACATGGCAAGCACATTTAAGTCTATCCCACTTCCTATGCATAGGGATTTTTTGATCAAACAATTCGTGGGAGCAAGAATCAACTAGCATAGGAAGGCAAAACAAGCATAACTTCAAAACTTTCAACACATAGAGAGGAAACTTGATATTATTGCAATATGTAAAAGCATATGTTCCTCTCTCATAATAATTTTCAATAGCATCATGAAGAAATTCAACAATATAACCATCACATAAAGCATTCTTTTCATGACACAAAAGCATAGAAAACTTATTACTCTCCACATAAGCAAATTTCTTCTCATCAATAGTAGTGGGAGCAAACTCAACAAAATAACTATCATGAGAGTGAAAATTAAAATCATGATGACAAGTTTCATGGTTATCATTATTCTTTACAGCATACATGTCATCACCATAATCATCATAGATAGCAACTTTGTTATCATAGTCAATTGAAGCCTCATCCAAAATGGTGGATTCATCACTAAATAAAGTCATGACCTCTCCAAATCCACTTTCATCATTATAATCATCATAAATAGGAGGCATGCAATCATTATAACAAATTTGCACATCAAGTCTTAGGGGACTAAAAATATCATCTTCATCAAACATAGCATCCCCAAGCTTATGCCTTTGCATATCATTAGCATCATGGACATTCAAAGAATTCATACTAACAACATTGCAACCATGCTCATCATTTATACCAAATATTCTATTGAATTCTTCTTCTATCAACTGAGCACAATTTTCCATTCCATCTTTTTCACGGAAGACATTATAAAGATGAACAATATGATTCAACCACAATTCCATTTTTTGTAGTTTTCTTTTACAAACCAAACTAATGATAAAACAAGAAACTAAAAGATTCAGTTGCAAGATCTAAAGATATAGCTTCAAGCACTCACCTCCCCGGCAACGGCGCCAGAAAAGAGCTTGATGTCTACTACGCAACTTTATTCTTGTAGACACGTCATGATAAAAGTGTAATACTGATGGTAGAAATATATTTTTATAATCTGAATAAATAAAAACAGCAAGGTAGCAAATAGTAAACGAGCACAAAAACGGTATTGCAATAATTGAAAATGAGGCCTAGGGTCCGTACTTTCGATAGTGCAATCTCTCAACAATGCTAATATAATTGGATGATATAATCGTCCCTCAAAGTGTGATGAAGAATCACTCCAAAGTTCCTATCTAGCCGAAAACGTAAGACGGAATTGTTTGTAGGGTACGAAACCACCTCAAAGCTATTCTTTCCTATCGATCTATTCAAGAGTTCGTACTAAAATAACACAAAGCTATTCTTTCCCTTCGATCTATCCTAGAGTTCTTACTAACATAACACCAAAGAAAATTCATATTCATAATACTCAATCCAACACAAAGAACTTCAAAGAGTGCCCCAAGATTTCTACCGGAGAAACAAAGACAAGAACGTGCATCAACCCCTATGCATAGATTACCCTAATGTCACCTCGGGAATCCATAAGTTGAGTGCCAAAACATATATAAAGTGAATCAAAATAATACCCCATTGTCACCACGGGTATTCATTTGAAAGACATATATCAAGTGCTCTCAAATCCATAAAAGTATTCAATCCAACAACAACGAAATATCAAAGGGAAAAACTCAATTCATCACAACAAGATAGAGAGGGGAAAACACCATATGATCCGACTATATTAACAAAGCTCGCGATACATCAAGATCATGACATCTCAAGAACACGAGAGAGAGAGAGAGATTAAACACATAGCTACTGGTACAAACCCTCAGCCTCGAGGGTGGACTACTCCCTCCTCATAGTGGTGGCCGCCGGGATGATGAAGATGGCCACCGGAGATGATTCCCCCCTCTGGCAGGGTGCTGAAATGGGGTCTAGATTGGTTTTCGGTGGCTACAGAGGCCTGCGGCAACAAAACTTCTGATCTAGGTTAACCCCGAGGGTTTTCGTAATATTTGGGAATTTATAGGGTAAAGAGGGGGGTGCGGGAGGCCACCGAGGTGGGCACAATCCACCTGGGCACGCCTAGGCCCCCAGGCGCGCCCTGGTGGGTTGTGCCCCCCTTGGGGCACCCCCCAGGTGCTGCTCTGGCCCATTGGCAGTGTTCTGGTCCATAAAAACTCCTCAAAAAGTTTCGCGGTGTTTGGACTTCGTTTGATATTGATTTCCTGCGATGTAAAAAACATGCAAAAAACAGCAACTGGCGCTTGGCACTGATAACCCACAAGTATAGGGATCGCAACAGTTTTCGAGGGTAGAGTATTCAACCCAAATTTATTGATTCGACACCAGGGGAGCCAAAGAATATTCTCAAGTATTAGCAGTTGAGTTGTCAATTCAACCACACCTGGAAAACTTAGTATCTGCAGCAAAGTATTTAGTAGCAAAGTAGTATGGAAGTAACGATAACGGTGGCAAAGGTAACAGTAGCAGTCTTGTAGTAATTGTAACAGTGGCAATGGAAAAGTAACTAAGCAAGGATCAATCTGTGAAAAGCTCGTAGGCATTGGATCAGTGATGGATAATTATGTCTGATGCGATTCCTCATGCAAGAGTTATAACATAGGGTGACACAGAACTAGCTCCAGTTCATCAATGTAATGTAGGCATGTATTTCGAATATAGTCATACATGCTTACGGAAAAGAACTTGCATGACATCTTTTGTCCTACCCTCCCGTGCCAGCGGGGTCCTATTGGAAACTAAGGGATATTAAGGCCTCCTTTTAATAGAGTACCGGACCAAAGCATTAACACTTAGTGAATACATGAACTCCTCAAACTACGGTCATCACCGGGAGTGGTCCCGATTATTGTCACTTCGGGGTTACCGGATCATAACACATAGTAGGTGACTATTGACTTGCAAGATAGGATCAAGAACTCACATATATTCATGAAAACATAATAGGTTCAGATCTGAAATCATGGCACTCGGGCCCTAGTGACAAGCATTAAGCATAGCAAAGTCATAGCAACATCAATCTCAGAACATAGTGGATACTAGGGATCAAGCCCTAACAAAACTAACTCAATTACATCATAAATCTCATCCAACCCATCACCGTCCAGCAAGCCTACGATGGAATTACTCGGCGGTGAGCATCATGAAATTGGTGATGGAGGAAGGTTGATGATGACGACGGTGATGGATTCCCCTCTCCGGAGCCCCGAACGGACTCCAGATCAGCGCTCCCGATAGAGATTAGGGCTTGGCGGCGGCTCCGTATTGTAAAACACGATGAATCCTTCTCTCTGATTTTTTTCTCCCCGAACGTGAATATATAGAGTTGGAGTTGAGGTCGGTGGAGCACCAGGGGGCCCACGAGGCAGGGGGGCGCGCCCAGGGGGTAGGTGCGCCCCCTCCCTCGTGGACAGGGTGTGGGCCCCTGGTCTTGATTCTTTCGGCAGTATTTTTTATTTATTCCAAAAATATTCTCCGTGAAGTTTCAGGTCATTCCGAGAACTTTTATTTCTGCACAAAAATAACACCATGGCAATTCTACTGCAAACAGCGTCAGTCCGGGTTAGTTCCATTCAAATCATGCAAGTTAGAGTCCAAAACAAGGGCAAAAGTGTTTGGAAAAGTAGATACGATGGAGACGTATCAAGTCCCCCAAGCTTAAACCTTTGCTTGTCCTCAAGCAATTCAATTGACAAACTGAAAGTGATAAAGAAAAACTTTTACAAACTCTGTTTGCTCTTGTTGCAAATATGTAAAGCCAGCATTCAAGTTTTCAGCAAAGATTATGAACTAACCATATTCACAATAACACTTAGGTCTCATGTTTACTCGTATCAATGACATAATCAACTAGCGAGAAATAATAATAAACCTCGGATGACAACACTTTCTCAAAACAATCATAATATGATATCTCGCTAGCCCTTTCTGAGATTGCAAAACATAAATGCAGAGCACCTCTGAAGATCAAGGACTGACTAAACATTGTAATTCATGGTAAAAGAGATCCAGTCATAGTCATACTCAATATAAATTAATAGTAATGGATGGAAATGGCAGCAGTGCTCTGCAACTGGTGCTTTTTAATAATAGGGTGATGACTCAACATAAAAGTAAATAGATAGGCCCTTCGCAGAGGGAAGCAGGAATTTGTAGAGGTGCCAGAGCTCGATTCTGAAATAGAGATAAATAATATTTTGAGTGGCATACTTTCATTGTCAACATAACAACCGAGAGATCTCGATATCTTCCATGCTACACACATTATAGGCGGTTCCCAAGCAGAATGGTAAAGTTTATACTCCCCCACCACCAACAAGCATCAATCCATGGCTTGCCCGAAACAACGGGTGCCTCCAACTAACAACAATCCTGGGGGAGTTTTGTTTGCAATTATTTTGATTTGGTTTGAGCATGGGACTGGGCATCCCGGTGACCAGCCATTTTCTCGTGAGTGAGGAGCGAAGTCCACTCCTCTTAAGAATAACCCGCCTAGCATGGAAGATATAGACAACCCTAGTTGATACATGAGCTATTCGAGCATACAAAACAAAATTTCATTTGAAGGTTTAGAGTTTGGCACATACAAATTTACTTGGAACGGCAGGTAGATACCTCATATAGGAAGGTATTGTGGACTCATATGGAATAACTTTGGGGTTTTTGGAAGTGGATGCACAAGCAGTATTCCCGCTTAGTACAAGTGAAGGCTAGCAAAAGACTGGGAAGCGACCAACTAGAGAGCGACAACAGTCATGAACATGCATTAAAATTAATAAACATTGAGTGCAAGCATGAGTAGGATATAATTCACCATGAACATAAATATCGTGGAAGCTATGTTGATTTTGTTTCAACTACATGCGTGAACATGTGCCAAGTCAAGCCACTCGAATCGTTCAAAGGAGGATACCACCCTATCATACCACATCACAACCATTTTCATAGCATGTTGGCACGCAAGGTAAACCATTATAAACTCCTCGCTAATTAAGCATGGCATAAGCAACTATAATCTCTAATTGTCATTGCAAACATGTTTCATTCATAATAGGCTGAATCAGGAACGATGAACTAATCATATTTACAAAAACAAGAGAGGTCGAGTTCATACCAGCTTCTCTCATCTCAATCAGTCCATCATATATCATCACTATTGCCTTTCACTTGCACGACCGAACGGTGTGAATAATAATAACAGTGCACGTGCATTGGACTAAGCTGGAATTTGCAAGCATTTAATACAAAGGAGAAGACAAGGTAATATGGGCTCTTGGTTAAATCAACAATAATGCATATGAGAGCCACTCAACATTTTCATCATGGTCTTCTCCTCTTGACCCCCAAAGAAAAGAAAGGAAATAAAACTATTTACACGGGAAAGCTCCCAACAAGCAAAAGAAGAACGAAAAATCTTTATGGGTTTTGTTTTAAGTATTACTACTACAGGCATGGAAAGTAAACTAGCTAAATGGTACAACTAATTTTTTTTGGTTTTTCTTAAGGTTTTCTAAACACACAAGAAGAAAGCAAGAAAAAGGAAAATAAACTAGCATGGATAGTACAATGAAAAAGTATGAGCACCGACAACTAGAATGAGTGTGTGAACATGAATGTAATGTTGGTGAGAAATACGTACTCCCCCAAGCTTAGGCTTTTGGCCTAAGTTGGTCTATGCCCATGGATCAAAGTGGTCCTCTCTAGTGTACTGAGGATGATCCTCGGGGTGCCACTGGTTGGCGAGCTCCTCCGGATCCCACTGATAAACAGATTGCCGATAAGGGTCAGGAGATGGCTCAGGCTCTGGCTCTGGGGATCGTGTTCGCTCCCAATATGCATAAATATCATCAGGCAGGATGATGTACGTGCCTGAATAAATATTAAACAAAGAAGGTGCAGGCAGGGTAATAATCTGACAAGTCTTTTTACTGAATACCAGATTATAAATGAGTCTCTTCTCCTTATCATCGCAAATAAAATCATGTGCTACCATACTTTTATAGTCTAAGAAAATAGGGGCAGCAACTTTTCTTCTTTCTCATAGTGTCTAATCGGTATCTCAAAATATTTAGCAAGACATAAAGCAAAGATACCTCCAAAAATGGGGCCCCTCGTACGGTTTAGACTCAACCGTTTAGCAACCATAGCACCTAAACTAAAAATTTTGTCACAGAATAAAGCATGGTGCAAAATGGCGAGGTTAGGGGCACTGAGGCCCCCACTGTTCCCGCGGCCAATTAAACATCTACTAGCGAATATTCCATAGTAACGTAGAACAGGGAAATGTATGCTAGTAGTTCTTGCTTCTAACACTTTTCTCCTTTCCCCTACAACAATCATATCAATAAATCCTGCCACATCCCTAGGATGTGGTTCCTCAATGCTACCCTCAAAAGGCAACTTGAAAACCACACAAAAATCATAGAGGGACATCTCCCTAAACTCATCATATAAATAAAAATCCACCGAAGGTGGTGATCTCCTAGCATGGAAATGAAAATTTTGCACAAATATTTTAGTGAGTAGGAGATACTGTTCGAGCTGGTCGTGGAGGAAGTCGGTGATGCCTGCATTCTCAGCCAAATAATAAAAATCATCATGAATCCCGGCTGCTCTCAAGAACTCATCACAGGGCCATTCACACGGACGAACTTCCGCGGTGCAAGGAAGATTATATGTGGGCTTCTTATTCTCTTCACTTTGCTTATCCTTCGAGCTTCGGCTCAAAGAGCCCCTCAATAATCTCTTCATCATTTTCTGAATTTTTTTGAAATTTTTAGTAACTCAAAACAAAAGTGAACCAAACTCAACAAGATTGATAGCAACTACTCCCACAAGTGCCTAGGGACTATATCATGCATTAGAACTACTTGGGACCAAATAAATTTGACATGCAAGCTCAAGAATAGGGTCACCTAAGCAGTAAAAATTTGCAATGAATAAAGCACTAGAACAAAAACTAATTGGACCATTGGAGGAGTCACATACCGAAGAACAATCCACCAAAGCAGTTTTGTGAGTGGAGCTTTGAGCAAGGAGATCGAAAATCACAGCAAAATGAGCTAGAACACGGGTTTGAGCTGTGTGGCGATTTTTTTGGAGGAAGACGAAGTGTGTGGGTGCAGGAATAAGTGGAGGGGGGCCACGTGGGGCCCATGAGGCAGGGGGCGCACCCAGGGGGTGGGCGCGTCCTGGACCCTCGTGGCCAGGTGGTGGCTCCCCCTGGTGTGTTCTCAGTGCCAGATATTCTTAAATATTCTACAAAAAATCAATTTTCAATTTCAGGGCATTTGGCGAACTTTTATTTTCAGGGTATTTTTTTATTGCACGGATAATTCAGAAAACTGACAAAAAATACTATTTTTGCTTTATTTAATCTAAATAACAGAAAGTAAAAGAAGGGTACAGAGAGTTGTGCTTTCTAACTTCATCCATCTCATGCTCATCAAAAGGAATCCACTAACAAGGTTGATCAAGTCTTGTTAACAAACTCTTTCCGAATCGCATGAAACCGGAGAATTTTCGAATAGCACTAGGTTATCTCAAGGGGATATGCATGTCCCCAATAATAAGAATATCATATTTCTTCTTGACAGTAGGAAGAGGAAATTCAAAATCTCCAATAGTAACCGTTGGAATTTTTCCAATAGAATTGATACTGTGGACTTGAGGTTGTTTCCTCGGAAAGTGTACCGTATGCTCATTACCATTAACATGAAAAGTGGCATTGCCTTTGTTGCAATCAATAACAGCCCATGGAGTATTCAAAAAAGGTCTACCAAGGATAATCGACATACTATCGTCCTCGGGAATATCAAGAATAACAAAGTCCGTTAAGATAGTAACGTTTGCAACCACAACAGGCACATCCTCACAAATGCCGACAGGTATAGCGGTTGATTTATCGGCCATTTGCAAAGATATTTCAGTAGGTGTCAACTTATTCAAATCAAGTCTACGATATAAAGAGAGAGGCATAACACTAACACCGGCTCCAAGATCACATAAAGCAGTTTTAACATAGTTTCTTTTAATGGAGCATGGTATAGTTGGTACTCTTGGATCTCGTAGTTTCTTAGGTATTCCACCCTTAAAAGTATAATTAGCAAGCATGGTGGAAATTTCAGCTTCCGGTATCTTTCTTTTATTTGTAACAATATCTTTCATATACTTAGCATAAGGATTCATTTTAAGCATATCAGTCAAACGTACATGCAAAAAGATAGGTCTAATCATTTCAGCAAAGCGCTCAAAATCCTCATCATCCTTTTTCTTGGATGGTTTAGGAGGAAAAGGCATGGGTTTCTGAACCCATGGTTCTCTTTCTTTACCGTGCTTCCTAGTAACGAAGTCTGTCTTATCATAATGTTGATTCTTTGATTGTGGGTTATCAAGATCAACAGCAGGTTCAATCTCTACATCATTGTTATTGCTAGGTTGAGCATCAACATGAACATTAGCACTAGGTTCATGTTCATTACCAGATTGTGTTTCAGCATCAGAAATAGAAATATCATTGGGATTCTCAGGTGTGTCAACAACAGGTTCACTAGAAGCATGCAAAGTCCTATCATTTTTCTTTTTCTTCTTCTTAGAAGGACTAGGTGCATCAACATTAGTTCTCTGAGAATCTTGCTCAATTCTCTTAGGGTGGCCCTCAGGATACAAAGGTTCCTGAGTCATTTTACCCCCTCTAGTCATAACTCTAACAGCATTATCATTTTTCTTAATATTTAATTCATTGAGCAAACCATTCTAAGCTTTAAGCACTTGCTCTACTTGAGTGGTAACCATAGAAGCATGTTTACTAATGAGTTTGAGTTCACCTTTAACTCTAGACATATAATCACTCAAGTGTTCAATCATATAAGCATTATGTTTCAATTATCTACCAACATAAGCATTGAAGTTTTCTTGTTTAACAATAAAATTATCAAACTCATCTAAGCATTGGCTAGGAAACTTAGTAGAAGGGATTTCAGCTTTATCATATCTATAGAGAGAATTTACCTTTACTACCTGTGTCGGGTTATCAGGACCATGTATTTCTTCAATAGGTGGTAAATTCTTAACATCTTCAGCTTTAATACCCTTTTCTTTCATAGATTTCTTTGCCTCTTGCATATCTTCAGGACTGAGAAATAGAATACCCCTTTTCTTCGGAGTTGGCTTAGGAGTTGGTTCAGGAAGTGTCCAATTATTTTCATTAGTCAACATATTATTCAATAGCAATTCAGCTTGATCAACTGTTCTTTCCCTGAAAACACAACCAGCACAACTATCCAGGTGGTCTCTGGAAGCATCGGTTAGTCCATTATAAAAGATATCAAGTATTTCATTCTTCTTGAGAGGATGATCAGGCAAAGCATTAAGTAATTGGAGAAGCCTCCCCCAAGCTTGTGGGAGACTCTCTTCTTCAATTTGCACAAAATTATATATTTCCCTTAAAGCAGCTTGTTTCTTATGAGCGGGGAAATATTTAGTAGAGAAGTAATAAATCATATCCTGGGGACTACGCACACAACCAGGATCAAGAGAAAACCATGTTTTAGCATCACCCTTTAATGAGAACGGAAATAATTTTAGGATATAGTAGTAACGAGTTTTCTCATCATTAGTGAATAGGGTGGCTATATCATTTAATTTAGTAAGATGTGCCAGAACAGTTTCAGATTCATAGCCAAAAAAAGGATCAGATTCACCAAAGTAATTATCTCAGGGTCGGCAGAGAATCATAATCCTTATCGGAAATACAGATAGGTGAAGTAGCAAAAGCAGGGTCATATTTCATTCTAGCATTCAAAGATTTTTCCTTCAGCTTAGCTAATAATTTATTAAGATCATATCTATCATTGCAAGCAAGAAAATCTCTAGCAGTTTCTTCATCCATAACATAACCCTCAGGCACAACAGGCAATTCATATCTAGGGGGAGAATCTTCATCATCACGTTCATCAATATTATCAGTTTCAATAATTTCATTCTCTCTAGCCCTAGCAAGTTGTTCATCAAGAAATTCACCTAGTGGCACAGTATTATCAAGCATAGAAGTAGTTTCATCATAAGTATCATGCATAGTAGAAGTGGCATCATCAATAACATGCGACATATCAGAATAAATAGCAGAAGCAGGTTTAGGTGTCGCAAGTTTACTCAAAACAGAAGGAGAATCAAGTGCAGAGCTAGATGGCAGTTCCTTACCTCCCCTCGTAGTTGAGGGATAAATTTTGGTTTTCTCGTCTTTCAAGTTCCTCATAGTGACTAGCAGATATAAATCCCAAGTAACTCAAAGAGTAGAGCTATGCTCCCCGGTAACGGCGCCAGAAAATAGTCTTGATAACCCACAAGTATAGGGGATCGCAACAGTTTTCGAGGGTAGAGTATTCAACCCAAATTTATTGATTCGACACAAGGGGAGCCAAAGAATATTCTCAAGTATTAGCAGTTGAGTTGTCAATTCAACCACACCTCGAAAACTTAGTATCTACAACAAAGTATTTAGTAGCAAAGTAGTATGGAAGTAACGGTAACGGTGGCAAAGGTAATAGTAGCAGTTTTGTAGTAATTGTAACAGTGGCAACGAAAAAGTAACTAAGCAAGGATCAATAGGTGAAAAGCTCGTAGGCATTGGATCAGTGATAGATAATTATGTCGGATGCGATTCCTCATGCAACAGTTATAACATAGGGTGACACAGAACTAGCTCCAGTTCATCAATGTAATGTAGGCATGTCACTACTGGAATCAGCTAATTTGCCATCTGCCAGCTCTTTGCCGTCTGCTAGCTGACGGCAAAGAAGCTCTTTGCCGTCTGCCAGCTCTTTGCCATCAGCTACCCAAAAGCAGACGGCAAAGAAGCTCTTTGCCGTCTGCCAGCTCTTTGCCGTCGGCCAGCTGACGGCAAAGACTCTTTGCCGTCCGCTGGCGGACGGCAAAGAGTGAGGTGGCCCCCACCCCCCGCCCGTTTTTGAAAAACTTAACGGGCCACCTCTTTGCCGTCCGCTAGCAGACGGCAAAGAGGCAAAAAAGCGGACGGCAAAGGGGGGCGGACGGCAAAGAGCGTACTACCTAACGGCCCGTACCCCCGCCCGTTACTCGCTTCTTCCCTCTCCCTCCCACGCCGCCGTTTCTCTC